>NC_138862.1:99117130-100317130 GCF_965194805.1 Balaenoptera borealis | reverse complement strand
AGAGGAAAAACGGGTGAACAACATGTAGTTTGGCTGTCCTATGGATTGAGGCCTAATTTCAAATCATATCAAACTTGAAAATGAATTAAGTTAATTCCAGATTCCTAGTACCTCTAGCTGCGTTAAAGAGTTTAAACAACTATGCTATTATATTCAGTTAGCTAAGGGATTGAAATATTTGGAAGACTGCAAGAAAAAACGTTTTTAAATAGTCAAACAAATATTCCAGAACTTAAAAAAAAAAAAAAAAAAAAAAAAGAACGAGAATTGAGATTAGGAATTTAATAGATTGGTTCAACAATAAAATAGACATGCTAAAACAATAATTAGTGAATTTGAAATCGGTCACAAGGAAACTCCCAGAATGAAGCAAGGAGAGACAAAGTATGTTAAACACAGCAAAGTGTATAAGAAACAAACAGGACAAGTGAGAAAATCAAATACATGTGTAATTGGAGTCTGAGAAAACAATAGAGAGAAAGGAATAGAAACAATTTTTGAAGATATAATTTCCAAGAAATTTTCAAAACTGATCACAACAAATAAACCAACCACAGAGACCTTATGAATGCCAAAGTGAGAGAAAAGAAAACTCCTATGAGTTTGTTTTCATTTTTTTTTTTTATTTTAATTTTCAGACTCCACATATAAGTGAGATTATATGGTATTTGTCTTTCTGATACAGAAAACAAATAAACGAGTGGTTGCCAGAGAGTAGTGGGGTGGGGGATTGGGCAAAATTGGAGAAGCTGGTTAAGAGGTACAAACTTCCAGTTATAAAACAAATAAGCCACAGGGATGTAATATACAACATAAGGAATATGGTCAACAATATTGTAATAACTTTGTATGATGATAGGTGATTGGTAGATTTGATATGGTGATCATTTTGTAATGCATATAAATGTCAAATCACTATGTAGTACATCTGAAACTAACATAATATTACACATGAGCTATATTTCTATTAAAATAAAAAAAAACCTCCTAGGTAAAACAGTAAAATTTCTTGAGCAAGTGAGAAAAGTACCTAGAGAAACAAGACAGATTAGTTTCAAAGGAACAATTAACCTGGAAGTAACTTTTCATAGAAGCAATGGAATTTAGTAGACAATGAAATGGTATATTTGAGGTTCTAAAAGAAAGCAATAGAAAATCTATAAATCTTTATATAAAGAAAATATTACTTTAGAGTGAAGGCGAAATAAAGACAATTTCAGATGAGCAAAATCTGAGAAAATTCTTTACCAGCAATCTCATATAAAGGAAGTACCAAATGATGTTCTTCCATCAGGAGGAAAAATAGTTCAAGATAAAAATCTGGAATTGAAGGAAAAATTAAAGAACTATGAAAATGGTAAATATATGAATAAATTTAAATGAAGATTGACTATATAAAATAATAAAAATGATGTCTTGTGATGATTAGGAAATGCAGTGAATTAAAATAGACCACAAAGATACCATACAAGCAGGAAGGACTTGAAAATATTTAACACGTAATCAAGTCCATATTTTGTCTAAAACAAGCTTAAAAGTATCAGATAACATTACACTTTGAAAGTTAAATATGCATATTTTACAAAGATTGTAAAATAAGTTTCCAGAGTAACCACTAGAATATTAATAAAAGAGTTTATCACTAATAAGCCAATAGAAGGGAAAATGAAATAATACAAAATATTTAATTACTATGAAATCAGACAAAACAGGGGAGAAAATGAAACATAGAGCAGATAGGAGAAATAGAAAACAACTAGTACAATGATAGATTTAATCTCAGTTTACTGATACTTACATTAAATTAACTGGACTAAATTCTCCAACTAAACCAAAAAAAAGAAAAAATTGTCACACTGGATTAGAAAAATGTTTGCAGGAAATACATGATAAACAAAAAGATACAGAAAGGTTGACAGTAATGGATAGAAAAATTTATAAAATGAAAATACTAACCCAAAGAAAACTAGCTATATCTGAAAATGTAAGCTTTAAAGGCAGAATGCATTGAAAGACAAGAGATATACCTCATTATAAGAAAATGTATAATTCAATAAGAATATATAAAATTCTTAATTTTTATGCACCTAACAACATAATCTCAAAATATAAAAATCAAAAATTGACAAATTGAAAGGAGGAATAGACATGCATGATCATAGTGAGAAATTTATCATTCCCAACATAGTAATGGTTAGAGAAACAAACACAAAAATCAGTAAGACTATGGAAGATTTGAAAACCTTAATTAAAGATTTGCCCTAATTGACTTATTTTAAGATCTGCACTCAGCAACTACAGACTATATATTCTTTTCAAACACATTTCCAAAAATTGAAATCATTTACAGACTGTTCTCTGATCACAATAGATTTAAGCTGGACATGAATGTGTGATTTCATATATTCATATATATATAAATCTCAATTTATAGGGAACTGAGATAACTTCTAGTTAACCTGTAAGCAAGGAAAACTCCCAATGGAAATTTGTGAGAAATTCATGGACTTAAATTTATATTTTAGAGGAGAAGAATATCTGAAAATCAGTGATCTCTACTCCCATCTCAATAAGCTTTAAAATGAGAAAATTAAAACTGAAGAAATTTGCAGCAATTTCTTCAATATTATATAAGTAAATTTCAGTCAAGGAAATAATATTTATAAAATTACAGATTAAAGATGAAAAAATAAAAAGATAATCAACAAATCCAAGAATTGAATCTTTGAAAGCCTACTAAATGCCTATTAAAACTGTCTGATCAGAGAGTGAGAGAGAGAGAGAAAAACAAAGAGAATGCAAAGGAGTATCTAAAATCAGAAATGGAAAACCTTAAGATACCAAGAGGATATCATGAACAACTTTAACTGAAATTTTAATATTTAGATGAAATAGACATATCTAGAAAAATACAACTTACCAAATCTGACACAAGATGAAATGGAATAACCAAACATTTATATAATTATCAAAGAATTAGATACATAATATGAAACCTTTCTACAAAGAAAACTGTAGTCCCAGATGACTTTATCAATAAATTCAACTCAATATTTAGGGAAAAATTTAATGCCAGTCTTCACAACTCTTCCCAAGAATAAGAAAAATAGGAGCAAACATTGATAACATATTATGGCAAGGGCATTCCCTCTGGTAAAAACTACAGGTCAAGGTTAAATCATGGGCATAGATGCAAAAATCTTAAAATATTTTATCTTATTTTATTTTTTTGAATTTTATTTTATTTTATTTTATTTTATTTTATTTTATTTTATACAGCAGGTTCTTATTAGTCATCTATTTTATACATATTAGTGTATATATGTCAATCCCAACCTCCCAATTCATCCCACCACCACCACCACCACCACCCCTGCTTTCTCCCCTTGGTGTCCATACATTTGTTCTCTACAACTGTGTCTCAATTTCTCCCTTGCAAACCTGTTCATCTGTACCATTTTTCTAGATTCCACATATATGAGTTAATATATGTTACTTGTTTTCCTCTTTCTGACTTACTTCACTCTGTATGGCAATCTCTAAGTCCATCCACATCTCCAGAAATGACCCAATTTCGTTCCTTTTTATGGCTTGGTAATATTCCATTGTATATTCCAATATACGTACCACATCTTCTTTATCCATTCATCTGTCGATGGGCATTTAGGTTGCTTCCATGACCTGGCTATTGTAAATACTGCTGCAATGAACATTGGGGTGCGTGTGTCTCTTTGAATTATGGTTTTCTCTGGGTATATGCCCAGTAGTGGAATTGCTGGGTCATATGGTAATTCTATTTTTAGTTTTTTAAGGAACATCCATACTGTTCTCCATAGTGGCTGTATCAAAAATCTTAAAATATTAACCAAACAAACCCAATAAAACATAAAAGGAGCAATCTAGTTGGGTTTATCCCATAAATGTAAGTTTAGCTTAATATTGAAAAATGATCAATGGTTTTCAGTACTACATTAAATTATTTGGCTTCCATATGTGTAAAATAATAAACATTCATTCATGAAAAAGAAACTCTTAAGAGGGATTGAAGTATATTCCCTTAATATATTCAATAGTATAGCATATGTATACAAAGTCTGCAGCTAACATCATACTTTATGATAAAATGTCTAAAGCTTTGTATTCAAAATAATACAAAGATGCATGTTATCATCACTTCTATTCAACATCTTACTAGCTGTTCTCCGCAGTATAATAAAAGCATGAAAAAGAAGAAATAATAAAGTTTGTAAAATAGGAAATGTGTCATTATTTACAGGTAGCATAATAATATATACTGAAAGTAGATATAAATCTCCAAATGAATTATTAGAATTAAGAAGTGAGCTTAATAAGATTATGAGCAAAAGCTCAACATACAAATATCAAAAATAACTACCATATGATTCAGCAATCCCTCTTCTGAACATATAACCAAAGAAAAATCAGTACCTAGAAGAGATGTCTGTTCTCCCACATACATTTCAACATGACTCACAATAGTGAAGATATGGAAACAACTAAAGTGTCTGTTGATAGAAGAATGGATAAAAAAATTGTGATGCATGTATGTACAATGGAATATTATTCAGGAGATTCTGCCATTTGCAACAACATGAATGAAACTGTAGGGCATTATGCTAAGTGAAATAAGCCAGACACAGAAAGAAAATCTGCATGATCTTATTAATATGTGGAATCTGAAAAAGTTTAATACATGGAAACAGAGTAGAACAATGGTTACCAGGGGTGAGGAGAGGTGGGGAAAAATGGGGAGATATTGGTCAAAGAGTATAAAGTGGTAGTTATGTAGATCAAATGATCATGTTGTACACCTTACATATATACAATTTTTATTTAAAAATGAAATTTTAAAAAATGTTTGCATTATTCTTTTGGGGACATAGTGAGTATAGAGATTTTACCAAACGTGCTAGGTCAATTATCACCTTAAACTAGAAACTAGTAAAACTATGAAATTGGAATCCATTGTAAATATCACAAAAACTGCTGTGGAGTTTTCCGACAACGATGGAACTTTTCTTATTGTTAAAACTGAAATTTTATAGATGCAAATGGATAAATGTTTAATATATCAACTTGGTATTTTAATTTGAAATACTGAATTTAAAAATTATGATTTTAATTGCATTACTAATGTGGATTTCATTGGAAAAATATAGTCCGAAAAATGAAAATATTGAAATGTGCAAGTCATCACTTGAATAATACAGAATAGCCAGTGTGGTATTATAAATCCTGGAAATCTTTTCTTAGACCAAAACCTCAGTGAAATACAATTATTAAAAATAACTTAAAATAAGAAAATAATTGGAATAAATAAAAAGATGAATAACAAGTAGACAAAAAGATGAATAAATTAAAAAGATGGATAGCTACATACTAAATGCAAATGGCAAAATAAAATATTTTTAAAACACACCATTTTCAATGCATAAAATATAACAAATACTTAGGAATTGAATTAGTCAAAACCAGATGTGATGGTTAATTTTGAGAACCCTGACTAATATGCCAGTTAAGAACTCTACCCAGACAGCTTTCTGGAGAGATAAATGAATACACTCTTTTTATGGATTGAAAGATTGCACATGGTAAAGGTGTCAAATTCCCCACATATTTTTATATAGACAAACTACAATCTGGGTGAAAACTCCAGTGGGCATTTTTATGAAAATCGACAAGCTGATTCTAAAATGCATAGAGAAACGTAATGGGCCAATATTAGATAAGACATTCTTGATGAACAATAACATTGTTGGAGGACTTTCAACAAGTCTTTTTACAAAGCTACAGTAAATAAGGAACAGTGGTATTAAAGCAAAGTTAGATACATAAATCACTGAAAAACAAAGCCCATATACTCATGGACACTTGATTTATGAGGTTACTGAAGAGTAGTAGAAGAAGGATGATCTTTTTGATAAGTCAATTGAATATCAATTTGATAAAAAATAAGTGAAAGAAAACTGATCTCTGTATCACATCATACCCCAAAATCAATCCCAGGAAGATTTTAATATCAAAATGTGACATGCAATAAGTATAGCCAGAAGATGATATGGTAGAATATCTTCACAGTATTGAGATAGCAAAAAAAAAAAAAAAAAAAATATATATATATTAAATAGTATCTGAAAAAAGTGTTAAGTATAAAGGCAAAGAATGATAAATTTGACTACATTAAATTAAGAACATCTGTTTAGAATATTCTTAGTCTCTATTAACAGATTAAGAATATAAAAAAATATGAGAAGATATTTTCAACATGTAATTGACAATGAACAAGGGAGAGGAAGAGACACTTTACAAAAGGTAATATCAAAATATCCTGTGAAATCATTTAAAGGATGCATAATTCACTAATATTCAGGGAAATACAAGTAAAGTATTTCATAAGCTACCATTTTTAATCCACCAGAATGAGTAAAATTTGAAGCACTATAATATAATGTATTGTGCAACTATACCTGCACAACTACATAAAGATATGGAGCACCAGGAACTATAAAATTCACTGGTGGGAAGGTAAATTGGTACAAACATTTTGGAAAACAGTTCAACATTCTTTACTAATGTTACAGATCTGCATACCTTATGATCCAACAATTTTGCTCCTGGGTATATTGCAAGAGAAAGACATGCACAGAAAGACTATATAAAAATGTTCATAGCTGCCCTCATACAACAGAATCTATGCAGCAATGAAAATAAATAAACTATGGCTACAAAAAGTACCAGATATCAGGACAATGTTTACTTTTGGGGAGGAAGGAAGTGGTAAAGGTGGAGAAGCTACATAAAGGGGCATCTGTGGTTGACCTGGATGTTGTTATATGGCTGTTCTCTGTGATAATCTGTTGTACTATAGATTGGTGCACTTTTCTGTGTATGTATTATACTTCATAATACAAACATTTTAAAATCCTGATTTTTAATGTAATGAAAATGCTTTTTAAAACACATATTTCAGTTGCAAAGATTAAGAGAAGCCTATTGACATAGAAAGTGTGCTGCTCTATTTCACTTAGCTAGGTGTTTTACTTGTTTGTGCATATAGAAACCCATAGTTCAGATCTCATTTATGTCCTTATGTGTTTGTGCCAGTGAGAAAGGACTAAACTACCCACCTGGCAGCACCTTAACTCTTTCAGGCTAATAGAGGTTATTTTGAAAATTACCTCTTTGAAGTGAATTAAATCAACCAAATAGGTTTGTATAATCTTACATGCCAAATGTAAGTGATAAAGTTACCCCTACAGTCAGGATTAGACAATGGAGGCTGACTTGTTTGAAAAATTGAGTTTCATCTGCCAAAAAAGGAAAACAATGCCATTTTGAAAATCCAAACATGGTGATGATCACTGTATTTCAAAGAAACTGTATGGGCGTGGAGTGAATCCCCACATCCTTTTTGTGAACTCATCATAGATAACAACTATACCTGCACAACTACATAAATATTATCCTCAGAAAAATGTATTAGAATCTGTTACTTTGGTCAGGAATTGTATGCTGTATCAAGACATATGAAGTCTATGTGTGTTTATTGTTCTATTGCCAGTTAAATTAGCAACCTGTGTCTGATGCTATGAGTTTTCTACAAATTCCTTTGATATAGCTTTACTATTGAATGAAGTTCAATAGAGGATTAAGCAATGATCTTGTTGGGTAACTGACCACAAAGATCTACAATGAAGCTAATTATGAATTACTCTCCTAATTAAAATAAGCATAAAATCCATATATTTAGAATATAAAAATCAGTATTTTAAAATATAAAACACATATTTAGTTAGAATTTTTGTTTATTTCTTTATTAAAAATAAACCTAGGCTGAAAATTTATTTTCATTTCAAAACTTATTCATCTTTTAACTCATTTTAGAGAGAATTTATTGTTTCTATCACTAAATAAATGTAAACCAACACTGACATGGTTTATTATTTAATATACTACAAAACAGTTTTACTTCAGGAATAATGCAAACTTAGATAATGAAGAAAAAATTAAATTTCAGGCCAGGATTCCAAATGCCTTGGAACATAATTACTTTAAGTATTCAAGAATTCAGTACATGTTAAAAAGACCTCTTAGAAGTCACATATGCAAAAAATATTTTTCAAGGAATTCTAAGGATTTTCTAGAAGTTTTATCACAACAATTAATCAAGGGGGGGGAGGGTCATCAATCACACATCCAAAATATTAAGGAAAGGAGCTTGAAGCAGTACTGATATTATGGAGAAGTTAAACCATTGCAATTACCCCCAGATGATGAACCTAAGTATAAGCAAGATGTATGTGGAAAAAATTAAAAATAAATGGAAAATTTTCTCCAATGACCACTTAAAGCAGTGATCATAAAAATTTCAGACTATAAAGAAGCAAAGCAATTTGAAAGACCTTTTAAAGAATACAAAAGACAAAACCTTTTGGTCCAGAGACATTTTAAATGAAGCTGATCCCAAGCCTCTAAGTATCCATGATAAGATTTTTTTGGAGCAAGAGTTACAGTAGGTGATACGGGTGGCTCATCAATTTTAAGAAAGATACAAAACAATAGGAAACTGGCACTAATGGTACATTTGTCCTTACACTAAAAATTCTCTATTTGCATACCTGCAATCACATACTAATATGACTTTATATATGCATCTTTTTCAAGTTTTGAGTTGAGATACTTAAAACACAGATACTGTGTTAACAAACAGCACAGGAGTTAATTTTCTTAGTTTTGTTTTGTTTTTTGTTTATTTTTATTGTGGTAAAAAACAGATAACATTTGCCTTCTTAATCATTTTTAGTGTACAGTACAGTAGTGTTAACTATATGCACATAGTTGTGAAACAGATTTCTAGAACTTTTCATCTTGCAGAATTGAAACTCTGTGCCCATTGAACAACCCTGCTTTCCCACGTCCCCTGGACCCCTAGCAACCACCATTCTACTCTCTGTTTCTAAAAGTCTGACTACTTTAGATACCTCATATATGTAGAATCATGCAGTTTTGTCTTCTTGTGACTGCCTTATTTCATTTAGCATAATGTCCTCAAGTTTCATTGACAAGTTTCATATGACAGAATTTCCTTCTTTTTTTAAGGCTGAGTAATATTTCATTGTATGTATATAGTACATTCTCTTTATTCATTAATCCACTGATGGACATTTAGTTTGCTTCCACCTCTTGGCTAGTGTAAATAATGCTGCATTGAACATGGGTGTGCAATATTTATTTGTTTGTTGAAAGGAGTTTTCTCTTCCTATTTGTGTTCTTTGAGATAAGTTCATCATGTTGGGAGTTTGTTTTTGACCTCAGTAAGAGAAACTTCAGTGGAGAAAAGTATGGGATAGACCAATATAAAGAGCAAGTGTGAAATATTCCTTTAGGAAGTTCATGGTGATGTAAGAAAAGAGGATGTGACAGTGGTTACAGGATGATATGGGGCTGAATTAACATAGTAAAGAATTTAATTTATTTACAATTTTAGTAGAAGAACAAAGATTATCAGAAAAAAAGAGAGTGTAAAATTGAGGAAGTAATATTTTATAAAAGATGAAAGAGTAGATAATTTAAGACAAAGTTTAGAATTTAGGCTTAGACTGAAAGAACCTTTTCCCTTTGAAACTTGGGGCAAAGTAGTACAATTGGGTATAGAAGTATATGTTTTTAAGTGAAGGATTTCATGTCTAGAGTCCTCCATTTTCTTTGTGACACAGAAGGCTAAATTATCTATGTAAAATAAGGGTCACAGACTGTTGAGGAACATAAGAAAAATAAATTAAATTTTCACTGAGCAGAATTGGAGAGGGAGCAGTTAAGAGACAGTTAAAAAAATTCCAAGCAATCTTTATGACCCCATTGAAGTTAGAGAGCATATATTTGCAGTGGTACTGACTAGTGTAATATTCTCCAAGGGCTCTTAGTTGTCTAATTGCTGACAGAAGTCTTGGCTGTTCCAAAATTGACTTATACTTTCATTTTTACTCATTTAAAAGTGTACTGAGTATTATTTGCCAGGCACTGGGTTTTGCACAGGACTTGCACAACAACAATAACAACAAAGGCAAATCCATATATATCACTTAGGGTTTAGCCAGAAAAGCAGAATCAGTAGAAAAGATCACAAACAGGATGAAATTCCAAGGGCACGGGCTGACGCTCTCATCCACAGGGGGAATTTTTCTCTCTTTCAAGGAAACTTCAGAACTAATTTAATGTCCTTCCAACCAGCCAGGCCCACCTAACTTATCCAGGATAATCTCCCTGATTTAAAGTCAACTGATTAGGGATTAGCAAAATACCTTCAGAGCAACACCCAGATTAGTGTCTGACTAGGTTCTATAACCTAGCCAAGTTGACATATCACAAAAGCCATTATAGCATTCTTAAGTTTATTTCCTAGTTCAGAGTAAGATAGGTAGAGAGATGGTAGTATTGTACTGTGAAAGATGTGGGCACTTCTGAACACAAACCATAGACATCAGGAAAGGAGGGGTCTGTGCTGAGTAGGCGCTAGCCAGGAGAGCTTGGTTAGGAGAAGGCTAAAACAAAATTCCAAGGATAGCATTCCCCATTCAGAGGGCAGCAAGTAATTCAACTTATTTCAACTGTGGCATGTAAGATGGGAAGAGATGAGGTAGTTAGTAAGAAGCAGCTGAAGTCAGATTATAAAGGACAGTATATACCACAATAAGGGCTTGGATATTATCTTGAAAGTTATGTAAAACTTTTGAGGTTGTTACATGAGATAATGCATTTAAATTATCACAATGCTCATTATATAATATATCCTCAGTAGAATATTTTGTTATATAAATGGCTTTAAGAAACAAATTTGACATAATAAAATTAGCAGCAGCCTGGAGAAAAAAAAAGAATGTGGACAAGAATGAGGCCATGAAGGTTATTGTAACACTTTCAATTGGAAATGAGTTAGGAATTTAAATACCATCTATAAGAATGTAGAGACACAACAGGATCTGGTGAGTGAGTAAATGTGGGGGCAAAGGAAAGAAAGGAGGTAGTAATTATACCCTGAATTCTGGCTCAGTCCAGTAGATAGATTACTGTACCAGTCATCAAGAGTTACTTTAGAGACATCCAAGTAGAAATGTCAAGCAGTTGAATTTTTGAGTGTGAAACTCAGAAAAGATTTCAGATATGAAGGCATAGACCAGTACTTCTCAAACCCTAGCATGTGTAAAAGCACCAGAAGCTCTTGTTAAAATGGAGCTTTCAGAACCACATTCCCTAAATTGGTGATTCTTGAGGCTCATGTCCCAGAATTGAAAAGTAGTTCATAGACCAACTTAGTCATATTTATAAAGATTTTGCAGAAATTATCAACATATTGAAATATAACATTACTGAAACCATGGGAATAGATGAATTCAGCTAGGCAAAGTAGGAAATGATGAGAGTTAAGAGTCAAATCCTGAAAAAGAGAGTAAACCTTAAATAGACTGCTAAGACAATTGAACCCTCAAAGACAACTGGGAATGGTGGGTAAGAGAAAGGTTTGAGGAATACCAGGAGTGGGAAGGAGAGACTTTCAAATATAAAAGATCAAAACCAGTGCCAAATGAAGCAGAACAGTCAAAAATGATATTCATGGATATAGTGTCATTGTCTTTATCAACAAACTCCTTGGAAAGCCAATTTTCAATTAAGGCAATGTAACAGAGATAGTGTTTGAGGAGATTTATTTATTTATTTATTTATTCAACAATTATTTATTGACCTCCTACTCTGAGTTAGACTCTGTTCTGAGCACTGAGAATATAAGAGGGAACAGGATGAAAAAGAATTTATGTCCTAAAATGGGAAATTTTTTTAAAAAGGAATAAATATATAGAGGCTTAGACAGTGAGAAATGCTATGGAAAATAATGAAGCAGGGGAAATGAAATGCCAAAATAAGAAAGGTTACTATTTTATGTAGTGTAGTTAGGGAAACATCTCTAATAAGGTGACATCTGAGCAATGTGCCAAAGGAAGTGCAGAAACAAGTCTCCAAACAAGTGTAGAAACAAACAGATATCTGGTATTACTGGAAAAGGAAATGGCAAATGCAAAGGTCCTGTGTTGTGTGCATGTGTGGAATGTTTCAGCATCAGCAAGGAGACCACTGTGGGTGAGGGGGAGAAAGTAGGAGAAGAGGATAGAAAAATAGTAGAGTTCCAGAACGTGTAAGGCTTTGCAGGCCTTTGCAAGTTATTTAATCTTTATTCTGAGTGACATGAGTTGCCATTGGGGAGTTTGGAAAACAGGGACAAAAATATGACTTAGGTCTTAATAGGATTACTTTGGCTCTTGGTTGAGAATTGCATATAAATGAGTTAGAGCAAATAAAAGAGAGCACAGTTAGAGGTTATTGTAATAATTCAAGTTAGAAATGGGGTTTGAGCCAAGGGTAGCCATAGTGAGAAGTGATTGGAATTGTTTTACATAGTACTGAAAATAGCATAGAATGTATTCACTGGTGATTGGATGAAGGTTATGAAAGAAACACTTCAAGGATAATTCCAAGTATGTAGGTCTAAACAACTGAAAGGAATGAATGATTATTTACTTAAATAATGGGGAAGAAGACTGTGGTAGGTACAGCTTGGTCAGAGGTTGTCCAGGGTAAGGTTAGAGGTGAATCAGGTGTTCAGTATTAGACATGCTATGTTTGAGGTGTTTGTTTAAACATTCAAGAAGTGATGTTGAAAACAAAATTGTATATATGAATCTAGAGTTTAGGGAAGAGAGTGGGTTGGAGACATAAATTTGGGAGCTATCATCATATAAATACCATGAGTCTGGAGCAAATCACCTAGAAAATTAGTTGAAAGGTGAAAGAAAAGAGATCCAAGGACTGACAGTTGAGCCACTCCAATATTTAGAAGTCAAGGAGTTGAAACAGAAGATAGAAAAGGAGACTGATAAGATATGGTCAGAAAAGTAGGAAAAAGACCTTGATCTACTGGGCCATTTCTGTTAGCATACAAATGTTTAATATTTCCTCCATTAAAAAGCCACAATGATTCCACATTTTTTTCCAGCTGTCACCACATTTTTTTCCATCGAGCAACACTTCTTGAAAGAGTAGTTTTTTCTCATTATCTCCAATTTCTCTTTTATAATTCTCTCTTGAAAACACTCCAGTCGGGTGCTTGTTCCAACAATACACTACAAATGCTCTTTTCGAGGTCACCAGTGACATCCTCATTGCTAAAAGCAATGGTCAATTCTCAGTTCTCATTTAACTTGGCCCATCAACAACATTTAATACAATTATATGCTTTCTCCTTTTTGAAATGTTGTCTTTACTTGGCACCCTACCCACCCCACCCTGCACAACTCCTGACTAAACCTTGGTTTCCAGGATATCACTCTGTCCTCATTTTCCTCCTACCTCTCTAATTACTCCTTTTCAGTCTCATTTGTTGATTTCTCTTCATTTCCTATGCATATATTTATCAGGACTTAGGTCTTGGAATTCTTTTTAATATCTACACTTACCTCCTACTTAATCATCCAGTTTCATATATCTGTCTGCTAATGGCTCCAAAATGTGTAACTCCGTTCTAGACATTTACTTTGAACTATAGACTTCTATATAGAACCGCCTAATCAGTATCTCCACTTAAATGTCTAATATGCATCTTATCTTAGAATATTCAAAACTGATCTCATAGCATTTGTCCCAAAGAGATCCACCCTCAGTCTTCCACATTTCAGTAAATGACAACTCCATTCCTCTGGCACTCAATCAAAATCATACTTGACTCCTTTTTCTTACATCCTATATTTGATACATCAACAACTCTGCCTTTAAAATACCTTGAAATTATGCTATTCTTTGCTCAATATTCTCCAATGGCTTCTCTACCCATTCTAAATAGAAAATAAAATCCTTAAATAATCTATCTAACCCACAAGATCTGGTTTCTGATTATCTCTCTGATGTTTTCTACATGCTCTCATTTACTTGACCTCAGCTCCATTGACCTTCTTGCCATTCCTAAAACATATCAGGTATGCTCTTGAAATTAGGAACTTTACACTTGCTGCTCCCTTTTCTGGAAAGGTCTTCCCTCAGATATCCACATGATGTAATTCCTAACTTTTTTCAGATCTTTACTCAAATTTAATTTTTTTCAGTGAGACATACACTGGCCACCCTATCTAAAATTGTCTGAATTATTCTTCTCTTTAGTTAACTAACACATCATATATTTTACTTAATAATCTTCATTTATTATTTTTTAATCCAAACTAGAAAATAAGTTCCACATCTCCTAGGTCTAGAACAAGGCCTGGTGTGTAACTGTCAATAAATATTTGCTGAGAAATGAATAATGAACCTAATCTATCTCTCTTGCATTATCACCATTTCCTTCTTCTCTAGATCATTCCTATCAGCATACAAACATGATTGAAATATCACTCATCTTAAAGTGATCTCCCTTAAATTTCTAACTTCCCTTAGTTACCACCCACTTTCTCTGCTCCACTGATGCAAAACTTAATGTAAAAGATATCTCTTTACACACAAAAACAAACTCAAAATGACTTAAACACTTAAATATAAAACATGGCACATAAAACTCCTAGAAGAGAACATAGGCAAAACATTCTCTGACATAAATCGTATCAATGTTTTCTTAGATCAGTCTCCCAAGGCAATAGAAATAAAAGCAAAAATAAACAAATGGGACCTAATCAAACTTATAAGCTTTTGCATAGCAAAGGAAGCCATAAACAAAATGAAAAGACAACTTAAATAATGGGAGAAAATATTTGCAAATGATGCGACCGACAAGGGATTAGTCTCCAAAATTTACAAACAGCTCATGTAGGTCAATATTTAAAAAAACCAACAACCTAATCAAAACATGAGCAGAAGACCTAAATAGACATTTCTCCAAAGAACACATACAGATGGTCAAGAGTTACATGAAAAGATGCTCAACACTGCTAATTATTAGAGAAATGCAAATCAAACCTACAGTGAGGTACCACATCACACCAGTCAGAGTAGCCATCATTAAAAAGTCTACAAATAACAAATCCTGGAGAGGGTTTGTAGAAAAGGGAACCCTCCTACTCTGTTAGTGGGAATGTAAATTGGTGGAGCCACTGTGGAAAACAGTATGGAGGTTCCTTAAAAAACTAAAAATAGAGCTACCACATGATCCAGCAGTCCCACTCCTGGGCATATATCTGAAGAAAATTATAATTTGAAAAAATACATGCATCCCAATGTTCACAGCAGCACTACTTACAATAGCCATGATATGGAAGCAACCTAAATGTCCATTGACAGTTGAATGGATAAAGAAGATGTGGTATATATACACAATGGAATATTACTCAGCCATTAAAGAAGAATGAAATAATGCCATTTGCAGCAATGTGGATGAACCTACAGATTATCATACTACATGAAGTAAGTCAGGAAGAGAAAGACAAATAGCATATGATACCACTTATATGTGGATTCTAAAATATGACACAAATGAACTTATTTACAAAACAGATTCACAGATTTTGAAAACAAACTTATGGTTACCAAAGGGGAAATGTAGGGGGGAGGGGTAAATTAGGAGTTTGGGATTAGCAGATACAAACTACTATATATAAAATAGATAAACAACAAGGTCCTACTGTATAGCACATCAGACAATATTCAATATCCTGTAATAAACCACAATGGAAAGAATATGAAAAAGAATGTATATATATTATAACTGAAACACTTTACTGTACGCCAGAAACTAACACAACATTGCAAATCAACTATACTTCAATTAAAAAAATTGTATAACAATGCTCAGATCATAGTTCTCACAGATTAAATTTTTCAAAGTAAGAAAAGAAAGATATCTCTTTATAGTTACTATTTCTTCTTCCTAACATCTTATCTATGCCAAATCTAGCTCAAATAAGGCTTCCAATTATACTTGTCCCTTGCCTCTGATGACTTTTTGGTTGCCAAAAGAACATTCACTTCTTTGTCCTCTGTATTTAAACCTCCTAGCAGCATTCAACATAGTTGAATAAGTCTTTCCTACTTCTCAAAACACTCTCTTCTCTTGGCTTTTTGGATAACACATTTGTACCTTCTAGCTCAGATTTTTCTCTTCCGTACTAGTCTGTCCTCTGTATATCTGATTGGCAGAAGTTCATGTGCCTGAACTTCATCTCCAAAGAGGGGTGGGAAGTAGGCTTTCAGACTTATCTTTTAGTCAGAGGGGACACATAATTGGCAAATTTTAAAAATATATAGAAATATGTTCCAAGGTTATAGAGGCTAAAATATGACAAAAGTTCACTACTTCTCTCCAGATAGATTTCATTACAGAAGACTCTCTGCCTTACCTTAAAAATATATCTTGTATCCATCTGTGTTGTTAGCTCTACCGCATCACCTTAGTTCAAGTTACCACTCTTTATTTTGTGGAACACTGAAATAGGTACCTGTTCTTCTGTGGCCACATTTCCCCCTGTTCAATAGAATTTCTACACAGTAGCTTAAAATGGTCTTTTAAAAAACTATTGGTATCCAACCACTTAGAAGTTGGAAAACTTAGAATACTCAGTGATTTCCCATCATACTTTCACTAAGTACAAATCCTTACCATGGCCTACAAGATTCTGTGTGAGCTGGTCCTTTAACTTCATATACATTTCAAGGACATCCCATAATTGTAATTGTCAAGGTTCTCCTTATCCTTGAATCTTTTCCCTTATTCTTCTCTCTGTCTGCAGTATTCTGCTCCTGACAATATGTCTATGACTATGAGAACATAAGGTTGGTTCCTTTTTACCATTCAATTCTCATCTCAAACGTACTTCCTCAGATAAACCTTTCCTGACTGATTAAAATAATTAGCCCCTCATTCTATCAACCATTTTATTCTATCACTCTGTTTTATTATTTTTTCTTTATGGCACTTACATTGTTGGCTTCTGATTTTTCCATTCTCCCCTCTGTAGGACGAAAGCTACACACATCTCTGCCGTTCACTAGAGCCTAAACATGGCACATAGTAGACACTCAATACATTAGGTAATTTTCCATTTCAGCTCTAAGAAAATATTTAATTGAAGAATGGAACAAGAACTCAATTTTTGGAATATGGGTGTAGGCAGCAGCCTTCAATATGACCCCCAATGATTCCCATCTCCTGATATTTGTGCTCTGTGTATTTCTCTACCTTTGAGTGTAGCTGATTTATTGACTTGCTTCTAATGAATAGAATAAGGCAACAGTGGTGGTTTGTCACTTCTGAGATTAGGCTACGAAATGACTGCGCTTCTGTTTGGGTGCCCTCTATTGCACTCTCACTCACTTTGAGGGAATCCAGCTGCCATGTTGTGAGAAGCCCATATGGCAAAGAACTGATGTTTTCAGCCAAGAGTCACCGAGGACCTGAGGCTGCCAACAGCCACATGAATGAGTTTGGAAGGATTCTTTCCCCAGTCAGGCTTTGAAATGAGTGCAGCCCTGGAGTGCAATTTTTGAGAAATGCTAAGCCAGAACCACTGAGCTAAGCAGTACACAAATTCCTGACCCTAAAGAACTGTGAGATAATAAATATGCTTTATTTTAAACAATGAAGTTTGGGGAAATCTGTTACACAGCTATAGTTAACAAATATAATGGGAAGCATCTTCAGTATTGTGGATTTGGGTTGTGGGAGATTTTATGTACTCAGAGACCAGAATAAAGGGAGGAAATTAAAAACTCACAATTCAGAGAGGGTCACGGATAGAAAATGGCTGACGGCATACTGTATCTATTTTAATTACTTCTGAATTTTGCCTTTTTTCCACCATTTTTTAGATGCCAAGGCATTTAAAAAATACTTCTCAGGTTCTCTTTCTCCAGCCATTTACTTAGCTGTAAGTGTGATAGAGGGACAAGGAGACTGGGAATGGGTCATCAATCTAAATAAACAAGAAACATTTATCAGATTAGCCAATAGATAGTAATGCCTCATCTGGGAGCTGGCTATAAATGCAGACTCTCAGGCTGGAACCCAGACCTACAGAATCATTTTTTTCATCTTAACACATCCTAGGATGGTCCTTATGCCCAGTATTATTTGAGAAGTGATGTCCTACATTACTAGTGAAGTTGGAACCATTCATCTACAAAATTGATACTTTAACACAACCTAAGAAGAAAGCATATCTGTATAATGTAGTTTGCTTAAATTAGGGATGGGGTACAAGGTACAATTCTGACTCACAAAGAGATATTATCACGGGATCTGGAATAATTATAGTTGTTGAATTAGAATCAGAATAGATAAGACATTTCAACTGGACTTCAAATGTTCAGGCAAACGTCATTGTTTATATAGGAAAGTAGGAAAGTAAACAGTTCGATTGCCCGTTGCCAAGATTATTGTTTGAAAGTTAACTTTCTGGAAAGTATTGATATGTGTATTTTTCAAGACCATTAAATTAAGAAAGTGAAAATTACATGACTTGTCAGTTCATTATGCTAGGAAGTTTTAAAGAGTGAATTAGATTTTATAAACCTTATTGAATCTACTTAATATATATTCAGCATATCTTTAAGATACTTCAATTACATGAGGAGAAAAAAATCATTTTAATTTTATGTCTTCAACATGCAATTTTGTTCTTGGGCTGATTCAGCAGAGTAGAAATAATTTTGACATTTGTAGTGTCTAGATGTAGTTTAATATAAGAATAAAAGTCCTCGTGGGAAATTTCTGTTTGTGGACTTAAAAGTTCATGCTGAACAATTTGAAAGTATGAGGACTATGTTTACAACTCAGAAAAAAGCAAACATTTGGAACTGAACTGAAAGACGAATCACCAGAATGAGAAACTTCTACTCACATGATTAATATAGACTTGCCTGTGATATTAGTCTTAAGCACTGAAATAATATCACATCACCTAATCCAAGAAACTTCCACGTGTACGGTCAAAGCCAGTAAAGACTGGGTGATTCGTAGGGTGACAGTGGTGGTGGTAGGGCTGATAGAATTTTGAGATTAGCTCTCTTTTGGTGACTCTTAAAGGGACAACTCTTATAAAGAATTTAATATTTTAATTTTTATTACAAATAAAAGTTTAGTCTGTAGTGGCAGTTATACAGGTATCTTGATTTTTTAATTGTATAACCTTTTATTGTGAAATGTATAAGTTGGTTTCCTGTATTATGTCACATATTAACTAACATTCATAGTAGAGTAGATCTATTCAATTGAGGATTACATAATAATTGATGCTATATGATAAACATTTTGACTCAGTTGCTCTGTATGACTTGTGACCAGAAAGTTTATGCTTAAGGGTATAAATTTAAGACAATAATTTACTAGTGTGAAAATCTTAAGATAAGCATGGTAGGGCAAATGAGAATATTGGTGTGGTTAATGTGAATTAGTTACTGAAAATTAACTAATGTTTAGAAAATATTTTAAGATTAAAACAATTTAAAAATGTTACATAAGAAGAAATAATCAATTTTAATATATTCCCATCATGTACTTTAAAATATTTAGAATTTTGTTTGATGATGGTGATTACAATTTTATATATTTTCAGTATTAGGGTGTATCTAGAAGTTAACAATATTATAATCTATCATGAAATGCAGTAAGTGCATTGAGTGGTTATAGGATTAAAAGTGAAACTTAATGTAATATACATATTATTTTTCACAGTTGATACTTTGCTTATAATAATATTTGTTCTTAAAGCATTTTTGGCATGTTTCTGGTTATAATTTTTGTTGTTGCTGTGGTTGAATTTTGTGTACATCTGTGTTAAATTCACCATTTGGGAATATAATGTTGCTTAGAAAGATTAATGCAGGACTTTGAGCCCTTAAGAGATACTGTAATATTATTAAGACAAAATATTTTGAGAGATGACAGATCTACATAAAGTAAAATTGTATCTACAGTTAGGATAAAGTAAGTATTGTGTTTCCAGGGATTGCTGCATAAACTTTAGTTGAAAAGAAGTTTCCCTGTGGTTTAGCATTACTAAGCTGTATGAGTTTTGGAGCTTTTGCATTTTCTTTGGAATCATCTATCATTGGCTGTGTCACAAGTGAAATTTGATGATACTGTGCACCAAGAGATATAGTGTACTCCTTGGACGCACTATTCTACATTGTGGGACTCATCGAGGATCAGAACATACCCTCAGAGATTCCTAGTGTTAAAAAAAAATAATTTTAAGAAAGCAGCATTGCATTTAAAGACATAGGATTCTTTTGTATCACCTTCCTTGAGTATGTGAAAGGTTGCCTCCTGTTTGAATGACACTAATTTTGAAGGTGAGTAAATCTTTTCTGAAGATTTACTTGCAATAATTTCCTATAACTCTGCATTCACTGAATCCAGAATGTTTAATGGAAAACATTTTGTTCTAGGATTTTATGGCTTTGGACTGAACCACTAATTATTGGACATATTTAGTGCAAAAGCACTAAAGAATACAACTCAGTAAAAGCAAGTCATTCACAGATAATACATCAAAACTCTATGGTTATCAGAATTTGCTGCCTACCTACAATTTTGCCTCACAGAGCAGTGAAGACCTCTATGAGGATTCTGCAGTGCTCCTTTTCTTTCCTGTTGAAATGTCACAAATAACAATTCATTATATAATTATTCCTGTGTTCATATTTATTTTAAATTAAGCAACTGTTATTTTTCAAAAATCCCAGGGGCAATCAACAATAGAGTGAGTTTCAGTTTTTCAGAGGTCCATTATATAACATTCATCTTTAATTTCATCCCCACAAACACACACTCAGTTTAGAGTTACCCTGGGTTGCTGAGTTTACTGGAAGATTAATCTATTAGAGGCAACTTTAGTCATGTTTTGATAGAATGTTTTCAGGAAATTACCATGCTTATAGATCAATTTACTGGGTGTAGGGATACCTATGTTAGGTGATCATTTCTCTTTTGCATGCAGTCTGAAAACTGTGCTTACCTGGATGGCATATTCCAATCTGCCACATCAATTCTTGATGCAGAGTCTCATACATTAGATTTTTATCCCTTGAATTCAGGACGTCTTGCTGTTGTCCTCCTCTCTGGTGACGGCAACTACACAGTGTCTCTTTGCATTAGAATACATGTGTATAATAGGTTTTGTTATTTTTTGACAGAAATTTTCTGCTTGTATCTGTCTTACAAACTTTTTCATTCACTCATTTTCTTTCTTCATAATCTGTTTCCATAAAGTGATTTTCTGTTACAGTTGAAATCATTATTGTAATTATTATTATTTTGAATCATAATAATTATTTTATCCTGCACCTACAAAATATGTAACTCATGATTAGTCAAACGATCACAAAATACTATCAACATTACATTTTATCTACTATCAGTTCAGTAATTAACTACTAGTGTGACCTCAAGCTAGACATTTCACTCTGCTTTTTGTTTTCTGGCCCCTATTATCAACTTCTTTCTCTTTTTCCATACAACTTTCTAAGGATGTATCTTTCTTTGCAATGCTCTCATATCAAATATGTGAAATATTTTCCTAGGAGAGGGTTTATAACTGGAAATACCTGGATCATTTTTACTTGTTATTATATTTTAATTACTATTGAGTATCTATAACATACTAAGAATCCATTAAATGCTTCCCTAGTCTATGTTTTAGCAATCAAGTAAGGATGTGTATCACAATATTTTGTTTTTCCTTCATTTTTATATTATTATATATTCTATTATATTAAGAATTTCAGTTGTTGGATATATTTGTATTAGTTCCACTCTTAACAGATAATTCAGAGGAACACCCACACAGAAACAAGACTTCTGAAATCTAAATTTAAAATGTAGTTCAGCTTAATAGTCATTTTTACTGCTAAATAGTATCTGAAGATTAATTGTTTCTTACATTTTGATTGTATGACTATAATTCTGATTAAGAAAGGGAAGCTCTTAAAATACTCTGTGAATATGTTGCCCCATCTGCAAAAGTTGTGGGACATAACTTACATAATCAGTGATTTTCATCTATTAGCATCAGTAACTACCAAAGCATTTTGCATAAAATGTCTTTGCAGGGCAAAACAATAGTACTGTGTTACATACTTTCCCAAATGTTATCATGTTCAACTTCACTTAAATTTAACACAATATATGGCTTTTTGAAGGATAACTTGATTTTAATTTTATGTCAAATAAAAGCATCTCTCTTGTGCAAAGTCTGAATTTTTGATCTTTTCAATTGTGAGTCATATTGTAACTCCATATAAATGTGCTATGAACTGCATATTAACAAGGTAAAGGAAGTTCAATATTACATATATAAGTTGTTTTTTAATGTCAACTTGCTAAAAAAATTGATTGCTAAACTTTCTTTTTAATATATATTTTAGAATATTCATATTCTTTTTAATATATATATCAATATATATATACACATGTCAATAAAACTGAACTGAAATATCCTAGGGATAAAAGGAGTTGTTACAGGTTATTATCCAGTTTCCAGAAAGTACTACAACTAAATCATCTCTGAGAGATTAGTATCTTTTCTACTTATATAAACCTCTAAAGAGAGAAGTTCTATATGTTTAACAATTCTTACTGGGAAAATGTTAATTATTTCTAACCTAAAATGCCCATGTTTCAGTTTCAAATGATGATGATGATGATTTTGGTTCTGGCTTCATTAGAGGTAAAAAACAAACTTTCTCCATCTTGAACTGATAATGTTTCATATTTATGAAATAATTATTGTTACACCTCAGCTTTTTCATTTGTATTTTAAATGCTTTTATTATCTCATTACTGTCTTCAACTTCTCTATGAGAAATTGTTATCCTTTTCGGATTGACCTCTATTTTACAGATACTATAGATATTATATAAATTAACATATATCTGTAATTTCATGTTTCTGTATGTCTTATAACCTCATTAGAAATCAGCTAGATATATTTTTACCATGTTTGGACAGTATGTTTGGGATGGACTATTTTCAAAGCTGGCTGTTAGCATACTCCAGTTTTGTTTTTTGGATGTACACCCTTAAAAGAGAGAGCAGTCATCCAACAGTATTGAAAAATGAATTTAAATTCTCATCAAATTTAGTGAATATGTTTGGAACGGTATGAATTAAATTATGTGCTATACAAACTCTACAAAATTCATTTGAAGGGTGAAGTCTAGAAACACCTCAAAAGGCAGTCATTTACCTGAGCAGCCAAACACGAGGCACTTGTAAGAAAAGTATACGTTTGGCTGATTCACTTTGTTTTACAGCAGAAGCTAACGCACCATTGTAAAGCAATTATACTCCAATAAAGATGTTGAAAAAAAAAAGTTTATACCTATAGAGAGAGACAATGTGTTTTAAAATGTCATGACCATTATCTTAGGAATGAAGTGGTGTTATTGACTGGGAGACAGTGTGAGGGAGCCTGCCGGGAAGGTAGAAATATTCTAAAATGTAGCTTGTGGTTAATAAGGGCATATGAATAAATATACAGAAATTTACTTAAATGTTCACTTATGGTTTGTGCATCTTGTTAAAAGTCATACCTCAGTTTAAAAGAAAAAGAAATCATGAACAGAGAAAAGAAATAAGGGGTTTAAGTCTGAGCCTCCAAAATCAAAGTCACAAAGGCAGATACTCAAAATTGCAGGTGCTGATTTTCAACTGCTCTGTTTACAATAGGAGCAACTCTCAGTAGCATATTGTAGAGTGAATAGCCCTAAAGATTTGTTGATGTAATAATAGTTAATGATTTTTCAGAGCAATAACAGCCCAACTAGTACATGCATATGTGTGTGTGTATGTGTGTGTCTGCATAGGGGTAGATTTGTGTATGCCTATTTTTATTGTAAAATTTATTATGTTTATTGCAAACAAAAGGCACCGAAAAATATAAAGTTAAATTAAAACCAACATAATTCAGTTTAAAATCATATTCAACAAAACATTACTTCAATGTATTTCATCTTAATATATTTGCTTGAAAGCATCAATATATGCTCCAGATTTCCTCACAGCTTCCACTGAGGAAATATGTAGTATTGATTATGAAATCAATATGAAATATGTAGTATGATTATGAAATAATTTATCTTTATAGGTATTATCATTAACAAAGTCTTGCAATATACAGCCTGTTATTTTCTTAGTGACAAGACTTTTTGTTCACATTATTAAAATCAAAAAGTAAAATAAGATTATACTTTATGGGTGAAATTTAGGGAACAGAGTATCTTATTAATATTTCTTTCAGCTTTATTAAGGTATATTTGACCAAATTGTCATATATTTAAAGTGTACAACATGATGATTGGATATACATATACACTGTGAAAAGATTCCCACCATCAAGTTAATTAACACATCATCACCTCACATATTTAGCTTTTTTCCTTTTTGATGAGAATATTTAATTTCTACTCTTTAGCAAATTTAAATTATACAATTCTGTTATTATCAGTTAGAGTCACCATGTTATACATTAGCTCCTCAGACCCTATTCGTCTTATTACTGAATGTTTGTAAACTTTTACCAGCCCCTTGCTATTTCCCCTACTCTCTGGCCCCAGAACCATCATTCTACTCTCTGTTTCTATGAGTTTTACTTTTTTTGTTGTTGTTGTTTTTGTTGTTTTACATTGCCCATATAAGTGATACAATGCAGTGTTTGTTTGGCTTATTTTACTTAGCATAATGTTCTCCAGGTTCATCCATGTTGCAGCAAATGACAGGAATTGTTTCTTTTTTTAAGACTGAATAATGTTACATTGAATATATATATATATTCATTGTAATATTATATATATATATATATTCTTTTTATTTATCCATTCACCTGTTGATGGACACTTAGGTTGTTTTCATACCATGGCTATTGTGAATAATGTTGCAATGAACATGGAAGTATAGATATCTCATCATGATAATGATTTAGTTTCCTTTGAATATATACCCAGAAGTGGGATTGCCAGGTCATATGTTAATTCCATTTTTAACTTCTTGAGGATCCTCCACACTGTTTCCCATTGTGGCTGTACCAGTTTACATTCCCACCAACAATGTACGTGTTCCCTTTGCTTTACATACTTGCTAGCTTTTGTTATTTCTTGTCTATTTGATGACAGCCATTCTCACAGGTGTGAGGTGATATCTTACTGTGTTTTTGAATTGCATTTCCCTGATAATTAGTAATATTGAACAACTTTTCATGCACCTGTTGGCTATTTTCATGCCTTCTTCTTTGAAAAAAAATATCTATTCAGTTCTTTTGTCTATTTTTTAATTGGGTTATTTGATTTTTTGCTATGGAATTGTATGAGTTCCTTGTATATTTTGGATATTAACCCCTTATTGCAAATTTTTTTTGCAGATATTTTCTCCTATTCCAGAGGTTGCCTTTTCATTTTGCTGATGGTTTTCTTTGCTGTGCAGAGCTTTTTAGTTTTATGCAGCCCCACTGGTTTATTTATGTTTTTGTTGTCTTTGTTTTTGGTGTCAAATCCAAAATATATCATTGCCAAAACCAATGTCAAGGAGCTTTTTCCCTACAGGTTTTCTAGGAGTTGTATGGTTTCAGGTCTTACATTTAAGTCTTTAATCCATTTTGAGTCGATTTTTGTGTATAGTGTAAGATAAGCATCCAATTTCATTGTTTTGCATGTAGATATCCAGTTTTCCCAGCACCATTTACTGAAGAGACTATTCTTTCCCCATTGCATATTCTTGGCTCCTCTGTCAGCCATTAATTGACCATGTATGTATGGGTTTATTTCTGGGATCTCTATTCTGTTGCACTGATCTATGTGTTTGTTTTTATACCAATTCCATACTGTTTTAATGACTATAGCTTTCTAATATTGTTTGAAATCAGAAAGTATGATGCCTCCAGCCTTATTCTTCCTTTCAAGACTTATTTGCCTATTCAGGATCTTTTGAGGTTTAATATAAATTTTAGGATTTTTTTTTCTGTGAAAAATGCCATTGGAATTTTATTAAGGATTGCATTGAATCTTTAGATCACTTTGGGTAGTATGGACATTTTAACAATAATAAATCTTCCAATCCACGATCACAAAATATCATTCCATTTAGTTGTGTCTTTTATTTATTCCATCATTTTTAGTAGTTTTCAGTGTACAGCTCTTTCACCTCCTCAGTTGAATTTATTCCTAAGTATTTTATTATTTTTGATGCTATAGTACATTGGTTAAATTCCTAGAAATACACAACCTACCAAGACTGAATCATGAATAGAAAATCTGAACAGACCTGTAACTGGTAAAGAGATTGAATCTGTAATCAAAAATCTCCCAACAAAATAATCTTTTATATACTGAGATAATTTGACCCTTCCAACTGCTAATTTTGGGCATTTATTTGGAATCTTGGCAAAACATAATTAGCAACTCACACTAGTTTATACAAACAAATAAAATAGTGTTTACTATAGGAATTGACTTTAACTAAATAACTAAAACTTTACTAAGAATGTCACAAAATCAAGGGAAGTGGTCTGTGGACCTCAGGATCTGAAGCATGTGTTTCTGTGGAGATGGCTGGAGGAAACTCTGAGAGTATTCTCTTTTCATCTCTACTTTTTATCTTTCTTTTTTATTTTGCTTTCTCCAGATAAACTTCCTTTGCATATCACCCTGCATCTTGGAGTGCAAGTAGCTCCATTAGAGAAATAAACTTAAAAACCCAATGAGATGCAGCCACATACCTCTTGGAACGGGAAACACAAACAAAAGACAGAAAAAAAATTCCCTAAGAATTTGAATTGCTGAGCAAGTGGGACTCTCATACATTGCTGAGGAGAATGGAAAATGACAGAGACAATATGGAAAATAATATGGTTCTTGCATATAAAATAACGTATATACTTACTTTACAGCCCAGGAACCTCATTCCTAGGTACTTACCCAAGATTAATGAGAAAAGAGTATGTCCACACAATGACTTATACAATAATGCTTACAGTAGCTTTTTTCATAATAACCAAAAACTGGAACTGATATAAACATCCATCCACAGGTGAATTGATGAACAAATTGAGATAAATCCACACTATGGAAAACTTCTCAGCAATAAACAGGAACTAACCACTGGTATATGCAGTGTGGTAGGCTGAATAATGCCCTCCCTCTTTCCCAAAGATGGCCAAGTTCTAATCTTTAATACCTCTGACTATTCCCTTATTTGGCAAAAGAGACTCTGAAGATGTGACTAAATTAAGAATCTTGAGATGGGGAGATTACCCTGGACTATCTGGATGGACTTGATGTAGTCACAGAAGTTCTTATAAGTGGGAGGCAAAAGATCAGAGAGAGAAAGAAAGTATAAAAGAAGTTGTGGCTAGGACTTCCAAAACTATGTTGAATAATAGTGGCGAGAGTGGACATCCTTATCTTATTCCTGATCTTAGAGGAAATTCTTTAAGTTTTTCACCATTGAGAATGATGTTTGCTTGGGTTTGTTGTATATGGCCTTTATTATGTTGAGGTAGCAATCACACTCCTGGGCATATAGCCGGAGAAAACCATAATTTGAAAAGATACATGCACCCAAATATTCACTGCAGCACTATTTACAATAGCCAGGACATGGAAGCAACCTAAATGTCCATCAACAGAGGAATGGATAAAGAAGATGTGGCATATATATACAATGGAATATTAGTCAGCTGTAAAAAAGAACAAAATAATGCCACTTGCAGCAACATGGGTGGACTTAGATATTGTCATACTGAGTGAAGTAAGTCAGACACAAGAAGACAAATATCATATGATATTGCTTATATGTGGAATCTAAAAAGAAGGGTACAAGTGAACTTATTTACAAAACAGAAGTAGAGTCATGAATGTAGAGAACAAACTTATGGTCACCAGGGCGTGGTGGAAGGAGGGATAAATTGGGAGATTGGGATTGACATATACACACTACTATATATAAAAAAGGTAACTAATAAGGACAGGGAACTAATATAGTACAGGGAACTCTACTCAATACTCTGTAATGGCCTGTATGGGAAAAGGATCTAAAAAAGAGTGGATATATGTATACATATAACTGATTCACTTTGCTGTACAGCAGAAACACAACACTGTAAATCAACTATACTCCAATAAAATTTTTTTTAAAAAGTTGTGATCCCAAAAGCAGAGATTGGAGTGTTATAACCAGGAGACAAGGAATGCTGACAGTCTCTGCATACCAGAAGCATGAAGGAATGGATACTCCTCTGGAAACTCTAGAAGGAATCACCCATGCTGATATCTTTTTAGCCCCTTAAGACTGTTTTGGACTTATGACTCTTAGAACTGTAAAAGAATAAATTTGTGTTGTTTTAAGCCAGTAAATTTGTGGTAGTTTGTTACAACAACAATAGGACACTAATACAAAAACAATATGGATGAATCTCAAAAGCATTATGTTAAGTGAAAGAACTTGTAGCTGGATAAAATTAAATTGGGTGCTGGATTTTGCATATGCATATATCCAACTCTATGAAATCTAATCAAAGTGGTAGAATTAGAGATATACCATGCTTTGGGGGTTTTGTTTTATTTTTTCCTTTTTCCTCAATTGTGATTATCTCTGCCCTTCTTCTTTGATTGTAAACCTCATTTCCAATATTTATGCATCGCATTTTCATTCTGGAGTTGAATGTTGTATTAAGCCTGGTACTAAGAGAATGCCACCCATATTCAGGGTTTTTCCTTTCTCTCTCTTTCTACACAGCCCTTACTTCTTTAATCTTTCTTCTCTAATATCTCTTCTTTCCATTAGCCCAGAACTTTGTTTTTCTACTTTGTCTCCAAATAAGAAAATCCACTAGATTAGAAAATTATATCTTAATATTTCCATTTATCTTTTCTACAATTAAGGAATGTATTTATTCTTACTAATATTTAATACTACTAGGATTGGCACTGGTGCTTTTTCTTGGGCCAATTATCAGATGATCAATCATGATAGCCTAAGGTAGTAAATAAGGTAGCCTGAGAGAGGAGGGAGACTTCACAATAAAAAGGGATTGATTTGCTTTCAGAAGATTTTGTCCACTAAATAGATTTACAGATTTTTATAATCTTAAATAGTAAAAAATTCCATTACTTAGGAATGAGATGGACCAAGATCATAATAATCATCTGAACACATATATGTTTGCTGGTAATTTAGATGTTTAAATGTGTGCTGGAGAAAAGTGTCAAATGATTTTTTGAGTTTAAAGATGAGCTTCTAATTTACACATTAAATTATTTAAAATCTGCTAATCTTTCTATCATGGAAAGTGGTTTTTGTTGTATAATAACTAGAAAATATTTTCCAAAAAATAAACACAATCTGTACTTTCAATGTAAAAGTGAAGTTTTAATAAGTGCAAAAGTAAGTGCTTTTGGAAAAAAGTTGTGTTGTACAGAGTTTTGAATATAAAAGTTTGGAGAATTTTCTGTCACCATGAAACTTATTGGAAAAAATGTAAGCACGTTACCTTTAAAAAACTGACATATATTTAAATTTAAAGCAAACAAACCTTGGCATTCAGGATATTCTAGTTTGTTTAAAACACCCCCCCCAAAAAAAACGATAAGTGGGTTTTAAGAAAATATTTCTTAAAAGAATATTAAGTCTTCCCTGGTGGCACAGTGGCTAAGAATCCACCTGTCAATGCAGGGGGGACATGGGTTCGAGCCCTGGTCAGGGAAGATCCCACATGCCACAGAGCAACTAAGCCCATGCGCCACAACTACTGAGCCTACGCTCTAGAGCCTGCAAGCCACAGCTACTGAGGCCGCGTGCCACTACTGAAGCCCGAGCGCCTAGAGCCCATGCTCCGCAGCAAGAGAAGCCACTACAACAAGAAGCCTGCGCACCGCGACGAAGAGTAGCCCCCGCTCACCGCAACTAGAGAAAACCCTCACACAGCAACGAAGACCCAATGCAGCCAAAAATAAATAAATCAATTTATTAAAAAAAAGAATATTAAATAAAGCCTGTTAGTGTGTAAGAACAACTGATGCAAATCAAGGATGCTAGGTTTCCAACTAAATTTCCATAGATATTTTCATACTTGTTGGTTGAGATTGAAACAATTGTAGCACGATTCTTTAAAGTTTTCCCTTTTAAGAAGCTCTAAAACAGATTTTGTACATTTTCTCAGTATAAAAAAAAAATCACTTAGAAATTCCTAGAAGAATGTCAGGGAAAGAATTAATACCTCTACATATGCTTAGTTTCTGCTTAGTTTTTGATTCATTGTAATCATAATGTATACAGAAGGATCTTTTTAAATTTTTATTTTGTTTGAAATATGTACAAGTTAAACATCACTTTGGTGCTATTAGATTCATCATTTGTTAGTATATCACTTATTGCTATATGGTCATCATTATAACATATTAATAAATATATTATTTTTGTATTTATAAACCACATTATTATAAAATGGTATATTATCTTACAAATTCTCCAGTGTGCATTGTGCTTGGCTAATATGTGGAATAAATTAGTACTAAATTTTCTAGCTTCTAGCTGAGATCTATGTGTGAGGTAATTAATAGAACTTCATCTCTTTCCCCCTTCTAACAGTTCCTGGATGTAAGCATAAATTACAAAAATGCAAGATATTGGAAAAAATATTAGAATACAAAGAAGAATTATTTATATTTCTCCAATATTCTTCCCATGTTTTGAGATGTATTTTTATTTATTTTACTTGTAAACTCTTCTGGGGATTCTCTATACTGAAGAATTAAGCTATAGCTATGTTTGTTTGTAGGGAGTAAAAAAAAATGGGAATTCAAATAGGGTTGTATCACTGCATTTTATAGAATGTTTAGTGTTTAAGAGGAAGACTTTAGCCATGGTCTTTCTTCTAGAATTGGTCAGATATTTGCCCCATTCATAGAGGATGCCCTATGCCTATGTCTTTTATCTCCCTGTTCTAAAACACTGACGCTCTTTTTGGCTTGGCAATATTCTCCTCTTTCTATTTGTGTTTAGTTTCTGTAATTGTGCTGGTATCTACTTGTAAAACAAATCTCATTTGATTACTAGACCAAATCAGCCTATTTGTGTATAGAACCTCAAGAGACTAGACTTTAATCCCTTGAGTACTTAACATTCTTGTGAGTCAGGAGAAAAGCTGAAGTAAATTGATGATCAGAGGCACCAATGCCTTAAATCATGGGTAGAGCTGACAGATACACTCTTTGTTCTATTAAAAGCTTGTAGAGGCATTGTTTTTCCTCAATAACTTCCAAGAGGGACTGAGAGTGAACACAACTCAAAACGCCAATAGAAGCATTTTAGCCCTTAGCAAGAGTACATTGATGGTCTATTAATTCTTAAAAATCCTAAATTTAAATGAACGATGCTCAGCTGGATTTCTAGTCACTTTGTTTGTTTTGAAATAGAAAGACAGCATGAATCATCTCTGTGGCTGTCTTCACTGCATAGTTTCTTTTGTGTGCTTTTGATTTTTCTTTCTCATATTCCCTAGCTATTATCTGAAAGAGGGAAAATTGTCTTATATGCTAATCTTCAGTGTCAGTTACACTTTTTGTACTGTGCTTGGATTATTTTGTAAGTCTATATTCATCTTTACTCAAACTTCTCCCCATCTTGAGTTGGTAGTGAATCAGGACTGATGATGACCCAATAGAAAGAACATGGTAGAGTGCTGACATTTACTATACATAGGAAAGGTAATTACAGTAAACACTGACCACAAAATCATGTCAAAGCAAGAAAAGGGAGTTAAGAGGCAAAATAAGGCTTTTAGGAGACCTATGTGTGGCTAGGTTTAAAATAGATGAAAAAAGATGAGTTTTGGAATCACACCACTAGCTTGGAGGCAAGTGGCAAGAATCCTTTTATGCCATATCTACAATCAACAGGTATGCCGTAATGAGACAAGTTCAGGGCATTTGATGTTATTTTCAACTGGCTTCTATAATACTCTTGAGAATATTTTTTTTTTAATCAAGCTGGAGGTCAAAGATGGTTCTTTGGTTTTTAGTTTTTAAATGATATGCAATCATTAGTATATGTTAATATATAGCAGGCTGTTACCCTGTTTCAACTATTTCCCAGAAATTTGTACAGGTGTTTACTGGAACTACCTCTTCTTCACAGATAAGTGAATTGTAGTAGCTTAACGTAGTGTAAGATCTTCCCGTGTTCTCTTAAGATGGATTTCCTGTGGTGTTGTTAGGTGGATGTGAAAGCAGCCTCCTATCACTCAGATTTTTTAAAATCTGTGGGCTTTCCTTTTTACCTCCTGGTAACTAATGTCTTAGGGAAGTAGTACTTGTGATTTCAACCCACAAGCCAATACTGGTTAATGCCATGGGGGCTGCATCCTCCTCTTGTCAATGTTCCCAGAATTTCGTGTTTATGTGATCCCTACTTTGAATTCCTGAATCTGGGCCCTAGTCATAAATCTTCTCAACTAGATCTTTCTAGGTCTCTGTGTTTGGCTGATAATTACATCTTTTAGCTTTATAAAAGTTTGACTTTAGGACTGTCAGCTGCTTTCCCAGGAGTCTCAGGTTGTCTAATTTCCTACTGTATTAATCAGGACTATGGCAATGACAAATGGCCAAATTCCAAAATAAACTAGCTTAAGCAAAATTAAAGGGGAAATGGTGGTTTCCATAACTTTCCTCTATCCCACCACCTTCCTTGTCTTCACTTTTCTCTGTAGTCCTTTGTTTACATCCTGCAAATAGGTCTTCTCTACTTTGAGAGAAAGTGACCACTACCAGCAGCAAATTCAAGTTTGCCTATTTAGGATCCTAGGAAGAAGCAGAAGGAAAGCTGCTCTTCACCAGCACCTGAAAAATCAATCCCAGCAAAGAACTGTAGCTCCTGGGTCATGTGCTCATATATGGGGCATTAACTGGGTCTAAAAAGCCTGGATCATGTACACATCCCTGGGGTCAACAAGAAAGTGTAGGGCTGATATCAGAAAAGGGAGATGGGAAAACTTTCCAGACAAGTAAAATAGAGTATACTTGCCTTTTCCTAGGACTTTTTTTTTAGTTGCATTATTGACTAACCTATCCCTTATACTTAGTCCTCTTCCCACCTCAGTTTACATGGCTTGATATAATGTATCAATTCTTTGCTGAGGGCTAAATCAGTGAGGAGAGAAGTGCATCTAGGATGTCAGCGACAAACTACTAGACTGAGAAACATAGTATCTGTTCCCAGCACCAGTTCATTAGAAACTCAGTGTTGGACCTTGGACTAGTCTCTTAACCTATCCGTAACTCAGTTTCCTTAACTTGAAAGTGAGGATAAAAATGATACCACCCTATAGGGTTAATTCGAGGACTAGATTAGGGAATAGATATTTGATCTCTTAGAATAGTGCCTGACATATAGCAAATATAAGTATTAGTAATAATAATAATAATAAGTAATAATAATCTTATCTTTAAGACTCAATTTTTAAATTTGTAAAATCTAAGCTACGCTCTCGATGAGCATCTCACACTCAAATACTTATTGGCCTAGATATATATCATAAATTAGTGAACCAGAATATGAGGAAATGGGCATGCTGGAGGCAAGTAGAGACAAGGAACATTGTTTATCTGCAGGTGGAAGTCACTACTCACCCTCAGTTGATTCCTGGCCTGAATGTGTCTGCCATTCCAGTCAGATCTTCCTGTCTTTCAAGGGAGTCAGATCAGGATGTTTATGTTAAATATCCAAATTTGGAATTTTTTAAAATGTTGAACACTGTGTTAGTCAAACACAGCATGTCTGTAGTCAATCAGTCTCAAAGTCCTTCCTAACTTTACATTACTGCAGGTAAGGATGCTGTCATTCATTTGATTTGTTTGGGGGGGGGGTGGAGTGGGGAGGGGGAGCAGAGAAAGGTTTATTGCAGGGTCTAACAAGGAGAATGAGTGGTTTAGGCTCCAAAACCCTGAACTCCCTGATGGTTTTCATCCAGGCACTTCCAGAGTCATCATTCTCCCCAGAACACCTCCCACATGGCTGCTGTCAGTGCCAGTCTATGTGGGACCTTGGTAATCTCCTCTGCCTGGGGAGAACTTCCAACAGCAGGCGCGGGTGACACAGCCTCTTCCTTAGCAGGTGGCAGCCCAGCAACTCCTGTGGAAGATCCAGCAGAGGCCCACTCAGCCCAGGCCACCTGCACAGCCATTGTCCCTCAACTCCCTCCCACCAGCCCATCCCTGCAGCTGCTGATGGGGCAAAGAGTACCTCAGATGCCATACCTACAGGTGATTTTTAAACTAGGTAACTAAAAACTGAACTTGTTTGATTCTGACCTGCATACAATTTTTGTGTAAACTAACTAACACTTGAGAGGCTAAAAATTAACCTAAAATTCATATAAAGCCTATACATAATTCTCCTACTCCTGTCTGACAAAATTCAGACTCTAATGTGTCATCCTTACTTATAAATTATTTCATTTTTTTGTTTTTTGTTTTTTAATTAGAAAATACCTTCAACAAAAAATCATCAAAGTGATTTTGAGTCAGAAAATGTGTACCAATTAAATTCTAAGCAAAATCTTGGTATAAGGACAACCAAATTCTATGACTTTTATTTCTCTAATCATGGAGGTAAGCAAAAACTGAGATTTATGGCAAACTCTACAAAAAATAAAGAAAAAGGAAAAAGAAGTTATTGCTTATTTTGGAAGCCCCCAGAAAGGTGGTCTTAGTTATTGGTGAATTCATCATTGTTTAGTTTCATACTTGCAATTTAAATATTCAAGATCTATATTCTTTACCCCCAAAGACTCACATTTATAATTGGGAAATTTGCCACTAAGTATTGCAAATTCTGGTTTTTGACACAATTTATCAACACATTTATTTGGTTTATTGAGGAAATAATTGTTTAACTACAATGATATACTATTTCACCCCTAGTGGAATGGCTAATATTAAAAATACTGACAGCATCAAATTTGGTAAAGATGTTGAATGGCTCTCATATTTTGCTGGTGGATGTTTAAAATGGATTAATGACTTTGCTGATTTGTATTTCCTTTTAATGTATAATTAATATATCTATATATACATATATCTAGCTTATGAACTAGCAATTCTAATTATTCACCTAAGAGATATATAAACATATGTCCACAAGGGGCCTTGTACAAAAAGGGTCAAAGCAACTTTTCCATAATGGCACCAAACTGGCAAAAACCCAAATGTCCATTCACTAGTAAGTGTGTAAATAAAAAGCCACATATACTTACAGAGGAATACTATTTAATATTTAAAAAAAAAAAAGAATGGACTACGAATTTACACCACAACCTGGATGAATCTCAAGAACATTATGTTAAATAAAGGAAGTCATTCACAAAAAGATACATATTGTATCTTTCCATTACATGAAGTCCAAGAACAAGCAAAAGACATCTTTGATAGAAGATGTAATGATAGAAATTAGAAAAGTCATTACCCAACAGTGCGGAGATTGATTAGAAGGTCCAAGTGAACTTTCTGGAATGATAGAAATTTTTTTTTCTTTGGTGGGATGACGGTTTCACAGGTGTACATTTATCAAAACTCATTGAATTTTGTACTTCAGATCTATGCCTTTAAGTGTACATAAAAATTACCTAAGTAAATTAGTAAATACATACATATTTGTCTTATATTTATAAGATAGTTGGTGAAAATATTTTAAGTAAAATCCTTATATAATTATTCCCAGATATTTGGGCCAACATTGTTCTGAGTTTGTCATGAGGGTGTTTCTGGATGGGATTAACATTTGACTCAGTAGACTGAATACAACAGATTGCTCTCCCTAATGTGGGTGAGCCTCATCCCATCAGCTGAATATCTGTACAGAACAAAAAGGCTGAGTAAGAGGGAACTCCTCTTACTTGACTGTTTGAGCTGGGACATTGTGCTTTTGCAGCCTTTGACTTCAGACTGAACATTGGCTCTTCTTGGGTCTCAAGACTGCCAGCTTTTGAACTGGAACATATACCATCAATGCTCCTGGTTCTCAGGCTTTTGGACTCAGCCTGGAAATACACATCAGTTCTCCTGGGTCTCCAACTTGCTGACTGCAGCTCTTGAGATTCCTCAGCTTCCATAATTATGTAAGTCAATTTTTTATAATAGATCTCTTTATATATATTTATATTATATTCTAATATTTCTGTATTAGAGAGTATTTATATTATGATGCATGTATATTTTTAATTATTAATTCAATTTAACTTTGAGTCTTCCTAGAAATAGGATTAAATGTGGTTTTCTTGTGGATCTATAATCAAAGCAGTTGATTTTGTTTAATGATCAAATTTTGACTGGTTGTAAGCCATTAATACCATAAAAGAGAGTATACTTCACACCTTCATTTCAGACAACTGGTTACTAAGTCGTGTTCCCTGCCACTCTCTCTCTGCGTTCTGGAGGTACTAACCCACTTGCAAGCTCATTTCCTCTGCATAACTCTCTTCACCTTTCTGTAAACATTTTATTCTTAGAATTAAACCTCATTTATTTACTTAACTCTCAGCTACACAATTCTCAACATCATTTTCTTTGATCATCATCATCATTAACTTTGCCATCATCAGAGAGGCAGTTTAGATCAGTGGTTAAGATCATGGACTTGGCATTTAGAATTACTAGCGGTTTGACCTTAGTTAACCTCTCTGTACTTAGTTTCAATTGCTACAGAAATAGTACCTATCTTATATTGTTGTTAGCATTAATGACAATGTATTTCAAATACTTGGAAGAATACTGGACATAAACAAAGTGACATCATTATCAAAAATAAAACTCTGTATATTGACACATTGCCTTCATTATCACTAAGTATATAATATGTGTCTGCTATGGACTTTAAGGACTTTAAAGGGAATAAAAAGAGAGAGAAGGCAAATTTTTCCAGTTTTATGAGACATAACCTAATGGTGAAAGTTAAACATTCACACATTCACACATAAACCACAAGATTAATTACAAAGTCATGCAAAAGTATATTTCATATGAGGTTAAAAGGTAAAGTATTGAAAAATATAAATTTAGTTTTATCTTAAACTTACACCTTCTCTGAGAGCATAATAATTTAGAGCAAAAAGAGATGTATCCAAAAATGTTAAAATTTTCCTTTGTTATATAAATGCAAGATATTATTTTTATTACCATTATCATGTAGTCTAAAACTCACATTCCAAAAGAAGAAAAAACTGAAGGCAAACAAAGTTGAGTTGTCAACACTAAATCAGTAGCAGACCAAAGACCAAAATCTAATTTGGCTGACTCCCAATTAGTATCCTTTCAGCTAAAATTTGGAGAAATGCAAGAACTAAAGAGCTAATAGGGTGAAGATGAGTGAAATTGGAGAAAAGTGGAGTTTCGTTTCAGATCATTAGAGGGAGAGACATGACTAAAATGAAGGAATAATTGTATGATCTTGCCTACGATGGCTATTACCTTAATTTTAAACTTAAAAATACATGAATCAAAAATGCTGTTGCTAATTTCTTGGGCTGGATTGTCTTCTACTATATTCACAAAACCATAATATGTTTTTACTGATCTAGTAAATATTCATCTCTACGTATACCCTCTAACTTCCCTATGGCTATGAATAAAGTTCATTCTCTCATAAAAATCCAATTCCTTTCACTGTGTTCTGAATCTCTGGCACTCTTTCTTTCTCAAAGACTTTGTGTTCACCTACCTCCCGCATTTTTTTCTTTGCATCATTGATATCTCTCTCTTTCTCCTAAATCATTTCTATAAGCCTACTAACATTTCCTGTCTTTTAAAAATACTCCCCTTGAACTTATGTATCTCTCCAGCCTCTACTGTATTTTGTAGCTCCCTTCAACAGCAAACTTTCTCAAAAAGAGCATTTATAGTCATTATTCTCATTCTCTCTATTTCTCCTTTTTTCCCCTCCCTAATGTGATTTCCATCTTTTTACCTCCTCAGTCATTGCTCATGACAAGGTTATCAGTGGCTTCTAACAGTAGCCACATCCAGTGTTCACTCTTACAGTCTCGATTGACTAGATATCTTAAATAATCCAATGTTGCTGACTTTACCTGATATACTTTACTTAGTGTGGCAGATTATATTTTCCAAAGATGGCTGCACCAATACTTCTCATATTATCTTTCAACAAAGTGGCACTGAGAAATGGAGTCTATGTTTCCTCCCTTCCACTGAGAAATAGCGTATATGTTTCCTCCCCTTAAACTTTAGTGGATCTTCAAAAGAGTGTTGACCAATAAAATGTGGTGGATTTAATTTTCTATTATTTCTTGTGAGAGTACGTAATAAAAGGTGATGTGGTTTCCACCTGGCTCTCTCTTGTGACACATACTTTGGGAGCCCTGAGTTGATATGTAAGAAGTCCGGTTACCCTGAAGACACCATTCTGGAGCAATTATGTAGAATACTGCATAATGATAGAAAAAGATGCTGTAGGAAGTCCAGCTGTTCCAGCTCCCAGCTATGATTCTTTGATTCTTTACAGTACAGGCACCAGACACAAAAGGAAACAAGTTTTCACACGATTTTAGCTTGTTGCCCCAAACTGCCCTAGCTGATATTTAGTAAAATGGAACAGAGTAGAGCTCTGCTCAAGCTGCTGATTCATAGCAAAAAAAAAGACCTAAGTTTTGAAGTGCTTTTATTACATAGCCATAGTAACTGAAACACTTGTTTGGGCTTCTACAGTAATAGGCATTTTGGTTTTCCCCCACCCTCACTAGTTGCTCCTTCTAATTCTCTTTCATTGTCTCCTATTTCTGTGTCCTAATATTAAAGTGTTCCAGGATCCTGGGATGCATGTTCCTTTCTCTATACATTATCTGAATTGCTTTATTTCATCATAGCCCATGGCATTTATATGTGGATGACCTCCTCTCCCCCATAACATTACATTTCTATCTCTGATATCTCCTCCGTATCCTCTGAATTCTAGGCATATATATAAAATGGCCTACTTAACTTTGCCACTTGGATATTTAATAAGAACTCAATACATACACATCTGAGCTCTTGATCTCTTCTCCCTATAAAACAACATAAAACTTATTCGTTCCTTAGTTTTCCTCATCTCAGTAAATAGAATAATAATTCGCACAATTTCTCAAGCAAAAATTTAGATTCCTCTCTTTCTCTCAGTGACTGCATCTAATCTATTTCCAGTGATTATACCTCTACAACGTATCTCCAAACCTTTCTTTATCTCCACTTCTTCTCCCTAGTTCAAGATGCCATCATATATTTCCTAAACTATGGAAATAACCTCTTTAGCAGTCTTCTTTCTTCTAGTCTTACCACACATTAGTCTGTCTTCCACATGGTAGCCAAAGCAATCATTTTCAACAAAACACAGATCACATTACTAATCTGGGTCAAAACCATTCAATGTCTTCTCATGTGAGCAAATTTTATTTTCCAAAGATGGCTCCTACATTCTGTTCTTCTAATGTGACTTGATATTTCTACCACTTAAAGGTGGGAATCTATGTATTCTTCCTTTAAATCTGTATGGGCCTATGATTCCAGTGGAAGTGATACTATGGCTGTAAGATCAGATAAAACCATGCCTGGTTCTCTTGGGACACTTGCTTTTGAACCTAGTCCCCATGCCTGAATAAGCTGATTCAGCCTGTGGAGAGGCACATACAGAGAGGAACTGAGACCCCCTAGCCCCAGCTAAGTTCCCAGCCAATTGCCAGTATTAATTTGCCAGCCATGTGAATGAACCATTTTGACATCTGGAACAAAGATGGACTATCCACAAAGCTCTGCTTTGATTGAAGAATTATGAGCAAAGGAAAATTTTGTTCCTGTTTTAAGTCACTAAGTTTTGGGATAGTATTTTTTTATGCAGTAATAAAAAACTCACATCGACTTTGGTACCTGCAAGTGGAATGCTATGGTATAAACCCCAAAACATGTAGCATTGGCTTTGGGGCAAGCCATATGAGGAAGATGGGAGGGCCTTAGAAAAATGTTAGCAAAACCCTAAAGAATCTTGAAGAGTCTGTCTCTGACAGCTCAAAGAAAAATAAAGAAAATGTGATTAGAATATGTTTTGTAGTGGTGGATATTTTGGCTACACTATAACCTGAAGTAATGTGGAATACAGGAAATGTTCCAATGAACTCAGTGATCAAGCTAAGGGAATTGTCATGCAGAATATTAAAGTGTCACTTGGATTCTTTCACTGCCTAGGGTATAATGTGAGAAGAGATGAATGAGCTAAAAATGAACTCTTACATATAAAGGATCTAGAACTATCTTAGTTTCAAAATAAATCCCTTTTTCTTCCCAAATCTCTCTAGGTAAAAAATGATACCCAGATTAAGGACTGACTTAAGGGAAAAGATCAATTTTACTGTAAAACCTATTATTAAGACCTTCAAAGAAATCTGAAATGATTCCTCATATAACTTTTCAAACAGACAAAGCCCTTTTAAGGATCATAATATTGTAATTAGCAGAACTCTTTATTATACAATAAGACTTATAAGAATCTTAAGGATGTTATCCCATTGTAGTGTCATGGTGAAGTTGAAGAAGAGAATGACTTACCTGGAAAAGATTTGGGTTTATATCTTTTGTCTGATGGAGTAAATTATAAATTGATATACTGAAAGCCCACAAAAATTGTTAAAAGAATTATATCAGCTTGCAATGGAAGGAAGAGAAACAAAACAATATGAGAAAGGGTTCTGAACCCTCAAACGTTTACAAGTGAAAAATTGGCTTAAGAAGTCTTAAGTAAAAGAAAGGTAGACTCAGAGGGAAGGACTGAGTTGAGCTAAGACCTATGGAGATATAGGGAGGAGGACTGAACTCTAATCAAAGAACGGGCAACATGTGCCTAGCTAAATTTCAGAATTGGTATGGACCAGTGACTACTGTGTTCCTTCCCCTTCCCCGTCACTTTTAATGGGAATGTCCATAGCACTTATGCAATGCCTGTCCCAAAATTTTATTTTGAGTATTTGGAGACCTAGAAAAATTGGCTCTGTAGGTCAAATGTGTCACTTGTTATCACATCATTAAAAAGAGTGCTCAAAGAGCGTATTTGAGGAACTGCACACAAAAAGTATCACTTAAACCTAGATCTGATTTAGACAGTAAGATTCGTAACTTTGAGCTGATGTAATTATGGAGTGAGAATTTTCAGTCTTGAGGAAGGGAATGGATATATTTTGCATGTGGGAGGGATATAAATTGTAGCCTGAAGACAAACTGGCAGATTGTATTCTTCAAATATGGCTGTAAAAAGACCTCCTAGCTCACGTTTTCTTTTTACAATATGACTTTGAAACTCCTCCAATGAAGAGCTATCCCCTTCCCTAAAATCTGGGCAGGACTGTGACAAAGCTTTATGGCTTTGAGAGAGAAGGTCGTAAATTTCCATTCCAGAAAGAGGAAAAAAATGTATAGGTGATAGTCAATAAAAGAAGAGATGAATTTGGGATGTGAATCCTTGGCATAATAGTGATACAGTTTTTTCATCTAATCAGTGTTACACATAGATTAGAAGTTAAAAAATGATTTTAATTTACTTACTTGGAATTTATTTCTTTGCACTTCAAAGCCTGGATAACTGAGTGCAGAAATGTAGTTAGAATAGTCCTTCTAATCAAGAATTAGCCACCTCTTCAGAGTCCGAAAATAAGTTAGAGAAATTGCATTAATGATTTTCTCCCTGGGGAGGAGCAGTAGTCTGAAGTCTCATTAACATCTAATTCTGAAAGAATCAGAGGATCTGTTTATATCATAAGCTGACATTTGCAACTTTCCTCAATTTTCCTTGGAATTTCTTCAGCCATATCCTGCTGAGAGAAGTATACTAAGTCCTTTTTGTTTGAGAAGCTTATAGAGCAAGTCATAGCCTTAGGCCAACAGACAATCGTCTATTCTAATCATCCATATTCCTATTGTAAACAACCACACTGTTGGCTCTTGCACAAGAATCTCCTGAGATTAATAATTGGTAGACTCTAATTGCCTATTTCTTCTTGCTCATTTTTTTATCCTTTGATAAAAGTGAAAGGCTGAGCCTTCAATAGATTTTGTACTTATGTCTTATTCTATTAGCCTAATCATAATGCGATTCCACTTAAGCACAAGCAGAGCAACAGCAATCATTACTTAATTCTAATTCCTAACTCTCTGTAAGTAAGCCAGACCATGATTTTACTAACCAGTTTCCAATGCACATAAATAATAACATATATTTAGATTATCACAGTGCCTAACTCTCCCTGAGGGGCAAAAAGATTGTATTTTCTTGTGCTCATCTTGCAGTTTCACAAGATGTCCCATTAATTTCATTATTGTTCCCTTAAGCTATTATGTTTAGTCATCTTCCTCATCACTTGCTTCCCTCTGTTGGCTCCTTATCTTTTCCTTTCAACTCCTGCTTGGCCTCGTCCCTCTATTAGTGACAGCTCCTTTAGTGATGTGACTTCCTCCGCTTTCCTTGCCTTCAGATAGTCTCATAACATCTTCTGTCAATCTCCACATATATTATTTGCTTTATGCCATATTATATTTGTAAAATACATAAAAGATTGGTATATTTTCATTTTATTGATGATGAAACTGAAGTATAGAACATAAATGACTCCTCAGAGGTGCTGATTTGTGGACCTTGTAGTGGGTTTAATGGGAGGAGGCAGGTGTGTGATAGAGACCTAAGAAAGAGGGAATTAAATGGTCCAGGGCATAAGATGACCTGAGGAACAGTAGAAATAAAAAAGAGGGAAAGACCTTAAAATTGATGACTCCTCTGTCCTGATAACTTCAAAGTGCATTTCAATTTGAAATCTCTATCACCTCATTGCCTGGGGACAGGTGAAAAAACACATACAGAACAGTTATCTCTTCCTGAAGTTTCCCAAATTCACAAAATTCCTAAGATATTGAGAGAAGAAAGACTATGAACATGTTTAATCTCAGTTATTGCCATTTTTTATCCAGCCAAATACATTTCATAAATTCTGTTTCATATATTATTTAACCTTATCTACCTATTGGGTTGGCCAAAATGTTCATTCGTTTTTTCCGTAAGATGGCTCTAGTAGCATTTAGTTTTCTTTAACTTCATTTGAAACAATTTTGTTAGATTGTATTGTGACAGTTGTCATATCAGTGTGCATTTAAAAAAAAACTTATCAAAACTGGTGAATTTTTGTATAGTCATTTTAATATTGAAGATGGAAGAAAAAAGCAACATCTTCAGCATATTATGCTTTATTATTTCAAGAAAGATAAAAATGCAACTGAAATGCAAAGACAAAAGATTTGTGCAGTGTGTGAAGAAGTGCTGTGACTGATCAAATGTGTCAAAAGTGGTTTGCGAAGTTTTGGGCTGGAGATTTCTCACTGGATGATGTTCCACAGTTGGGTAGACCAGTTGAAGTTGATAACGATCAAATAGAGACATTAGTTGAGAACAATCAACATTATACCACGCGGGAGATAGCCGACATACTCAAAATATCCAAATCAAGCATTGAAAATCATTTGCAATAGCTTGGTTATGTTCATCGCTTTGATGTTTGGGTCCCACATAAGCAAAAAAGACCTTCTTGACTGTATTTCCACATAAAATTCTCTATTTAAATGTAATGAAAATGTCCCGTTTTTAAAACAAATTGTGATGGGTGGTGAAAAGTGGATGCTGTATAGTAATGTGGAAAGGAAGAGATCGTGGGGCAAGTGAAATGAACCACCACCAACCACACCAAAGGCCATTCTTCATCCAAAGAAGGTGATGTTGTGTATATGGCGGGATTGGAAGGGAGTCCTCTATTACGAGCTCCTTCCATAAACCAAAATGCTTAATTCCAACAAATGCTGCTCCCAATTAGACCAACTGAAAGCAGCACTCGAAGAAAAGCCTCCAGAATTAGTCAACAGAAAATGCATAATCTTCCACCAGGATAACATAAGACCACATGTTTCTTTGATGACCAGGCAAAACTGTTACAGCTTGGCTGGGAAGTTCTGATTTATCCACCATATTCACCAGACATTACACCTTCAGATTTCCATTTATTTCAGTCTTTACAAAATTCTCTTAATGGAAAACATTTCAATTACCTGGAAGACGTAAAAGGCACATGGAACAGTTCTTTGGTCAAAAAGATAAAAAGTTTTGGGAAGATGGAATTATGAAGTTGCCTTAAAAATGGCAGAAGGTAGTGGAAAAAAACAATGAATATGTTGTTCAATAAAGTTCTTGGTGAAAATGAAATTGTGTCTTCTTTTTACTTAAAAACCGAAGGAACATTTTGGCCAAACCAATACCATGATATTGTTCAGCTGACACATTCTATTTATTAAATATTAATTACACACATTTTAGTGGCCTAAACTTATGTATTTATTATACTTTACCTGTCTGGGAAAAGAGTGACTTCAATAAAGATCATAGTTCCTAGTGTTATCACCTGTGTGGTAATATCAACAACAGTGGACTTAAGGATGCTATTACTCTACTTGCTCAAAATTTATCGGTTTCCCCTGGTCCTCTCTGTTAGCCTCAAGGTTAGGTCTCTGTACAATCCTTTCTTCTTTCTTGTTTCCAGGGCCAGTGTAAATAGCTGCAGAGTTTGTATGTAATGCAAATCCAAGGGGTATTCCTGGCATTCGGAAGTGCACAAACCCCAAAAATATATCTAGTGACCCTGGATCAGTTTTATATAGCAGAGTTTCTATTAAGGCCCTTAGCAGAACATGCTCTAATTAATATAAGCAGAAAACAAACCTATACCTACTAATAAATAGAAGATTCGTGTGATGAGTTTCTACAATAAGGCAAGCTGTGTTACAAATGTTGGGAACTCAAAAGTGAATAGTACAGACCCGGCCCCACTCTCATCGAGTTTACATTCTAGTGGAGAGGAACAGATAATAATAAAATAAAAATAGAACAAAACATTGGGGAGTGCTTGTAAGTACTATGAAGGAAAATAAAGCAGGATAAAGGATAAACAGACATGGTCACTTATTTCAGGAAAAAAAAACAACTTGGGACCTCCCTGGCGATCCAGTGTTTAAGACTCGGTGCTTCCACTGCAGGGGGCACAGGTTCTATCCCTGGTCGGGGAACTAAGATCCCACATGCTGTGTGGTGTGGCGAAAAAACAAACAAACAAACACTTCTCTCAGGAGTGGAGATATAAGTAGGAAAGCTACTCTGTAAGAGGATATATGAACAGAAATCTGAATGAAGTGAACAAGTGAGCCTGCCATGCAAGTATGTGGAGGCATAATATTTCCGGCGGGGGTGTGAATAGCAAGTGCAAGTTCCCTGAGATGAGAGTGTGCTCTGAGTACTTAAGGAATAGCAAGGGGACCACTGTGGCTAGGGTAAAGGAGGCAACTAGTAGAATGGTAGGAAATGAAGACACAGTGAAAGCTAGAGACAAAGTCAAATAGTGACTTCTAAGCAATAATAAGAACTGAGAAATTTATTCTAAATGTGACGGGAAATCCGTGAAAGATTTTGAGCAGAGGACCAACATTATCTGATTTGCCAATTAGAAGTGTCATTCTTGCTTCTATGTAGAGAATAGACTTAGGGTATGCAAGGCAATATTTCACATTTTTAGAGGTTAAAAAAAAAAAAGCAATGAGGCAAGTTAGGCGGCTCTAGAAGCTGCCCATGTTAGATATGATAACATCAGTTGGGTTGCTGGTGGAGGTGGTGACAAAAGTGAAAATAAGAACATATGAGGAATTTCCTGGCCATCCAGTGGTTAGGATTCCACTTCCACTGCAGTGGGCACGGGTTCGATTCCTGGTCAGGGAACTAAAATCCCATAAGCCGTGCTGTGTGGCCAAAAAAACAAAGAAAAAAAAAATTGATTTCTTCAGTTAAGACTTGTGCATTTTCTGGGAATTCACTGGTGGTCCGGTGGTTAGGACTCTGTGCTGTCACTGTGGAAGGCCTGGGTTTGATCCCTTGTTGGGAATTAAAATCCCATAAGCCGTGTGGTGTGACCAAAAAAAAAAAAAAAAAAAATGCCCAAAGTAGCTCTGATTACATTTGCTCTGACGACCATTTACTGAGGGATTAGATAAGCAGTTTAAGAGAAATAGAAGGATGAAATGCAATTACAACATTTTAATCCTGAGCAACTAGGTAGGTGGTGGTGCCGTTTTCTTCCATAAGGAAATTTAGAACAGGAATCCCCAACCCACGGGCCTGTTAGGAATTGGGCCACACAGCAGGAGGTGAGCAGCTAGGGAGCGAGCAAAGCTTCATCTGCCTCTCCCCCTGCCACTCCCCGTCACTTGCATTACCACCTGAACCATTGCTCGCATTACCTCCTGAACCACCACCCCCCACCCCATCCATGGAAAAATTCTTCCACAAAACCAGTCCCTGGTGCCAAAAAGGTTGGGGACCACTGCTTTAGAAGACAAGAAAGTTGAGGGCAGAAAATAATAGGAATCAAGAGATTATGTTTAAAGATGTTGAGTTGAGGTGCCTAAAGACATCCAATTAGAGGTTATTGTGTTTTGTATTGGGTCAACTGAGCTAATCTGGAATTTAATGTTTCCCCACATCCCCTTCCCTGAATAGTTCTAGATGGATAATAAAGACATTTAGCATGAGGTGTGGAAGGCAGAAGTGAAGCAGCAGCCATATTCTTTTTATTCTCAAAAAGATAATGCAGGGGATAAGGTACTTTTGCAGTACACACATGTGGGCACTTATCTGCTGACTCCTCTTGCTGGTGAGACTTAAGGAGTATAAAAAAGAAAATGAGTATTTAGCACTGGAGATACATTTTATACTGTTTGCATTATAATGGATAGATGGATAGTGAGAATGAAGCCTATTATTAAATAAGGTGACAAGGGATTTGAGTCATAATTAAAGAACAATGCTTGGCCAGAAAGGATAACAAATACCTTTACACAAAGCTCCCATTGGTCTTGGAGCCTGGCAGGTGCTGGCAGTGCTCTTAAGAGTCTACAGAGTAAGATCTGCCACAGTTTTGATGGGCTTGTTAAAAATAGCCCTAGGCCAGACACATGCCATCCATCAGAATTAAGTGGATCACTCAGCACCTGCTTCCTGTATCCTGTCTTCTATTACTCCATGTGCTTTCCCAGATACTGATGGGTCCTTGACCCTTGCTTCTAGGTGTAACAGTAATCTCTGCCTAGGGAAAAGGTAATGATCTCTGAACAATATATGCAAGCCCGGCATAGATTTATCATTTTAGGATTGAGCTTCCATTACTAATAATAGCTATCTTGCATTGAGTCCTCACTCTGTGACAAGCTCTTGCAAAACACACTTCAGATTTTATCTCATTTAATCCTGGCAACAGTGGTATAAGATAAATTCTAGTATTATTCTCCTCTTGTATTGAAATACATTTAGTTGTAAAGAAATTTACTGAATTGCTCAAGATCTCACGGGAAATGGCAGAGCCATAAGGACTCAATCAGGTGCCACCTGCCTCTAATAACTGACCTCACTTATATTAAATTGTTCCCTGGGTTTAGGTAAACTTGGGGAAAGCGTCTTTCTTGCAGAGACTTCTGGGAGTATCTGACTGTTTGCTTTGAGATTGAACTCTGATGTGGCCTCTAGATTCTTTGAAATCTTGAAGGAGAGAGTAGAACCTGCAATAACTCTTGTGATGTTTCAAACGAAACAGAGGAAAATAGACATATCTTTAAGAAAGACTCTTTTACTCTGGAAAAATCACTTGAATGAATCATATAACCATGTAAATAAAAAGAAGACTCCATATCAGAAAAGTTATTCCAGACTCTTCATTATAAACAGTAAATATATTCTGTTTAACAATGGAAAATATGGTCACTCTGGTACATCTCTACAGACTGATATCTGATATTTTTGTAGGATGAGACTTGACTGTTCTAGAAAACAACAGCTTGTCCTGTGGAGAATTCTGAGGATATGCTGATGGAAAATTAGGGGCTGAATACCAAAAGACAAAGGAGCTGTTTTCCTGAGGGTCTTTCTGGGACCCTGAGTACAAGCAGTGGTGAGCTAGGCAGCAAAGGTGAAGTATGGAGCTGGAGAAACAATAGCTGGACCCAAAAGGCAAGAAGTACAATCCACCAGGAAGATGTAGCCATCATAAGCATGTATGCACTGGAAAATGTAGCTACAAATCATATGAAGCAAAACTATTAGAAATAAAATTGCACAAAATAATAAATTAAAAAGTTTTCAGTAAACAATATATGTTTTTTCAAAATACTCATAGAATATGTTAGCTAGAAAAAAATAAAATGCAAGAAAAGTTTATATGTGCTATAACAATGGAAGACAATAGACTAAAATTGGAAATTAAAAGCAAAAATAGCCAAAATGAATTAATGTTTAGAAAATAAATTTTTTTTCAGTTATTTGTGTTAAAGAGGAAATCAAAACTGAAATTATAGATTATTTAGAAATGAATCTCACTACATATCAAATTGCATATTAAAATCATGCTCAAAAGTAATTTTACAGCATTAATTTTTTTTTTTTTTAAAGTCTGATAATAAGTGGAATTTGCATTCACCTCAAGAATCTAGGAAAACAACAAAATGAGTCAAATAAAAAAATAGGGAACCAAAACCAACATAATTTGTGATCATTATGTCAAAAGAACTGGATCTGGGACTTCCCTGGTGGCGCAGTGGTTAAGAATCCTCCTGCCAATGCAGGAGACACGGGTTCGAGCCCTGGTCCAGGAAGATCCCACATGTTGCGGAGCGACTAACTCATGCACCACAACTACTGAGCCTGTGCTCTAGGGCCTGCGAGCCACAACTACTGAGCTCGAGTGCCACAATTCCTGAAGCCCGCGTACCTAGAGCCCATGATCCGCAACAAGAGAAGCCACCAAAATGAGAAACCCGTGCACCGCAATGAAGATCAGCCCCCGCTCTCCTCAACTTAGAGAAAGTCCGCACACAGCAATGAAGACCCAACGCAACCAAAAATTAAAAAATAAAAAAATATTTAAACAAACAAACAAAAAAAGAACTGGATCTAAATAGACTTTCTTGTCTCTCTATGGAACAATACAGAGAATAAGCAAAAATAAGGCAGTTACTTGCTCTAGGAAATTCTTGCTCTTCAAAGATAAGACTGTGAACCAACTGAAATAGCTTTTTAATCAAGACTAATAGCTTATTCAGCAATACTCATTTCAAGACACTCACTTCATGGGGTCCATCAATCCAAAACTATTATTTCTTAAATCCTGCCAAATCCCAACCAGTTTCCCTCCTGGCAAGACTCACATTAAAATCATCCAGCTCAAGCACTAAAACCTAATATACATCTTTTTCTCCCTCTGACTTTCCCTTTCTGAGTCATTACACTAGTACTCTATCAAGGTGGTATTCTTCTTTACAGCATAAGGTCTAATAAACTTAGCTTTGCTTGATTGATGATATTTCTGGAGGAATTTTAAGAAGTTAACAGTCAGAGGAAGAAAAAGAAATAAATCAATAAATGTAAAAATTATTTAAATGAGGGAGAAGTGAAAATATTTTTCCACAGAATTCCAAATAATATATGGAGATACTTACACCCCTGCCCAGGAGGTGGAACTTAATTCTTGTCCCTTCCTTGCATCTTCCCACCGAGGATGGGCTAGATGATATCTTTCAAAGAATTGAATAAGGACAGGGAAAATGGTAAATTTACAGTGGAGGAACCTAGCAAACATTACCTTAAACAAAGGATGGAGGTTAACATCACCAGTGATGCTATGTGGACATCATTGCCCCTTGATATGATGTGATGAAAAGAGTACTTACCTCTGTGGTATTCTTTTCCCAAACCCAGAACACCAGTCTAATCATAAGGAAAATGACAGGCATATCCATATTTGGGGATATTCAATAGGACACCTGCCCAGTATACTCAAGAGTTTCAAGGTCACGAAAATCAGAAAAGAGTGAGAAACTATCACAGATCAGAAGATACTGTAGAAATGGGACAACTACATATATGCATTCTTGGTTTGAATCCTGGAACAGTAAAAGGATGCTAAAGGAAGAACTGATGAAATCCAAATAAGTCTGGAGTTTAGTTATAGCAATGTTCAAATAAAAGAATTGAAATTAAAAACAGAAGAAAAGTTATTTGGTAAATACAAAAAAAAAAGCCCACATCTGGTAATTCTGACTGCAAACAGAAAAAAAAGTTAATTAGTACTTAATAGGGAAGTCATCAAAGATCAGAGTTGATTTTATTTATTTATTTATTTAAAGGCTTTTAAAATTAAATTTATTTCTTCATTTATTTTTGGCTGTGTTTGGTCTTCGTTGCTGCGCGCGGGCTTTCTCTAGTTGTGGCGAGCGGGGGGCTACTCTTCATTGTGGTGCATGGGCTTCTCACTGCGGTGGGTTCTCTTGTTGCGGAGCACAGGCTCTAGGCATGGGGGCTTCAGTAGTTGTGGCTCACGGGCTTAGTTGCTCCGCGGCATGTGGGATCTTCCTGGACCAGGGCTCGAATATGTGTCCCCTGCATTGGCAGGCGGATTCTTAACCACTGCGCCACCAGGGAAGCCCCAGAGTTAATTTTAAAATGAGTCTATCAGGAATTTTATTCTACATATTTGAAAATTTAAATGAAATGAAAAAATTTCCTTAAAAATAATTTAAAATATCAGAACTTAATTAAGTATATTGGAAAGGCTATGTAATCAGTAACTAGATTTAAATGAAAGGTTATAAAATCCTACCATTAGTAAAGCATAGATTACATGATTTCTACAAGGAAATATAAGAAATTCAAATAAACTGTTATTAGAACTAGTTGGAACTAACACATATACGTAGTTGTTGGGTTTTGTGTGTGCGTGTGTGTGTGTGTGAGTGATAATCAGTAAAATAATGTTAGGAGAAAAAAGGTGCAATCAATGAAAAAAACAGCCATAAAACATGTAGGAATATTCTAAACATGAAATACTTAAGGTTTCTGTGAAAAAATATAAACCATTATTGAAAAACTAAAATAAAACATGCAAAAATGTAAGGATACCAGGTATATGCCAAATGAATCTATACATCCAATAAATGCTAATCACAATCATAAACAACATAGCATGGAAATTGTTTAGCTATTTCCAAAGTTTACCTGGGAGAGTGAATGTGTAATGAAAACCATGAATATGTTGAAATGTTGGAAAGAAATTATTCAAAGTGGTGGGATGTCTGGCAGTTAGCAAACATGCTGTATACAGTTATATTAATTAGAACAATACATAGGAAGAGTAGTGCATGTATATACAGTGGAGAAATATAGTTTGCATATTCTAGAGATACTATGGGAAGGAAAAAGCTACTTTAGTTCCCTCAGAGACCAGGACCAATCTCAGAGACCAATTTGAAGATTTATAGTTCTAAAAGGATGGACGCATATGACCTTGATCAAGGTGTGCTAGCAGGGAAGGTTACCAGAGGCCATAGAAGTAAACTCAGGAGTGAAAGTGACATTATCTCAAGAACCTCAGGGTTGTTTATTGGTCAGGGCTGGTTCAATGATGTGTGTGGATGAAACATGAGGGCCCTCTGTTTCCATTCAAGTTGACACTGTGGTATTGGTCAGGGTTCTCCAGAGAACCAACAGAATACATACATAGAGATACAGATACAGATACAGACACAGATATAGATTTATACACAGTTGACCCTTGAACAACATGAGTTTGAACTATGCAGGCCCACTTATATATGGATTTTTATTTCATCGGTAAATACTACAGCACTACATGATCTGCAATTGGTTGAATCTAGGGATGTGGAACCATAGATACAGAGGGCCGACTATAAGTTATACTAGGATTTCTGACTGCACCACTAACCCTCTCATTGTTCAAGGGTTCAAGGGTCAGCTGTATGAGAGAGAGACAGAGAGAGATTGATTTGTTTGAAGGAATTGGCTTATGTGACAGTGAAGACTTGACAAGCCTAAAATCTGTTGGGTAGGCTAGCAGGCTGGAGACTCAGGGAAGAGTTTCAGTCTGAGTCCACAGGTGGTCTGCTGGTATAATCCCCTCCTCTGGGGAGGTCAGGTTTTTTGTGTTGATTCATGATCTACTGATATGGATTGGATGAAGCCTACCCACATTCTGGAGGGTAATCTACTTCACTAAAATCTACTTATTTAAATATTAATCTAATTTGAAAGATACCTTCACAGAAACATTTAGAATAATTTTTGAGTAAATATTTAGGTACCATGGCCTAACCAAGCTGACACATAAAATAAACCGTCACAATTATGTTATGCTTTAATGGATGTCCATATGAGTATGAATTATCACAACTCTATCTGTGGAACCAAGGTTAGGAAGCAGTAGATATTCTTCCAGCAGTTTTGGACTGAGTAAACTACTAGGGTTTTAGGTCTTTCACATGCAAAAAGATGAAGAGGGGGATTCCATTCATCTAATTATTAATGGCAGTAGTGGTTTGGGCTAGTAAAAAACAATAAAAAGAAATGTACTTCAAACTCATTAAATAGGTCACAATGGTTATATATAAAATATTAAGAAAAAATACTAATAGAATATTAATAGACTATTCTATTCAAGATCTATAACCTAGAAACAACATAAAATAATGACAAATATGACTATAATGATTATTTTTAAAGTTATTTATGGATAACTACAGCCATGATTAGGTGCTATTGGCAATCAACATAGCAAACTATGGGTTAATGGCAATTGTATGCTAATAAATTATCAAATCAGTGAGAAAATATTTAAACATACAAGAGCAATGAACAAAGAAAGTTAAAGTAATTCACAGGAGAAGAAATAAGAGCAAAAATAACATAAAAAACAACATTGGTGATAGGAAATGTATTTGAAAACAATACAGTTCAAAATTTCTTTATTAGATTTACTTTTTTTGTTTTTTTTAAAATGATTAGTGAATGTGACAGTGTGGGGAAACATACACAATTGGTGGAAAAGTAAGCTGGAGGGTAAAGTACCTTCTTTTACCAACATTTGAAATGTACAAATACTTCGATTCAAAAATTCCACTTCCAGAATTTAATCCTGTAGACATTCTTCCACTTAACTGTTCATTATTGCATCATTTTTAGGAAAGAAAGAATATTAAATCATCTTATATTTTATTAATATGGGCATGGTTTGATAAAGAGAGGTATATTTATAATTTGGAGTAACTGGCTGCTATAAGAATGAGATGTACTGATGGGTAAGGATGCCCATGCCATTTTGTTTGTGGGATGGAGAAAAAAGCTAATTGTAGAGCAGTATATATAGTCAGGTTTCATTTTGTAAAAATAAATATATTCTTGTGTATTTTTCCTATGTGACATATATGTATACATATACATACACATAAATAGTTGCATGTGCAAATTCTAAATTGTATACATCATGGTGCTCAGATTATAACTAGTGTATAAGAGCTTAGAGGGATAGTATGAAAAATTTGCTTTCACTTTAGACACTTCTGTATTACTGAATATTTTCAAAGAGCAGTCACTTGTTTTAAGGTTACTTATTTTAAGTTGTAGGCCACTATTACTGGAAGCCTGATGCTCTCCACATCCTGCTTCAATAAAGTTATATGCTCCGGCTGTTGTCATACTGTTTAACAATCTATACATGACTGCTTTCTATATAAGCCATCAGGTGCAGCATACCAGCTATATAATAACCACAAAATACCTTTAATGCTTATTCAATGTAAAATGATTAACAAAAGTTGGACAATGAAATGAATCAAAAAAGAATGAGTAAATAAATGACTTAACAGGAGGAGAAAGAATGAATGAAAGAATAAACAGAATAAGGTAACAGTCGAGGAAATAAAGAAAAATGGGTATGACATATTGGAAAATTACAATCTCCTGCAAAGAATTGAAAACTAAAAAGATAAGCTAAACATCAAAATTTAACTGACTGGAAGGAATAACTACTAGACATTGATGGAAATTATGTACTATTTTTGTCTATTTTATAAACAGAATATGATCATGTACATTATTAAATACAACAAATTAACTTTGCTATAAAATTACTTAAATTGTAATAATACATTTATTTGTTGGATTTCTTCAAAGCATTAGGATTTTCTTATAATTACATAGATGTATCATGAGTAGAAACATTGCTATTTTGCTGAAAGAATTGAATTATCAGTTTTTCATAACATATCTGGACTAATTTATTTAATATGAAAATCTATTTCTTTTTAATTATTCACTTTCTGTGGTTGTATATTACTTTCAATTACTAGCTTTCAGTTGGCAAGAAAGGAAACTACCTGATGTGTTAACATTTATTCTTTCTACAGGTAATCATTGTTCAGAAGATGTGAAATGCATGGTCAAGAACACAGGGTACTTAGAATTCATTAGATACATCTATGATGACATTGGAAAGTTGGTTTGCTCCTATTACTAAAATGTGTTACCTTGCCACATTGTTTCTTACAAGAAGTAGGCACATTCATAAAAATATAACCCTGAAACTTTATTAAAAATTATGTTTACAGGAGGCAAGTGAAATGCTGGCTTTAGTAATGGTGATCATTTCTTTTAAAATATTTACTAGACATAAATAGCTATTTAATGATTATTATAGTTTTTTAACAGGCATGAATAGCTAATTTATGCCACTGTCAATTTTTTTTTTGAGCTGTACAAAGCTCATCTTTTTTACTTTAGGTGGATTTTATTCAACCTCTCTAAATAACAAACCATTTCTATGTTAAAGTAAGAAACAAATGGGAAGTTTTATATGGTTTTCTTTTGGAGAACTATGTTAGTGGTACTAGGTTCCCCTTTTTAGAAGCTGGGATAATAGATAATTTACTCTCAAAATATTTTATTAATACCATATCCTGAGACCACTAAACTAATTCGAGGGTGAACAAACTACCGTCATGAATTCAATCTGGCCCACTGCCTGTGTTTGTAAATAAAGTTTTGTTGGGACACCTTGGCTCACTCATTTACATATTATCTATGGCTGCTTTTTTTTGCTGTAACAATAGAGTTGAGTAGTTGCAACAGAGACTATATGGGCTGTAAAGCCTAAAATATTTACCATCTGACCTTTTGCAGAAAACATTTGCTCACTCCTGAACTAAACTAATTGACCCTCGTGTCCTGCCCCATCACTGTAATAAAGTCATACTCAGAAACCATAGAGAGTACACATAGACTATAGCAGCATTTCTTATGCTTGAGAAATGCAAACAATCCCTTCGAAGGATGAAAAGTATTTTCCTAGACCGTGATTAATGACTTAAATTACTTTTACTATGTACCTGAATAAAGGTGTAACTAGGTACACACTCTTTTTATTTATAGCTTTAGTTTATTCCAAGACATATTTAAAGTAGTAAAAAATAGAATTAACATTAAATGGATTTAATGATGGTGTTATTTTGCACAAACTAACTCAGTGTTTGAAGCACGCAAATGTCATTCCCTGATGTGACATAGGATCTTCTGAGTTTGGCACACGGACCCTACTGTACACCATGTGATGACTCAGTTCTCCCTCTGTTTTTCTCTATTCACATTACTATGAAACTTCTGTTGGAGCAGACAAAGTTGGCATCATTTGGGCTTGACTTCTTAAGTAAGCATATCATAAATGGAGAAAGATCATACAATTGGTGTATTCTAAAACTACCTCTGTTCTTTTTCTCGTTTTCTCAGGACCATTAAAGTATTCCTTCCTGATACCAACTCATTTCCAAACTGATATTCAGTGCAGGCACTGGAATCCCATGGCAGTCCTTTTTTAAAATGATCACCCAGGTGACCTGATATGTGGCTTTATATATATATATATAGTATCATATATAATAGAATATTATACATATAATATTACTAAAAAGAAGAGGAAAATTAAACTATTCTCACTGAGAACTGGTCGATTACCACAATACATTTGCACACCTTTATTCTGTCTAAGAAACACTGACCCACAGCAAAGGTGAAAGCACTTTAAAGGAAGTGCAGGTTATTGGTCGCTTACTTCATTCAGTAAGGCAAGGCTAAAAGATGCTAATGTTACTTAGTGCTGGAGCAGTTTTTATTACAGATTTCTAGAACTTCAGCAGAGTGAAAAACAGGTCCCTCTATTTCAACAGAATTCATCCTCCTATAAGCAAAGAATTTAATAAAATAAGCATATTAATAGTCAATTCTGCATAATACAGAAGGAATTGAACAGAATATGGAAGATATGTTTCCTGTACTGTTAATGCTTATAGCCAACCCGAAAAAAACAAAAGTTTCTATATCAAATAGTTATTCAGCATAAGGTTTCAAGTCTGTGTATGAATAACTGCCAAAACAAGTAAAACTAATGCATTTAAAATTCTGAAGGTGTTTGATTAGAGGAAATGATATAAAGTACAGGAATTTTCTGTAGTAACTATTCTTATAATGTCAGATCCATGGACAAAAAAAAACTTGCCAAACCATTATAATTTCATCAAAAAATGGGGTTTCAAATTTTAACATACTTAGACTTATTTTGATGCTTACGTAACACCTTCAGAGAGGATTAATTTAGATAATTATATTGACGATATTATGGAATTACTAAAACAATTAGGAAATTATGATTCTTCTGGGTAACGTATCTCTGATGTGAACAAGTTCCAGGTACCAACAGTTTCTATTGTTTAACCAGCTGTTCTAGAAGAGACCATGGAATTTGCCTGGGATGAGGATGACTGAGCGTGATGACTTGGACTCTGTTCTAGGTTACTTTTACTTTGATTTTCTTCCAAAGCAGCAAATAAACAGAATCACTAATGTAAATGAAGTAAGAAAGTAGGTGGGTGGATATGATGGAACACTTTGCCCCTCACACCTTACTGAGATGATTCAGGGTCTGGTGGTCTCAGCAAACCCCTGGGAATGAAATGCTGCTCAGTCAGAGTGGGAATCGGTGTGCTCACTGCCTTCTGTGTCTGCAGTAGTCATGTTAGCACCCAGAAGCAACTTACACTATCTTAACAGGCAATAATTCCATTATTCAGGAACCTACATTCCCATGCCATCTCTGCAGGGCCTAGGAGGTTCTCTCTTACACGTACTTAGGCATAGCTGGGCCTACCACGCCAATAATATGCTGCTTCTGTGATTACCAGTACGTGGAAAAATTGTTTTTTAAAACAAAGGGAAAATACAAGTGCAAGGAATAAGGGCAATGAGAAAGAAAAATGATACTTTTTAAAATAAAAAGACTCAATTATTTAGATTAAAAATAGACTTTGGGATATGATGCCATCATATAATACTCTGCAAATTTTATGATTTTGAAATTTTATTAATAGTCTCCACAATATACTCAGGAAGTTCAGTATACAATTAAATTTTGTTATCACAAATGCAGTAGTGGCCACATTCACATCAAGAAATGATATATGAATTGCATCGGATATGGTAGCTTCTTTTACGTTCCCCTTTCCTCTTAGAATAGACTGTGGCACATTATAAAATAGATTCCCTTTTGTTCATGACTTGTTCAGTTGCAAATTCATGTAAACTACAGGACCAGTTTGGCACCTGCTGTGATCATGAGTCTACTGCTGTTTCTCTAATCAGAATACATTCCTATTAGATAAACCATCTGGTTTGAAAAGCATCCCTTTTGCATTCAAAACAGTTTTGTTAGAATTCAGCCAAAGTATATTTTAAAAGGAAAGATGTGTCAGCCAGATCAGTCTGTTTACTAATGGAATAGTCCTCTATTAAAATATCATTTGCAGAATAAAAGCTATAGAATGAAAATATTACACAACATGAAATGTTATAGTTACATGTGAAAATGTGGGTGGTGGCAACCTTTGTCTAAGTCCATCCAGTGAAATCTGTTGAAATTTAGTCATAGTCATCCTCTGATCAGAGCCAACTAAATTTCATGTTATTCTGATTGCAGTCATTTTCATTGAGTTGTGACATATCATGAATGTTATTTCGTGACCATCAGTATTATTACATACTACGGTACTACTTGGTTATATACTGAATCATGTTTATTCCTGTGGATGTGAGTCATTTTTATTTATACTCATATTCTTCAGGCTATATATATTTTATATCATTTAGTCCAATACCAATAATAATATAATTCTACTCTAGAAATAATTCATAGGAACCCAAAAATCTACTTTTAATATTTTGAGTGAATTTTGGGTACTACTAACAGGGAAAATAAAATATTGAAGCACGTGAAGTTTAAAGTTAATTAAAGCTTAACAGTCATAAGGAAAAAAGTGGACGGTAAAAGAAATGCTGCTCTTTGATCTTTTCAATTAATGTGTTTATCAAAATTTGATTGTATTCACACACTTGTTAAGATGTTCTCAATTATATTTCAAAAACCAGAGACATGCTTCCTGCCTTCAAGGAGTTTGCATCTGTTTGAAGAAGCAAGACTAATAAAATAACTGCATAGTCATGAAAGCATGCCTGTGGATTTTTGAGATTCAATTGAAAATATCATAAAGATCAGAAGAGAGAATATCAGAATGGAAGAGGGAGAATTTAGAATTGTTTTGATGGTCAAGCTGGTGTTAGAAGAATAGAAGGTCAAAAGGCAAGACACTTGGAGGAAACATGAATGGAAGAACAGAAATGTAGGATACAGGTAAAATGGTCTCTTATGTAGCACAGAATGGGATTTGGACTTGGATATGTCAAACTTAGATATTGATAGCTCTCCAGAGTCTTTGAAATGTGAATCAAATAATTTAATATTTGCCTACACAAATCAATACCCTCATTTTTTACTTTTTTTTTCTCAATTGGGCTGTCAGCTCCTTGCCCACAAAACATATATTACATTATGAAGCACATAGTAACTTATGATGCCTTGAACATTGTGACACATGATATTTTTTCAAAGAATGAATATTTGAATGTGTATGTAAAAAATTCTGGTCATGTGGTTTTGTGTGTGATTAAAGACACCTCTGTCAATTTCTGCTGAAAATCCAAGAACTTTTTATATTGACAATGCCTGGAGTATGAAGCGCCTTTATTGAATTAATGTAAAGATATGATTATTGCTAAAATGAAAGAAATTATAAAGATAAAATTGGAGGATCCCTGACAACCTCCTCAAATTGCCTTTTTCTTCCATCCTCATTATCATTTCTTCCTTTTGCTGGCTTTAAATTTCCACCAAATCACTCTTTTGGAAAGTACAACAGATGTGAAATCATTGTCTTCAGGAGGCTACCAAGAACACACTATATATTTTTGGAACTGTTATGTATTATCTGGATCTAGAAATAGGTGCTGGAATACTTTGCCATCACACAGGGACATTTTCACCAGATTTGGTAGGTAGCAACTTTGAAAGCAGAGAGGAGAGTTTTGTTCCGAAAGAAAATGATGAAGTACAGTTAAATTTCATTAGGCAGGGGAAAAATGATCAATTTCTAAGACTTGGGAAGGAATTCCGTAAATAATTACGCATAAGGAAAGGCAAAGTGTGTCAAAACACGTCTACCTGAATATGGTGTGTGTGTGTGCGTGTGTGTATACATACAAGTTGGGATTTGTTATATAAAAGATCTGTCACCTATAAATGAGCTAGAAAAGTACAAGAATAATAAATGAAATAATAAATAATAAATTTATAATAATTATTATTTTCAGTAAATGATGGTTATATTAAATCTCAATATAAACATCTTTTATTTCCTATTAAAGAGTACCTTAAGAGTGGGTACTCAATAAAATTACTTAGCCAAAACACCTGTTTCTGACAGACATTTAGGTTAATAAAACTGACATACGCCATTTATTGATTATTTACATATGCCAGGTACTGTGCCAAGTGTTTATATATTTATATTTTATAACTTATTTCTCACCATACTCCTATGTTGTTTTATAAATGAGGAAACTGTCACACAGGAGCCTCTGCAACGCCAGAGAACAGGGTCTATGAACTTAATCACTCTGCATCCCAAATGTATATTGATGCAAGTCTAGAAACAGAAGGAGGTAGGTGACTCCTAGTGTTGTTTTTATTGTTATGGTTGACATTTTCCAGATCTAGCAGGCTTCCAAATCAGGATACTGTTCAGCAAAGTACAATCAGTAAAGTTGTTAGAGTGAACAGCAAGTAAGTGTTGCCACTTGAAGAATGAGAAACCAGTTTGAGGCAAGACTTCTTAGAAGTGATGAGTAAACCCAGAAGTGTGGACCTAGCCCACAACATCTGAATCAGAGCTATTAAAGCTTCAAGGGCTTGTTGAATACTCACAAGAATATAGTATTGGATTCTTCTGATCTTGCTAAAAAGATGTGGATTAAATATGAAAGTATTCATGAATGAGCAATTGAATAATGACATGCTTTAGCCATGGTAATGTATTTATATTTCTAATCACTGTGGATTTCCATGTAATCACAAGCAGACTATTATAGTGGTTAACATCACAACCTCTGGTATTTGTACCTGATTTTGAATCCCAAATCTGTCTCTTTCAAGTCGTATAACCTAGGATAAGCCACTTAACACCTGTGTCTCAGTTTTCTCATCAAGGGTTGGATTGGGGAAGAAATGAGTTAAGTACTTAAACACTTAGAACAGTGCCTGACACTTTGTAAGCACTAAATATTGTCAGTCACTTTTACTATGGGTTTTATGTACATACTCAAGTGAAATAGATGGATACACTGGTTATTTTAAGTCACTGATTTTTAACTATGAATAGGTGAAATATCAAAGGGAGGATGGAAAAAGGTTTTTCTCTATCTAAACCTCCCTGGAAATTCTGTTAAGTCCTTTCTCTCCCCACCCCTATCTTGCCCCATACCAACATCTTTATCATCCTTCCAGATGAGAATCATAAGTTCTCATGAGAGATCTTACTTACAGGACTATCTTGCAAACATGAATTGTGTGGAGGCAGAAAAAGATTAAAAGCATTGATTTACATACCACTCTCCCACTTTGTCCCAGCTTACCCTTCCCCCTCCCCATGTCCTCAAGTCCATTCTCTAGTAGGTCTGCGTCTTTATTCCCATCCTGCCCCTAGGTTCTTCATGACCTTTTTTTTTTTTAGATTCCATATATATGTGTTAGCATACGGTATTTGTTTTTCTCTTTCTGACTTACTTCACTCTGTATGACAGACTCTAGGTCCATCCACCTCACTACAAATAACTCAATTTCATTTATTTTTATGGCTGAGTAATATTCCATTGTATATACGTGCCACATCTTCTTTATCCATTCAAATGTACATACATACACTACCAAATGTAAAACCGATAGCTAGTGGGAAGCGGCCGCATAGCACAGGGAGATCAGCTTGGTTCTTTGTGACCAACTAGAGGGGTGGGATAGGGAGGGTGGGAGGGAGGGAGATGCAAGATGGAAGAGATATGGGGATATATTTATATGTATAGCTGATTCACTTTGTTATAAAGCAGAAACTAACACACCATTGTAAAGCAATTATACTCCAATAAAGATGTTAAAAAAAAATTGATTTAAGTAGGATTGGATCGCATGATCGTAACTGCCTGAATAATAGCTTTCTTCACTCAGGTTTTTGACATGCTTTATGAAACTTGCTGTGGAATATAATCCTCAACAGTGAGTGTAATGTCCACTCCAAGTGCCTTCAGCATGAATCTACAAGTGAGAAGCTGCTTACATAGCAAAGTTCCCAGAAAAAAAATATACCTCCTTTTGAGGAACAAGAATATTCTCTCTTCATTGGCGAGAGCTTCATATAACTGATTCTCTCCTTGGCTTTGACTTGCCTTTAATGATATGCACAAACAGTGAATATGTATGTTTTAAAATATGATAGATCAGAGACTTAAGTTAGCAAAACAGCAGGAGGGAGCATAATCTCCTGTAATAGGAGTAAGCACCCATGAGATGGCAGTTACAGTCTTACTTTGTGGCCACTTTTTTAATTACCGAAAAAAAATATTTTTTACATATCACAAAAGAAAACTGTGAATATGTTTACACTCACCTATCCAATGTCATATTTTCATATTTAGTTCCTAACAGATTTTTATTGGTTTCTGTTGTTGGTTGAACTGTGTTCCCCAAAAGGTAAGTTGAAGTTCTACCCCCTGGTACCTGTGAATGTGACCTTATTTGAAAATAGAGCCTTCATAGATATAATCAAGTTAAGATATGGGCATAGTAGACTAGGGTGGCCCTTAAATCCAATGACTAGTGTTCTTATAAGCAAAGGCAGATTTGGACACAGAGACACAGACGCACACAGACAATAGATGGTCATGTGAAGAGGGAGGCAGAAATTGGAAGGATACAGCTACAGCCAAGGGTGGTCTGCAACCATCAGAAGTTAGAAACAGCCTTCAGATAGAGCATGACACAGCTGACATCGGGATTTCAGACTTCCACCCTTCAGAATGATGAGAGAATAAGTCTCTTTATCTTTAAGCCACCAGTTTGTGGTGATTTGTTATGGCAGCCCTAGGAAACCAATACAATTTGCATCATCCATGACACTCCAACCTCAATGGCCTTCTTTTTAGATCCTCAAACACATGATGTATTTTCCTGTCTGGAGTCCTTCGCACAGGCTGTTCACTCTGCCTGGAATACTCTTCCCCAGATCCCTCCATGCCTGGCTTTTGCTGTTCATTAAGGACTTACACAGGCCAGAGATCTTCCCTTAGTTCCTAAATTAAAGTAGCCAGTCATTTCCTCTCTACCATGTCACCCTAATTTAATTCCTAAGTAGAAATGATAGGATATTTTTCTTTCTTTTCTCTCTCTTTTTTTCTTTGTGGGTTTATTTATATGTTGTTCCTCTAAAATTCTTGAGAACAAGAATTTTATGTGTTTGTTCAGTACCTAGAATAGAATCTGGTACATGTAGGCATTCAAAAAGTATCTAGTGAATGAATAAATGAAGTCATAATTTTTTTTTTACCCCTTGAAACAGACTATTATAATGTCATAGGACAAGGTCCTGAAATATATTAGTTGTTTCAATTTTATAAACAGCTACTGTACCTCTCTATGAGCATGACATTTATGGCATTTTAATTTTTTTCAATTTTAGTAAAGTTGGGCTTGTAAAAATTATTTTATAAATATTCTTTTACATCTGAATAACTAGCAGATATTGCCACCGTATCAGTATCTGAAAAGTACATTTTCCACTGTGTGGTTACTCTTAATTTTTCCTAGTTATCTACTGGCAGGAAAATCAGCTTTTAACAAATTTTCCTTCTTTCAGCCAACACATTTCTAAAGGTAGTGGTTGATATATTCTGCAGTTTTCAGTTAACTTGTCAAGAATATAAAATACAATCTGATTTGCTCTTTCCTGATAATCTTAATGTAGTTAGTCATAATGCACGAATATGTAATAGTCTGTTTGTGAAGGAAGATGATGGGTTAGATGGAACTGAGAACTTTTCTAATTTCCTGTCCAGGTAGTGTATTTCATAAATATTTCCAACACAAATGACCTCCTCTATTTGATAACTTTGATGAAATTCCTGCCTACAGTTTTATAGAGTATGGTATTAACAACCTCCCTAAAAGTTCTGTACTTTTTAGATACTTTTTAGTCTTGAAACTCCCATTACAAGTTGTTGTTGTTACCTTTGACATTTATCAGTGTTTGATTTTGGATTGGTTTTTAAAAAATTATAAGTTCAGATTTTCAGTAACCTAGAGACTTGCATGTTTTTTTCTCATGTTGTTTAGTTTGATTTATATGCAATAGTTGAGTATGTTTCTTTCAACTGATACCTTGCGATCGTCCTCCAATATTAGTTCCCTCCTTTAAAAAAAATATATTTTTAACTTCCTGTTCAACTTGTTACTCTTTTAGTTAATCACCCACCCCATGTTTGCCCAGTTGTTCAGCCCGTTAAACACAGAAGAACATTTGTTCTCTTTTTTTCTTCCTTATCCTCACTTCCCATATTTGATTCACCAGCAAAACCTACTAGTCTTATTTTTAAATCTATGTTTCCCCTCCTCTCCAAAGAGATCACTGGGACAGCTGAATAAACTGCTGATGGACTCCCTTCTTCTCTCTTAAGTTCTCTGTGTGATTCATTTCCTCACACTGAGTGAATAGAAAAAAAAAGTAAATTCATTCTTGCTACTGCCATGCTTCGTACTGTGAAGTAAGTGTTACCGCGCTTAGTTCAGACTCCTTATTAGGACCCTCAGAGACCACAGGAACTGATCTCACCAACTTCTCCAACATTGGTTTGCTTTCTGTTTTCTCACATGCCACGATCATATTTAACTCAGGGCCTTTCGATTCCCCCTGCTTCGTCCAGATCTGGCTGACCGCCTTTTTAACATTAGGCTTCAGCTCAAATAACACCTCTTGAGAAATACCAGTCGTTAACTTCCCATCTAAATTATTCTCCTGCACTGTCATTCTCTGTAACAGACAGCTCTTTATCCTTATTCATTTCTAACAAACCGAGTTTGTTTACCTCCTTGCATAACCACATATTTCAGAGGATGTGGGCTTCAACCCCATTAGTCTAAATCTGATGGGTTTAAATCTTTTTTTCTTTTATTTACAATTTTATATTAATTTCAGGAGTACAACTTAATTCGAAGTTTTTATAGGTTATATGCCATTTAAAGTTATTATAAAATATTGGCTATATTCTCTGTGCTGTATGTGCTGTACAATATATCCTTGTAGCTTATTTATTTTATACATAGTAGTTTGTACCTCTTAATTCCCTACCTCTATCTTGCCCCTCCCTCCCTCCCTCTCCCCACTGGTAATCACTAGTTCTATGAGTCTATTTCTGTTTGTTATATTCATTCATTTGTTTTATTTTTTGAATTCCACACGTGAATGATAACATACAGTATTTGTCTTTCTCTGTCTGACTTATTTCACTAAGCCTAATACCCTTCAGGTATGATGAGTTTAAATCTTTATAAGTCTAACCTAATAGTTTTCAAACAATGGCAGGGTCCCACACACAGAGATTTTGATATCTTTGGTCTGAGGTTAAAAACCATTTTTCTGAATTGGTTATGGTATTTGAGTATGCTTGGAGTGATTTAGTACAGGCATGGGCATGAGTTGCAATTTGGTAAATGAAATGTGAAAGAAAGATTACTTATGGGATTCTTAAAAATATTCTCTGTCTTACAAGGGGGATCAAAGAATAACTTCTCAACAACCAGCTGGGCATTGTTGTGTAAGAACGTGAAGCAGCTGTCTTATGCCCCGGAAGGTGAAAACCTGAGTATAAAAGCCGACATCAGGATGGCTGAGAAGAAAGAGAAAACGAGAATTTAAATGACATTGTTGAGTCAGGTAACACTCATACAACACTAACTCTAGTCAGGTTTTTTTTTTAATTAATGTGAGATAATAAATCTCACTCTTACTTAAGCTATTTAAAGTTGGATCTTATGTTAATTGTAGACCAAAGTAGCTTAACTGATATATTTTCTAGTTCATTACCCTAACCAGTTGTCTTAATGCAGGCAATAAACTCTGAAATTGTCTTGCTTGTTTATGCATTTCCTGTTTTTGGTCTTTCCCTGCATTTTAAGAAAAAGAATGTTGTCTTTTTTATATTCATTTTTGACCCAATGCCTAGAATGTTGTTTGGCACATAGTAGATACTGAATGAATGTGTAAAAATATATGACTAATATATTCAATCTACTACCTTTATCTCTTCAATATCTAAAGATAAACTTCTCTATGCTTGTTCATTATTACAGTGTTAGTTTATTAGCTCTTTCCAGGAATACCTTAATAGTCTCTATTAAAATATCCCTTTCTACAGTTTACCAATTCATCTTCCACACTGCTGCTAGAGCAGAAAAGATCTTACCTGCTTAAAGTCTGTCTACAGTGCCTTATTACCTACCAAGGTAATGTCAAACTCCATTACCTGATAGACATCAGGCCTTTACCTGCTTATTCAACTTGTCTGATTCGGGTCTGTACTACAGTCATACTTAAGATTTCAAATCTTTTCCAACAAATCACGTGTAGTAGGCAGAATTCTGAGATGGATCACAAAATTACTACCTTCTCGTATGTACACTTTGTATAATAAATCCCTTTGACTGTGGATGGACCACAAGGAATTGAATTCAGCCAACAACCTGAATGAGCTTGGAAGCAGACCCCAAACTCCAGAGAAGAACCCTAGCCAGGATGACATTTTCATTGCAGCTTTGTGAGACACTCAGATGAGATAAACCCAGATTCTGACCTACACAATTATGAGATAATATATGGGTGATTTTTGAGCTGCTAAGTTTCTGGGTAATTTGTCTTTCAGTAATAGAACACATACATCATGCTTCCTCAATTCTCCTTGCTTTTCACTCATTGTTCCCTCTAATTTCAGTTCATGTCTGCTTAGTATTACTTACCCATCCTTCAAGACCCAACTCATGCATTACTTCCTTTAGGAATACTTCCTCTGTGAAACACCTTTCTCTCAACCTTAGCTTGCTTGCTTCAATATGCTTCATTCTCCTCAATGGTTTTTATTGTTCTAACATTTGCCCTTTCATATGTCTATTATATTAGAATGGTAGTATCCTCATTTTGAACTGAAGCTATGACCCCTGTCATGGCAAGACCAATGTCATAATGGAACCAGGTTATCAGGAGTCTCCTGATAAAGACATACCCCAAATATACTGAAGCTATTTGATTAACTCAACAGTAATGCCTCAGATTTTTGTCAGGATGTGACATCAGTGTTACTCTGACTCAGATATCTCCCCACACTAACCCTCAATGGACTAATGACTAAGTCACAGTTGACAATGGACATAGAAGCTTACAACAAATAAAATTTTAAGAATTGACTTGTGGTTTACAGTGGCATAATAATGACATCTCTATTGCTTTTGCCTCTTCTCTGAAATCATTGCAAAACAATGAGAATTATAAGAAAGAGATGAGAAACATAGCTTCATCTTTGGTAAAACTGGAAACTATCTGTAACTCTACAAAATACATGAAGAATGCCTGCTAAATCCAGTGACAGTAATAATATGATGCAAGAAAATGCTGAGAAAAGAAATCTACAGCTGCACCATTGGATAATGCAGACATAGATAACTCTCCAATATAGCTGATCACCCTGAGGGATAAAATACCACTAACAATTGCATATCAGAATAGTGGGTTGGGTCATAGGGGTTTCTCTAGACCTTATTTATCATCACAGAGAAGTAAGGAGTTGAAGCTGAAGAAGAAAACACACAAGCATTCTGAATGTATGAAAGTAATCTGCAGGGAATCCAGATAAAGGAAAGCCTTTGAATTGTAAACAGCCCTGCAACTGCTGATTTCTTTCAGCTGGGAGAAGTAAAGGCTAAATAATCCATCTCTGTCTCTCTTTCTATGTGTGCAATTGTGTTTGTGTAAATCATATAGGCATGCACATACACACACACAAACTTGAAATTCTGTGTTATAGGAAATTTCTCCATGAGCCAGGGAAGTATCCAGGTAACTTGTAAACTGTTTTCACTCTTAAACCACAGAAACCTCCTGCTGAGAGATGGTAGTAAAGTAAGAATTTACCTCACAGAAAGATAATTAATACTTTAAACTATTCAACTCAGCATCCACAAATATTCTGCAAGTTAAAAATAAGGAACAGAAAAAATGAAATGGAAAATAAGGAAGACATAGCAGAAAAATACAACCTTTGACAAGATTCAAGATTTTGGCCAAACTATATGGAAAATACCAATTTAAAGTAAGAGCTAAAAGCAGAGATATAAGAGAACGAGGAAGACATTGGACACATAAATACATACAAGAACCTCCAGAGCTCAAGAGACAAGAAGAAAAGAAAATAAAGACTTCAGAAAACGAGGCCACACAGAAAACATGAAAGGGCAATAGACTCTACTCGAAGGCGAGTGGAAAGTCAGATTGGCAAAATAGACTAAAGTGGAATTAAAGTAAAAAGACAACAAATAGAATTAAAGAAATTAGGGAGAGCTGACTGATAAAGAAGATACCCAAGGCAGATCCAAAATAGATATAATTGGTATCCTTGAATAAAAGAACCAGAAGGAGACAAAAACTTCAAGATATAATTCAAAAATTTTCTAGGACTGTAAAATATTTTAATGTATAGATTAATATGAAAAACTTTAATGTATAGATTGAATGATCTTACTCTGTCTAAGGTAAAACAGAGAGTTCAAAGTTAAAGACTAATCCTTCAGGCTTTGAGGAAAAAGGATAAAATGCCTATAGTGGGTGGAGAAGAGGAGGCTTCACATATTGCCAGCAAATTTTAATTTCTCAAGCAAAGAGGAACCTGAGTATTTTACACTCAGTCAATATTTCATTTCTGATACACAAATACACAAGAACAAAGGGCATATATTCCTCATGAGCTCTGAAAAAGACATTTATAGAGGATCAATTGACCAATATAAACATAGACACTAGGGCAAAAGATTGGCAATGATCCTTGTGTTTATTTAATTGCAGGATTAAAGTTAATCCAAGAGTGGAAATTGTAGTTACAAACAGACTATAAATCACAAACTATGTCAAGACAGAAAAAGTCATCACTATTATCAAAAGTCAAGAGTATAAATGTAAGAGAAGCGCAACATTTTATAGCTATAATGATTTCCTCTTTTTTTATAGCTGAAGGTCAAAAGATGCTTTTTGAACCTGACAATCAATGAACATATATATTAAAGTAATTTTTAAAAAGTGAATTAATATAAAGAACTAAGAAAAATAGATCTAGATGACAAGGTAAAATAAAACTAGATACTATGTTTTGAAATATGTTTAAATATATGTGATGGAGAAAGTGGAAAAGGATGGACAAAGTTAGCAGTAAATAGAGCAACAACAACACAAAAAACAGGACATATGGTGTTAACATCAGGTAATGTTGATTTAAGGCAAATGCATGATAATAATAAAAGGTTTAATTCATAAAGATTTTACAGTCACATACAATAATTTTATTTATTTACATTTTTTATTTATTTACAAATTGTATTTATAAATTTTATTTATTTACAAATAAATAAAACAACAAAATTCATGAAATAAAACCTAGAAGGAAAATTTCAGTGATATTTCAGGTGTATGATATTTTAATTAATGTATCTCTTTTGCCAATGGCATTTCAAGTAGATCAAAAATAAATAAAACTATATAAGTCCCAAATTATATAATACAAAATATATCTAGTTGATGTATATCTTTAGCAATTTACCTCATGTCTTTATAGAGGATAATTTTCCTAGGAAACTGAGGCTCCGTTATCCAAAGTTTTCAGTAAATATTCAGAAATGTGTATGGGATATTATCAGTTACCTGCACATGATAAGCAGGGATATTCAAATCACAGTGTCCAGAAGAGTTTGAAGAAATCAGGAAGGTATGAAGCCCTACTTGAGAACTTAGGAGGGAGGTGTTCTGAAGGACCTGACAGTATCCTTACCTTAAACAAGCAGTATTTCTAGCAACCTCTCCTCCAACAGAAGGTGCTAGACATGAGCAGATAAGTTGCTTATTTGATGGGATCTTTTAGTCAATTCCATCACCTTCATCTTTTTGAAAACTATGCAATTATGTATTTTTTAGTGTAATTCCAACTAATTAAAAGGATAACATAAAACAAGCAGAGTTTATATCAGCAGTTGAAAGAAATCAATAAACATAATTTACTATAGTTCTAGAGAAAAACTTCTATTTATTGGTACAAAAATTATTTTGATCAAAGGCAACATCCATACTGGATAAGATTGCTAAGGTATATACTTTCTTAATAAGTTATATAGATAAAGGCAATTCCTCTCTATATGTGTATATTTTGTGTGTGTATATATATATGTTTACTTATATACATAACATGTAAACATATCTATATGTGCACATATAGTATATATACTATGCACATATATATGCATTTTATGGGAAAAATAAAAGAATTTGTATTAAAATTGAGAACAAATGAGGAAATTGTTACCATCACTAATATTTAATAGTTTTTGTGAGTGTACTAGTTAATGGAATTTACATAAGAAAGAAATAAGGTGTAAAAATTGGAAAGAAGTAGGCAAAGTTAAAATTATTTACAGTGATATAATAGAAAATCTACGAAATTCAAAAGAAACCACTAAAACTGCCAAAAGCAATAAGAGATTTCAATAAGGTGGTTGGTGCAAAATCAATATATCAAAATAACAGCATATGTGTATATATATTATATGCATGCTTATCTATCTATCTATCATCTATCTGCATGCTTGTTAGAAAGGATAATGGAAGAAAACATTTCATTTACAATAGCTGCACAAACATAAGATACCTGTGAATAACCTAAATAAGAAATATAGTGACTTTTTATGAAAATGTTACTAAGGGACCCAAAGTGAAACTTGAATTATTAGAAAGGAATGCCTTCTTGTTCGATAAAGAGACTTAGTACTTGAAGAATTTCAACTAATCCTAAATCAGTGTGCAAGTTGTGATGCCTGCAGTCTACTAATATAATATTTTTCACTAGTGTTAGACAGCTGATTCTAAAATTCATGTGGTTAAATGAATGTTTAAGACTAACTAGGTAATTTTTGAAAGGTAAGAGTAATAAGGTGGATTTGAATACCTGAAAATATTCAAGCATATTATGAAATATTACAGATCTTAATAATTAAAATAGTGTAGTACTGATTCATAAATAGAACGATGAACAGTAAATAAAAGAGTCCAGATATAATGCAAATATATGTGAGAATTTAGTACATGATAAAAGTGACATTTTATATTATTGGAGAAAATGTACATTAATTAGCAATGGTTTAGGGCAATTGATTTAGCACATTAAAAAAAGTTTATACTGCAACCTCATTTCTTATTATCAATTCCAGTTGGAACAAATAATTAAATTAGGAAGATGACTGAAGAGGAGCAGAAGGAGAAGAGAAAGAGGAAACTATAAAATTATTAGAAAAAAATGATTTTTTAAATATTTAAAAAACTAATTTTAATATGGGAAAGGCCTCTAAAAATATTAAACAAAAATTGTAAGAACTGAGACCACCTGTGTCAACATAATTTAACTGTTTGCTCCATAAATTTCTTGCCCAGGAAGATAAGGCTAAAAGTCAATAAATAACTTTACTGTTTGCTTTAGGAAATTCTTACAAATCAATTCATCTGGGCAAACGGTTTGCTCACCTGGATGAACAGCTTACTTATCAGTACAGTAAGTTGCTTACCAAGAATTGTTTCAATAGCCTTGCTTCACTATTTCCACCAATCCTATACCATTACATCATGAACTTTGCCCAGTTCCAACCAATTCTTTACCTTGAAAGATGCACCTTAAACCATTTGTGTGTGACTCATAAAATCTCTGAATACCATTTCCTAACATCCTCCTCTTGAGACACTACTAAGGTTCTCTCAAGGTAATGTTTTCTCTTACTATATAGTAAGTTTTTAAAATTCAGCTTTGTTGATGAAGAAATTTTTCTGTTAGTCCATTGTGGACAGTTGATGACCCAAATCCATTTAAAAACTTAATATGGAAAACAATATACAAAATCAGAAGAAAAATTATAACATAGGAAAAGAGTTTTGAATACTCATCATAGACAAAATGCTATTTACCTAAATATTTTAAAGCCCTAATAAATTAATAAGAACAAAATTGGAAAAGAGTTACATATATGAAAGAAGTTCACATCAAATTATATAAAAATGGCTTTAAAATACCTGAAAATAAGCTCAGTATAAATTATATTACCACAAATGCATATTAAAACTATAAAGAAATTCTATTTTTCACCTTTCAGATTGTCAAAGGTCAAAAAGTAGTATAAATGTGGGGAAACATTTTTGCAGAGTTTATTCGAGTATAGCTTCCTATGGTGTACAACATGGCAATATTTATTACAATTTTAAATGCACATGGGCTTTGACCAAGGAGTTCTATTTCCAGGAATTTATCCTCCAGATAGATTCCCACAAGTGGAAAAATATATTGTATGAGGATATTAATTTTAGCTATTTCTAGAAATAGCAAAGAATTAAAACATTTTAAAATCCATTATTATCGTACAATAGAAAATGACCTTTTGAAGGCAGCTATCATAAACAATTAGATATGTACTAATGTCCAAGTTATGTTAAAAAAAAATTATTGCATAGGAGTATGATTTTTACGTTGTGATTTTAGTGGGAAAACATATAGATATACCATTCAAAATATCATGTGAAAACCATTGCCACCAAAGTTAACTAAATGGTTTAGGGGAAGAAGTACTTTACACTGCAAACTCGTTTGAATTTTGGCTAGAAATGTGCTTTTATTAGCTACTAATTCTCCCTTCACCCCAATGAAATTGAAAAAGGGAGCTTGTTTGATTAAAAATTCTGTAGGACATTGGAATATTGGGTAGTACTGCTTCAGAATCAATGCAATAAATAAACTCAAAAGGGAATAAGAGGTCTTTTTTTCACTTCTGTTTGGCGGACAGTGGGCACAGGAGAATTGAGATTGGAGAGAAGGGAGTTTCCTTCTGTCCAGCACATTTGCAGCAGGGTGGCAGTACTCCGTGGCAATAGCAATGGTGCCCAAATGTAGACTGATGGACTGCTGGAAGCATGCAGGCGGCAAAACTCTTATTGGTGGATTCAACAATAGACAAGTCCCAGCAGGAACGTAATAAGAAGTGAATTCACCTTGATGCTGTCAAGACTGCTTATGAGCATATGTGAAACCCCTCCGCAACCCTACTCCCTGTGTCACCCCTGAAACTAGGGAAGACTTGGCAGGAAACTGGAGGTTTTGCAAAAGCAAGTTAGGATGTAGTAGTCTTGCTTATGCTACTCTAGTTACTGTAGCCAGGGGATAGAGGATCATGGAAGGGTATATAAAGTAACAACTTATAATTCTATTCTAGTAGTTTTTAATTACAATAAAAGATGTATATCAGAATTACCTAAGAGCTCATGCTTGGGAGCAAGTCCTCATATGTTAATGAAGTTTAATACAACTAATTAAAATGGCCCCTCCAAGCAAAAGAAGCACCAGGTAAACTTAGGGATATTCTTGCGTCTAGACCAAATGCACAGGATTGAGTACTAAACAAGTGTTTCTACATAACTCTCCTTCTCTGAGCAAGGAATGGCTAGCAGTGGGAATGATAGGAAACAGGTGGCATTTGAATATTTCATCAGTTCCCCCATTCCTGTCTGCTTATTCAGCTTCATTTTACTTTCATCTTCACTGTTCTCTCCGTCACGATACTCCTTGCTTCGGTCATACTATTCTTCTGAGTCCTTGTTCAAAGTCATTTCGCCCTACTGAGCTGCAGGGCATGTGGCTGGCGGGAGCCACCGGAGCCCTTCTTCCCAGCCATGCCGCTCACTGGAGGACCTGGCCAAGCAGCTGGAGGTTTCTTTTCAAAGCAGCCCGGCACCACAGGAAGCAGCACATTTCTCCACAGCCTTCACCCTCCCTTCAAACTTCAAATCTGCATAATGTCAAGGATTAAAACAACCAGTACCCTAGGAGGATTATTACCAGTTTGGCAAATCAAACAATAAGCAATGTGAAATTAATTCCCTTTCATGTAAACCTTATATTAAGGTTGAAGCATAACATAAAGAATTGGATAGAGTGAGGATTTCAGCTTATAGTTAATGTGGGGTGTTTTTGAATTCCCTTAGCCTTTACTGTCTTTACTACTCTTGGAATTAAAGATGGGAAAATGCTTTTAATTTTCTGTTGTTTTGTATTTGTTCTATATATTTGTGACTGCATTTTAAGTGCCAGTTTTCTGCGAAAACCTAAAAACCTTTTAAACTAACAAGATTAAATGTTTCTATCCAAGCATATCGTATTGAAAAATATGCTTTTCCAGGAAGTAGAGGAGGAGAATGATGCTTCTTATTGGTAAATTCTGTCCTAAGCAATGTTTTATTAAGTGGTCTCCATTCATTTACATTAACTGTGGCTCCATGTCCTAATTACATTTCCCCTGTGCTGGGTTGAATAGCTAACTCATGCCCATATGGAAACTCAGAATTGGACTTTATTTGGAAATAAGAAGATCATGTGGAGACATACTGGGAAGAAAGTCATGTGAGGATGGAGGTAGATATTAGAGTAATGCATCTATAAGACAAGGAACACCAAGGAATGCAAGCAACCACCAGATTCAAGGAGAGAGCCATGAAACAGTTTTCTGTCCCATAGTCTCCAGAAGAAACCAACTCTGCCAACCCTTGAATTCAGACTTCTAGTATCCAGAACTGTGAGAGAATAAATTTGTTGCTTTAAGCCACCCGAATTGTCATATATTGTTACAACAGCCCTAGGAAACATACAGATTTTGGTACTAGGAAGTGAGGTGCTGCTGTAACAAATACTTAAAACTTTGGAAGTGGCTTTAGAATTAAGTAAAGCGTGGGGGAGCTTCATAGAAAAAGGCTATATTGCCTTAAAGAGAAGACTGTAGAAATTTGGATGTTAAAGGTGATTCTGGTGCTCAGCCATAAAAAGGAATGAAATTTTGCCATTTTCAGAAACATGGTTGGACCTAGAGACTGTCATACAGAGCAAAGTAAGTCAGAAAGAGAAAAACAAATATTTTATATCAACGCATATATGTGAGGTTCCACCCGGAACCTCAGAATGTGACCTTATTTGAAAATAGAGTCTTTGCAGATGTAATTATCAATAGTTAACATAAAATGAGGTCATATAGGATTAGAGTGGGTCCTAAACCCAATGACTGGAGTAATAAGAAGGCCATGTGAAGATAAACAGAGAAGAAGGCCCTGTGAAGATAGAGACAGAGATGGGAGTGGTGTGTTTAGAAACCAAGAAACACCAAGGATTCCTGGTAACCACCAGAAGCTAGGAGAGAAGCATGAGAAAGTTTCTCCATCAGAGCTTCCAGAAGCTACCAACCTTACCAACACCTTGATTCAGACTTCTAGCATCCAGAACTAGGAGAAAATAAATTTCTGTTGTCTTAAGACATCCAGTGTGGTGTTACATTGTTATGGCAGCCCTAGGAAACTCTTATACCTGCTCAATGAAAATATGCAATATAAGCACATTTTATATTCAGTTTAACTTTATTGTAATGCCAAAATTTTTGCCTTTGCTGACTAACATGTATGGAACATTTCTGAATTTCCAGGCACTGTGCATTAATAATTTTCACAACTACTGTGGAATAGACATCATTATTATTCCTAGTTTACAGATTAGGGGATTCTAATCCTTATGATGGGGGGATGTCTTACAGTATTAAATAGAAGAGTCACTGCTTAAATTCATTCCTGTTTAACTTCAGTGTTTATAGTCTACCTATTAATTTGTTGTAATGAGAGAAAAATGAATTATTCTAACATATAACAAGATTTTAAATCACGCTGAGCAAAGAAAAGAGCATTCACCCTTTATCAGTGTGCAATCTGTGGGCATTTAATTTTCTTCTGCAACTCTGCAAGATGTTGCCCGATGTGTCGTCAGTCAGGATGAGCTTACAGATTCATCTAGAAGTACAAGCACATTCAAGTGTGCTATGTAGTCAATTCATTTTTCAATGAGGGTTCTCTCTGACACCACAAAGCTTTTATGTTTAAGTGAGCGTAATGACAAGACCATTACTTCAGGTATTGACCAAAACTTGCACACAGATGAGCAATAGGGAGATTCTCCTAAAGCTGTTATCACAAAGTGGAGGTGGTTGAACAAAGGCATTACTCTCTCTCTAAGTGGAGTTTGCCCTTTACTCTATATTAGTTCATGTCTGTGAACATACATGATAGACTGATTTATAGCAAAGTAATTCTTTGAGCATCTAAAAAAGAGAATCTATTATCATGATGGGCCCAACAGTAGTGCTGTGGCCATTCATTAAAAGTATAAGAGTGTTTGAGTTGAAAAGAGAGAGTGTGTGGCTCTTCTCAAGCTTAAGCTGCTTCCAACACTGGGATTCAGACTTACTGGATATGTAGGTGGATTCATGTGGCAGAGGACTGCAGAGGCTTTTGAGGGAGAATTTATTTTAAGGAATGAAGGGGACATGAAAACAGACCTCCTCTATTAACAAAATTTTAGCTCACAGAAGGGAGATGTATTAGTTTGCTAAGGTTGCCATAACAAAGTGACACGGTCTGAATGGCTTACACAGCAGAAATTTATTTTCTTTCAGTTCTGGAGGCTGGAAATTTGAGATCAAGGTACCTGCAAAGTGGATGCCTTCTAAGGCCTCCCTCCTTGGCTTGTAGATGACCATCTCCTTGTGTCTTCATGTGATCTTCCCTAGGTACATGTCTGTCTCCAAATTTTCTTTTCTTATAAGGACTTCCATCATGTTGGAATAGGGTTCACCTTAGTGACCTCATTTTAACTAAAATTACCTCTTTAAAGGCCCCATCTCCAAATACAGTCACATCTGAGGTACTGGGGGGTTAGAACTTCAACATACACGTTTTGGGAAGATACATTTCAGCTCAAAATAGGAAGGCTGATTCTAAGTACAGTGTTATACTTGGCAAAAAATTAGTTTCTGACCTAGATGCCCATATTGTGTCTAATTCCTCTGGAGGGTTTAAGAGATGTAAACTATGAGACACTATAATAACCCTGTGATAAAACAGAGCAAAAGTGAGAAAAGCATTCTTCACTTCTTCATTGAACATATGTCCATGGAGAAACCACTGGGTTCAGTGTTAAAGATTCTGAAGAAATAAAAAATTTCTACCTACACTAGCAAGAACTTAGCTCCCAGCTGTTCCTCCCCATACCTATTTCTAAACCCAGTTGATCAGAGATTCAGTCCTGTTCTTCCTGCATCTTGTCCCATGATTAACACAACCTCAATTTCTTCATAGCTTTCAAGAATTTGAACAGTGAAAATTCTCTGAAAAACCGACTTTGCCTTGCCATCCTCCAAATTTCTTATAAAGTTTTTATGCTTCTGGCTCTTTATAAAGCAGTCATGAGCTTTTCCCATGTTTCCATATTTTAATGAAAGGCTCGAACTAATAGCTTTTTTTCTTCTTCTTCTGCAAGAGCCACATTGGCTCTCAGGTATCCATCACAACAGGGATGGAAGTTCCTGGTAGAGGAAGAGGCAGCAGTAATGCCCAGCAAAAGTGACAGTGCTGGTGGCAGCAATAAAGTGATGCCTATGCCTGGGAGAGACAGTTCAGCCATGGGGGACAGAGAACCTTCCTCCAGTTTTCAAACAAAGTGGTCTTGGCAGCAGACATCCCTGTGGGAAGCTGAATCTGGAGATGAAAAAGCAGAATCCATGTGCTTACATGACCTATCCATAGATATATATAAAGTAGCCTTTTGGAATATACATATGTTGTAGGATACTTTAACAGGGGCTAAAGTTTCAGTGATGGTAAGATGAGGGAACATTGAGATAAATGCACCATTTTACTGATGTGACCCAGGACAACTTTGTGTCATTCCTGTGAATGATGCTTCCTAGAGTTGTGTTCTAGGGGGACCATTCTACAGAATTCTACATTCGACCATATTCTACATCCATACCTAATTCTACAGAAATGGTTCTGCCTGGAACAGTGCAACCACACATGTTCATGAAATACAACCCAATTTTAAGTCTTAGATGGAGTTTCCCTTAAGAAACACCTTAGATGTACATATTAATTTTTGCAGTTTACAGTGCATTTTCACATGTATTGAATATAATTATATTTCTATCTTTTTATCTTCACAATCCCTATTAGGTAAATATTATATTGTTCATATCTAATGGAGAAGGGGATTGAGGAATTATTTTGCTCTTTCTACTATAACATGTTGCAATAGCATAATTCCTAGCCCATAGTAAGTGCCCAATAAATATCTGATAACAGTAGAATTATTCATGCATAATAATAAACCTATGAAAAATATGTTAAAATAAAGATCTAATTATGATGAAATTAGATGTTTTATATCTTCATAGACATAACTCTATTTGTGGTCAGCCACACCAGTAAGAAAAATAGAGAGTTACCTCTATAAATAGAGAGTGTTTTTCAATTTCAAGACAATAAGAATGAACCCCATGGTCCCCAAATTGTTTGATAACCAAGTAAAGATAAGGCTTAATTGAGTACCACACTCAACCTCAAATAAATGATATTGATTTTTTTTCTTCTAGTACACTGATAAGGGGGGCAGAATTAGAAAATAATTTCCCATTCTAAGATGAAAATCCATTTATTTATTCAACAAATATGTATTGAGTACTGTTCTTGGTGCTGATGAATTAGCAGTGAAAAAAAAAAAAAAAATCCGGCACTTAGAAAGATTAGATTCTGTTTTTAATTACTTCCTCAGGTTTTGCATTGCAGTGATTTAACTTTGGAAATCATCATCTAGGTACTTCTATGATTTGATAATTGAAGATAGTATATGAGTCATGACCTGTCCTCTTGCAAAAAAGAAAATTGCAAGTCAAACTGGCTTAAAAAGAAGAATTTATTGGGCAAAAAAGGTTAAATACAGGAACTCATGTTGAATCAAGAGGTCCTTGTCTTTACCAGTATTTATTCGATTTTCTTCACTTTGGCCTTGTTTACTGGTAGGCTGTCTATATGAGGTCTTTCAGACTACCAGGCTTACATTCTACCAGTTTATTAATCCCAGGGGAAAGAAAATCTCATTTCTATAGTTCTAACAAAAGTCCCAGGTATTACTTGTTACTGGTCATAATTGGTTTGTATGTCCATTCATGAATAAATCACTGACATCCAGGCAATGACCACATCTTTTTAGCTACTGTAGTGATTTGTCTCATCTGAACAATATAAACTCTTAAGGAAAATGGTGTTTTCTCATCAAATAAGTGGGATTTAACATTGGACATTAAAAAAATGACAGAACTATGTTCCAACTCTTGATGCATACTGAAATTAAGTGACTTTTCACAGTGAAGTTAAGTAACTTTGGAACCAAAGCCAAATTGGGTCTTAGATTCCTGTGTCTTAGGCCAGAATTTTTCAGTTGTACTTCACTGTCAGTTTTTATTATGGAGAGTAAATAAGATCATGAGCTTAACTGTTCTTTGAAAAAGTAATAATGTGCTGAATAAATGACTATTATGCATGATCCCTAGGCAATAATCTTGAAAGTAACACTGTCCTGATTTAATTTGTACATTTAAAATGTACTCAATCTGAGTGAATATATTATTAAAGTCATTTGGAAATATGCTATAATAAGTGGATTTTTTATTAAATGGGTCTTGATAATGACCAGTTAGAGATGATAATAATATTTTGTGCTGAGACAATGAGACTGAGAATCATTTGGGCCATGTTTCCTTTCCAGTAGGACTCCAGAGCTTGCCCATAAGTCTCTTCCTAGTGGCTCTACTTGATCCACTCACTCAGCTCTTTCCAGGCTATGAGTACTATCAGACTTCACCAGGATCAACTAGCTGGCTTGATAGCTCTTTCCCCACTCCTATGAATTACTTCTCTCCTAGGTGAAATTATTCTTTCTTTTTTGCTTCCCAGAAGAACCATATCTCCTACTGTTACCAAGTCCAAGCTCGTACTGCTCCCTTCACAACAGGCCAATAAATCGAGAGACAAGGTGCTAGGGCAAGGAATAGCAACTTTATTTGGAAAGCCAGCAGACTGAGAAGATGGCAGACTGGTGTCCCAAAGAACCATCTTTACCAGAGTTAGAATTGAAACTCCTTTTATACTAAAAAGGGGAGGAGGTGTGGCTGGTTGTTGCAAACTTCTTGGTGCTGGACACACCTGGAGTGATGTGATAATCCTTTGTTCTTTCAGTTGTCCATGTAGGTCTGGTCACGATGTTCCTGTAACCCTCCAACAAGACAAATGTTATTCTCTGTTCTGCAATTTTTTATCTCTATATGAATGAAAAGTGTAATACTTTTAAAGGTCAAGCAAATCCTCAAGAAAGAGCTATTATGTATATTTCAGGCTATAGGCAGCATTCCTTTACAAAGGTGCAGAGCCAGCATAACTGAGCAACAGAGCACAAAAGTTAGAGCTAAAGGAATAGATCCAATATGGGGTTAGGTTTGTTTTTCTCTGTTACATTACCTCTTCTAAAAATATTTGTTCTTCTTCTAATTTGGTAAGAGATATGTATGGTTTATTAAATCCAGATTTGGAAACATCAACAATCCTAAAATCAGTTCTTCTTTTATTGAGGAAAGGGAAATCTTCATATTTAAAATTCTGTAGAAGTGAGAAGAAATTTGTGTTCCATCCTTTTAACACAGCAAGGGAAAAAAACACAGTTAATTTTCATATTAAAACAGTTTGAAACATTGAGGCACAATTATATGTCATAATTTTTGGAAGTTATAAATAATTTTCTAGTTGTTAAGAGGTTTTAAGAAATGTGATGAAAGTTTAACTTTTTAAACATAAATATATCCCTTACAAAATATTTATACAATCAAAATTCACTCATCCAAAGGAAGAGTTTATTAGAAAAATTGGTCCTACTCTAACTAAACTAGCAAGCTAGACTTAGATGAAGCATGTAATGGAGTCCTAAATATATGGAACAGAAAGTGACCTTAGAAATTGTCAAGTCTCTCTAGAGCATTTTGCAGTTCAAGAAACTATATAACAGTAATGATTTATCCAAGTAGGTAATTACAAATTTAAATTTTTTGATTGTTTCAGGTATATTATTTGTTGATTATATTATATGTTGATTGCCTTATTTATTAGCTTATTAAATTTTTTCTATAAATTACTTATTCAAGATGACATCACTTCTTAAAAGTGTATATTGTCTATAGTGAAAAAACTTCTGTATTTTAGAAATTGTTTCTTCCATTATTTTTCATGAAATCATCCAACAGCCACAACATTTATAAGAAGCAAATGCATAAACTCTATATCAAGAGAAAGCAGGAGGAGCTAACACTCAAAACCCAAAATGGATGGAAAGAATGTATACAGCAGTGGATATTCATCAAGGAAGGCATACAAGTGGAAGTAAATTAAAGATATCTCTAACAAATAATGCCATCCCTGCATCTCAGGAGGTCCAGCAAAAATTACTTTGAAGATAAAGCAAAATATTTAAGGTGAAGTGAAAAAATGAAATATTTTCACTGCAACAATGGCACCAAGAAGGAATTGGCTAGAAGCAGAGGAGTTAGGACTAAATGAGATATTACATTTACAACAATAATCATAGGAAACAATTCAGTCTGTGAGAATATGAAAGAAAATCCCTCCCTGGAGGAGTGGGAGAAAGAACTATATACTGTTGCCTATTATCTTTGACAAAGAATGAAAGCTCAGAAAAAAACTCAAATGCAAAATCCTGCATCATAGGAAAATCTCCATTTAGCCTGAAACATGTTCCTACACCACTGAGGTATGAACATCCTGCAAAAAAAGGAGTCTAGAAAAATAGACGGGGTGGTGATAAGAATTAAACAAACAAAAGATTTAACAATATTTATTATAAGATAGTGTCACCACTGGACAAGCAAAACATACTATACCTAAATATTTCTGCTTGGATTTTAATAATTAAAGAAGAATTATTCTCACCCAGTAACAGTCATCTTACCTTCTGAGGACTTTCCTTACTGAACATAAATACAACATTTGGACAAAAAATATCAAACAAAGATCTACCTGAAAATATTGCAACAATAACATGAAAGTAAAGAACAACTGGGCCATTCTTCTGGGGAAGGTTGGTGTTCCAGGGATGTATGCACTCTATTGAGAGCCCCTTTTCTCCAAAGACACGTGTTGATTCCAGATATAGTAGCTAAGATGTTGAAGAGCACACTTTAACAGCTTTTTGTGGCTTCAAGAACAGGACAAGGAGTCTAGGACATATCAAAAGGGATGCCAGGTGAACAATCCTTACTTTGTGCATAAACCTCCAAGCTCACTAATTTATCAGTAAAGATAAAGTCAAGTCAACTAGGATTATGTTCCAATTTTAAATCACCTCAATCCCAGAAATTTTATTATAATAATCCTAAATTGATAGTGACCCAGGCACTTGGCAGAAAATATATCTCTAGAGAAATTTTACTTCATCATAATTCTCATATTATTCATTCAAACATGTTTGCAAGTACGACATTGAGTACACAATAAAAAAATTAGATAAACAAGGAGCTAAAACATGAACAAAGATCAGCAGAAACCACAGAAAATAGTAGACTTACTAACAATGGAGTTATCAGTAGCAGACATTAAAAAACAAGATTAATAATTCTAGCAGAGAACTGGGAATTATAAAATAACATAATTGAAATTCTAGAGTTGAAAATTATAATAAAGGAAATTAAGAATTCAATGGATAAGTTTAAAAGATTAGACACAGCTAAGAAAAAAAAAATAGTAAGCTGAAAAGTAAGAGAAAATATCTAGAATAGATTACAAAGAAACAATGGTATAAAATATAGAAGAAGAGAGAGAATAAAATATAGGAAGAATATAGTGAGAATTATAAAAGAAGAGAAAGAGAATGTGCCAAAGGGATATTTGAAGTTATTTAGCTGAGAATTGAAATATTTATACCAAACCAAAAATAGATGCCTGACAAATTCCAAGTAGGACAAATAAAAATAAATTCCTACCTATGTATATTATACTAAACTCCTAAGGAAAACTCTAGCAAATAAAATTCAGATAAATATAAAATATCCATATATACAGAGATATGTTTTAATATTTAATATTTAATATTTAAATACCAACTGATGTTCCTCATGACATTAACAAATATAGGAAGAAAATCATCTATTCTTCATTCATTCAGGAAAATTCTTTAACAAAATACAATATTCATTCAATATAAAAAAAAGCTTAGAAAAAAAATAAGGAATGTATGGTAACTTTATTATTCTGATAAAATGTATTTATAGCAATCTTAACTGTGAAACGTTGAAAGCTTTCTTTGACATAGTAAGGTAAGGCTACCTCCTATCATCCTTCTATTTGTCATTTTGCTAAGAATCCTCACCTGCGGAGTAAGGCAAAGAAAATAGATAACAGCTAAAGGAATTGGAAATAAGGAATGTCACTATTTGTGGTGACAAATCCTTATGTGGGGAATAAAAGCACAGAAAACTATTAGAAATAAATTAATTTGTTAAGTTTCTTTAATACAAAGTCAACATACCAAAAAAAAAAAAAAAAGAGAGAGAGAGAATTTATATATCAACTTATATGGACTGAATTATGTTTCCCTTAAATTCATATGCTGAAGCCCTAAACCCTAATGTGGCTATAGTTGGAGAATGGCCCTTTAAAGAGGTAACTAAGGTTAAATATGATCATAAGGATGGGGACCTAATCCAATAAGACTGGTGTCCATATAAGAAGGGGAAGAGACACCAGGGATGCACACACACAGAGGAAAGACCATGTAAGGACACAGAGAGCAGGCAGCCATTTGCAAATTAAGGAGGGAGGCCTCAGAGGAAACCAAAACTGCCAACATCTGGGTCTTTGTTATTTAAGTCACCCAGTCTGTGATATTTTGTAATGGCAACCAGACTAATACATTAGCCAAAAAAATTAGAATACAATATTTAAAAAAAAATAAGATTTATAATTTATAATAGCATTAAAATTTTTTGAAAAAAATTCCAGTATCTGCTGTGAAAACTTCTATCTTAGAACATTTCCTTCCAGAAACAGACCCTGAAGGAAGAATATACATCTAGAATCATATGCAAAATACTATTAAACTGTATTGCCATTATGGAGGAAAACCTGATGCATGGGACTTAGGAGTACAAGGGAGAATTTCTTTACATACCTTATTTTTTATGCTTTTCAAATTTTTAATTATGTGAATGTAGTTTTTTTTCTTTTTTTCCCAAAAACTTGACTTTAGTAATTTGGTTAATTTAAATACAATTGAAGTAAAATTGATTTAAGGGAATTCTTTTATAATATAAAAGTTGTCAGTCTTTCTGCAACAATAATTTAGTGAAACAAAGATGAAAGAAGCCATCACCAAATTTATTTTGCTGTTTTCAAAAATTATCTTCAAAGTTGCTATCAACATATTTCATATTGTCTGTTCCATTTAAAATATTCTGTACATTTCTTTTTCATTAACAAATGAATTAGAATTCCTTAGTTTATATCCACACTTCTCTCTATGTATGAATTTATATTTGAATGAAGGCTATTTGATTTCTTTGAACTTATAAACTCTTCATTCTCAGAGGAAAATGATACTTTTGTGATTAATATGATATGGGACAAACTTTTATCCAAGTTTCTATTTCTATTTTCTTTTAGAAAAAAATTTACATGCAAGTATCATTACAGATATCTTTGGCATAACTTTCTCTTGAAATCTGCAATAGCATGTATGTTCAGGAATGTATTTTTGTCTGAGAACTGAATCAATAAGGTACTATAGGAAAGTTGACAGTAAAAAAAAAAAAAAAAAAAAATTCCCCAAACTAACTTCAGCATGAGATAAATAAAGTGTTGCTAATTTGTTTCCAAACACGTTTACTGACACTTCTACAGGTACCAGGGTTGATCTCTTCGACAATTATTGGTTCCGTTTGTGCTTGATACCAAATTGAGTATTGCAGACACAAAGCAGATAAAACATTATTCCTTTTAAAAAGAAATTTCTAGATTAGAAACTAAACAACTAAAACCATGAGTACAGTTTAATAGTGTAAGTGTTTGGTGAATATATGTACTGAGCTATGTGATTATGAAAGGCTGGGGATGGGAGGTTTAATTATTTATATTATTCTGGAACAAGAGGAATGGTTTCTAAAAAGAAACAATGCTTGATATTAGACTTGAAGATTGAACAAGACTTTTGCACTTCCCTCATCCAAAAAGACTATTCCTTTCTAAATGATTTTCTTATTGCTGTGAAAAATGTGTATTTCTCATTGCATCTGCTACATTTCTAATCATATGTGATACTGTGATAAAACTGAACATTTCTCTCATACAATTCTCTTTTGATATTAATTTTCATTCTAGTCTCTTCTGACACCCATAAATTATCATACATTTTCTTTCTTTTGCTTTAAAATGTTACCCTTTTATAGACATCGTCTAGTGTTCAAAATTTTCTCTGCAACAGCTTTTCAGTCAGTAACACACAGACTATTAAATACAATATCCATTCTTTTCATATGAATGTCACAAGGACATCTCTTAAACCACATTGGCTTTTTTCGTTTCTTTTCTTCTACGGAGAAAATTTTGAACATATGCAAAAGTCATGGAAATAGTATAATGAAACCTCATAAACATATTACCATCCCCAAACCATGAATATCTGGCTGATTCTGCCCCATACATACGCTCTTCATAATCAGTCCATTTCCTATCCTTCCATATTGCTCAGAATTAATCACAGATATTATATAATTTAATCCAAAAATGTTTTAGTATATATTTTTAAAAGATAGGTTTTCTTTCACTAAAAATTGTACCTAAATATTGAATATTTTAATAAAATATTAAGTTTATAGTATAAAATATTTATCAGTATTCAAAATTCCATTTGCCTCATAATTTTTAGTTTCAATGAGTTGACATATTCTCACATTTAAAATTTTTAAAAAATATTTTTCTATGTATTAATTTATTCCTTAAGATTAAAATAGAAGAAACTAGGTTTTTTCTACTGTAGTTTCCCACAGTTGGGATTTATATTGGGAAGTATATTTTCATTGGATATAGAATTCTACATCAAGAGATTTGTTTTCCTTTTAGTACTTTAAAGATATGGTTCCACTTTTTACAACTACACTATCTACACAGTGTAGTTTAACTTGTTCCTCTGCCCTCTTTACTATCAATCAGGAGTATAAATAAACTACATATTAATAAATATAAGCATGCTGTACTTGGTGTGAATAAATGCTAAATTACATAAATTAGAAGAATTATCCATAAGATGTTTTCTCAATTGCTAAGATATTTTAGGACTTATTTTCATAAAAAAAGATATTTCTTTTACTTGACTTATTTTTCTTTTCTGGCATCTTCTGGATTCAGAACTATTTAAAGGCTTAACATTCTGGCAAATTGTTTTCCAGTGAACAAAACATATTGCATTCATTTTTTAAATTGCATTTAAGTAGAAAATTCAAAATATGAATTAAAAACATATGGCGCTGAAAGATTCATATTTTTCATTTGTACTTTTCTTAGAACTTTGTACAAATCTTAGAACTCAACAGTTTGTTATTTAAAGTTTATTTATATGCTTATAAGCCAGTTACAGAATCATTATTTTACTGAGGAATAGTAGTCTTCTATGTGTATGTTTTTCAGATACTTTTTTGTGCATTATATTGAATATTGTCATTTGTTTACTATGCAATATTCTGGGAACATCATAAAATCATTGAAAGAAACAATCAACATTTTACAAAATAAGTGAAAGTATTCCTTGTATTTGCACTTTGGATGAGCAGTTTTTAGATTATATTCCAGTAGCTTTAGTAGAAACAGAACTCCCAGACTGAATTTGCTTCATGTGTTCACTACCCTTACCCAATTACTTGGCAATGTAGAATGTTTTAGTTCATTTACATTTAATGTAATAAGTAGTGTAGTTGGCTTTGAATGTACCATCTTCCAATGATTTCTGTTTGTCCCATTTGTTCTTGTTTCCTTTTTTTCTCCTTCCTGCTTTCTTTTGGATAGTTTTTTTTAACTGACTAACTCTTTTATTGGTTTATAGCTATGCTTTTTCTTTTTTACATTTTAGAGAGATTAAAATATTCATTCTTAAACTATCAGTCTACTTTACATTAATATGTCACTATATTACATATTAATAAAAAAATACAGTATAACTATTTGTTTCTCCTACACTTTGTGTTATAGTCAAACAATTTATTTCTACATATTTATAAACCACCCACAATACAATCATATTCTTTAACGTTTCTTGTATTTGAAGTCTGCTAATGACTAATTCACCCAGTTTTTATTGATCTAAAAATAGTATTTTGAAGTATATTTTCATTGGATATAGAATTCCACATCAAGAGATTTGCTTTCATTTTGTCAGTTTAGAGATGTAGTTCCACTTTTTATGCTTTATTATTACCTATGAAAGATATGAGGTGTTTTTATCATTATCCCCTTGTATGTAATGTGTATTTTGTTCCTGATTGTTTTTAAAATGTTTGATTTATCTTTGATTGAAGAAATTGACAATGATGTACTGAGGCATGATGTTTTTAGACCTATAAATTGAATTTTTCATCAAACTTAGAAAGTATTTGGACATTATATCTTTTTGTTTATTTTGGGAATTTTTTAATTCCTTTTTTTAATTGAAGTATAGCTGATTTACAATGTTGTGTTACTTTCTTTTTTAATTAATTAATTCATTTTTATTTATTTATTTTTGGCTGTGTTGGGTCTTCGTTGCTGCACGCGGACTCTCTCTAGCTGCGGCTAGTGGGGGCTATTCTTCACTGCAGTGTGCAGACTTCTCATTGTGGTGGCTTCTCTTGTTGTGTAGCATGGGCTCTAGGCACGTGGGCTTCAGTAGTTGTGACACATGGGCTCAGCAGTTGTGGCTCACGGGTTCTAGAGCACAAGTTCAGTAGTTGTGGAATGCGGGCTTAGTTGCTCCATGGCATGTGGGATCTTCCCGGATCAGGGCTCAAATCCATATCCTCTGCATTAGCAGGCAGATTGTTAACCACTGTGCCACCAAGGAAGCCCTGTTGTGTTAGTTTCATGTGTACAGCAAAGTAATTTGGTTATTCAGTTATATATATCTTTTATTTTTCCCTTACAGGTTATTACAAAATATTGAGTATAGTTTCCTGTGCTGTACAGTAGGTCCTTTTGGTTATCTATTTTATATATAGTACTGTGTATATGTTAATCCCAAACTCCTAATTTATCCCTCTCCCTGTCTTTCCCCTTTGGTAACCATAAGTTTGATTTCTATGTCTGTAGGTCTATTTCTGTTTTGTATATAAGTTCATTTGTATTTTTTTTTTTTTTTTTAGATTCCACATATAAGTAATATCATATAGTATTTGTCTTTCTCTGTCAGGCTTACTTCACTTAGTATGATAATCTCTAATAGATATTGTATATTTAAATATTTTTATTCCCTTATCTCCCTTCTCCTCTAGGAAACTAATGTACAAATGTTATACAGGTAAAAATTATACCACACGTTTCTGAGACTTTGTTGATTATACCTTATGTATTTTTCTTTTTTGCTTCAGTTTGGATAACTTCCAGTGCCTGTTTTCAAGTTAACTGATTTTTTCTTAATTTATTGCTAAGCCTATGAAAGAAAATTTTCATGTCAGCTGTTAAAATTTTTAGTTCTGGAATAAAAATCCCAATTTCTATGATGTCCATTTCTCTCTTAAAATTAAATCCCAAACTCAGTCTTTGAAAGTGCATTGTATTCTTCAATCTCCCTTTGGAAGAAGATATCATTAACTAGAGCATCTGCTTTTTTAAACAACATATTAATCGGTCAATCAGAAAATAGTAGGAACATCAAAAGATAGTACAAGACCAAAAAACAAAAGAAAAATTACAATAGAAACACCCATAGGTTATGCAAATATAAATTATGTACTCTTAAAAAGCTTTAAAATAATTATATTTATCATGTCTAGGAAAATAGATAAACATATAATAAAAAGATGGGAAGTGTAGGATTTTATTAGAAAACCATAAACAATTGAAATCAGTAAAAAAAATTCGAGATTTGAGAAATTAAATATGTAAAATTAGAAACTGTGTTTTTACTTTAGTTTAAAAACAAATTACAAATACCAGAAAACAAAATTAAAGAACTGGCAGACAAGTTAATAGAAAATATGCAAACTGAAGTACAGATAAGTAAACTAAAAGAACTAAAAACATTAGTGATAGATGGGATAAAGTAAAAATGTCTTACAGAAGTTTAATTGGAAAATCAGAAAGAAAAAAGCAAGAGAATGGGACAGAAATAAAAGCTAATAAGCATGAATTATTAGAAATTTAATAAATCCACAGATTTAAGAATCTATAAAACCCTTAGCAATATAAATGTAAAAAAATAATAAATCTAGAAACATTCATAAGATTGCTGAAAATCAAATTAGAGACAAACCTTTCCTTCTCAGCTTTATTGAAGTATAACTGATGAATAAAAGTTTATATCTCAGGGGTACAATATGATGATTTGATATATGTATACATTGTGAAATGTTACCACAATCAAGCTAATTATCACATTCATCACCTTACATAGCTACCATTTTTTGTGCATGTAGTGGGAAAACCTAAGATCCACTCTCTAAGTAAATTTGAAGTGTACAATACAGTATTATTAATTACAGTCATTGTGCTGTTCATTATATAACCAGAATTTATTCATCTTATAACTAAAATTTTGTACCCTTTGCTCAATATTTTCTCATTTCTCCTACCCCCGCCCCCAGACCCAGGCAACCATCATCATTCTACTCTTAGTTCCCATGTGTTCAACTTTTTTAGATTCCACATATGAATGAGATAATATAGTGTTTGCCTTTCTGTATATGGCTTATTTCATTTAGCATAGTGTTCTTCAGGTTCCTTTCTGTTGTCACAAGTGACAAAATTACTTTCTTTTACAGCTGAATAATAGTACATTGTATACATTCCAAATTTTCTTTGCCCATTAATGTATCAATGAGCACAGGTTGTTTGTGTATCTTGGCTATTGTGAATAATGCTACAATAAACATGGGAGTGCACATATCTCTTTGAGGTACAAATTTCATTTCCTTTGCATATATATCCAGAAGTAGAATTGCTGGATCATATGGTAGTTCTACTTTTAAATTTTTGAGAAACTTCCATACTGTTTTCCATAATGGCTGTACCAATTTACATCCCCACCAACAGTGCAAAAGGGTTTCCTTTTCTCTACACCATTTCATACACTTCTTAACTCTTATCTTTTTTATAATACCCATGCTACAGATGTGGTGATATCTCATTGTGGTTTCGATTTGTATTTCCCTGATGATTAGTGATGTTGATTAATGATAGTATTGGCTCCAGTGGTGGGCTTCTGTTCCCAACAAGATGTCTTTTTCTGTATGCTTCTTTCACCAGTTTGGGGGACAACAGTTTGTTCTGTGACCTCAATTTTCTGAGGGATCTAAGAATATTTGCTGTGTTGTTTTTTTTTTTTTTTCATTCCTTTGGCTTTTTTCACATTGTGAGGGTAGGAATGTTGACTTCCCAGTTCTTTACAGGTCAAAGTGAATATTAGAAGTCTTCACCTTGGACTTCCCTGGTGGTGCAGTGGTTAAGAATCCATCTGCCAATGCAGGGGACACAGGTTCGAGCCCTGGTCCGGGAAGATCCCACATGCCGCAGAGCAACTGAGCCCGTGCGCCACAACTACTGAGCCTGTGCTCTAGAGCCTGTGAACCACAACTACTGAGCCTGCATGCCACAACTACTGAAACCCATGTGCCTAGAGCCCGTGCTCACCAATAAGAGAAGCCACCGCAATGAGAAGCCTGCACACTGCAACCAAGAGTAGCTCCCACTCACTGCAATTAGAGAAAGCCTGAACACAGCAACGAAAACCCAATGCAGCCAAAAGTAAATTAATTAATTAATTTTAAAAAAAAAGTCTTCACCTTAATTTTTAAAGGATATCTTTGCTGGGTATAGAATTCTGTATTGGGAGTCAGTTTCCTTCAATTCTTTAAAGATATTATATATTTTTGTTCAGTTTTTTTTTAGCATTTTTTATTGAAGAATAAGTGTCACTCCTTGTTTGAAGGTAATGTATCTTCTCTCTGCTTTTAAGATTTTGCCTCTGGAAAGCTCACCAACCTCAGTCCAACTGTGTATCCTGACATAACCCTATGACCCAACTGTAAGCCTGCTCAGCCATGTGATGGGGGCAGTCCTGCCTACCCAGACACCTGGTAGTAAGCATGTCCATCCTTACTCCTGAGCCAATACCATTGGGACACTTAACCATAATTGAGGAATTGCAGGAGGCTCAGTGTAAGCTATGTCTAGAATTAAAAAATCCAGAGGTCCCATACTTTTATATGCTTTACCTCTGGAACCCCCACCAGATTTTCATTCTGAAGAATGCAGGAAACTCCCCTTAAGCATCCAACAGGGGAGGGAAAGAAACCATTTGAAATATGCCCAGAATATCCTTTCCTTCATTATGTTCTTGTAACAAAGTCTAGGCCTCAAGTGGAACTACTTTACCAAAGTATTATCTGACTTGAGAAGGACAGCTCCCTCTAGTCTTCCTGTCTTATCTAAGGGAGATAAGAAGGCTGAGAAGCATTTATGAAAGTCATAGCTAAGGGGTACAGGCACACTAAAAGGTTGAGATTTAATCATAGATTTAGAGAATGGTTGCCTTCTTAACACTTATCTCCACATCAATAGGGCATCTGTACAATAGCAGTTGATTACAACAGAAAGAACTGCAAATCTTAGACCTTATTTAAGAAGTCACTAGGGAAACCCAAAGACAGTGGGGAAACAAAAACAAATATACCAGAATATATTTTAGTCTCTGACACTCACAGCTACAGCAAATAGTAAACACAGCCAAACTTCTAGCCAGATAAACATAAAACCTCACATTAAAGGCCTATTTACCTCAGTTCTTTTACCTGGAACGTCATGCTAAGCTTTAAATAAAACTTTACAGGGCATACTAAAAGCAAAAACAAAAACAAAAAAACAAACCAAAGAAACCCACGGTTTGAAGAGTTAAAGCAACCCTCAGACTCATATATGATGCATATATGGAATAAACTTTGGAATTATTAGATCTGGAATTTAAAATAACTGATTAATATGCTAAGGTCTCTAATGAAAAAAGTAGAAAATATGTAAGAATAGATGAGTAAAATAAGCAGAGATAAAAACTCTATAAAAGAATCATAAAGAAATTCTAGAAATTAAAAGAAAAAAAAAAAAAAAACACCTTATTACAGAAATGAAGAATGCACATTAGCACACTGGACAGAGCCAAGCAAAGTAGAAACTTTGAAGTTGTTGATAGCCTATTTCCAAACCAAAACTCAAAGAGAAAAAATATTTAAAAAATGTAAGAGACTATCTAAAAGAGACTATCTATTTCTCATGTAAAATATGAATGAAATAGTCTATAAAAACGTTATCATCTAATTAATAACAGTGAGGTTATTATGCAAATGACACTTCAAAATAAGTCACTTAGTTTTCTAATATAGTGATTTTCAAAGAACGACTTCTAGACCAGCAGTATATCATCACCTAAAAAGTTATCCAAAATGCAGATTCTTGTCTTGCCTCTCCCAAACCAACTGACTTCGAATTTCTGGGATTCCACGCGGGGGCCCAGGATTCTGTGTTCTAATAAGCCCTGCAGATGATTCCAATGCAAGTTAAAATTTGAAAAGCATTGCCTCTAATGCTGCATATGTAGAAATTTTGATAATTTCCCTAGTATTGATAACATCACATAGGGAAATAACATGGTTTTGTCATATAGAATTATTTATTTTTATCTCCTAGGATCGATTATCTTAACCACAGTGGAATTTGAGCTTAGTCTTATAAGTCTCAAGTGAACTAAAGTAGGAACTTCAATATCTGGTGACAAAGGAAACACGTTTAAAAAAGAACTGCTGTGATAATAAATCCCAGAGAAGGAGACATTTTGATGGCTGATAAAATGTATGACTTTTTACTAAGAGGTATCAGGTTAAGGGTCTTGGATAATATGAGAGTTTTTCATCATGAATTTTTAATCTTATTATTCAGTGTTTACCCTTTTCTTCCCAACTTGCCTCTGAATGTAGGAGAGAAGAACACTGCATAGGAGCCAATGTTAATAGCGGCTAATGCCCTCTGGTAATTGATTGATGCACTTAACTTTAAAAGGAATCTATAATCTCCTTGGAAATATTGCTTCAGAAAGGTTGATTTTAGATATATTTATAATTTGCTTTGTTTTGTAGTATGCTACTACTTTCTTTCAGAAGAATAAAACAACTTACTCTAGCCAAGGATTTGTAAAATTATCAGTAGTTGGAAAAGTCTAAACTGATTTGACATTCACTATTTTTAAATTATCTTTTGGCTTAATGTTTACATAATTAACTGAATCCTTTTATAAATTACTTGAGATTTCTAGGATTTACTGTCTTTAAATATTAGGGTTTCTAATGCATTTTTAAAGGTTTTGGATGCTATTCTCTAATTCCTAAGGAAAAGAATGATTATTGCAACCGATTCCAATATTGTCACAGTAATGGCAATTCCACCCAACAGGAGTCCTTTCAGTAAGACAAATAACTTTAGGTAATAATTTTCCCAATAATTAAAAAAGCAAATACAATTACTGTTAAGTAATAAACAACAAATATTTGATGATTACATGAAGAATATGAAATCCAATTAAATCTCAGAATTAAGGAATGATGAAAGCGTAAACTATGGCAATAGAGTACAAAACAGAGAGGATTTGAAACACTCTTAAGACTACCAAAAAACAGCTCATGGAAAACACTTGTTTTCCATAAGTGCATTAAAGGTTATCTTTTTTTTTTTTTTTAAAGGAAGCTCCTTTATTCTATTAGTTTTTTTTTTTTTTAATATTTTGCCTTTTTTAAAAAAATTAATTAATTTATTTATTTTTGGCTGTGTTGGGTCTTTGTTTCTGTGCGAGGGCTTTTTCTCTAGTTGCGGCAAGCGGGGGCCACTCTTCATCGCGGTGCGCGGGCCTCTCACTATCGCAGCCTTTATTGTTGTGGAGCACAGGCTCCAGACGCGCAGGCTCAGTAGTTGTGGCTCACGGGCCTAGCTGCTCCGCGGCATGTGGGATCTTCCCAGACCAGGGCTCGAACCCGTGTTCCCTGCATTGGCAGGCAGATTCTCAACCACTGCGCCACCAGGGAAGCCCTAAAGGTTATCTTTATTTATTTTTTACAAGATATTTTTTTCGATGTGGACCATTTTCAAAGTCTTTATTGAATATGTTACAATATTGCTTCGTTTCATGTTTTAGTTTTTTGGCCCCGAGGCATGTGGGATCTTAGCTTCCCGAACAAGGTATCGAACCCACACACCCTTTACTGGAAGGCAAAGTTTTAACCACTGGACCACCAGGGAAGTCCCTAAAGACTAGCTTTAAATGTTTAACAAGTAGAATGAAAGACTGAGATAGGGAGAGAAGAGAGGAAAAGAGGCTAGATGAGAAAAAGAAAGAGGGAAACTGTAGAGCAGAATTAAATTTACCATTAGGATACTTGAATATAATTATCAAATGGAGAATCTAAATAATTATAGAAATCAATCCATTTATCAATAAAAATATCCCAAGCTACAGTAAAAGAATGTCTTAATATATATGCCCATGTCATGTGGATTGCCTATATCCTGCAAGATTTGAGAGAGGAAATTAAGGGCTTACAATACAAGCATTGTCAGAATCAGAATGTCCTTTGTAGAGAGTGACCTTACATCAGATGTTCCAAATTTATCTGGAAGTAGCAATGGCATTAACTGTTAGTTGTCACTGAAAAGTATAATTTCACTAAAGGAAAAGGACAAATATTAAACTATTCTCAGAGAGGACAAATTAACTCTTGTACGATAAATGCATTAATAAGATGATGTTACCATTATTCAAAAACTCTTCAAAAGATCATTTGTTAAGGTTCCTAACTTTAAAATAGGCTTTTTGCATATATATGAACTTTTAAAAAAAATCTGTTTTAAACTTTAGAAGAATGTATGATACTTTAAATAACAGCAGCAAGAAGTGTATCATGATCATACTATCTAGAACAATTTTTGTACTAATAAGCACTCCAATTATTATTTGTTGAATGGAAATTACAAAAATTAAGAACAATACATTTTAAAAGGCATTTATATCAATAAAATATCACTAAGTAAAGTATATAAATGGCTTTCCTTAGAATGAACACATCTAAAGAGGTCAAAAATGTCAGAAATAGAGATCACAGCCTGGTAGCACCAAATACAGCTACTGGTGTGTGTGTGTGTGTGTGTGTGTGTGTGTGTGGTGTGCGTGTGTGTGAAAATCTTGTTAAAGGCATCTTCATAATTTAACCATTTATTCCCTGGCAAGAAGCATACATAGCCCCAGGGTGTTGTAAGGGTAAATATATATCAGAAAAAAAGAATCCCTGGTACAGAAAGGAAAAGAGACTCCTTTCCCTGTCCATTTTCTTTCAGAGCATTGCATTAAAAATAAAACAAAAAATTATAATTGTAAATCCTTTCTCTGTCCCTTGGAGATGTATGAAACCTTTTTGAAACCTTAATAAACCTCTTGTCAGCATTACAAACCAGAAATGTCTTTCTCAAGGACCTGGAAGCCATCTCTCTGAAAAGTAATCATCCCTTATCACTTAGTGCTGTGGGAGTATAGGAACTAACTACAGTGAGCTTTTTGCTCCAAAATTCCTACCTGCCATAAAGATATCTTTCTTTCCTTCTTTCTTTCTTTCTTTTTTTCTTTTTTGATAAAATCAGTTACCTAACACAAAGGGTCATCTTATTTCCAGATGAATTTAGGATGAACTATATGTGACAAGTGGTGTTGTCAATTCTCCTTACTTGAGAACTAGTGATTATTTATCTTGAGAAAATATATGCAATGCCTTGTATCTACCTGGCAATATAAAAGGGTGAGAATTCTTCCCATTTTAACAATATCTTAGCAGATTTCCTGTGATGTGAATAGCATTGCTTCAATGCTTGTTAAGTTATAAAACTATTTCCTTTCTCTTCAAACTTTGTGGAATATTTTTCTGGGTCGGGAGGAAATTTTGTTTTTAATTATATTTCCCCAACAATGTGTAACAGAGAACTTGACACACAAATACCTATTAATTGGTTTAAAATATTTTAATAATACAAACAAAGCAAGTGGTCAATATTTAAAGAAAAATATTTTCTCCTACCCTATAATTATACTTGCATGGTTTTCTGTAAGTATTAATTTTTATTTTTTCTTTATCTTTTATCTCATTTAATATAAAATTCAATTCAATCTGAAGGATGGAAAACAAAACAGCAGCAAATTGGAGAACTTCTGTTCAGAATAGGTGCTTAGATAAAAAGAAAAAAAAAGTGATGGAAACTAAAGTACAATTTAGATTGTATAGAATAGAATATATATTTTGTAAAATAGATACAAAATATGTGGAGTTTTCTACTTCACAGAGTCTATCCTTATATCCTTGTCTCCTAGTATAAAATGAACCTTGTCCTGCCATTATATTATGTTACCTACAATATTCTATTGTATTTAATTAATACATTTCCATCTCCCTTCACTAGATGTATTCTACTTGAGGGCAAAGACCATGCTGGCTTCATCTCAAATTAATTCACTAAATAATGAAGGAATAATAATTAATACTATATCAGATTTTTGGAAATCAAATTTGACATTACACCTATTGATTAACATGTTACAGAATACTACTGATTTTTAAACAATTAATTTCTGCTTGGTATCCCTGAAGCATTTAATTGATTGTCCCCCCCATCCTCCCCACTCACCTCTTCTACATTGTCATGACTGTGTGGTGAGCATGGCCAACACGTGCTACAAAGCATAATCAAAAATATTTCCACATTGTATATAGATCACTGTAATCACAGTGTTCTTTCTAATAACCAGAATATTTACCCCATGGGACAGCATTCTTTTCAGCAAATACTGAAGGAGTAGAAAGGGGCACTAGCTTGTGTCAGATCAGAAAAATAACAGCAGAGGAAGCTAAAACACTGAGCTTTATATCTTTTTTTTTTTTTTTTCCTCAACATTCAGGCTTTTCGGAAACTTTACTCTTTGTTTCAGAAAAGTCTTCAATCTGTCAGTCACTGTAAAGAGAATATATATAAAGTTCTAAAGCAATTTGTTCTACTTTCTCTTTTAGCTTACCTCGTCATTTGCCTTTCCAAATTGAACTATTTGGGTAAAGGCCTATGACAGACATTGGAAATTGACAAAGAGTAATAAACTGAAGGGCAAGTCATATGGAAACATTTTTTTTTTTTAAACCAAGAACTAATAATAGAATTTTTCTGATGAACCAAATTAAGAAAAAAATGTTGTTTCTCAGCTCAAATAAATGATTTCTTCCAAGTTTGTTTTACATATGGATAAAATTCTATTGATTCATTGTCTTTGCTAGGAAAGAGGTGATACAAATTTATTCTGAAGACCACACATTCTGAGATTTGTTTCCTCTTTTGAAATAAGAATGAAAATTTTAGGAATCTTTTTAGGAGTTTTAGGAATTCCTGTATGAAAATTAAGTCATCATCACTTTCTACCTGTTTGGGCTAGATAATTAATCTTCCTGAAGCTCAATTACTCAGCCTAAAAAGTGAGAATATTATTATGTAATACTTCCCAGAATTGTAAGGAAAATTTAATTAGGTAGTGTTTATAAAACAGTAAGCACAGAACAGACACACAGTAGATGCTCAATTAATGCTAGTTTTCCTGTTTGATAAATGAAATTATCTGGAGAGTGTCATTAATTCATATACTATTGCATTTATAAATCACCAACCCAACTTGAAAGTTTGACTGTTACCTACAGAATATATATCCAAAGGTGGTAACCTTACAATAGTAGTATATGGTGGTGGTACAAAATCATATATGGAACTGTTTATTATGAAATTCTGTATCTTCAGAATGTTATAAAAAATGGTTAATTATTTATAATTTTTTAGGAGTCATAAAAAGAATAAAATGAACAATATACAGTGAACAAAATATCATACGGTTCATATGCAAAAAGATTTTCTTACATCTTCTGAGATTTGCCTAGAGGTGTTTTTTGGAGTTATAATTTTAAGAAGAATGACTATAAAAGAAACTCCTATTTTATTAAACCAGTGTTGAATTAAAACTGACCCATATCCCGCTCAATATTATGCCTCATCTTTTATCTCCATGATGTTATTTAACCAAAAATATAAAATTGTATTTCCTACATCTGTGAAAATATTATCAGTATAATCTCAATCCACATATTTCATGACCATCTTGTTTGAGCACTCTGTCTCACCAAGTCAAAGGGGGATTTTTCTGAACCAAGTCGTTTTCATCTCCAGTCTCCATGAGACTCACAGTCTCCAGCTAGTGTACAATCACTTTCTTGAGGAAAGGTAACAAAGGATTAGGAGTGTGTTAATTTGTCACTTACATACAGCACTATGAAATTAATATCCCAATATGTGAAGTTAAAGAATCTCCCCTTTATATATATAATTCTTCCCTTTAAGGTATTTTAATTCAAAACTTCTAAAGCAATTATTTTGTAAATTATTTAATCACAGTACTTCCATCACCAAACCCCCTCCCACCCCAAATGGGCTTAACACCTACATCTGACAGTCTCATAGCAGTCTGAGTGCACTGGACATAAACTAACTTTTATACATCAGCTAGTTATTATGGATATGGAACAGAAAGAACCCTTAGAGCACTTGTCAGCTAAATTTCTGTATCTACAACATTTAGCTAAGATTTTTGTCACTGTAAAGAAAATAATCCTGTGTAGCTAAAGTCTGAGTTTTCTTCTTCCTTCTGTATATCAAAATGAATACTGAAAATCTTTTGTTTTCTTCTGTATCAATTTCCTCATGTTGTCCCAGTATCTCTTATAGTAGTCACCATCTCTTATATCAGTCACCTATTTTAAAATGAGTACTCAGTATACTTTTGACATAATTGACCACCAATCTGATGGGAAGCATTTGGTTTGCTGGTTAATGATATAATCACATGGGGTTGTCTTAAACTGAATGAAAACAAAGTCCAGAAATTCAGATTTTAGCCTTCTATGTTCCCCTCCATGTCTTTTTGTACTTCTTTCCATTTATATATAGAGCCATTCAATGGCCATTATTACAAATGTTTAAAAATATTTAACTTTACTGAATTAATCAATTTTTTTTGAAAACATTAATTTAGATGTTCTGGGAAGAGAAAGAAAGAAAAAATAACAATCAGTATATTCTCTTTTCTTTCTTTTTTTAATCTTAAATAAAAGTGACCCACGATGACTCATAACTAATTATCAATCCTGGATGATAGATAAATTTTGTTATTTTTTGTACCTTTCTCTGTTTTTTGAACTTGAAAAAATAATAGTTGCAGGTTTTGCCTTGTTAGTTAAATTTTAGGACATTCGATGCTATTGTTTTTTAGTTTTAGGGGGGTTTTAAGGTATTTTCAACACCAACACATGTGATGCCTTTGTTTCTTTTGATTTTCCAGAGATTAGCTTCTTATAATAACACTTTAGGAAAATAATTTTGAGTATGTTTATAAGGAGCAAACTAAGAGACTGTGTATGACTTGCTATGACACAAATAATGATTCACACTGCAAGATTGTATTGAGGCATTGGAATCTTCACACTCCTTCAATTTAAAAAATCATATTTCAAAGAAACTCTGAAATAACCCATTCATATAATTGTATGTGATAAAATAGATGTATTTAAAAGAGCTTAACTTGCTGTCAATAACCCAGGATGTAGCACTGGACCGCTACAGTTTTGACTCTGTGAACTTAACCAAGAATACCAAGAGCTTTACTTGGTCTCAGTTTTTTGTTTCCTTTTGTTTGCCAGATACAAAGTAACTGGGATGCACTTGCTTTTTAGGTCACTTCCAAAATGATCACTGTGTTTCTATAATTTATACTTTTTAAAATTACAATTAAATAAATCAGTTTACATGTGGTAATAATCAAGACAAGATTTAGGCAATATTCTTTAGCTTGAGGTTGCCTAAATATTTTAACTTAATGATTTTCAGATTTTCAAGGTATTTTATCATCTACTCAAATTAAGAATGTTTTCACTTTCTGGGCTGACAGTTTTTTTACTTCTTTTTTTTATTACATAGAGATATACATATTTCAGGAATTGAAAAAAATGGTCAGAGTTTTACATTTCTTTTAAATCCCCATACATTAAATTCTCAAATGACTCAAAGATATACTGAGGTCTTATGAATTAAATCATGCTAAGGAGATCATGTTGAAAAATCACATTGAGATAGAGAGCAAAGTGTCTCAATACAAAATCAAGGTTTAAAAAAATTATATTTTTATACCACAATGAGAAATAAATTGAAAATAAATCAAAAATAAAATAACATTTACAATAGTGTAAACAATTAAATACTTAGGAAAAATTCCAACAGAAGATGTGGAGGAACCCTAAACAAAAACTATGAAACTTTTTCAAGATAAATTACAGACTGAAGTTAAATAGAGGGATATACCATGATCATGGATTGGAAAGATCAATATCATAAAAATATCAATTACTTCTGTAGAAGAAAATAAACCAAAACACTGTAAACTTCTTTTAACATGCTGTCATCTGAGTGTCATTCCAAAAGAAAGTTCTGAATTGGAAAGATGGGTGAAGTTTTGTAGAGCTCAAGCAAGAGAGAATAGCTAAAGTTTACCTAACTTGAAGAACAGTTGGTCAAATTTGCCTCTTGGAAGATGGAAAATTTACTCTTGTAGTTTAACAGCAATTGTTTGAGCAAAGTGTCTTCAGCAGTGTGGATGTTAAAGTCATGAGAGGGCTACCAATAAGGATAAGGGCAAATAAAAGTAGGTCCTAATGTTACACAAGGCTCAAAGTGGAAACATTTTAGGCTTTCAAAGTCCCTCACAGTCCTCTCTTGTTCAAGAGGGAAATTGAATCTCATAATTTGACCACATGTAGATTTGTCTAGATTGATGCCACTCATTGATCGTGGTCCCAGATTCATTGGTGATGGTTGCCATTAGGGCTCCTTATGATTTTTGTCTTTGTAGTTGAATTTAAATTATGTAGCCAATGAGTTGCTATGCAGAAGACTTTAAGACTCTGGAGAGAACAGGGAAAAAATTCTGCAGAAAACAATTAGCTTTCCTTTCTTGTTTATGTGAAAATTATACAGTACATCTCTTGGTAGGTAGTGCATACTACTTTCCCTAAGTCAGCACATGCATTACCCTGTGTGCTGAGTATATTTTAAGCCTTTCCCATGGAAAGAAAAAAAAAAAGAAGAAATTTACTGTAAAATAAAGTTTTGCTAAATTTGAAAAAAAAAAAAAAAGCTTTTCTACATTGCACTACAGCTTGGTGAATTTATACCAATTCTTGCAATTCTTATTTAAGTTTCCTAGGTTACTAAAATGGTTGTTTCAATCATGGCATAATAAATTGTTTTTGAACTAAGAGAGAAAACAGCAACTCAGGATTCACTGGTAAATATAGTTTGTTATGTCTTCAGGCTAAGAAAATGTAGACTTTTTTCTTCTAATTTCAGTGAATATTCTGGAAATTTATAGTCCTGTCCCATATTACTTGAGACCATAGTTATTAAGATCTTAGTGCTGAAAGAAAGAATAAAGATTTTTCATAGATAAAAGGAATTTGGTCAGATTATTAGAAACCAGAAAACTGGTGGAAATGGAAATAGATACCAGTACCTGTTCAAGTAATAGAATTTTCTAGCAATCTGTGTTCCCAAGATCCAGGAATATTCAAACAATATGATCCAGGGTCCATATTTAGGTATCAAAAATTATTAACCAAATAGTTTTGTTTGTATTCCTGAATGATTTCCAGGAGTGAAAGTTCCCAAATAAATTTTATTTTTTAAAATTCATTGCATAGATTTGAGAAGGTGGTAAGCATGAAAACCATAACACTGTCACAGGAGCATGAAGTTCCTTATGAAGCACAGAGACTTTGGTGGGACTGAGTCTGTAGACATGCATTAAGATTATAATGCCATTTGCAGAGACATGGAGGGAACTAGAGACAGTCATACTGAGTGAAATAAGTCAGAGAAGACTAATATCATATGATATTGCTTATATGTGGAATCTTAAAAAATGGTAAAAATGAACTTATTTACAAAACAGAAATAGAGTCACAGATGTAGAAAACAAACTTATGGTTACCAAGAGGGAAAGGGGAGAAGGATAAACTGGGAGATTGGGATTGACATATACACACTACTATATATAAAATAGATAACTAATAAGAACCTGCTGTATAGCACAGGGAACTCTACTCAACACTCTGTAATGACCTATATAGGAAAAGAATAAAAAAAAAGTGGAAATATGTATATGTATAACTGATTCACTTTGCTGTACAGCAGAAATTAACCAACATTGTAAATCAACTGTACTCCAATAAAAATTAATTGAAAAAAGAAAACTTGTAATGGTCATAACATGGTAGAGAGATAGCAATAAGACTAACAGTAGGGTAAATAGGAATGCAGTTTTATAAGACTTAGAAGAGAGTTAATGTTCCAATTTGGTACTAGAAGTTAGGAGAAGGAAGTTTTTTTCTGATCTCTTTGCAAAGACTGCTTCCCAGGTACCTTAAATTATTAGATACAATTAAACATGTATATATTTGCGAGGAATGACAGTCTAGGGTATTCTTCTTTTAATTTTGCTTTATATTAATCATCCTAAAAGCTTGTTGGTCAGTGTATAGTGAAAGAAAAGTGACATAATTGTCTGGTACAAAGATTTATTTTCCCAGGGAAAATGATACAAATCCAGCAATCAAATTAATTAAATTCTTTAGCTGGAAAGTGAGTTCATTGGTGCCAAGTGTAGTCTAATGTCAAGATTTAATCTCTGGTGCTCAGAATAACAAGACTGGGGAGGAAACTCTTGGAAACTCATATTAGCAATCAAGAATCCTAAACCAACAGAGGGAGAGAAAACAAACAAACAAACAAATCCATTAAAATTTGGAAGAGAAAGAAAAAAAGTTGTAGTAGTTTTGGCTCCCTGCATTCAAGTGTCTCAATCTGAAGGATCTGGGTGCAGGCTAAGCCTAGTAGTCTGCTTTAAATCCAAGTTTCCCGAGAAACTTTTTTGCTATGCATAGACGTTCAGGAGGTAGATGTATGATGTCTTTTCAACTGGGAAACACGAATCCAAGGGTCAATTCCCTGAAAGTTTACTTAAGTGTTTATAATTAACAATACCTGATAAGGTTCCTTCCAGTGAGGTACATGTGTAGTCTTAAATTGGTATCATTTCTAGTAAATAAAGTGGATTAATGGATTGAAGGTCATGCAGAGCTTCCTGCAGTTTATTCTTGATAAAAGGCAAACCTTGGATCTGTTAATAATAAGCTTGTATTAAAGCTTTACAAAATTTGTCCATATCAGCCTACTATAAAAGAGAAGAGTTAATGTTGGGGGTGAGATCACAAGATGCACAAGCATTCAGTAAGAAGGTTCTGTGTGTATAGTCTATGAGTTCTTTTTGGATGGAGTCAATGGCCATGAGACCTGAGGGCAAAACTTTGGTCACAGAACTGAAGTTCTTCCAATAGTTTTGCAAGTTTTAATTTTAGAGTACAATTTATTTATTCCACTTTCTCTGAGAAATGTGAAAATGAAGCTTCTAAGCAACAGGCAGAGCCTTACCAAGTATCTTAATTACTCTTCTGATGAAATAAGACCTCTAATATCAGACAAACAGGAGAGTTTTCCAAAATGAGAAATGCAAAGCATGAAAGTTGCTTTGCTACTAACAGAGCAGCTGCTCTATGGCATGAAAAGGCTCTAGGTAACCAGGAAACATGCAGAAAAATAGTAAGAATATATTTATAGCCATATGAGGCTTAATTAAGTCCATTTGTAGATGTTCAAAAGAGCCTAAAGATGTTGGTTTATGTTCATGACTCACCTTTATAATTTTCTCAGGTTTGCAGCCTTCACAGATAGTGTGTATACTAGAAACATCTTCTGAGATCTTGTTGAAATTTTCTAACTAAGCCCTATTTAAGATGGATTTTAGTTTCTTTTACATGATGGGTTAAAAATTTTGAGAGACTTCATCTCAATGTTTCAAGAGAGTCCATAAAGGTAAATATCTTAGTGTGTACAGAGACCATCTGGGTGGAATAAACAATTTAATCCATTCTGGCATGTATATATATGTGTGTGTTTGTTGTTGTTGTTGTTCTGTTTGTCTTTCCAAACTTGAGTGCTTGGTACTGGAGTTGTTCCAAGACCTAAGTAGAGTTCTCTACAGGATCAGTTAGCTATACAACTGCTGCCATTATGCATAGAGAAGGGTGAGCTTTTCCTATAAGGTTAAGTGAAAGCTTATAATAATGATTTCTGATATCTATTGTCCTATTTAGTTAGGATCATCAATGCTTGTCCCAAATTTTCACATACACATAGAAGTGAAGTTTTATGTTTATTGGGTAGTTAAAGGTAAGGGGTTTTGAAGGAAATGCTTCATTACTGGAGACAATCTATAGTGATTCTGTCTAAGCCAAAGGTTCATGTTTGTCAGATTCCCTCAAGTTTATAAGGAGGTATTCAGTTCTAGAAATTTAGAAATCTAATATACAATATCCTGTGAGACCCAGAGCTCCTCCAAGTTTTCTTCTAATAATTGATCAGGGAAAAAGATAAATAGCTTCCTATTTGGGGGGAAACAATTACCATTTTGTATATTGTCATGGCCTAGAAAATGTACTTACATCTGAAAAAAATGGAGTTTTTCTTTAAAAGTCTTGTCAGTAAATAGAGGGAATCAATTCTGGAAGACTTTCAGTCTGGAAAACACAGCAGGAGATCAACCATATATATAAGAGTGGAGTTCTAGTTGAGCATTTGCAAAAAGTAAGAGGACGCTTCTCTATCAGTGGAAGGTAACAATCACATGTATTGTTTATTTCCTTAAGTAAATGCAAAAAAAGATACTTAAAAAAAAAATGCTGAACATAGATCTACCAGTACAAAGTTAGCTGTCTCAGGAATTGAGAACAGGATAGTATAACGGTTGGCGACTACAGGGAAGTGAAGTATGAACTTGCTAATGGCCCATAAATTTTGTAGAACATGATAATCACATCCACTTGCCCTTTTGATAAGCAGAAGGTATATGGCAGGTGTTAATATAGGAAATTTTGAGTCCTTTTTGGAGTTATGTGGTATCATGGGCCACTGGCTTTCAGTAGTCTCTTCTAGTAAAAGGTATTAGGCCAGTAACCACATAGATGGGTTGATTGAGAAATTTATGTGTTCAGCCTCATTGATATGTTATAGATATGAAGTATCTTTAGCCAAGAGGTTGCTGGGAATAGATCCAAGGTCTGAGATATTGATAGTGGAGGCACCAGAGTGAGGAATAAAACTATGCTATCATAAAATCAGGGATTAATTTCCTTCTGAGATTTCCAAAAAGATCATCTGGTTCATTTTTCATAATGGCCTTTCCAAATAGGTCTTCCAAATAGGCCCACAGACTCATTGGAGTGAAAGCACTAGGCAGAAAACTACACTGATCAGTTTCAGAGAGACAGAAATTTAGTGAGACAAAAGCAGAGTCTATGGGGTATTTAAGATTCCTACCAATGATGCTTCTTTGTCACTCTGAAAAAGAAAGGATGGAAAGATGGTATGTTTACAGTATAGAGTGTAGTCCTGGAATCAATAATACAATGTGCCATTTATATATCTTCTTTGGAAGAATGCCTTGGCAGTCCTTTGCCTATTTTTTAATCAGGTTATTTGTGTTTTTGTTATTGAGTTGTAGAAGTCCTTTATATATTCTGAATGATAATTCCTTATCATGTGAATAATTTGCAAATATTTTCTCCTATTGCACAGGCTATCTTTTCATTCTGTTGATTGCTCTCTTTGCTGTGCAGAAGGTTTTTAGTGTGATGTAGTCCTACTTGCTTATTTTTTCTTGTGTTGCCTGTCTTTGGTGTCACATCCAAGAAATCATTGCCAAGATCAATGTCAAGAAGGTTTTCTCCTTTATTTTCTTCCTGTAGTTTTACCATTTCAGTTCTTACATTTAAGTCTTTAATGCATTTTGAGTTAATTTTTGTGATGCCGTGGGATAAGGGTCCAATTTCATTCTTTTGCATGTGAATATCCATTTTTCCTAACACCATTTATTAAAGAGACTATTGTTTCTCCATTGTATATTCTTGGAACTCTGTCAAAGATCAGTTGACTGTATATGTGTGGGTTAATTTCTGGGCTCTCTTTTCTGTTCCATGGGCCAAGACATACAAATAGTCAACAGATATATGAAAAGGTTCTCACATAACTGGTCATCAAGGAAATGCAAATCGAAACCACAATGAGCTATCTCTTCATACCTGTTAGAATGGTGGTTATCAAAAAAAACAAAAGAACAAATGTTGGTGAGGATGTGGAGAAATTAGAACTCTTGTATATTGTTGGTGGGAATGTAAAATTGTACAGATGCTATGGAAACAGTATGGATGTTCCTAAAAAATTTAAAAATAAAACTACCATATGATCCGATAATCTCACTTCTAGGTATATATCCAAAAGAATTGAAATTATGATCTTGAAGAGATGTCCGTAATCTCATGTTCATTGCAGCATTATTCATAATAGCCCAGATATGGAAACAATATAAATGTCCATCAATTGATCAATGGGTAATGAAATATGATATATACGTATAATGAAATATTCAATTTGACATAGCAATTTGTTTTCTTTGTGTTAAACTGACGTGTAAATCAGGAATCATCAGCTTTCAAATATGTGTAACATGGGCTTTTTAACTTTGCTGAACAAACCCAGCCTAAACAAAATGCAGTAATTTCAGGGAAATAGGAGACATTTAAATAGTTATTATTTTATCCTTGAACATAGATACAGATTTGACTACATTTGATGTGCTAGAAATTGGAGACAAAAAAATGTAAGTGCATGTTTATATATTTCAAAATTTCTTTTATTTCAATTGCAGCATAGAAAATATAATGATATAACCCTTAGTATTATGCTAAAGAAAAATAATTACACTCTTACAAAAACATCTTTAAGAACTCATTAATTCAAATCATTAATTTGTCTTTTACACGATTTAAGGCAAAATGTAAGTACATTGTGGTTTTTTTTTTTTTTTTAATGCTTTGGAACTTTATTATTTATTTATTTATTTATTTATTTGGCTGTGTTGGGTCTTCGTTTCTGTGCGAGGGCTTTCTCTAGTTGCGGCGAGTGGGGGCCACTCTTCATCGCGGTGCGCGGGCCTCTCACTGTCGCAGCCTCTCTTGTTGTGGAGCACAGGCTCCAGACGCGCAGGCTCAGTAGTTGTGGCTCACGGGCCCTGTTGCTCCGCGGCATGTGGGATCTTCCCAGACCAGGGCTCGAACCCATGTCTCTTGCATTGGCAGGCAGATTCTCAACCACTGCGCCACCAGGGAAGCCCACACTTTGATGTTTTAAATGACTTAGGAAGATTAAGAGAATAAAGTTAGATCATATTTTACAGTAAATTTGGCTATTAGTTTATATCTATAAAACTAGCACTATCTTGTGCAATGATGTGGCATTTTTATTATCTTATCAAATAAAACACATCTCTAATTTTTTTATATCCATCTCCATAACACTGGCCAAAATCCTCATCCCTGTTGTCGTTTTAAAACACCACCTGGAGAATATCCAACATCAAATCAATCCAGCTCACTAATAAGCCAATAACCAGCTTTTCACTTCAAAGTATCAGTAAAAAAAGAAAAGAAGAACACTAATCAACTGCATAGATTTGTTCCTTTGTAAATCCATGCTGTCTAACCTTGATTGAATCTGCAGTGCAGCCTAGAAATTCCTCTACGTTTGTCTTGTCAGCTTCCTCTCCTTTTCTTCAGAAAGACAGTTTTATTTCTTCTTTACTTCTCTTAAATCTCCAATTCCACTAGGACCCTTAGCTGGACTCTGGAGATGACTTCATCATTTACTCATTTACAACCAGAACTGTCAGATGGGCTCTCTTCTAAAATTCAACTCTTAAACCTGAACAATTACCAGTAATATCAGCCATTTTGTTCTTTATGTCTCCTCTAAAATGGAACAGAAGTAGATTTCCCTACTCTGAAGGTAATCCTTTCACCACGTAACTGAGATATTTTACCTTCTGGTCCTAAGGGACCATACTACTTATTACCTATCTATCTTCTGTAACTTTAACTTCTTTCTCCTCTATATTCTTCTTATAAGCATTTAAATATGCTCATATCTCTGACACTTACACATTTTCTTTGGTCTCATTTTCCTCTCCATTGTTTATTTCAGCCCTCTCCAAACTCCAAAATGTTATTTCTGTTGTGTCCCTACTTCTTTACTTTCATTCATGCCACAAATCACTGTTATCTGGCTTCAGTTCTCACTCTTTTCCCCTGAAACTAGCATTGTGATATCACAAATATCTTTATTATTAAGAAATATAATGGACATCTTCAGTTTTATCATATCCTTGGGGCATTTTACATTGTATTGTTTCTTTTTGAAATACTTCCATGTAACCATACATCTGGGTTTCCCTTCTTTTTATTTTTTATTTTTTTATTGCATTTCTAGTGGAATACTCTTCCTTTTCTCATCTCATATTATATTCAGAGTTTTTACCCATCCTTTCATGATTCAGTTCACATTAATTCTGATGATTCCCTCATCTGGATAGCCAAACACCACTTTAATGACTGTCAGACTCATGTGTCGAACTAAACACAAAACATCACAGTTAAGACCAACGTGATTAAAACTGACAACAGTTTGTCTCTTGCTTCTCCTTATGTACATCCTGTCTCAGAGAATAGCATGATCATCTACCACACTCTCAATGCCTAAAACCCAGAATCATCTTTGCATACCTCTTTCCCTCACTTTGCACAATCAGTAGATCTTCAATTCCTGAAATTCAGTTGATTCTACTTCCAAATTATATACATATATATATATATATATTTTTTTTTTTTAACTTTTTATTTTATATTGGAGTATAGTTGATTAACAATGTTGTGTTAGTTTCAGGTATACAGTGAAGTGTTTCAGTTATACATATACATGTATCTATTGCTTTTTTCAAATTCTTTCCCCATTTAGGTTGTTACATAATATTGAGCAGAGCTCTCTGTGTTATACAGTAGGTCTTTGTTGGTTATCCATGTTAAATATAGCAGTGTGTACATGTCAATCCCAAACTCCCTAACTATCCCTCCCCCGACCCTTACCCCTGGAAACCATAAGTTCGTTCTCTAAGTCTGTGAGTCTGTTTCTATTTTGTAAGTAAGTTCTTTGGTATCATTTTTTTTTTTTTTAGATTCTGCATATAAGCGATATCATATGATATTTCTCTTTCTCTGTCTGACTTCATTCAGTATGACAATCTCTAGGTTCATCCATGTTGCTGCAAATGGCATTATTTCATTCTTTTTAATGGCTGAGTAATATTCCATTGTATATATGTACCACATCTTCTTTATCCATTCTTCTGTTGATGGAAACAGCTCATGTGGCTTAATATCATCAAAACAAACAACCCAATCAAAAAATGGGCAGAAGACCTAAATAGACTTCTCCAAAGAAGAAGTCTATTTCTCCAAAGAAAACATACAGATGGCCAAGAGGCACATGAAAAGATGTTCAACATTGTTAATTATTAGAGAAATGCAAATCAAAACTACAATGAGATGTCACCTCACACCAGTCAGAATGACCATCATCAAAAAATCCACAAACAATAAATGCTGGAGAGGGTGTGGAGAAAAGGGAACCCTCTTGCACTGTTGGTGGGAATTAAATTGATACAGCCACTATGGAGAACAGTATGGAGGTTCCTTAAAAATCTAAAAATAGATTGAAAAAATATGATCCTGCAATCCCACCCCTGGGCATATATCTGAAGAAAAACATGGTGCCGAAGGATACATGCACCCCAACGTTCATTGCAGCACTGTTTACAATATCCAAGACATGGAACCAAATTATATTTTTAAAACTTCCACTTGTCTTCATTCCCTCTGTCACATTTGCAATTCAAATAAAAATATATTTTCCTTCTGACAACTGAAAATCTCTCTTAACTAACATTTTTCTATATTTCCAAGTCTCTTTTTTCTCTGCATTGGCTGAGAGTAATTTTTCTAATACATTAAATATGTCATGTCATTCTTTAGCTTAACAATCATAAACAGTTTTCTACTAGTATTAGAGGTAAGCCCAGACTTCTTAGTATGACTGAAAATGTATGCAACTTAATGGATACATTGTTAAAGGGAAATCACAAAACTCATGGGAAAGGGTGTTTCCAAAGAGCACCCCTGATAGAAGTTACTGGAAAATATAAATCTCACCAAGTTGAAAATCTTCAATGAAACCAGTAATAGGGTTTGTTTTTGGTTTTTGGTTTTGGGGTGTGTGTATGTGTGTGTGCGTGTGTGTTAGAGGGGTGGTTTTGAATACATCAGAAAATCTTTGCCCAACTCTAAATGTAAAAAAGGAAAATGGAACTGGAGGCCAAAACCACAGTTATCCCTGCAGCAGTGAATCCGAGTGTCCCTTAATGGACAAGTAAGTAATAATTTGCTTACTCTATAGACTAGAGTGATTAATTTAGCCAGTAAATGAAAATTAACGTTGTAAAAACTTGGATATCTATTTAAAGGTATTTGCTTTTTCTGAAAACAAAGGAATAAACCCAGTATACACTATAACCACTATTTTAATGCTTTTACAGATTCCTGAATAGTGCAGTGTTTACAATATAGAAAGTATCATGTGGAAAACAAAAATATTAAAATCCTCAAGGCTGCTTTCTCAAAATGAGAGCAGCAGCTTCCCCTCAGGTGTGAGAATGACCAATTTGTTTGATAATTGTGGAGAGAAAGGAAGTCACCTTCTGTCAAGAAATCTTTTGTAAAGGAGACTATCATTCCTTATAGAAGTATAAGGAAGGGAAGCACATGGCTGATCTTGCTACTTAGAACTGAGGGAAGGATTTCCTAGAAATTTGACCAATAACTTTTTATGTGATGTAATATATATGGAGAAAGGAGGCATGCTAACCTGTCTCATTGCTAATGTAGGAATGACACCAAGACTGGAGAGAGACGCTTGAATGGTCGGGCAAAATAATTAAGAACTAGCCCACTTCTGTTCTCAGTTCATGAGAGGTAAAAGGATAGACCCAGTCAAGTCTACAGCTCCCTAAATACGGAAAAATTTCTATGAGCAAAGAATTCATTACAGCATTTTTAATAAGAGGTCACTTGTATTCATTCATTCAGTTGGTAAAGTCAATAGCTTATAGTTATTTTTGACTTTTTCTCTTACTTTCTTCTAGTCCAGGAGTCCCCAACCCCCCGGGCCACAGACTGGTACTGGTCCACGGCCTGTTAGGAACTGGGCCACATGGCAGGAGGTGAGTGGCGGGTGAGTGAGTGAAGCTTCATCTGTATTTACAGCCGCTCCCCATCACTCACATTACCGCCTGAGCTCCGCCTCCTGTCAGATCAGCGGTGGCATTAGATTCTCATAGGATCATGAACCCTACTGTGAACTGCGTGTGCAAGGGATCTAGGTTGTGCATTCCTTATGAGAATCTAATGCCTGATGATCTGAGGTGGAGCTGAGGCGGTGATGCTAGCACTGGGGAGCAGCTGCAAATACAGATCATCATTAACAGAGGGGTGTGACTGCACAGAGACCATAATAAATCAATTGCTTTCAGACTCATATCAAAACCCTATCAGTGAGTGAAAACAAGCTCAGGGCTCCCACTGATTTTGCATTATGGTAGTTGTATAATTATTTCATTATATATTACAATGTAATAATAATAGAAATAAAGTGCTCAATAAATGTAATGTGCTTGAATCATCCTGAAACCATCCCCCGCAGCCCGAGGTCCGTGGAAAAATTGTCTTCCAGGAAACTGGTCCCTGGTGCCAAAAAGTCTGGGGACAAGTGTTCTAGTCCATCAGCAGAGTTGGTCACTTTTAACTTTAAACAGATTATTTCTTTTTCACCACTAACATGCTAAGTCAAGTTACTCTGATCTCACTCCATTATGCATGGAACATAGTGAATGCTCAGTGAATTTTTTTTGAAAAATTTATTGAAATTTATGTATACACATATTCATAGAAAGCTTATGTGAGGATGCTTCCATTTTATTTTAGTTGAAAAATAATTTAAGAGGGAATGCCCATTACTTAATGAACTTAGCACTGTCTTAACTGTATACTCTTCGCTTCTCAATAACATTTCTTATTTATGGACATAGAAATTTTGCTAATCCTCCATGGTTAATTTGAATTAGTTTCATCTCTAGGAATTTTTCTCTCCTTTTTCCAAAGAAATGCTATTTCTCTCTCCTCTAAATCTCCATGTGTACCCTCCAGCTCTATCTCTCTGTGGTGTTTAAAAATTTTTTTTCCTGACATTTGAGTTATTGTTCTGTATGTTTTTCCCCATCAGATTATAGACTCCTTGAAGACATCTCCTTTTAAATATTAAGACACAGTAGGCCAAGCTATTGTCATATCAGAATCACCTCCTCCACCACTCTGACTTTTAACAAAACAATCATAACACACACGTACCAAATATATAGCAGCAAGTATCATATTTGAATCCCCATATAGCCTTAATAGGTAAGAATTTCATATAAGAGAATGAAAGAATAAACATATGAATGAAAAAATTAAAAATTCAATGAAGAGCAAAACATTTCTATCTGGGTGAACTATAAAACTGTAAAATAAGATCGTTTACATTTTATGGTGATGCATTTTAAATTTTCATGTATGTATAAACAAGAAATAGAGGATTAAGCTTCATATACTAATACTGATAATAATTTATTACCTGTGCATGCTATAATTGGTTTATTTAAAGAAGCCACGTTATAGTCACATTAACTCACTTCAGGGTGTTTAATGTAACAATACCATACCCTGCTGTGTCTTATTACTTAAATGGAGTTACAATTTAGTTTTCTTGCTGACTACTCAATTGTATTTCCTAGACAAAGACAGATAGTAACTTACATCAAATTTTTCTTGTTTATCTAAGGAGAACATTGATCAATACCATATGAGCTGAGGCCAACTACCTCTTTTTTCCCCAATCACACTGCATTTGAGCAAGAGCAAAGATATCTGGCATTTTCAAATATTGGCTCAATTCAATTTAGCACACATTGGACATCTCTGATTTGTTGTACTATGCTTGCTATTACGTGAGATTCTGAGTATGCAATCTAGTTGGGCAGCATAATATTCACTTACCACTTTGCGTGTTAGATAAGACATCACATTCATTATTTCATTTAATTCTCGAGAGAAATAATATCATAAGTAAAACAACTAGTTAAGTAGAAATGACGGATAGTATTAATCACAATTTATTGTTTTAGACACTGAATTCCAGAGATCCAGGACTCCAACAGTGGCGTGTCCACAATTAACACTGTGCATTTTGCACTATAGAATATTATGCTCCAAAATTACAACATTATGTCCGATCTCCTGGTCATTTCACTATCTCAGTCAACTTCTACATGTGAATAAAGTGCCCAACATCTTACCCTAACCTCATAATTTCTTTTTTTTTTTTTTTTTTTTTTTTGGACCCCGGAGATGACGGAGCCCAGGTCCCGGTCCCGGTCCCGGTCCCGGTCCCGGTCGAGAACTGGTCGACCCCCACCGCGGACAGGAAGAGCGCAAGGGCCGCGAGCGGCCGTGAACCCCGGCCCACCCCCCGCGCCGAGGGTGGCCGAGGACACGGACGCGGACGCGGACGCCGCCCCTCCGGCCCCGCACGGCCCCGCCGGGGAAGGGGCCTACGGGGCCGGCCCTGCGACGTCCCCCCGCCTCTCGGTCCGCACCCGCGCCCCCTCCCCTTACCCCGTCCCAGCCCGTGGGCGAGGCCCACGGCGGGGTGGGGAGGAGGCGCAGCGCGCCGAGGCCGGCCAGGGTGGCGCCGCGAGGGGCGCCCCCTTCCCTCTCGCCCCCCTCTTCCTCCGGCGGGACGGGCGCCGCCTCCCCCGACCGACCGGCGCGGGCCGGTCCGGGGGACGTGCGCACCGAGACCCGCCGCCCGCCCGCGGGGTGCGGGGTGCGGGTGGGGGGGAGTCCGGAGAGCGAGGGAGGGAAGGGAGGAAGAAACGGACGCCGAGCCGCCCCCCGGGCCCCGCCGCCGCCACCGCGGCGGCGGCGTGAGCGACAAACCCTTGTGTCGAGGGCTGACTTTCAATAGATCGCAGCGAGGGAGCTGCTCTGCTACGTACGAAACCCCGACCCAGAAGCAGGTCGTCTACGAATGGTTTAGCACCAGGTTCCCCACGAACGTGCGGTGCGTGACGGGCGAGGGGGCGGCCGCCTTTCCGGCCGCACCCCGTGTCCCAGGACGAAGGGCTCTCCGCACCGGACCCCGGTCCCGACGCGCGGCGGGGCGCGCCGCGCCGCGCCCCGGGGGACGCGGGCGGCGGCCCGCCGGCGGGGACGGCGGGGGACCGGCTATCCGAGGCCAACCGAGGCTCCCGCGGCGCTGCCGTATCGTTCCGCCTGGGCGGGATTCTGACTTAGAGGCGTTCAGTCATAATCCCACAGATGGTAGCTTCGCCCCATTGGCTCCTCAGCCAAGCACATACACCAACCTCATAATTTCTTGACTATAATTTAATGCCATACACTTAACCTTGCTATCACTCTGAATGCAGAATCCATGAATGAACTTTATGCGTATACCATTTCTTGCCTTATTGGTCTCTTACACCATTAGTTCTACTCTGGCTGATCAAGCCCTTAACACTTTACATTCTCCCTATCTTTCAGCCCTTTCTTAGCTTCTCTTACTTCCTTACAAGATGATGCCATACAATAACTCACTTTAATCACTGTATGGCCAAAATCACAAATCAACTTTCCCTCTCACAGTATTGTGCTGCCATCTTCCAAAACCCTTCTCCAGAACAGCACCATATCTGCTCAGTATGTGGGGAAATGTGTCAATTCCACTTCAAATTCATGTTCTGTGTCCTCATTTGGCCCTCACTGTTGCCATACACACTTCATCATAAACCTAGGGACACCTCTTTCACTCCCCTCAGTGTTTATTCCACACTTGCCTTTATTCCCAGGTTCCCTCTTCTTCTTCTCCCCTTCAGGAGATGGCTTGGTGATTTTAACTCAGAGAGAAAAGGGAGGTCAGGCAACACTTGAGCTCCTTACTTCCCCTGCCCCATGCCTGCAGGTTATTTGCATTTCCAGTCAGTCTTACCATTAATTTTTTTTTTTTTCATTTAAGTAAATGGTGTCTCTGTACCTTTCTGAAAATAAAGATTTCACCTATACAGGGGATTTCATTTTTTTATGTTTTCTGGAAAACCTTATCTCATCTATTATCTCTTCTTAACTACATCTTCAAAGGCACCTTTCATAATGGCACACTCTGTGTGTGTGTGTGTGTGTGTGTGTGTATATATATATACACATATATATACGCATACATGTATACATATGTATGTATGTCAGCATTTACATATTCTCAAGGACTTTTAATGTTAAAAAAAAAACCCTACTTCAACCTTCAACCTGTGGTTTCTTTCATCTTTCTTTCTTTACTCTCCTTCTATTCCTTCTCCTTTCCACCCCACTTGGAAACAGCTAGTTATCTAATAATGTTTCTCTAAAAAGCTTCAATTCTAAGTCTATCTATTTTATCTCCCATTTCCTTGTGGTTGTGATTAGTGCTACTCACTGACTATTGTCAGTACCTCCTCCTGCTAGTACAGTAGGATTACGCTTCCTGGCGTCCTAAAGCTTAGGTGTGTTGTGCCTTGCCATTGGCACGTGTATCAGAACTGTCAGTGCCTTCCTATCCCCTAGGAACCCTTTGTAATTTTAGTGCACAAAGACTCCTGTGTTTTCACTGCCAAAACCCAGATCTGTAACATTCTTTAGGTCACTGGAGCCCCCAAAGCCTGGAATTTTATATCACCACAGTGGAAACCCTAAAAAAGTAGCTGGCAAGTAGCAGGGAATAATAATGCAGGTTCTGTGCTCCCCGGGTTAGGATGTTTCAGGCTTGACTTGCCCAGTCTCCAGAGCTACCCTAAAGAGGAGCCAAAATTTCAGGGCACTTTGCTTGATGTTGCAACATCTCTTGGCTTCCTTTCTTTTCATTCTTACTTCCCAAACTTCCTGCTGGTTTTAGCTATGAACACTACTTATATTACCATCACATGAATCATTAACTCAGGGGCTACTAGTGGGGAACCTAAACTACAAGAAAATATGTGTGGAATTGACATGTGTCATATTCAGGCTTAAAGAGCCTGTGCATGATTTGCCACCTATTTTTTTCCTCTGCCCCAGCAACTGGCGATATTCCAGACAGGGACTGCTCTGTTGGCCTGGGGCCTAGAGTGAGGAAAATGTAGAGCAGAGTCCACAGTTAACTCACGATGGGCATGTAGCATGAAAGAAGAATTTTGTTTTTTTAAAGCTGCTGAGATATGCCATTATTTGTTACTGCAGCATAATCTAGCTTATCCTTATGCTATGGGCATGAGTTCACAACCCTCTTGTGTCAACTTATATAATGTCAGGCTAGGCTCTGATATGTTGTGGTGATAAATTTCAGTATCCCAATGGCTTGTAATAGGAAAGATTCACTTTCTCTTATGCAGGTCTCCTCACTTCTTGACCCATCCAAATGAAGGCGCAAACCATGAAACTTGGTGGCTGCTGTGGTGGGGGGAAACTGTTCTGAAGGTTAGAATGAAACTTTCAACCCTGAAGGGATACATGCCACTTCCCCTCACAACTCACTGGCCAAAACTAATCAGACAGTGACCACAGTGGGGCCAGGAAGTGCAATCTCAACATGATCCTGGAGAAGGAGAGGTGGAAACATACAGAGAATAACACTAATGATAAGTACAGTTTTCAACTCATCAACATCTGGTTTCTATCAAGCTACTCCCTGGATTTGTTATCACGAATGACAAATCAAGTGAACACATTTCTCCTTTATACTTCTTGAACTTTCTGTAGCACTTTGAATTGTTGAATAGTTTATCTTTTTATTAAATTCTATGTGTTTTTGCCTCTTGTTTTATTAAGGAAGCTTTTTAGGACAAGTAATGAAAAAAATAGCACAGAGTGGTTTAAAGATTAACATGGACTGTCTCTGGTTCAGACAAGGAAAAAAAAAAGAGAGAGACAAATCTACCACCAAATGCCTAGAACTGTTGGATGCAATCAAACAGAATAAAGCAATAACATTTTTTTTCAATTGGAAAATTTATTGACAAAGAGGAAAGTAAAAAACAGATTTTTTAAATGAATTTAAGGTAGGAATATTTCCTTAAACAAGATGCAAAAGTCATAAGACTTCAGGAAGAAATAGAAAATATAAACAGACCAATCACAAGTAATAGAATTGAAAATGTAATTAAAAATCTTCCAACAAACAAAAGTTCAGGATCAGATGGCTTCACAGGCGAATTCTATCAAACATTTAGAGAAGAGCTAACTCTGATCCTTCTCAAACTCTTCCAAAAAACTGCAGAGGAAGGAACACTCGCAAGCTCATTCTACAAGGTCACAATCACCCTGATACCAAAACTAGACAGAGATACCAGAAAAAAAGAAAATTACAGACCAATATCACTGATGAACATAGACACAAGGATTCTTCAATATATGCAAATCAGTCAATGTGACACACCATATAAACAAATTAAAGAATAAAAACCATATGATCATCTCAATAGATGCAGAAAAATCTTTTGACAAAACTCAACACCTATTTATGATAAAAACTCTCCAGAAAGTGGGCATAGAGAGAACCTACATCAACATAATAAAGCCATATATGACAAACCCACAGCAAACATCATTCTCAATGGTGAAAAACTGAAAGCATTTCCTCTAAGATCAGGAACAAGACAAGGATGTCCACTCTCACCACTATTATTCAACATAGTTTTGGAAGTCTTAGCCACGGCAATCACAGAAGAAAAAGAAATAAAAAGAATACAAATTGGAAAAGAAGAAGTAAAACTGTCACTGTTTACAGATGACATGATACTGTACTTAGAAAATCCTAAAGATGCCACCGGAAAACTACTAGAGCTAATCAATGAATTTGGTAAAGTTGCAGGACACAAAATTAATGCACAGAAATCTCTTGCATTCCTGTAGAATAACAACGAAAAATCAGAAAGAGAAATTAAGGAAACAATCCCAATTACCACTGCAAAAAAAAGAATAAAATACCTAGGAATAAACCTACCTAAGGAGGCAAAAGACCTGTACTCAGAAAACTATAAGACACTGATGAATAAAATAAAAAATGACACAAACAGATGAAGAGATATACCATGTTCTTGCATTGGAAGAATCAATATTGTGAAAATGACTATACTACCCAAAGCAATCTACAGATTCAATGCAATCACTATCAAATTACCAATGGCATTTTTCACAGAACTAGAACAAACATTTTACAATTTGTATGGAAACACAAAAGACCCTGAATAGCCAAAGCAATCTTCAGAAAGAAAAACGGAGCTGGAGGAATCAGGCTCCCTGACTTCAGCCTATACTACAAAGCTACAGTAATCAAGACACTATGGTACTGGCACAAAAACAGAACTATAGAGCAATGGAACTGGATAGAAAGCCCAGAGATAAACCCATGTACCTTTGGTCAAATAATCTATGACAAAGGAGGCAAGGATATACAATGGAGAAAAGACAGTCTCTTCAATAAGTGGTGCTGGGACAGCTACATATAAAAGAATGAAATTAGAACACTCCCTAACACCATGCACAAAAATAAACTCAAAATGGATTAAAGACCTAAATGTAAGACCAGACACTATAAAACTCTTAGAGGAAAACATAGGCAGAACACTCTGACATAAATCACAGCAAGATCTTTTTTGACCCACCTCACAGAGTAGTGAAAATAAAAACAAAAATAAATAAATGGGACCTAATGAAACTTAAAAGCTTTTGCTCAGCAAAGAGAGAACCATAAACGAGATGAAAACAGAACCCTCAGAATGGGGGAAAATATTTGCAAATGAAGCAACCAACAAGGGATTAATCTCCACAATATACAAACAGCTCATGCAGCTCAATATCAAGAAAACAAACAACCCAATCTAAAAATGGGCAGAAGACCTAAATAGACATTTCTCCCAAGAAGACATACAGATGGCTAAAAAGCGTGTGAAAAGATGCTCAACATCACTAATTATTAGAGAAATGCAAATCAAAACTACAGTGAGGTATCACCTCACACTGGTCAGAATGGCCATCATCAAAAAATCTACAAACAATAAATGCTGGAGAGGGTGTGGAGAAAAGAAAACCCTTTTGCACTGTTGGTGGGAATGTAAACTGATACAGTCACTATGGAGAACAGTACGGCGGTTCCTTAAAAAACTAAAAATAGAATTACCATATGATCCAGCAATCCCACTACTGGGCATATACCCTAAGAAAATCATAATTCAAAAAGACACATGCACACCCCAATGTTCATTGCAATACTGTTTACAATAGCCAGGAAATGGAAGCAATCTAAATGTCTACTGACAGATGAATGGATAAAGAAGATGAATGGATAAAGAAATCTAAATATAAAACCAATCTCCTATATGGTTTGAGAAGGCATTCACCATATCCCTGAAAAGTATGCAAGTATACAAATGCAGTTGGATCATTTGTAGAGATGTGGATGGACCTAGAGTGTGTCATACAGAATGAAGTAAGTCAGAAAGAGAAAAACAAATATTTTATATTGACACATATAAGTGGAATCTAGAAAAAATGGTAGAGGTGAACTTATTTTCAGGGCAGGAATAGAGACGCAGACATAGAGAATAGACATGTGGACACAGAGGGGCAAGGGGGGTAGGGTGAATTGGGAGATTGGGATTGACATATATACACTACCATGTATAAAATAGATAGCTAGTGGGAACCTGCTATATAGAACAAAGAGATCAGCTCGGTGCTCTGTGGTGACCTAGATGGGTAGAATGGGGTGGGGGTGAGAGGGAGGTCCAAGAAGGAGGGAATATATGTAAACATATAGCTGATTCACTTCATGGTACAGCAGAATCTAAAACAACATTGTAAAGCAACTATATCCCAATTTTAAAAAAATGAATGGTAATGGACAATATTTCAAGAGATAGATGATAGATAGATAGATTAGATAGATAGATAATGATAGATTTTCTTTGAGTAATGTTAACAGAAGAGAGAAGGAATTTGTAGATCAGATTTTCACATTTGATGGAGATATATATGGACCTCCATACCTATTGGCTGGACACATGGTTCTTCTTGGGGTAACTGTGAGAATTAAGACAGCAAAGATAGTTTAGTGCCACGCTGAAGGAAGCCCTGAACTTAAACACATAAATATTTAAGTATTGTTGAAAGATCTGCAGTATTGAAACAGGGTTTCATGAATATGTACATGGAAGTTTATGTTAGATTGTTAGAATGGAGTCTTCTGTTAACAGTGACAATGGAATAAAAGGAATAGTCAGTAGAACTAGTTAATTAATTGTTAGAGAAAGCTTAAAGTAAAGGCAAGAATAAAGTCAACAATATCTCCTCCTTGTGTGATTGGTACTTTCTGAAGGAGTAAACGCAGGAATAAGTGGTTTTGGAGCGAAAGGCTGACATGCAATTACTGAGCTAATTAAGAGTTTTCATTGGACTTTTGGGTTTCTACTGTTAGTAAGTTCTTGGACAACAGAACAAGGGAAAAAGTGCATCATCTTAATAACGATAATTTTTAAAAGGCTATAATCATTCAAAGTTTAGCATTTTTAGAAAAATAATATACAAACTAATTTGAGTACATTTATATTTACTTGCTTATTTTGCAACCTGTGATGACTGTTCATTTTTTTTAATTTTTTACCATTTTGAAAATTATACAGAAAGTATTATTATTTGAGAAATGAAAATGCTGCAAAAGAAATAACTATTTGAAGTAAAATTGTAAATTTGTTCTTAAAAACCTATATATATATGTATAAATATGTTTATCTAATAATTTTTGAAAATAAGAATAAAGTATTTTCAAGTTGAAATACTTTACATAAGTAACACCTATAGTTAAATATATATATATTACTTAGGATATACAGAGCTCAACTGCAGTTTTGAAGGCACTTTTTCTTCTCACACTTCTAAGTCTTTGAGGTATGTGTAGATTTAATACTATTAACTGTAATCGCAATGTTCATCTAATTGTGTAAGTCTCTCTCAGTTCTTTAGCAAATATGCAGCCCTACTGAAAACCCTCTTAAGAGCCAGCCCAATTAAGGAAGAGGGGAAAATGATTAAGGGCAGAAATTATATGAAACAGAACCACAGAAATTCTGTATTCTCTCATGTGAAGAGTTTCACTTGATTCTGTTCCTCCATGAAGTAGAGTTCAGGAGATTCTTGATGGTTTTAATGTATTAGACTTTGGAAAATATTTGTTCTTTTATTTCTGAGTAAGAGGTAAGAAATAATTTTATATTAAGATAAGTGATTTGTATTTATTATATTTATTTTCTATTTATAATAATGATATTTCAATAGAATCACTCTTCTTTAGATGTCTTGAGGTATATACTAACTTGTTCATATATATATTTATACATTTTTTAATATGTCTTCATGACTAAAGATTTCCTGCTTACAATGAGCCAAAATGTTAGAAGCACGTTTGTATTTTTTTACAGGAAAAATAAATAATACAAAACAAACTTTGAGAAAGATAGAAAGCAAATCCTAGTCTTCATATACCTATCTTTGTTAAGCACATTTGCCTGCTTTTTTTCCCCTATTCATTATTAAAGCTTTTTTCAACACTCCTTCTTCTCCCTCTCAGGGTCTATATAGTCTGTACAGCCATAAACTTTGTAGGTCACCGAATTAATTATTTTCATTCTCCAATTCATCATCTATCTCATTGTTGATTGTCCTAAAATAACATGATGTGCTCATTTGATGTTCATTTTTAGTAGTGAAATGATTGTAATCCATTTCCCTTTTATAGTATTTTAAGAAACATGTTTCTTAATTATATTTGAGCAGAGCAATGAAAAAAGGATTTGAACAATTTGTAGAAATAGTATTTTAATGAAAAATCCTCTGAATGAAATGTGGCAATTTCTGATATAGTTATTTAAAAACAGAGTGCTCACTATGAATGGTGGGCACGTTCTTGATACTTTATAGGTATTGAATCTTTACAATGATTTTTTGGAGTAGATGCTGATACTATCCACATTTTACAGACAAAATTGAGACACAGAGATGTTAGGTAATTTTCTCAAGGTCACACAGCCAGTGTGTGGCCATGCCAGGATTTAACTCTAGACAACTTGGGTCCAGATTTCCTATGCTGTGCTGCCTTTCCAGTGAAGTGCCTTCCATTCTACTTCATTTAGTGTTTTCATAAAAATTAACAGGTGATTGTTAAGGAAAAACTGTGCTGCTCCTATACTACTCACACAGAATAGTTCTGTGACCAGACGGATGGGTTTTACAGACATCAAGCAATTTTGCAACAGGAGCTGGGTGTTCTATACTTTAACTCAATTCTAACGCTATCTATCTGGAGATAGCAAAAGATTCCACAGGTTAAGGCCTTAGTCTTACAAAACTCCCCCTTTTCCTTTCTTCTGCTTACTATTGGTTTTGCTTGATTTTTTTTAAGATTCCTAAGGTGGAACCTGAGATCATTGATTTGAGATCTTTCTTTCTATTATAGTCAGTTTTATAAATTTCCCTCTACCTACTGCGTTAACTGCATCCTACAAATATTGATATTTTGTCTTGTGTTTTTATCTCAGTTAAAATACTTTCTAGTTTCCCCTTTCATTAATTCTTTGACACAAGTGTTATTTCAGAGTGTATTTATTTCCCAAACACTTATGCATACTCCATATTTCTTACTGTTATTGACTGTCTTGCTTATTCTATTGTGGTTGGAGAAATGCATTTGTATGAATTGGTTCTTTTAAAATTCACTGAAGCAAATATAATGGCCCCAGAATATGCTCATTTCGGTAAATGCTCTGTGCACTTGAACAGACTGTGGTATATACTGCTGTTTTTACACGGAGTGTTCTGTGAAGTTCAATTAGGTGAAAATGGTTGACAATATTGTTCAAGTCTTCCATATACCTACTGATTTTCTGTCTACTTTTCTTACTCATTATTGAGAGAGAGGTGTTGTAATATCTGAAGATAACTGAAAATTTGTCTATTTTCTTCCCAGTTTTTTTTTTTTTTTTTGCTCCATGCATTTTCAAACTCTCTTATTAAATGTATAAGTGTTTAGAATTGCTATATAATCTTGACAAATGGAACATTTCATCGGTATCAAATAACTCTCTTTATGCCTCTTAATATCCTGCTCTCAGAAATGTATTTTGTTTAAATTAACAGAGCACTCCAGGTTTCTTCTGATATGGTTTGTCTTTATCTGGTTTTCTACTTTTCATCTGTTTGCATCTTTATATTTTTTTAATTTTTGTATCTGTTTTATTTTTTTTTAATTTAAAAACAATTAATTATTTTATTTATTTATTTTTGGCTGCGTTGGGTCTTTGTTGCTGCGTGCAGGCTTTCTCTAGTTGCGGCGAGCAGGGGCAACTCTTCATTGCAGTGCGCGGGCTTCTCATTGTGGTGGCTTCTCTTGTTGTGGCGCGTGGGTTCTAGGCATGCGGGCTTCAGTAGTTGTGGCTCACAGGCTCTAGATGGCAGGCTCAGTAGTTGTGCGCATGGGCTTATTTCCTCTGCAGCATGTGGGATCTTCCCCGACCAGGGCTTGAACCTGAGTCCCCTGCATTGGCAGGTGGATTCTTAACCACTGCGCCATCAGGGAAGCTCTATTTGCATCTTTATATTTAAAGTAAATTTCTTATAGGCAGAATATAATGGTACCTTACTTTCCTCTCCAGTCTGAAAATCTAAGCTTTTTAATTATGCCTATTTTGCTCTTTTTTAAAATTTTGAGTTGCAAAAAACTCCACATCACTTATTTCAACCTTTATCCAAAAACGTAAAAAATGTTAAAGCTATGTAGCCCTGAGTTTCAGATGCTGATCTCCAACCTCAGAGGCCGGTAAGGAGAGAGGGTCAATATGACAATCTATGCCTTTTTATTAAAGGGTTTGTATTATGAATTATTACTAAGATTATTGATACGATTTTGTCTAAATCTACTATATTGCTATTTACTTTCTATTTGACCCACCTTTCCTTTGTTTTCTTTTTCTTCTTTTTATGCCTTCTTTGAATTAATTGTATATTTTTTATGATTCCTTTTCTCTTCTCCTGGTCTTTGTGCTACTGTTGTCATAACATTTTAATTCTACATGTCATAAACCCACAACACATTGTTATTTTTAGTTGAAATAGTAAATTATCTTTTAAAAACAGCTTTACTGAGATATAATTTACACAGTATAAGATTAGCCCATTTAAAGTTTAGAATTTAATATTCTTAGTTTATTTACAGAATTGTGCAACCATCACCATAATCCAATTTTAGAACATTCTCCTCACCTTATAGAGAAACCTCATGCCCATTAGCGGTCATTTAACATTCCCTGCCCTAGCCTCACTCAGTGATCTTTTAAAGAGATTTAAATAATAATAATGAGAAGAAAAGTGTCATTTTATTTAGCCACGTAATTACCATTTCTGATGTTCTTCATTCCTTTGTGAGGAGGTGGACTTCCTACAACATTTTTTGCAGTGCAATTCTGTTGGTGTTAAAATCTTTCTGCTTTTGTATTTATAAAAATGTCTATTTTGTTCTTGATTTTGAAAGATATATTGCTGGGTATAGTATTGTGTGTTAATAGTTTTTTTTGTATTTTTTTTCTTTAATTACTTTAAAGTAAAGTAACCATCTTCTGGCTTGCATTTTTTCTGATGAGAAATCTGTTGTCATCTTTAACTTTGTTCCTCTTTTGTATTGTACCTTCTTTCTCTTCTGCTTTCAAGATTTTCCCTTTATCACTGATTTTGAGAAATTTGATTATTATGTGCCTTAATGTAGTTTTAATCCTGTTTTTTATACTTAAGTCTGTAGGTTTTCATCAGATTTGAAAAGAATTTTGACTATTAATTTTTTAGTCCCCCATTTTCCTCTCCTTTGAGGATTTCAATCACACATATGTTTAGCTTCTTGATGTTGTTTCAAACCATACTGAGGCTGTTTTTTGTTGTTTGTTTTGAGTGTTTTTGTCACTATTTCATCTTGGATATTTCTATTGCTAGGTCCACAAATTCACCAATATTTTCTTCTGCATTATCTAATCTACTAATTCCTCCAAGTACGTGTCTTAGACATAGTATTTTTCATATCTAGAAGTTCCAGTTTTTAAAGTATATATCTTTCATGTCTCCATTTAACATATTCAGTCTTTACGTTAGTTTTTTGAATATATGGAATGCAGTTAAAATAATGATTAAAGTTTTATGTACTAATTTTTGTCATCTCTGTAATTTCTGGGTTGGTGTGAAGTAATCTATTTTTCTCTTAATTATGGATCTTATTTTCTACTTTTTTTTATTCTCAGTAATTTTTGATTGGATGCCAGACATTTTGAATTTTATCTTAAGAGTTAAATATTTTTGCATATCTATAAATGTTCTTTAGTTTCATGGTTGAACAAGGTTAGATTACCTGGAGAGTGTTTGATCCTTTCGTGGTTGAACAAGGTTAGATTACCTGGAGAGTGTTTGATCCTTTCATGTCTTGCTTTTAAATTTGTTAAGCAGGATTAGTGCAGCATTCTGTGGCAAGACCTTTCTGAGTACTCTACCTGATGGACATGAATTATTAGGTTTTTCATTCTGAATAGTAAGACCAGGCTCTACGCCCAGACATGTGTAAGCTCCAAGGCTGTTCTCACTAAACCTTTCAGGGTTTATCTTTACTGACCTTGAATAATTTTCTCAACTCATGTACTAATCAGTACTCAGCTAAATATCAGAGAGGCCCCCCTGCAGATCTCTGGAGTTCTCTCACTGGCATCTCTCCACTTCCTGGTATTCTTTCCAAGGAGGGAACCACTTTGGTGTATCTGGACTCCAGCCTCCATCTTCTCAATTCAGAGAGACTACCAAGCTCTGCCTGGATTATGCCCGTTTACACACCATTTGGAAACTGTCCCAAGGCAGTAAGTACTGGGGCATTTGTTGGACTCGTTGTGTTTATTTCTCATCTCTCAGTAGACCTCTGATGCCCCTAGGTCAAGTGTCCTAAAAACCAGTGTTTTATATATTTTGTCTGCATTTGTGATTATCTTTTTCAAGTTTGTTTCAGGCAGGAGCATAAATTCAGTCCTTATTATTCCATCTTGGCCAGAAGCAGAAGTTTCACAATGTAGTTTTCATCCATCAACATACAGAGAAAAAAACAAAAGCAAAAGACTATGTGATTTATGTCAAAGTGTGCTCTTCCTATGTTTTCCACTAAGAGTTTTATAGTGTCCGGTGTTACATTTAGGTCTTTAATCCATTTTGAACTTATTTTGTGTATGGTGTTAAGGAGTGTTCTAATTTCATTCTTTTACACGTAGTTGTCCAGTTTTTTCAGCACCACTTACTGAAGAGACTGTCTTTTCTCCATTGTATATTCTTTCCTCCCTTTTCATAGATTAGGTGACCATAGGTGCATGGGTTTATCTCTGGGCTTTCTATCCTGTTCCATTGATCTATCTTTCTGTTTTTGTGCCAGTAACATACTGTCTTGATTACTGTAGCTTTGTAGTATTGTTTGAAGTCAGGGAGCCTAATTCCTCCAGCTCTGTTTTTCTTTCTCAAGATTGCTTTAGCTATTCGGGGTCTTTTGTGTTTCCATACAAATTGTAAATTTTTTTTTTCTAGTTCTGTGAAAAATGCCCTTGGTAATTTGATAGGGATTGCATTGAATCTGTAGATTGTTTTGGATAGTATAGTCATTTTCACAATATTGATTCTTCCAATCCAAGAACATGATATACCTTTCCATCTGTTTGTGTCATCTTTGATTTCTTTCATCAGTATATGTCCATCAACAGAAGAATGGATAAAGAAGAGGTGGCATATATATATATACAAAATGGAATATTAGCCATAAAAAGGAATGAAATTGTGCAATTTACACAGACATGAATGGACCTAGAGACTGTCATACAGAGTGAAGTAAGTCAGAAAGAGAAAAACAAATATCGTATAATATCACTTATGTGTGAAATCTAGAAAAATGATACAGATGAACTTATTTGCAAAGCAGAAATAGAGACATAGATGTAGAGAATGGGCGTATGGATACCAAGGGGGAAGGGAGAATGGGATGAATTGAGAGATTGGGATTGACATATATACACTACTATGTATAAAATAGATAACTAATGAGAACTTACTGTATAGCACAGGGAACAGTACTCAGTGCTCTGTGGTGACCTAAATGAGAAGGAAGTCCAAAAAAGAAAGGATATATTTGTACATATAGCTGATTCACTTTGCTGTACAGCAGAAACTAACACAACGTTGTATAACAACTATACTCCAATAAAAATTAATTTAAAAAAAGACTGTGTATTGTTAAGAGGCTTAAAAAATAATCTTGAATTGTTTAAATAAATTATGTCAATCTACTGTACATACTTACATATAACCATGAACTTAGTTCAGAGAAGCACTTATCATCAAAGAAATTTATGTTAAAGTTTATCATAAAACTTTGATTATAACCCTATAATGTCTTATTGTTTAACCTTCAACCATTGTGACTTCCATTCTCATTCTTTCCACTATTACACTGATTCCTGGCCATTGACTTTTGTGTGAATTGGATTCCAATACCTCTTTCCAAAACAAACCATGCTGTTTTACATACACTTAGTTTCTCTCTCTCCCAGTTGATGACCTATTATTTACTTTCATATTTCTTTGGGTCTTTCATCTATTATCTTCTCAAGCTTCTTGTTCTTGAAGACATATTTTTGTTTAGTTCTGCCTCTAACTCAATAGGGGGACTGAAAAAAATCAATATTTTTTATCTGGAAATGTTGACCAATCACTTATTTTCAGAACAAAAACTAAACAGTAGTGAGGATGAGAACACCTGCCTAGTTAGCTGAATCAATCTGATGAACTCAGCAACCACAAGGCAGGAGATATTGATGCCAATTTGCCTTCACTTTCTGGCTGGTGATACCATGTGAGTAAAGACAGATTATTTCTGAGATAACTGATTTATAAATAGGGTAGATTAAAAATTGTAGACATCCGGAGAGTATTTTGTTTGGCCTAATGTTTGGTTCGATTCTTCAGATTTTCCTTTAAGGGCAGAAATAGGCCATGTCAAAATAAAGCAAAACAAAACAAAAAATAGACCAGTTATTGCTCAGAACTGGCATAAAATGAATTAAACAAGAACTTGCATAACTAATATTAGCAACCAGAGAAGTGAGATTTATCATTAGTTCAAAGGAACGAGGATAAAACTAGAAATAGGATTGAAAATTAAGTGCTTGAGAGTCATATCAATCCAAAAACAAACTGGTTTTACACATTAAAAACAAGATGGTATAAATGAGTTAAGAAACTCCTGATAATATTTATTGTGTTTCTGTGTGAGACACCATAACTCAACTGATCAGGTGTTGACTTGGTGGTGACTGGGATTAAAAGCAAACATCTCATAGAAAATCTGATAGAATATACAAAAAGACACTCTAACTACTAAGTGAGGCTAGTAAGATTATAGGATATAAGATTAATATACAAAAATTATCTGTATACCTATATACTAACAATGAACTATCAGAAATTGAAATTTAAAAATCAGTGCCATTCTAATAGCATCCAAAAAATGAACTATTTAGGGATAAACCTGACAAAAGATGTACAAAACCTGTACAATGAAAACTATAAAACATAGTGCATATAAAAATTAGAGAAAATCCAATTAATGGCCTGATGACTATTGTTAGGTTGTCAATTCTTTCCAAATTGATCTATTGAATATATATTCAGGGTAATATCAATAAAACTCCCAGAAAGCCTTTCTTGTAGAAATTGGCAAATTGATTCTAAAGTTCGTTTAGAAACATAAAGGTCCTAGAAGAGTCAAAGCAGCTTTGATTTAAAAAAAGAACAAAGTTGGAAGCTTAATATTACTTTATTCTAAGAATTATTATAAAGCTACTGTAATCAAAACAGTGTGGTATAGGCATCAAGATAGACAAATAGATCAATGGAAGAGTAGAGTCCAGAAGTATACTCAGATATATGGACAAATAATTTCAAAAAAAGGCAGATAGGAAAGTCTGTGGAGAAATGACAGTCTTTCCAAAATATGGTGCTGGAAAAATTAGATATTCTTATGCAAAAAATAAACTTCAATCAATCCATATCTCTCATTGTATGCAAATATATCTAAATGGATTATAATATTAAATGTGAAAAACAAAACTATTAAAATTCTAGGTGTAAACATAAGAAAAATTCTATGTGACCTTGGATTAGGCAAAGAGTACTTAGATGTGACACTAAAAATATGATTTAAAGAAAAAAATAATAATCAGACTTTAACAAAAGTAAAAACACTTTGCTCTTTGAAAGACATTGTTAAGAGAATAGAAAGATAACCCATAGACTAGAAGAAACTATTTGCAAAACATAATCTGCTAAAGGAGTAGTATTCAGATCATATATATATATATATTCATAATGCCTATATGATTAACATAAGCCATTTTATATATGCATATATATAAAATCTCAATAGTACTCTATTTATCTTAACACTCTATACTAAGATACCAAACTAATTAATAAAGGCAAAAGATTTGAACAGACATTTAACCAAAGATTTATGAGTGTCAGATAAGTACATGAAGAGACACTGAGCATCATTAGTCATTAATAAAATTAAAGCTTAACCATTTATCACTACTCACTTTATAGATGGCTAAAATTAAAAACACTGACCATACCAAGTGTTGGCAAAGATATGAAGAACTGAAACTCTCACACATGGTGGTGGAAATGCAAAACAGTATACCTATCTTGGAAAATAGTTTGACACTTTCTTAAGTGTCCACCCTAGACCTACCATATGTTCCAGTCATTCTATTCCAAAGTCATCACCGAAGAGAAAAAAAAGATAGGTCTATATAGAGATCCGTGCAAGAATATTCACAGCAGCTTGATTTGTAATAGTCCAAAATTGGAAAACATTCAAATGACCACCAATAGGTAAATGAATAAAAAAATCCTGATACATCCATACAAAGGAGTATTATTCAGGGGAAAAAAAAGCAACTATTGCAATATGAATCTCATAATAACCATGCTGTGTGAAAGATACAATATAAAATGTATACTGTAGAGTGTTAAATAGTAGAAAAATACATAATTACAGAAAGCAGCTAATTAACTAGGCATGTTGGGGGATCAGGTCAGAGAGGAAATGAGGACAAATGCAAATGAGGAAATTTTGAAGTTGATATGTTCAAAATCTTAATTGTGGTCATAGTTCCACAAGTGTATACATGAGTTAAAACATATCAAATCATACACTTTAGATGTAAGCAATTAATTATACATCAATTACATCTCAATAAGGTTGTTAAATATATATTTTTAAATCTTGTGATTAAACTGATGGGATTTGGAAGAGTTTAGTTTACATTTCCATGAAATAAGAAAAACTAACATATCACCATATGATAAGGCCAAAGGCAAGGTAAATGCAGAAAATGTTTGCCATACAAGTTCTGTATTCTTTCTGAAGGTGACTACAGGTGAAGTAAAGAGGTGAACAAAATCAGCTCAAAGATTCATCATGTCTATATGATTAGCATAAGCCATTTGTTTAAGATAAATCCAATTTTCCTGGTTTTTTTTAGAGACATTTCCTGTAGTTTGTCAAAAACAAAGATGTTGTGTAATGTGTTATACTGCCAGCAATACATTAATTACTGTAAAAAATATAATATAAAATATATATAGTTTCTTATAACATCATTTAGTGCAGGTTAGAGACAACATCAGTTCTGCAGAGACCATTCTACAGTGAATTAAATGATACAAAGTAAACATGGTTTACACCCACACTGAGATGGGAGTGGGGGTGAGAAGCTTCAAGGAATGTATGACTTTATTTCAGGGAATAGTTCTAGTAATTATTACTTGATATAAATCTTGCAGTAATTACTAGACATCATATAAATTGAGGTTATAAGTGATCATATAAATTACCTCAATAAAGTACTCTTCAAGGAAAAATTTAGAATCATGTAACTTTGCCAAGTTGCCAAGATAAAGATTTTGCAAAATATACTTACAGATAATGAAATAACTGATTTGCTAGAGTTCTGTTAGTTACAAATCAATTAAATGACTATCTCTCATTTGTATGTCCAAAGAAATTAAAAAAAAAAATTCTTGTGTTGTCATTATTTCTTGCTACAATTAGGTAATCATGACATCATGCTAATTTTTATTCTAAAAATAGTATTCACATTTAGAAGACTATTTATCTCTTGGTTAAGGACCACCAATCTATTCAAGTAAATCTATGGTTTGAAGACAAAGAAATGCATACTTTTAAAGGAGAATTTTTTAAAAATAACATATACCACTTTTACTGATTTTGATTTAGTAATATTAACGTACAAATTTTACCTATCAATATCAACCGCCTTAAGGAATTCATGTAATTTAGATGAAAAATTCCACGTGGTCAAATAGTGAGAAAATATAATGCAAATTGTAAACTATATGTTTGTTCTTAACAGGTGTATTTAGTAGTAATCAAGAGTATAATCATGGTGACTTGCTCATTGTGCCTGAAGCCTGCCAGATTCACATACAGAATACTGACTGGTAGGAAATCTTTTCGTTTAGTAAGCTAATTAGTTTGTACTTTTAAGAGGAAATAGAGAGCATATATTTAAGTTTTAATATTGATTCAACGTTACTCAGGGTTTAATTTCATTAGAAAGACATTAGTATATGAGGATTCGAAATGGAAAATCATCTGATTCTCTTTGTGAGGTATTCTTATGAAAATTAACTAGGAACCTCAAGTTTTCCCATTTCTTAGAGTTGGGGGGGAGTTTGTGGGTGATGATGGTGAGTATCACCAGAGAGACCATACTATGACTCACCAAAGGCCAGCTGTCTCCTGGGCTCAAATGACCCACTGTGATAGCGATATGGGTTTTCTGTAGAGGATGACATGTTTGTATAATTTGCCAAAGACCTCTCCAGGACTCTTGTCTTTATGCATGTTCAGGGCCTCTGAGGAAAAATGCTTGTCTTGACAACAGGAAGATTCAAGCTGAGTCTCTCTTCCCACTCTAATCTGGTTCTTGGCTTTCAATCAAACACATAAGTTGGTACTTACAGTTTATGTAGCACCCCTAGATCCCAGAGTTTATACAACAATGGATTCTTAAAACTTCACTAGCATAAGTGAAACAGTGAATGACTATTTAAAGTCTATTAAATCATCTTTGTCTGAAGTTATTTTTGCTTTGAATTAAATGCCTGTATTCGTTCATTTGTTTCCCTTTGCGGACACATACATATATGAGTTAACTATGTATGAAGTTGTTTACCATAAAATGTTATTTCTACACCAAATTTCTCATTTAACTTCAAATGTCATTTTATTTAAGATGGAGGAATTGTCATTTATTCATGTAAAATAGATCAAATTAGAAAGTTTTCCTATTCATTGCTTAATTTTGTTTCAAACTCCTTAAACTTTTTAAAATTATACTATTAGATAGTTTGTGAGCAAATTCACCTTCAATGCTGCCGGCAGATAACAAGTTAATATACAAATGGAAAGTCCCACTGTGCTGGGATACTGTGACATTTTAATGCCAACCAAAATATATTGGGGCTTCGGGGATCTTGCAGCATATGAGAAACTTACAAATTTCCAGCACCATCCAAGCCTAATAAAGACAAATTCAAAGAACAAAAGAAATAGAAAAGCCAGTCCATTTTCTAATTTGTAGGAATTTTCTTATTCCTATCAATTTTGACCAGAACTTACAATAATACTGACATTTAATTAACATTGAAAAACAATTTCTGGAAAAAAAGTTTTAAAAACAGAAAAATAAAAAAGAAGAACGCAAAACAAAGATATGTTATTCTCACAAAGGAAAATAACTCACATCCTATAAATTCATTAATTTAGCCAGGCTACCTACACTGAGTTGTTTTGTTTCTTGATTTCTAGAGAAAAAAATGACATTTTAGACCATGTTTTAGAGCATGATAGTGCATTCTAAATTATTTCTTTTAGTCATGGAGTTAAAATTGGCTATTGAATGGTTATTAAATATGTGAGCTGTTACATTTTAAGACATTTTACTCACGAATTGGTTGGTATAGACATTTTTTGTCCTTAATTTGTGTCCTTGATTACAAATTTCTCATGGAAAAGCATTCACATCTCTTATATTTTTATAATCCCAGTCCCCATCTGTCTCCCTGATTGAAGCATAAATGTCTCCTAATTGTCCCCATGTGTAGTCATTCTTCCTCTAGTTTACCTCAAAATAATCTTCCTAAAGTTGAGCTCTAATCCCATTACTTCCCTACTGTGGGTGAAATAAAGAAGACCTAAATGCCATCACCTAACTCGGAGTACTGTTTAAGGTCCATGCCGTTTCCCCAGAGATAAACTGTAGGCAGGGAATCAATACAGATGAAATCAGCCTAAATTCACAGTTAGAGTCGTTGACAAGCCTAGCACCAGCTTGAAGTGACCAAGTGGAGAATTAGTCACACAAAGGGAATTAGTTCAGTAGGTACCTCAAAGACCCTATGTAAGTAATTTTGGATTCCAATAACTTTAGAGTAAGCTGCCCTCAATTGTGTCCAGCTGTATTAGTCTCTACAATATCACATTAAGGCAGGCATGGGATTTTCCCAAAGTTAGAAGATTTTTGTAACTCATTTCTCTGTGGCTGTGTAACAGAGTTTGTGAGGCAGCATGGAGAAGTCTGCCAAAAAGCAGAAGCAGCCGCAGTGAATTGAGATTTTATGCTTTAAAGGAGGATCCTGACTTCCTTCTCAAAAAATTAAAAATACACATAATCATCTATGGATAAAGGCTAGATTTTTTCACCCTCTTTAAAAGTCTTGTATGACTTTCACCATAACTCTAGATGTGTGTTGTGATTTCGTTAAAGTGAACAGGTAGTATTCCTGATGTAGTCTCTGATATTCACTACCTCCACATAATCAAATACATGCTACATATATGAACTTTGGTAAAACACTTGGAGTATAGCACATATTTTTTAATGACTCTAAATAGCCTTTCTCAACCAAGGTTCTGAGAAAACTAAGCACTACTAACTTTTTCTCAGTTCTCCCAAGGAAGGTACATAGCTAGTGCCATCTAGATGCATAAAAGATGAGTTAATTTATTACACACAATGAATGCCTCAAGCATTAGGGAAATTGTGTCATGGAAACTCAGTTGAGAAGGTCTGTTTTTGAAATCAAATTAAATCCAACTTGAGCACCAATTTTCAAAAACAGAAGAGAAATCTAATGTCAGCTGTTTTGATCCTTCTTTAGGTCTACACAGGTGGACTCCTTGGAGACACTAGGGTTTACCAGAAGTCACTGCAGCTGCATTTTTTCCCCTGCAGTCATGCATACTGCCATCAAAAACTCCTGGTGGTCATGCTCCATCTGAAGTGTTATTTATTTATTTATTTTTGATTGTAGTAAAACATAACATAAGACCTACTCTCTTAACGAATGTTTAAATGCACAATACTATGGACACATTTTGTTAAACATAGGCACAATGTTGTATAGGCACAATGTACGTTTGGAGCTGATCTCCAAAACTTATTCATCTTGTATAACTGAAACTTTGCACCCATTGAATAGCAACTCTCCATTTCCTCCTTCCCACAGCCCCTGGCACTATTCTACTCTCTGTTTCTATAGGTTTGACTACTTTAGGTATCTCATGTGAGTGGAATCATGCAGTATTCATTTCTGTGACAAATAACCCAATTTTAAAAATGCCAAAGGACTCGAATAGACATTTCCAAAAGACATACAAATGGCCAACAGGCATATGATAAGATGCTCAATATCACTACTAATCAGGGAAATGCAAATCAAAACCACAGTGAAATAACACCTCACACCTATTAGGATGGCTAGTGTCAAAAAAAAAAAAAAAGATAAGAGATAACAAGTGTTTGTGAGGATGTGGAGAAATTAAAATTGTTATGAACTATTGGTGTGATTGTAAAATTGTGCAACTGCTGAAGAAAACAATATGAAGTTTCCTCAAAAAATTAAAAATAGGACTACCATATTACCGAGCAATCCCACTTCTGAATACATATGTAAAAGAATTGAAATCAGGATCTTGAGAAGATATCTGTACTCCCATGTTCATTGTAGTGTTATCCACAATAGGCAAGATATGGAAACAACCTAAATATTCAATGGTAGATGAATGGATAAAAAAATGTGGCATATCTATATCCAATGGACTATTATTTAGCCTAAAAATGGAGGAAATCCTGCCACATGTAACAATATGGATGAATGTGGAGGACATTATGCTAAGTAAAATAAACCAGTCAGTGAAGTGGTTTTTAATTCTTGACCTAGCCAGAGGGCTATGCTGGCTTCTCTGTTGCCCCTTGCCATGTTGAGCTACAAGTGGCTTTTTTTGTATCTTTTAAGGCTATGAATCTTGCTGACTATTCACCATGGAAATACTCCCTCCATCTCCTTAAAGATACTCCTTAAAGGGAATTTCCTGGTGGTCCAGTGGTTAGGACTCAGTGCTTTCACTGCCACATGGTGCAGCCAAGAAAAAAAACAAATAATAATTCTTAGAAGTGCTCCATTCTATAAACCTGTGATCCATAAATGACTTGAAATCTTTATCCTATAGGATTCAATGCTAGCAAAAAATAAAGTTTCTTTCTCTTGTTCATCAAAAGCCTCATTTCCTTTCTCCAACTACTTGCTTGATTTATTCCCTCCATGAGCCTAGACTCTAAAATCAGTAGGGCTTATTTAGGAGCTTCCTTCAGGATGATTTACTAGGTCTTCACAGTTTGTCCTTTCTGGCTTTGAATAAAAAAAATTGTTTACTCCTATTGTGTGTGGGTAGATAAATCTTTTCAACTTAGTAAATTCATCCTAAGAGGTAGGCTCTCTCTTTTATACATAATACAGCAAAAATGCTCAAAAATTTTGAGTTGAAAAAATACATAAGAAATTGCAAAATGCTTGATGATATCTGAAATAGAGTTCAGAGCTGAATTATTATTTTAATTTACCATGCTGGCCACAGGGACATGTTGGACATTACCACATTGAAAGCAGCTTGTTTTTCACTTAAGTTCAGAAATGTTGCCTGATCCTTCTTTGAGTCTAACTTTGACAGCTAACAGGAAACATACTGCTCATTATTTAGCTAACATGAAACATGCTGCTCATTATTTAGCTTTTGTTTTCACTTCACTCTGTATTTATGAAACTTGGTTCCATTTTCCATGCCATTATTTATGAAAGTTTAGAAAACACTTCTGGTATCCTAGGATTCTTTAGGTAAGCATCCTTCTTAATTTGATTAATTCTTGGGACTGTTTTCTTCTGGCATTCACACTGAAGCAGTTCTATCCTTAGATTTATTCTCAATCTTGAAGTATTAAAATACAGTTGTAGGGACTGTGTTTATTCACTCCTGTATTATCAGTGTCCAGTTCAGTACCTGGTAGAAATATGTTTAGTTTGCATTTGATGGTAACAAAATTTTCCCCTCTCTCCAAAAGCCATTATTTATATTTTTAGTTTTAAATACTTTTTATCATTTAAATAACCAATTTAACTTAACATTAAGAAAAAGTAAATAATCTGAGGAATTTGTTGGTTCAAGTGCAGAACAGTTTCAACTTTGGCAGTGTCAGGAGATGATACATGACTTGGGAGAACTTTTTTAAATGAGAGACACAACTAATACACGGAGAAAACAGGGACATCTAAGACATAAAAATGTACCTATAGCATAGACACTGAATAAGGCCAAAAATTTGGACAGAAGGTGTATGTTTAAACTATCAAATAGAGAAAATAATTTCATGAGCTATCATCAGTTATTAAATTATAGCAGGTGTTCATTATAGAATGGTATTTTGTCCCACACTACATCATGTAGAAATATGAAATTTGTCTTTTTGTGTTGGCACCTTGGTTGGACAAAGTTTATGCTCCAAATAATGATTTATGTATTGATGATCTCAAATGCTGGTAAGGATGTGGAGCAACAGGAACTTTCATTCATTGTTGGTTGGAATGCTAAATGATGTAGCCACCTTGGAAGACAGTCTGCTGGTGTCTTACAAAACTAAATTATCAAGAATAAATTATGATGAAATAGATATTCTAAACAGACTGGATATTAGTAAAGAGATTGAATCAGTAATCAAAACAAAGCAAAAAGTCCAGGACGAGATGACTTCACTGGTGAATTCCACCAAACATTCAGAAAATAATTAATACATATCCTTTTCAAACTCTTCCAAAAAAATAGAAAAGGAGGGAACTCTTCCAAACTCACTTTATGCAGTCAGTATTACCCTGATACCAAAACCGGACAAGTATGCCACAAGACAAGAAAATTACAAGCCAATATCCTTGAACATAGATGTAAAAATTCTCAACAATTATCAACAAACTGAATTCAACAGTACAGTAAAAGGGTCACACACCATGATCAAGTGGGTTTTATTCCAGAAATGCAAGGATGATTCAACATCTGCAAATCAGTCAATATGATACATCACATTAATAAAATGAAGGATAAAAATCATATGACCATTTCAATAGATGCAGAAAAAGCATTTGACAAAATGCAACATCAACTTTCGAAAAAATTCTCCTCAACAAAGCAAGTATAGAGGGAATGTACCCCAACATAATAAAGGCCATATATGACAACCTTCAGCTAACTCAATGGTGAAAAGCTGAAAGTTTTTCCTCTAAGATCAGGAACAAGATGAGGGTGCACACTCTTGTCACTTCCATTTAACACAATACTGAAAGTCCTAGCCATAGCAATTAGGCAAGAAAAGAAATAAAATGCATTCAAATTGGAAAGGAAGAAGTAAAACTATTACTATTTGCAGATAGCATGATATTATACATGGAAAACCCTACACACTCTGTGAAAAACTATTAGAACAAATAAATTCTGTAAACTTGCAGAATACACAATCAATTCACAAAAATCTGTTGTATTTCTATACACTAATAATGGATTATCAGAAAGAGAATTTAAGCAAACAATTCCATTTACAATTGCATCAAAAAGAATAAAATATTTCAGAAAAGTTTAACCAAGGAGGTAAAAGACCTGTATATTGAAAACTACAAGACATTAATAAAATAAATTAAAGAAGACACAAATAAATGGAAAGATATTCTGTAATCATGGATTGGAAAAATCAGTGCTGTTAAAATGTCTATACTGCCCAAAATAATCTTTGTATTCAATGCAATTCCTATAAAAATTCCAATGTCATTTTTCACAGAAATAGAATAAGTGATTCTAAAATTTGTACGGGACCACAAAAGACCCCAAAGAGCCAAAGCAATCTTGAAAAAGAAGAACAAAGCTAGAGGTGTCATGCTCCTTGATTTCAAACTATATTCCAAAGCTACAGAAACTAAAACACTATGGTATTGGCATAAAAACATACACATAGATCAATGGAACAGAATAGAAAGACCAGAAATAAACAGGAGACAAGTATATACAATGAGGAAAGGACAGTCTCTTCAATAAATGGTGCTGACAAACTGGACAGCCACATGTAAAATAATGAAACTTGACCACTTTCTTACCCCATGCACAAAGACCAACCCAAGATGCATTAAAGACTTAAACATAAGACCTGAAATAGTAAAACTCCTAAAAGAAAACATAGGTTGTAAACTCCTTCACATAGGTGGTCTTGGTGATAATTTTTTGAATCTGATACCAAAAGCAAAAGCTACAAAATCAAAAATCAATAGTGGGATTACATCAAACTTAAAAGCTGCTGCACAGCTAAAGAAACTATCAACAAAAAATAAAAAAGCAAGTTGCTGAATGGGAGAAAATAATTGCAAATCACATATCTGACGAGTAACTGATATCCAAAATATATAAAGAACTCATACAACTCAACAGCATAAAAACAAACAAGTGGATTAAAAAATGACAGAAGATCTGAATAGACATTTTTCCAAAGAAGACCTACAGATGGCCAACAGGAACATGAAAAGTTGCTCAACATCACTAATCATCAGGGAAATACAAATCAGAACTACAATATGATATCACCTTACAACTGTTAAAATGGCTATTATCAAAAAGACAAGGAGCAACAAGTATTGGCAAGGATGGAAGAAAAAAGAACCCTTGTACACTGTTGGTGGGAATGTAAATTTGTTCACTTGCTACGGAAAACACTATGGGGATTCCTCAAAAATAAAAATAAAAATAGAACTACTATATGACCCAGCAGTTCTACTTCTTGGTATTTATCCACAGAAAACGAAAACACTAAGATGAAAAGATATGTGCAACACTTTTGACAAGAGCCAAGATATGGAAACTACTTAAGTGTCCACTGATGTATGAACAAATAAAGAAATTGTTATATATATATATATATATATATATATATATATATATATATATATATATATATGTAGTAGAATATTGTTAAGTCATAAAAAAGAATGAAACCTTGCTATTTGAACAGCATCAATGGATCTTGAGGGCATTAAGCCAAGAAAAATAAGCCAGACAAAGACAGATACCATATGATTTCTCTGATATGTAAAATCAAAAACAAAACAGAAACAAACAAGAAAAACAAGCTGCGAGATACAGAGAACAGATTAGTGGTTGCCAGAATTGGGGGCTTGCCAGTGGGAAGAATAGGTAAAGGATATCGAAAGGTTAAAAAAAACTAAACATACTCTTATTATACAATCAAATAATCCTGCTCTTTAATATTTATTCTAAGGAGTTGAAAATCTATATCTACATTTAAAAGTGACATGTGGATATTACAGCACCTTTATTCATAATTGCCAAAATCTGGAAGCAACCCTGATGTCCTTCAGTAGCTGAATAGATTTTTAAAAATTGTGGTACATGTAGACAATGGAATATTACTCAGTACTAAAAAAAAATGAAAATTTCTAAAAGGAAATTTCTAAAAAGAAATGAACTATCAAGCCACGAAAAGACATAGAGGAATCTTAAATGCATGTTACTAAGTGAAAGAAGCTAATCTGAAAAGGCTACACACTGTGTGATCACAACTATATGACATTCTGGAAAAACCAAAATTATGGAGACAATAAAAAGAGCAATGGTTGCCAAGGGTTGGGGTTGAGATGAGCTGAATAGGCAGACCACAAAGAATTTTTAGGGTAGTGAAAATACTCTGTATGATATCATAAATTTGAATACATGTCATTACACATTTGTCCAAACCCACAGAATGTACAAAAAGAGTGAAAAGAAATGTAAACTATGGACTTTGGGGGATTATGATGCATCAATGCAGATTCATCATTTGTAAATGTACCGCTCTGGTGGGGGATATTGATCATGGGGGAGGCTTTGAATGTGTGGAGGCAGGGCATATGTGAGAAATCTTTTTACTCTTCCCTAAATTTTGCTGTGAACCTAAAACTGTTGTTAAAAAAAAAAAAAAGTCAATTAAAGAAATTAGTGTGGCCTTGAATAAAAACCTCTATTTATTTTAGATGAAACTTATTAATTAAGTTGTTCAAAACTTCTCTATCCTTTCCATTTTTTGTCCACCTTATCAATTAATTACTGATAAAGTCCTTCAATGCTTATTGTACTTTATTTGAGATTATCTAATTTGTTTTTATTTAAACATGTTTAAAATTATTTTATTTTCCTGTGGAGTTGGATCTTTTATGTTTACATCCCACCCTTTTTATCTTGGGCAAAACTTAATCTATTTGATTTGCTGTTAATATTTCTACACAACCCTTCATTTGATGATATTTGCAGTCAAATGTTCTGTCACTGAGCTATACCCACTTGTTTGATGATATTCATTAGCTCACTATTCATTTGACTTCACTTCTCAAGGTCCTTGTATTTCTTGAAATGTCAAATATCTATATTTTCTTAAAATTCAGTCTGACAGTCTTTAACTGGAAAGTTTATTGAATTTATTGTGATATTTTAGATATATTTGGACTTATCTGTTCCATATATTGTATTCTTTCAATTCTTTTTATTCCTTTGTTGCTTCTTCTTCCTGTCATACTTTGTTTCAATTTTCTAGGTATTTTTTTCTTTGTTACATTTTCCCCCTTTATTCTTTTAGAGAGGAGAATTATGTTCTTCATGTCTATAACTTTAATAATAATTTGAATAGTAATCTTAATAAAGCCTAAATTTAATCAGCATCTTTAACTTCTTTTTGAACAATAAAAATATAAATTTAATATAATGTACAATGGATAAAATAATTACAATGATCCTCCTCTAACTTTTAATCTGTTGTTGTTCAGTAATCTAGTTCTAATCTGTTTTCAACCCAACAATTAGTCATTAATGTTAATTTATACTGTAAATATTGGATCAGTTTCACTATATTATTTACAATGTTTATAGCCATCTGTCATTCTTAAATGTTCATTCTTTCATCTGAGAACATTCTTCTTCCTAAATGCATTCCTTAGAATTTCCTTTACTGTATGTATTTTGGTGGTACAGTTTGTTCTTCTGAGAATGGTTTTTATTTCATCCTCTTTCTTGAAATATAATGCACTATTGTCACAGGTTGAGTTGGCCAAAACACAAACTCTGATATACAGATAAGTGTACAATAGTATTGTTAGGAATTCTGGAGTTAACACCTGTGAGAGGAAAGGGAAGAAAATGGGATTAAGGAATGGGAGAAGTCAAGCTTCAGTGGAAGCTTCAGTCAACCTTAGAGAAGTTAGAATGGTGGAATGTCCCTTTAAAGCTATTTCTAGTTGATGGGATACCAAGATTTTGAACCTTGGCTATGTTCTGCACGAGAAAGAAGCTGTGACCTCAGTAAAGCAGCTTTCATCAGCTGAGACAACGCCCAAAGGGGACTAAGAGTTCAAAGCTGTCTTCCTGAAGCATTCTCAGGAGCTGGTATGATAAATCCTTTATTCTTGCAGAGGGATCTCCACAATTCTTTTCAGTGACCCCTCACAATTGTGCATAAAATTTTATGTTAACAGTTGTTTTCTACTATTACATAGAACTATGTGATGGATTTTTTGGTTTGTTTGGAATCACAGAACATGATTCCATTGTATTCTGGCTTCTACTGTTGCTGTTGAGAAAAGAGAAATCCATCTAACTGTTTTATTCTAACGGACTTACTCTTTGTATCTGGCTACTTTTAAAATTCTCTCTCTCTTTCTCACTCTCTCTCTCAGAAAACTTTATTTTTTATGTGTGTGTTCTGCAGTTACATTACGATGTTGCTAGCTGGGGAATATTTTCATTTATCTTGAAAGCAATTTGGAGAGCTTTCTAGATATAAGTATTTGTGGTTTTTTTTTTCCTTTTTCACAATTACAGAAACATTTAAGCAATTGTCTGAATTTTTTACTTATTGTTTCATGTTTTCTCTCTGTTATAGTCTTCTGCAACTCCAAATATATGTGGTAAAATGAACTCTATCCTGATATTTTTTATGATGCCTTTCTTATTTTCCTTAGCTTTGTCTTTTGGATTGCATTCTGCATAGTTGATTTTGCTCTATCTTCTTTTCATTAGTTCTCTTTAGCTGGGTTTATTTATTGTTTAGTCCATCCATAGAGTTTTTAACTTAAATTATTATTTATTTCCAAAAGTTCTATTTTATTTGGCAAAGCTTATTTGTTTCCTGTTATTCCATATCATTTTTTTCTCTTTTAGTTTTCAAAACAATATGCATGGTTACTTTATATTCTGTGTCTGGTAAATCTTATATCTGATTTTGATATGAACTTGTGAACTTTTCTCTACCTTGTCTGTTAGCTTTGATACATGGGAGCATCATTCCATGGAATGCTTGATAAATTAATTGTGAACTGTCTCACAATTTTCCTTAGAACTTTTTGGAATTTTTTTGAAGAGTAGATTGAAGTACAGTTTCTTTAGAGAGCATCTGCCTTGTTTCTGCTAGTCAACTAAGTGGCACGTTAAATCAAAATCTGTTATTTTTTCAGACAGCATAGTTAGCGTGAATTTGGATTTTAAACACTGAAAATGATGATTCTGTGTTTGCGAGTTCCCAGGGAAGATCTTTCCCATCAACTCAACATCATGTTTATGAAAGATGATTGTCCTTCAAAGTGAGATTTATTTGCCATTTATCTTTACACTGAGACTGTAACTATTCAAGGTCTCAACTTTATACCCAGTCTCACTTTAAATTGGAGTATGTTATTATATTTCTAATATCGGGAATAGACACTAGATCCTGCTCTTAATATCCTGTGCAGTCCCCAGATTAGAAGCTTACAACTTCCAGGTTTTGGCAAAAACATGGTTTTGGCTCCTAAATGCTTTCTAAGTGTCCTGTATTCACTTTGTTTCTGGGATCTATGGATTCATTATTTTAAATGTTCAGTGATTCATTTTTAAAAAGTACACACACACAGACACACACACACATATCTATCTACATATTCTAATTTTGGATATTTCAGTAAGAATGATAATTCAGTTATCTAATCAACTATGTTTTTTGCAAATGTTAAGTTCCACACATCAATATAAATATCGATCTAAATCCTTCAAATATTCTTGAAATTATCTTTTTTATGGATGAAACAAAATATTTGTTTATTTTGTCAAATAATAGGATGACCTTCATCAGACTTTCCAAATACTAATTCAAATATCTCCTTATATAATTCACTGAGAATCACTGATTTTTAGGTTACCTCTTTAAAATTTTCTAAATTCTAAAAAACAAAAAGTATTAGTTTCAATTCTGCTGATAGTCTAATAATACATATTATAAATTATTAACAAACATGAAACCATTACATAATAAAGTTCAGAAACTAGCTTTAAAATGATTGTGGGAGTATGATAAATTTGACATGGAAATCCAAAATTCTCAAAATAGCAGTCTATCCTTCTAGCTTTATATATTTGGCCTAAGATAAAATAAAGAGAATTCACACTAAGTTATGTAATAAAGCATAAGTAATTACCATTTCACACTTCTCAAAATTATGTAAAATTTGTAAAAATATGTGTATAGTTAGGGTGATTTGTACATTTAAAAATAGTAATAGGAAAAAAATTCAAAATAATGTGTCTTTATTTCAATATCCTCACTCTTAAATTCAAATTATTGAACTATGCATCAAATTTTAATGTAACTCTAAATAATTGAAAGAATGAAGTACAAAGAAATAAGAAAATTTAAGCATACCATGCTGCAGTGTCCTATGCTACGAGGAAACTCTAGATTGAACTCTAAGAAGTCAAGAAATGTAATGAATAAGGTATTGGCATTCTGACCTCCATCTTCTTCAGAAGAAACAGCTAGACATTTACATCATGATATTTCTGCTTTATACTGTGATAGTATTTTGCTTCATCCTTCCTTCATGAGTCATGTCCAAAATGGCAGAGCTACTTAACACTTTCACTAGATAGTTATAACCTTTGAAAATTACTTCTGTCTCATGAAGATATATAAAAATGCAAATAGGAGACAGATTTTAGAATTTCTAGTAAGAGAGTATTGCAAACAAGCGATTTGAAATTCCAAATACTTTGTCGTGTAGAGTTTGGCTGCAGTCAAATCTTGAAGAGACTGTTGTAAATGCATAAAGAATGTTGGTAACTCATGTAAGCAGAAAGTAGGAACTGCAGTGGGCAGAGCTCTTCCTCTGAAAGGCAGATGTGCTGTGTGGTAGTTTATGTTGTAAAGTCACGATATTAAGTTAGAGGAGGGGTATCTCAACTGGCATATGGAGAATAAATCTGGGGAATCTAAAGCAGGAAATTTTAAAGTTTGAAGAAGCATGTATGTAGACAGTAGTGTTAGGAATTTATACTAACACATAACTGGAATTCAGAGAAAGAATCCAGTCTGTGGAGGGGAAGGTAGAATTAGCAATAATAAGGCCTAAAATGTACTTGCACATAACAGATTACTGTGGTAGAAACTTTCTGTCAGGAGTAGAAAACAGTATCCAATAAACCAGAGTGTAAGGTGGGAATGGGATTAAAGAAATAGAACAAAAGCCCAATAATCAGAATTGAGGTATAAAGAGCAAAATTATATTAGCATATAGATTGCTGATTTTTAACATTAGTCTCTATCAGGCTGGAGCAAGATACCAAAATGAAAGCCTGTAGAACCAAAAGCAGTATATTTGAGTGAAATGGTGAAGTACAAGACAACAGGGCATGATGGGAACTGAATGAACCCCAGGGTGCATGCCTCACAGGAAGGGGCAGCATGTAGGCCCCGTAGACAGGTCTTTTTTTTTTTTTTTTTTCCTAGAGAAAATATCTACTTTGTTTTTTCTTCATACATCTTATGACAATTTAATTTTGACAGTTAAATTATTTTTTTCAGGCTCAATTCTCTTCTACTCAGTTCCCACTTTGTTTCCTCTAAACTAGAGATTGTCATCTTGCTTCTTTTTAGGGTCAGGGATGTTTTACTGATGGCAGAGACTGGAAAGAGGCTCGTTCTAGAGCTGGGTACCAAGGGGACTTAGATGTGGAGAAAGCCAGCATTCAAAGCCTGCAAATGTAGCCGTGCCTGACAAAAAGCGCTTATGTCTATTTAATGTTTTAAATTTGGAAAATCACTATTATAAGACACAAACTATTTAATCATCTCTAAGTCCTTTTGTGGTAAATAGTGTTCTTACCATTTTTAGCAAACAAGAAATCTGAAGTTCAGAAGATGAAGTGACTGATTCAGATCTTACAGGCAGCAAATGAAAAGCTGGGCTCAGCTCAGTGCTTCCAAACACTGCCCAGTTTTCCATGTGCTCCTACACACTGACCTCTCAGAGGCAGGCAGAGGAAGAGTTACCCTATAGCATCCTGAATCACAGTGATTTCTCCTGTGAATAGCAGAATCTCCTCTCAAACTGGCCTAAATCACAGGACTTTTATTGGGTCACATAATTATGGCTCTGATTCCATTTCTTTGGGAGGGTTTCTATTGACTTCAGCTTCCTTTTTAGGTTGGCTTTATCATCAGGTAACTTCCTTTATGGTTGCAGGATGGCTATTGAGCAACATGCTCCCACATTCACCTCTAGGAAGAGAGAGAAACTGTAACGATCACAAACTACCATGCTCCGTAGGCAAAATTCTCTGAACATTTTATGGGTTGAAAATGGCTTAAATTAGTATACATCTGAGCCAAATGCAGGCAAGAGGAATGAATAGACTAATCAAGTCATGCTACTGGGTAGAACAGAGTCAATTCCCAAAAGTTAATTGCTGCTGTATAATGCAGGATGTGTGAAATGGAGCTCGGAATGTCCATTTCAATAAGCACAATGGGTCCCTACAGCATGAAGCAGGCACATTTTGGCTGATGTGCATAGCCCCTGGTTTTGCTATAAGCATGGTTACTTCTTGATAAAAGTAGCATTTTCTGTATTTCAGAAGTCTTTTAGCCTTGAAGCTATCCCAGAATTCAGAGATCTCCTTCTTTTGACTAGAGTCACATTTGACCTAGGATTCAATAAGTATTTTTCAGTCAGACTCATTGAAAAACCATCAGCTATTCTGGACTCATATTAACCACCCCAAGAGTTGCTGCCCTGTGTTATTTGAAAAGAAATAGATCTCACTTTCCAAACCAAGATCAAAGCAATTTAGGAAGATATCCATGCAGTTAAATTCAACAAATACTTACCGAATAATACTTTGCTTCAGCAGTTGGTAATGACACACACATTACTTTTGTGCTGTGTTAATATATTTATATGCATTTGTTGTTGCACTTGTTGATTGCTCAGTAAATAGTTTTTGTTTGTCTGTTTATTTGTTGTACCTGTATTTATAGATTTTTATCTTTCAACCTAGATTTAACCAGGCTTAGAAAACACCCTTCCTCCTCACCAATATCCTAAACATACTACTCTTCCTCTGGCAAAAAAGCAGAAATCTTACTGAATACACAGAAAGGTAGCATTAAAGGGATTGGATGTATGTTCAAGAAATGGGTTTTGGGATGAAAATCTTGTCCTTTACCCATCTCTTGTCAAAGCTTTAACTTTTCTGCACATGCACTCTAGGCTTGATCCAAGTGCCTTGTGTGTCAATATCAATAGTATTTCCTTGAAAAATAATCTGGACCTTTTCTTTTTCCATCCTGAAGTGGATGAGATAGTGCATTTTTGGATATTAACAATGCAAGGATCTTTGCTGCCCTTTTTCTTTGCCATTTAACCCAGTTCCGCCTTAGTACTTTGAGAGAGAAATGGGATTTTATTTAGAATTCTTCGGTTTCAACATCACTAATAGTAGAGATCTATAAATCTTCAGGAAGGGAATGTGCAAACTTAACATTTTTTGTTTTGCTGGGGGAGGAGGTTATAATATTTTTTATTTTGCTCAAATATTCCTGAACGTTGTTCATTTTTTTAAACAATAAATAAGCAAAGATGCCCTCAAAACAATTAAAGGCTAACAAGCTAAATATGCTGTTTGCAGTTTTTACTTAAAGGCTCTGGAAAGCATAAAAACATTATATATGGGACAAAGAAATAAACACTTTATAATCTTGGAATATTTTCCATGGTGTAAAAGTAGAGAATTTCTCACTCTTTTCCAAGTTAATTTATATTTCATAGATCTCAAGAGAAGAAGAAAAGTTGAAACACTGATGAAGAATTTAAAAGTCCAGAAAAATAGTATATTAGTCCAGAGTTGCCCTTTTATGGTTTTAAAGGAGTTATTTTTCGCTGTGTCTTCAACTACATAAAATTTGATTTGGCATTTAAACTTTAAATAAATAAACTAGCTTTACAAATTAGAAATAAATTTTAACAAATAGGATTTTAAAATGTCAGATCCATCATAAGATTAAATACTATCCTGAGAAATATGGAAGAGATTCTTATAGCACAAATGAGAGTAACTAATATGAATTGCAAAAATACATTTTTCACCTATTATGAGCAAGGTATTGTAGTAAGGTTTTTATAGAAATTGCCTAGTTAAAACCTCTCCACAACCTCATATGGCAAGTATAATAATTCCTATGTAGCACTATTTAGATATATTCAATTTCTTAGGAGACATAATCCCCTTTTATACAGACATATGCTTTGTTCAGTTAGTAATATGATTAGTCACTAGTGGTGTGGTAGCAAATAAGACCCTCTCCAAATAACATGTGAGAGGATAACAAATTTTCAGTACAGTGATGACCTCTGTACTTTTATTTGACTGATTATGGTTTGGAATGGAGGGCAAGAACTAATTTTTAATAATCAATTCATAGGATTATTAGATAGGACAAGGAAAGACAGGAGACTATGACTTGCAGAGAAAAGATCTTAGTGAAGAAGAAGGAAGCCATGAAATAGCAATTTGAGTAAGAGTTTTCTGTGTGGTGTGTAACATGAAACCTGGTCACATATCCCCACAGTACCTTCAGTAAACTAAGCACTCTTGTTAATGTATGAAGGAGCTGGATCCATTTGATGGGTAGAATACTAACAGTTGATATTTAGTGAATTCTTATCCTGAGCCAAATATATGATCACATTTGTTCCCCCAAACAATGTTTTTAATGGTTGGATGGAGAAACTGATTCTTTGAGAGGTTTCATCGTTTGTCCAAGTTTACGAGTTGGTAAATGGTGGAGTGGGGATTTAAACCAAGGCCTTGTGACTCCTGAGATGACATTCTTAACTATTAGACAATGCTGCCATTGTGAGTCGGGGTTGAAAACAAGAACTGCTCACATGATCCTGTCACAACTGGTAGATGATTTTATTACAGATGATGAAACTGAGGCTTAAAGAGATTAAATAGCTAGCATAAGATGACTTAGCTAATGTAGGGAAGGATCAGAATTCAAGCATCAAGTTCAAAAGCCCCTGAATTTTCCATTCACCACATTTTAGATAAATGTGTTAGTATTTCTTAACAAGGCAACAGTTCTATTCCCTTAAAAAGTATTCATTGTAACTCTGGTCTAGTTGATTCGTCTGGGTTAATTTATACTTATAATAGTTCCTCCAATAACAAGTTTATCTCAAATTTTGAGGTTTGACTACTAACAGCTTTAAAGACCCACCACTCCCTTCCCCCTCCTGCCCCACATCACCTCTCTCCCTCCTGTCCCACATCACCACTCCCCTCCCCCTCCTGCCCCACATCTAGGAAAGCTGATGTAAAGCCCAGATGCTACCTCCTTTGGTACCTGCAAGGTCAACCCATGCAACTGACATCACAGAACACTTGAGAACCTTCATCAAGCTAACCACCCCTAATCACTGTAAATATCAAGCCACTCTACTTCCCTAGCTCTCTAAAGACATTTTTTGACCAGCTTGGGAGCCAGCACTGTTTTCCTCAGCCAGCTTCTTAATGGGTAAATAAAGCTTTTCATGTCTTCTTGGTGAGTGTGTGTTTGTGGTGTCATCAGTTTTGACTTTAGAATCAAACCTTAGATGGAGATCCATCTTGTCTCAACAGAATTACTTCAACAGTTTCCAATATATATATTTAAAACTCAAGCAGAGGGACATCCCTGGTTGTGCAGTGGTTAAGAATCCACCTGTCAATGCAGGGGACACGAGTTAGAGCCCTGGTCCAGGAAGGTCCCACGTGCAGCGGAACTAAGCCCATGAGCCACAACTACTGATCCCATGTGGCACAACTACTGAAGCCTGTGAGCCTAGAGTCCATGCTCTGCAACAAGAGAATCCACCTCAAGGAGAAGCCTGCACACTGCAATGAAGAGCACCCCCAGCTCGCCACAACTAGAGAAAGCCTGCGTGCAGCAACGAAGACCCAACGCAGCCAAAAACAAACAAACAAATAATAAATATTACATTAAAAAAAAAACTCAAGCAGAAAAAATGTTGCTGGAAGAATATATGGTAGCTTATAATATTAACAGAAGGCTGGAAAGCCAGGCTCAGAAGTTGGGTAACTACCAAGAGCATCTAGGTAGCAGGAAAGAGAGCCAGCATCATGCCTCAGGGACAATCTAGTTAGGATTTTGCTGCTGGCCCTAATACCACGGAGTACTTATCACTGCCTCCATTCCTGAACTCTCACAGCACTGATTGCCAAAGCTGCATGGAAAAGTCTCCCTATACCCATATCATTTGGTCACTTTTCAAGATTCAAACCTGGAGGTGTGAGTATTTAATTATCAGAGCCCTAGTTTCCACACTCTAGTCAGCTGCAAAGCTGGGAGAAGGTTTAACTGACTTCTTCTGATTTAATAATGTCTCCTATTAAGATATACACAATTGATGATAGCCTCAAAGTAGAAATGTTGTTCTGATTCTGGGTAACATAAAACTATGTAAAGCACCCTTTCGTCATTTGGGAGATAGAAGGAAGAGGAAAATCAATGAAAATTGATGATAATATTACTATTACCCATATGGATGGTACTAAGTCTATATCTCTAACCCAAATATCTCTCTGTAGATTCAGTCTTTCATTTCAATTTCCCTTTGGGCTATTTACATCCAGATTCTCTCCTGCAAGTTCAAAGTGAAAATGCCAGAGACCTAAACATCGTCTCCCAAAGCCGGCTCTTTTCTAAGATTTACCTAATTCTGTAGGCTACCTTGTCTTCTAATCACGTCACTGCCACCATGGAGTTGGCTTTCTTCCTTGTGGCCTGTGTCACCAAAGATTGTCAATTGCTCCACAACCTTTTTATTTATAAAATTGTTATATACTTATTATAATCAGGTTCATGCATGTCAGAACACATAAACCAAATTAGATTTTACCGTATCTGGCTAAAGATAATTTTGACCAAGGGCTTCATTGAATTCATGTGTTTGTATCTTCAAACTTTTTAATGAAATACATTCTTTGAGGAGAAATATACGATCCCAATTGGAAGAGAAATTATTCTATGAGAATTTCAGGGGGTATTATTAGGAATATAACCAAGAAGAGGTAAACCTCACAGCTTTTCACCAATTGGAAATAACTATAATATTTTGACTTCCTTTTAAAAGATTAATTTGCTTAGGTACTGTATCAGATACCTCTTCTACACTACTTTCTATCCATTCTGCATCACCCATTTCTGGCGTTTTCAGCCACTGTTCCCAGCCTTGCCATTGTTGCTCATTAACTGACTCCAGGAGGTCTTCAAAAAGTGTCACACATGCACCCCCTCCTCACAACACACACCTCTCATTCACTGCCCTGGGGCTTACCTAGTGATGCTGAAGTGTGAGATGTTAGGGGACATGCTCAGTGCCTACAACTTGGAAGTAAGGGGAAATTAATGCCCCACAGATAAATTCCTGACAATAGAATACCAGACTGGAGAACAGATTAGTCTCACTTCCTTCCCAACTATCATTTAAGTAGTGGTCTTTCTATTTTTTTAGAAGATATTCCCATGAGATCAAGCAAGCTGTTGTGCATATAGTAAGTGCATGTGATTTTGCAATACACTCTTGTACTGGCTCTCCCTCCATTCCTGCTTCACTCCCTTTTCCCCTAACTTGCTTCTATAGATTTATAACTCACTACATTAATAAAGTGGAAGCCCATGCTTCAAACTTTGCTTTCTGGTCAACCCAGGCTAATATAGATGATTGCACTGTCTCCTTCATAAATAGTCTGAGATTATTTAGAAGAAGCTGGGCTTAGAGAACAAAATCATATGAAGACTGCCAAGGCCAAGATGGGGATAGGAGGTAAGGAGGTAGGGAAAATTTGTTTCAGGAAGCAAAAGTTTGAAAGTATACTGTTTATGATAGAAATTATGTATCTATATTGATTAACTATAGTTAAAAAGGAATTAATATACTGGTGAGGCTAAAGTAGGAAATGTTTATGGAAGATTTGTTTCCTAGGCACCAAATTGCTCATATTTACATTACCTTATATGGAGACAACAAATTTGATACTTTCAGTGACTAGAAGTAGTGGCAAAGTACAGAGCTAAAGCCAGATTTCCTTTTTAGAATAATTTTCTTTGTTTAAAATTAATTAATTAATTAATTAATATTTTAGCTGCGTCAGGTCTTAGTCACGGCATGCATGCAGGATCCAGTTCCCTGACCAGGGATCGAACCCCGGCCCCCTGCATTGGGAGCGTGGAGTCTTACCCACTGGAGTCTTCCCGACCAGGGAAGTCCCTAGAACAAATTTTATATTTTCAAGCTGTCAATCACATGAGTGAACATAAATCAACAAAATAGAAAAGGGACATTATGTAACAAAACAATTGCCACTTAGTATTGTCAATGAGTTTGCAGAAATCTTTATCCAAGTTTGCATATTATGACTTATCTTTGATTTATTTGCTTGAGATCTGTGATATTACTGAGATTTTAGACACATCTATTCTTTCACAACTATCTTTTTGAAATGTTCTGGGACTGCTTACTTGTACAAGTTAGTGAGAAAACATAATTAAATGAAGTGTAATGAAAACTAATTCAAGTTTGGAAACCTGAGTTTTTTCTTCTTATATTATAGTTGAAACATTTATCATAGTACAATTTTAATCCTTATAAATTTGTACTTATATAGAAAAGTATCTTTCTCATTATCCTAGTTGCTAAAATTTTATATGGCAAACTCTTTAAAAACTTTACATAAGAAAGAGGGGGCTGAATTTCTTTAAAGAACAAATGTTCTGATTTCTAGTAAAAAAAAAAAAAGAAAGAGAAATCTTACATAGAAATCCATCCATAGGTTCAGTCATTTTGAAATACATTCTTGAAATTAATCTTGGCATTAAAAATTTAACACTAAATTTACTCTGAAAAGAAAGTAGCAAGTAAATTGGACAGAAAGTAGCTTTTCAATATATAAAAAAAACCTACATTTTAAATTTCTGGCATGTCTTAATATTAACATTTACTGAGACAGTATTTGGCTTGGCAGAGGTCCCATGTGACTTACCTCCTAGTCATGCAAAAAGTGGCATATAATATTAGACAAATATATGTTGAATTTGATGTACTTAATGGGGAAAATAATTGGACAGAATATAAAAAGCACTAACACTAAAAGAAAAAAGTGATAAATTATATTTCACCAACATTTAAAATATTTTCTCACCAAAAGGCAAGGAATAATCCATACACTGTGAAATATATTCAGATATATAAATTACAAAAAGGACATATCCAGAATATGTACATAATCTTACAAATAAACAATAAAAAGGTGGATAACTCAGTTAAAAAAAAATGGGAAAAGACTTGAAGAGACACTTCACAAAAGGTAAGTGAATGACCAATAAATATATAAAAAGGTGGTCAACATTTTTATTAATAGTCATTGAGGATATGTACAAAAAAGTGACGACAAGATACTATTCACACCCTAGGAAGGCTAACCAAAGGAAAACAAAAAACGAAAACTAAAAATATCAAACGTTATCAAGCATGTAGGCCAGTTGGAACTCTCAAAAACTGCAGTTGGGTGTTATATCAGTTTGCTAGGGCTGTCAAAATGAAGTACTGCAAAGTGGAGGCTTACACAACAGAAATCTGTTGTCTCAGTTCTGGAGACCAGAAGTGTGAAGTCAAAGTGTTGGCAGGGTTGGTTCCTTTTGAGAGCTCTGAGAAAAGGATCTCCTTCAGGCCTCTCTCCTTGGCTTGTAGATGGCTATCTTCATGTTCATATGGCGTTCTCCCTCTTTATGTATGTCTGTTTCTAAATTCCCCCTTTTCATAAGAATACCAGTCATATCAGATTAGGACCCACCCAATGATCTCATTTTAATTTAACTAATTACATCTGCAACAACTCCATTTCTAAAGAAGAACACATTCTGAAGTAATGGGAATTAGGACTCAACATATGAATCTTGGAGGTACACAATTCAACCCATAATAGGTATGAAAATGGTACAATCACTTTGTAGTACTGATTGTAGTTAAATATATCTCTACACTACAATCCAACAATTTCATACTTTAGATATGTACTCAAGATATGTGAAATCATATTTTGCCCAAAAGACTTGTAGAAAAATGTTTATAGCAGACTTACTCATAGTAGCTGAAAGCTGGAAATGGAAATGATCCCAGATATCCATCTACAAGAAAAAATGTTTAACAAACTATGAAATATCCATACAATGAAATATTACTCAGCAATTAAAATGGATGAAGTAAATGCAACAACATGGATCATTGCAAAATCATTATGTTAAGCAGGTAAGTCAGGAACAAGTCCTGGAAGGTGACGGAGGTCAGATAATGGTGAACAGTTATAACATCTTTCATACACAGGTGATGAGAAAGGCAGATTCTGGGGATGCTTTAAAATCATAGAAGTTTCTTTCCAAACCAGTAAAGAAGAAGAAATGTAATTGGCTTATATAGTTAGAAAGCCCTCAATTTACTGATTTAAGTAAATAATTTATCAACAGATTTTAAGAGCTAAAATGATTTGAATAGTGCCTCCTAAATTCCCACTAAAATATCAACTGCTTATAACTACAGGACAAAATGTAAAAGAACAAAATAAAATAGAATGTACAACATGTAATAGTCTTTCTTTGGCTCATTGGAAGACTCTCAGTTGTCTAAGTGTTCTAATGATCACAGCCCCTGAAAGACTAATTTGCTAATTTGCAAAATAAATTTCAAGGTCCTTTCTTTCTTGCTTCAACTGCTCCTGATCAAACATTAAAAATATTTGCTGAAAAACGCTAACTTTAATTGAAAGGAAAGAAAGGGGAAAAAAAACCTCACAACCTCATTACCACAGCCATTATAGTGGTTTTGCTTTCCCATGTTTACATTTCAGCCCTTGTCCATTTGCAGACATATTTTTTTACATATTATTAGACACAGCATAAATATAGTTAATGCTCCTTTTTCACTGACCAATATATTTATAAGCATTTTTCTATGCATTTTACTGTATGTTTAAGCGGAATATGTGCTGTGAAATCTGTGAATCCATAAAAAATACACATCAAATTATAAGGCACTGTGGCAAAGATGATTAGTTTTCTACCCCAATATCATCTCTTCTCCTTAGGAAGTTAAAAAATATATACTTAGGAAAGCAAAGTATAATGCAAATAACGATTGTATTTCTCAGCCTCTCAGGAATTAAGGGTCATTAAATTTTGACCAATAAGAGGTAAGGAGAACTTTTCTCATGGTATTTCTGGTTATGATCTTTAAGCAGGAATGATCATTTCCTTTTTTACTTTTTTCCTCATTTGGGATTTAGACAGGATGGCCAAGTTTGAGAAAATCATCTTAAAATATCAAGCTAGAATGAGCCAAGATTCTGGAAGAGAAGGTCTGGATTGAAATGCCTTGAGAGATAAACAAGTTGTTCACCCATTATTGTTTTTTTGATTTTGATTTAGTTTTGTTTCGTCATATGTTGCTGAACCTAACACTAACAAATACAGGCCCAGTAAAATTCTTCAGCAAAAAAACATACATTGACACTTTGTAAGCTTCTAGAAATGCGTATGTTTAAAAAAATTCCAACAGTACAGAAAGGTATAAAACAAAAATTAAAACTATTCACTCTCCATTTCCTCCCCCCAAAATAATGTCTATTGAAAGTTTGTTTTGTTCCTCCAAATAAATATTTATTTGCTCATATGATAAAAAGATATAAGTACAGATGGATAACTAGCTATAAAAGTGCATCTTGACTGTTAGTTATTTTAGTTATTTTTATCTACATATATAGGCATTGATGTAGATATAAATACATACACATGCACATTTTTCCTGATCTTAGCAGCATTATACAGTACCTATTTATATGTTCTGAAGGCTGAGAAAAGTAGCTAATTTTCACTTTCTTCTATCCTCCCTCTCTTCTTAACCTCCTGGATTTCATTATGTTACATTTTTTCTAACATTCCTTCTATAACATTATATGACTACTTACAATTTTATTTCTTGATTTTTTCAGGTTGATTCAATACTTGTTAATTTTCCACCAAGTAAGTTGAGAAAATTAATAGAATTCTCTTAACTACTATTCTCCACTCCACTTCCCATTTTTTGTTTCTTGTCATTATGACACATATATAGATATATGATATTATGCTATATGTTATTATGACATATATACAATATATAGTGTATAACATTTAATGTCTGTAACCACAATTTATATAGTTTTATATATGAGTGATTTCAATACTGATCATTGTTCTTTCATCATGACTTATTTTGAGTTGCCTGGATTTTTCTAATAGTTATATCTAAAAAGGCTTTTATGTTTGGAAATGTCTTGCTTCTTCCTCTATACATTAACACATTTGGATGAGCATAACTTTCTTGGGCCTTCATAATCTCACAGTCATAACTCCATTGTCACTGGGGATTTAGTATAGATCATCCTGGCTCTGGAGAACCCTGAGGTATGGCTCCCCTTATTTCTCTCTCTAAATGTTTGAGAAGTTCTTTATTCTTGAAATTCAATGTTTGTCTCAGTACAGATGATTTTTACATCAGTTTTCCCTAAATTAGGGTGGGTGATTTCAATCTCAGAAAATCCAATTCTTCCTTAATTTCAGGGAGAATTCACACAAATCTTTTGTCAAATTTCGCCCACACTGTTTACATTATATATGTCAAAGGCATCATTTTCTTTAACCTGGGGCCAGTTTTTTTTTTAATCTTTTAGTAATTCTAAAATATAAAATGATACTTGATTGTTGATTTATGCTCACAAGTAAAGGAACCGTTTGTTTTATGTTAGTAATTTTACTTCATTTCCTCCACAGTTTAAAAAGGTTGTCAGGTAAACAGAACTTAAACCTAAACAATTTATATTCAGAAATTTTTCTCAGGTTCTGAGAAAAATGACACAGGTAATTTGAGGGGAAAGAGAGGTGTTTGCTTACTAAAAATGTCCTTATTCTACATTTTTATCTAATAGATAATTTGACTGGATATATAATTCTGGGTGGAAGTTATTTTCTCCCAGAGTTTGGAAGCGTTTACTCCATTTTCTTTAGCTTCTAGCATTGCTGTTGAAAAGACTTGTCTTTCTGTTTTTGGATTCTTTATATGAATAAATAATACTATTATTTCTCTCTGAAAGCTTTTAGAATAATTTATTTCTTTGTATTCTAAAATTTCAGGATCATAATATTTATATTGATCTTTTTTCATTTATTTTGCTCAGCAGTTAGTGATCATTTACAATTTGGAAATTCATGTCTCTCAGTTCTTAAGACATTTTAGCTATACTTGCTTCATATTTTTCTCTCCTTTTAGCTTATCTTTCTGGAATTCCTGTTATTTGTATTTGGAATATCCGAAATAGTTCTTTGAAACTTTTATCCTTACTTTCTTAATTTTCAATTTTCTTTACTCTCTCTTCTAGAAGATTCTTCAACTTTATCTTTCTTTCCTTCATTTATACTACAAAAGTATTGATTTCTCAGAGCATTTTTGTTGTTGTTGTTATCTGTGCTGTTTTATATGGCATCTTGTTTTTTCTTACAGGTGTAATACTTTTACTGATGGAAAATGTTTGATCCTCTGTAGAGAATAAAACTCCAGATTTCTGAGAGCATAATGCAAGATAAATTCCCTGGCAGGGCAGACTGAGGGAGAGTCTTTAGGGGTCTAACCACTTCTTATTTATTTATTTATTTATTTATTTATTTATTTATTTATTTATTTTTGACTGCGTCGGGTCTTCGCTGCTTTCTCTAGTTGCAGCGAGTGGGGCCTACTCTTCGTTGCGGTACGTGGGCTTCTCATTGTGGTGGCTTCTCTTGTTGCGGAGCACAGGCTCTAGGCACGTGGGCTTCAGTAGTTATGGTGCGCAGGCTCAGTAGTTGTGGCTCATGGGCTCTAGAGCACAGGCTCAGTAGCTGTGGCGCACGGGCTTAGTTGCTCCCTGGCATGTGGGATCTTCCCAGATCAGGGCTGGAACCCGAGTCCCCTGAATTGGCAGGTGGGTTCTTAACCACTGTGCCCCCAGGGAAGCCCTCTAACCACTTCTTAAAAAAACTTTCAAACTATCTTGATTTAGCTTAGACTCACCCATCCCACCCTTGCATCCCAGCCTCCCTCCCCTTTCTGAGAGACACCAGATGTTAACAATCCCTGAGCCTTTAGATCTCTGTAGTGTAAACTGGGTTGCTTTATTGTTAACACCATGGATTTAGAATTGAGCTTTAGGATTTGACTTCCTTGGGTATAAGTTACCATTCATAAATCTGTCTACAGCTCTTAAAATTGTTTTGATATTTCCTCTCCTGTTAGCTATGTCCTTTTAGGTGATTTGTGACTTAAAAGAAATTTTAATAGCTATGAGGATGGAACAAATATAAATATGTGCCTTCATTCTATCTTCTTTATCTAGATGGCCTCTTAATCAATTTTGTGATAAAAGATTGTTGACTACTTTTTAAAATTTAGTATTTACTTGTTGCTATTATTTGTAAAATATAAACAAATTTTAAAAGAGAGAAAATGTTAAATATAAGCAAACTGCCAAGATAATAAAAGGAGAAGAGAAAGAACCTGCTTAACATGAAGACATGCAAGTTTTCTCATCTTGAAGGTGAGGACTATGTGACTTGGATTAGTAATGGCCATAGTAAGATAAACTGAATTCTTTAGGGTCTTATTTATATTTTCATATAAATATTTAATTGTTTGGTTGAATTAAGCTCAAAGAAGTGGTCTAAACTGTTCTGATCTAAATTAAGAAAAATCCCTCATAATCTTTAAAATTTCCAAATGATACAATAATACTTAATGAGGATGAAAATAACTAGTGTCATTATTTCTTTTGCCTACACAAGGTTTATGAAAATCTCAAGAGAAAATGCTCTGAGTTGATCACAATCTGTTTTGTTTTTCCTTCCCCTTCACTTTCCCACTCCCACTGCCCCTTTCCCTTTCTCTTCTCCCTCTCCCAGTCCCTCTGCATCTTTTCTTTCTCAGACATGAATTTTGGCATCTGAACGTAAGTGCAAGTGGAATGTAAGAAGGAAAGAAGAAGCTGAATGTTATGGATTTGAAACTTCTTGACAAAACACAGCTGCTCATGTTGGAGGACATTTTATTGAAAACATAAATTCCCACAAGCAGCACCTGGAGTCCAGTAGTTTTCAAGCTGACAAGACTGTGTTGTGAACATTCTAACTGAATATTTAACAACTGTGGTAAATGTCAATTATGTAAATGGTAAAATGATATACTCTAGATTTATGGAGCACAAAATAAACTCATAGTGGGAAAATTTTCACATAAATAATTACTTGAGGAATTTTTTGTTTCTTGCATGCAATGTTCTAAAAAACTCAATAAACATGAGTGCAAACCACTATTTTCCATCAGAGAATAATTAAATACAGATGGAATAGAAACTGACAATATGATACTGAAGAAGTTAATAATGGAATTGTAATATTCTTAACCATAAAATGATATTATAGATATGATACGAATTTCTTCCTGTAAACTACCTGCTCCAACTCTCTCCCCACCCACAAATTGAAAGGAGCTAAGGATCTGTGCTTTATGAGGCTAACCATCTGGATAAGAACTGAAATTTTCAGTTGAAATTCTAAATGTTTACAAATATTTGGGTGCTTTTTGTTGAGTACACCACACCCATAACTTTTAAGTTTCTCTTAAAATTTTAATTTTCATCTGGGTATTGTTCTAAAACATTTCATTACTTTATTCAAAAGTTAATAATTCAACTGTTTTGTTTTTTGTTGACAAATATACACACATGGCCCAGACTCCTATTTAGCCTCAGTATTAATCACATTTCTTTAGGCCCCAGGTTCATAATGGATATGACTAGGAGTGTGTTCTCTGAGAATATATTGAGGGCTTTTTCAAACTACAAATTCCACCCCAAGGCTGATAAATTCCTGGAAGTATGTAGCCCCCTTTTCCCAAAGTCTCCTAACCTCCCAACCTTAGCAGCACTGCACTAAAAATCAATTATGCACAAGAAAAATATCCTACATCACAAAAAAAAAAGAAGTTATATATTGTTATTATTGCTTCAAGGTTAACTTCAATCCTGTGTATGTTATTAGGCATGAAACATGGTGGTTATGTTCAAAATATCATTAGATTTTTCAGATATAATTATTGATTGCCAGAAATACAGGGTCAGTGTATGCAAACATCACATATTTTCAACTTTTAACAGTACAAAACCAATTTTGAGTAATTGTATTTTTAAGTCATTAAGCAAAGAATTTTAGGTTTTGAAAATTTATGTAACTGAGTATATCTTTAAAAAGATATAAAGCCTAAAGATGATGGAACAACATGAAAGAAATCTGAAATTGCAGAAGAAATGAAATTCTGAAAGGTGAACTTAAATTAATCATTAGCTTAACAACAGCATTAGATCAAATTGATTGAGTGTTAGTTATATACCTGACACTGTTCTAGGTATTTTATGTGAATTAACCAATTTACTTCTCAAAGCAATTCTTTGATAATTTACTCCTAGAAGCAACCTTTTGACATTATTATTATTTTCTTCATATTAGTAGTGAAATATATGGCTATGTTAAAGCAATGGATGAGGAGATAGGACAGCTTGTATCCAATTTTGGTCTTGCTTTTGGTCTAGGCACAATGCTCAGTTGCTTTTAAAATGAAATTTTGTGCCAAGAAGACTTGCGTTTATCTTTCAGTTATAAAACGCTACAGATTTTAAGCTTTTCTGTCTTATGGATTGAGTGAAAAATAAGTTATTGTATTTAGGCAATTTCTTGTTCTTGATTCAGACTTCATGGGCTGTACCTCAGGTTTTTCAAATCGCTAACATAATGATAATAATAATATTTTTCTCAGAGTATTGATTGGAAAAGGTAATGAGTTATTATAGTGTTACTGAAGGTAAATATTTAGGATAGTGTTTGGTCTGCAACAAACACTCAACAAATTTGAGCTAATACTGTCTTTGACTAAATATCAGGATTTAAAGGTTTTTTATTTTTCTGTAAAATTTTTAAAGATAGTATTTTGCATATTATTCAGCAAGTCTGCTCTTAATGCTTTATAATAAAATAATTTAGCTATTAACAATAATAGTAAACAACTGATAAATGTAAATTGCTAGTACAATCTTAACATCTTAAGTATTATGATGTTATCCATTACCATCATTCCACAATATTGCATTGTTTACTTCTTATTTCACCTAGTGCTTAGACTATTGTTTACTCCAAGTATTCTTTACTCAAAGGAGGTTTACTTCTTTTTTCTCTTCAACATTCCTTTGAGATGGTTAATTTAGAATACTCAGAGATATTTTATTTATAATTAATCTAAAATTCTCTGTTTGATTTTCAAACTTCCCCACAGTCACATCTCACAATATTTTCATGTTGCTTTTATCCACTTCTGTTGGTGTCTGCTGTCCCCAAACTTTAACAGCTAGATCTCTCACAAAAATTCAATCCTGCCTAATTTTCTAATTCACTTTTGACCAGATCAGGAAATAATATATATCAACACCACAGTCTCCTTTGTGACAAGAGCAGGAATCTAAATAAACTGTAACTACCTTATCAAGGATGAGATTTGGTAACCAATGAAAATTTCAAAACTCAATTTTCTCCGAAAAAGTAATCTTCTGATATACTTCCTTGTACACCTCCAAAAAGGTTTTCTGAAAAGTTATATACAGCCTCAAAAATTTGTAAATTCAACAAAAATTTAAATAGTATGAAAGTGTGCAATGTGCTACATTATGTAAATATTGCCATTTAAAACTAAAACTGTTACCTCACCCTTGCAAATTTATCCATTGGACTTGAAATACCATATCAATTTTATACCTAATATAATTTAAATAAAATATATATAATCAAGAATATGAATTTATCATTGTTCCCTTTTCTCCTTAAACTCACATTTCCATTCCATTCCATTTTCTGAATTCAGAATTCACCCATTGTATAGTATAGTTATGCTTGAAAGTGTTTTATTGATCACCCTATCATACACCTCTGCCTCAAAAATACATATATTATTTAAATTTATTTCAATAAAATTATTTTATTACAAGATTTTATATTAGCATATATTTCTTAAATATTTTTATTAAAACATTGTAATTGCAGATTTGGTTGATTCTATCTTTAAAACAATGACTGTCTTGTGACTAAATTGTAGAGGCATTTCTTTTTGACAAATAACCTATAACATCAGACTAAGTTGGATTTTTTTTTCTAACATTTTTATTGGAGTATAATTGCTTTACAATGTTGTGTTAATTTCTGCTGTATAACAAAGCAAATTAGGTATATGTATTCATATATCCGCATATCCCCTCTTCTTGCACCTCGCTCCCAACCTCCTTATACCACCCCTCTAGGTGGTCACAAAGCACCAAGCTGATCTCCCTGTCCTATGCAACTGCTTCCCACTAGCTATCTATTTTACATTTGATAGTGTATATATGTAAATGCTACTCTTTCACTTCGTCCCAACTTACCCTTCCCCATACCGGTGTCCTCAAGTCCATTCTCTACATCTGTGTCTTTATTCCTGTTCTACCCCTAGGTTCATCAGAACCACTTTTTTTTTTTTTTTTTTTTTTTAGATTCCATATATATGTGTCAGCATATGGTATTTGTTTTTCTCTTTCTGACTTACTTCACTATTCTATATGACAGACTCTAGGTCCATCCACCTCACTACAAAAAACTCAATTTTGTTTCTTTTTATGGCTGAGTAATATTCTATTGTGTATATGTGCCACATTTTCTTTATCCATTCATCTGTCGATGGACACTTAGGTTGCTTCCATGTCCTGGCTATTGTAAATAGAGCTGAAATGAACATTGTGGTACATGACTCTTTTTGAATTATGATTTTCTCAGGGTATATGCCCAGTAGTGGGATTGCTGGGTCATATAGTAGTTCTATTTTTAGTTTTTTAAGGAACCTTCATACTGTTCTCCATAGTGGCTGTATCAATTTACATTTCCACCAAGAGTGCAAGAGGGTTCCCTTTTCACCACACCCTCTCCAGCATTTATTGTTTGTAGATTTTTTGATGATGGCCATTCTGGCCGGTGTGAGGTGATACCTCACTGGAGTTTTTGTTGTTGTTGTTTTTTGTTTTTTTGACAGGGACAAGAAAGTAGAGTTTATTGGTGGGCATGGGTAGGCAGGGGGCAGCGCCAAGGCTCTCACGAGTGCAGGGCCCGCCATTTGTCCAGGGGGCCATGATTAGGGATGTACTTGACCCCACAGCCATCTGGGATGAGCCGCTTTTCTGCCACCATGTTTTCAAATTCATCTGCATTAAACTTAGTAAATCCCCACTTCTTGGAGATGTGGATCTTCTGGCGGCCAGGGAACTTGAACTTGGCCCTGCGGAGGGCCTCAAGCACATGCTCCTTGTTCTGCAGCTTGGTGCGGATGGACATTATGACCTGGCCAATGTGGACCCTGGCCACTGTGCCCTGGAGCTTTCCAAAGGCACTGCACATACCTGTCTGGAGCCTAGATTGGGGACAGCATGCCAGTCATTAATGTCCACGGGAAAGGGCTGTCTCCAAGGTCCCTTAGGGCAACCCACACAGGCAACAGGCTGCATACACTACCCAGGAGGCTGCTGTCTGCAGCCTCACTGGAGTTTTGATTTGCATTTCTCTAATGATAAGTGATGTTAAGCATCCTTGCATGTGTTTGTTGGTAATCTGTATATCTTCTCTGGAGAAATGTTTATTTAGGCCTTCCACTCATTTTTGGATTGGGTTGTTTGTTTTTTTGATATTGAGACTACATGAGCTGCTTGTATATTTTGGAGATAAATCTTTTGTCAGTTGCTTCATTTGCAAATATTTTCTCTCATTCTGAGGGTTGTCTTTTCATCTTGTTTATGGTTTCCTTTGCTGTGCAAAAACTTTTAATTTTCATCAGGTCCCATGTCTTAATTTTTGTTTTTATTTCCATTACTCTAGGAGGTGGGTCATAAAGGATCTTGCTGTGATTTATGTCAAAGAGTGTTCTGCCTATGTTTTCCTCTAAGAGACTTATAGTGTTTGGCCTTACACTTAGGTCTTTAATCAATTTTGAGTTTATTTTTGTGTATGGTGTTAGGAAGTGTTCTAATTACATTCTTTTATATGTAGCTGTCTAATTTTCCCAGCACCACTTTTTAGAGGCTGTCTTTTCTCCACTGTATATTCTTGCCTCCTTTGTCAAAGATAAGGTGACCATAGGAGCATGGGTTTATCTCTGGGCTTTCTATCCAGTTCCATTGATCTATAGTTCTGTTTTTGTGCCAGTACTATAGTGTCTTGATTACTGTAGCTTTGTAGTATAGGCTGAAGTCAGGGAGCCTGATTCCTCCAGCTCCGTTTTTCTTTCTCAAGATTGCTTTGGCTATTCTGGGTCTTCTGTGTTTCCATACAAATTATAAAATTTTTTGTTCTAGTTCTGTGAAAAATGCCATTGGTAGTTTGATAGGGTTTGCATTGAATCTGTAGATTTCTTTGGGTGGTATAGTCATTTTCACAATGTTGCTTCTTCCAATCCAAGAAAATAGTATATCTCTCCATCTGTTTGTAACTTCTTCACTTTCTTTCATCAGTGTCTTACAGTTTTCTGCATATAGGTCTTTTGTCTCCTTAGGAAGATTTATTCCTAGGTATTTTATTCTTTTTGTTGCAGTGGTAAATGGGATTGTTTCCTTATTTTTTCTTTCAGAGTTTTTGTTGTTAGTGTATATGAATGCAGGAGATTTCTATGCATTAATTTTGTATCCTGCTACTTTACAAAATTCATTGATCAACTCTAGTAGTTTTCTGGTGGCATCTTTAGGATTTTCTATGTATAGTATCATGTTATCTGCAAACAGTGACATTTTTACTTCTTTTCTGATTTGGATTCCTTTTATTTCTTTTTCTTCTCTGATTGCAGTGGCTAAAACTTCCAAAACTATGTTGAATAATAATGGTAAGAGTGGGCAACCTTGTCTTATTCCTGATCTTAGCGGAAATGGTTTCAGTTTTTCACTATTGAGAACGATGTTGGCTGTGGGTTTGTCATATATGGTCTTTATTATGTTGAGGTAGGTTCCCTCTATGCCTACTTTCTGGAGAGTTTTTGTCATAAATGTGTGTTTAATTTTGTTGAAAGTTTTTTCTCCATCTATTGAGATGATCATATGGTTTTAATCCTTCAATTTGTTAATATGGTTTATTACTTTGATTGATTTGCGTATATTGAAGAATCCTTGCATTCCTGGGATAACCCCCAGTTGATCATGGTGTATAATCCTTTTAATGTGCTGTTGGATTCTGTTTGCTAGTATTTTGTTGAGGAATTTTGCATCTATGTTCTTCAGTGATATTGGTCTATAGTTTTCTTTTTTTGTGACATCTTTGTCTCGTTTTGATATCAGGGTGATAGTGACCTCGTAGCATGTGTTTGGGAGTGTTCCTCCCTCTGCTATATTTTGGAAGAGTTTGAGAAGTATAGGTGTTAGCTCTTCTCTAAATGTTTGATAGAATTCACCTGTGAAGCCATCTGTTCCTGAGCTTTTGTTTCTTGGAAGATTTTTAATCATAGTTTCAATTTCAATGCTTGTGATTTATCTGTTCATATTTTCTATTTCTTCCTGGTTCAGTCTTGGAAAGTTGTACTTTTCTAAGAATTTGTCCATTTCTTCCAGGTTGTCCATTTTATTGGCATACATTTTCTTGTAGTAGTCTCTCATGATCCTTTGTATTTTTGCAGTGTCAATTTTTACTTCTCCTTTTTCATTTCTAATTCTGTTGATTTGAGTCTTCTCCCCTTTTTTCTTGATAAGTCTGGCTAATGGTTTATCAATTTTTGTTTATCTTCTCAAAGAACCAGCTTTTAGTTTTATTGATCATTGTTATTGTTTCCTTCATTTCTTTTTCATTTAATTCTGATCTGATCTTTATGATTTCTTTCCTTCTGCTGACTTGAGGTTTTTTTTGTTCTTCTTTCTCAAATTTCTCTAGGTGTAAAGTTAGGTTGTTTATTGGAGACTTTTCTTGTTTCTTGAGGTAGGCTTGTATAGCTATAAACTTCCCTCTTAAAACTCCTTTTGCTGCATTCCATAGGTTTGGGGTTATCATGTGTTCATTGTCATTTGTATCTAGGTATTTTTTAATTTTCTCTTTGATTTCTTCAGTGATCTCTTGGTTATTTAGTAGCATATTGTTTAGTCTCCATGTGTTTGTATTTTTTACAGTTTTTTTTTCCTCTAATTGATATCTAGTCTCATAGCATTGTGGTCGGAAAAGATACTTGATACAATTTCAAATTTCGTAAATTTACTGAGGCTTGGTTTGTGACCCAAGATATGATATATCTTGGAGAATGTTCCATGAGCACTTGAGGAGAAAGTGTATTTTGTTGTTTTTGTTTGGACTGTCCTATAAATATCAGTTAGGTCTGTCTGTTCTAATGCGTTTTTTAAAGCTTGTGTTCCCTTATTTATGTTCATTTTGGATGATCTGTCCATTGGTGAAAGTGGGGTGTTAAAGTCCCCTACTATTATTATGTTACTATCGATTTCCCTGTTTATGGCTGTTAGCATTTGCCTTATGTATTGAGGTGTTCCTATGTTAGATGCATAAAGATTTACCATTGTTATATCTTCTTCTTGGATGGATCCCTTGATCATTATGTAGTGTTCTTCTTTGTCTCTTGTAATAGTCTTTATGTTAAAGTCTATTGTCTGATATCAGTATTGCTAGTCCAGCTTTCTTTTGATTTCCATTTTCATGGAATATCTTTTTCCATCCCCTCACTCTCAGTCTGTATGTGTCCCTAGGTCTGAAGTGGGTATCTTGTAGACAGCATATATATGGGTCTTTTTTTTTGTATCCATTCAGCAGGTCTGTGTGTTTTGGTTGGAGCATTTAATCAATTTACATTTAAGGTAATTATCTGTATGTATGTTCCTATTACCATTTTCTTAATGTTGTGGGTTTATTTTTGTAGGTCTTTTCCTTCTCTTGTTTCTCCTGTTCAGAGAAGTTCCTTTAGCATTTGTTTTAAAGCTGGTTTGGTGGTGCTGAATTCTCCTAACTTTTGCTGATCTGTAAAGGTTTTAATTTTCCATTGAATCTGAATGATATCCTAGCTGAGTAGAGTAATCTTGGTTGTAGGTTCTTCCCTTTCATCACTTTAAATATGTCCTGCCACTCCCTTCTGGCTTGTAGAGTTTCTGCTGAAAGATCAGCTATTAACCTTATGGGGTTTCCCTTGAACGTTATTTGTTGCTTTTCCCTTGCTGCTTTTAATATTTTTTCTTTGAATTTAAATTTTGATATTTTGATTAATATGTGTCTTGTCATGTTTCTCCTTGGATTTATCCTGTATGGGACTCTCTGAGCTTTCTGAACTTGATTGACTATTTCCTTTCCCATGTTAGGGAAGTTTTCAACTATACTCTCTGCAAATATTTTCTCAGACCCTTTCTTTTTCTCTTCTTCTTCTGGGTCCCCTATATTTCAAATGTTGGTGTGTTAAATGTCTCAGAGGTCTCTGAGACTGTCCTCAGTTCTTTCCATTCTTTTTTCTTTATTCTGCTCTGCAGTAGTTATTTCCACTATTTTTTCTTCCAGGTCACTTATCCATTCTTCTGCCTCAGTTATTCTGCTATTGATTCCCTCTAAAGAATTTTTTAAATCATTTACTGTGTTATTCATCATTGTTTTTTGCTCTTTAGTTCTTCTAGCTCTTTGTTAAAGGTTTCTTGTATTTTCTCCATTCTATTTCCAAGATTTTGGATCATCTTTACTATCATTATTCTGAATTCTTTTTCAGATAAACTGCCTATTTCCTCTTCGTTTGTTTGGTCTGGTGGGTTTTTACTTTGCTTCTTCATCTACTGCATATTTCTCTGTTTTCTCTTTTTTTTTTAACTCACTGTGTTTGGGGTCTCCTTTTTGCAGTCTGCAGGATCGTAGTTCCCATTATTTTTGGTGTCTGCACCCAGTGTGTGAGTTTGGTTCAGTGGCTTGTGTTGGCTTCCTGGTGGAGAGCACTCATGCCTGTGTTCTGGTAGGTGGGACTGTATCTTGTTCTTCTGGTGGCAGGGCCACATCCGGTAGTGTGTTTTGGAGTTTCTGTGAAATTAGTATGATTTTAGGCAGCGTCTCTGCTAATGGGTGGGGTTGTGTTCCTGTTTTTCTAGTTGTTTGGCATGGGGCGTCCAGCACTGGAGCTTGCTGCCGGTTGGGTGGAGCTCGGTCTTAGTGTTGAGATGAAGACCTCTGGCAGAGCTCTCATGGATTGATATTACGTGGGTCTGGGAGGTTTCTGGTGGTCCAATGTCCCGGACTAAGCCCACCCATGTCAGAGGCTCAGGCCCAACACCCAGATGGAACACCAAGTCCCTGTCAGCCATGTGGTTCAGAGGAAAAGAAGAAAGGAAAAAAAAAGAACAGACAACATCCTAGGACAAATGGTAAAAGCAAACCTATACAGACAAAAATCACACAAAGGAGCATACTCATACACACTCACAAAAAAAGAGAAAAATGAGAAAAATATATAAATATATATATAAAAAAAGGAAGAGATCAACCAAACCAATAAACAAATCCACAAATGATAGTAAGCACTCAATACTAAACTAAGATAAACATAAAACCAGAAACAAATTAGACGCAGAAAGTGAACCCCAAGTCTACAGTTGCTCCCAAAGTCCACTGCCTCAATTTTGGGAACATTTGTTGTCTATTCAGGTATTCTTCAGATGGAGGGTTTATCAAGTTGATTGTGGGGGTTTAATCTGCTGCTCCTGAGGATGCATGGAGAAATTTCCCTTTCTCTTCTTTGTTCACACACCTCCTGGCGTTCTGCTTTGGTTTTGGTCCTGTCTCTGTGTGTAGGCTGCCCTCAGGCATCTGTTCCCCACCCAGACTGGAGTGGGTTAAAGCATAGGCTAATTAGGTGGTTCTTGTTCACTCAGGCCAGGGGGAAGGAGGGGTACAGAATGCAGGGTGAGCCTACGGCAGCAGAGACCGGTGTGACTTTTCAACAGCCTGAGGTGTGCCGTGTTCTCCTGGGGAAGTTGTCCCTCGATCCCAGGACCCTGGCAGTGGTGTGCTGCACAGGCTCCCGGGGTGGGCGGTGGATGTGGGTAGTGAGCTGTGTTTGCACACAGGATTCTTGGTGGCTGTAGCAGCAGTGTTAGCAGTTCATGCCCATCTCTGGGGTCCAAGCTGATAGCCATGGCTTGTGCCCATCTCTGGAGTTCATTTACGTGGTGCTGTGCCTTCCATGGGCACACTGGGAAGGAACCCCCTCTCCCTGCACACCCTGAAACAAAGGTCTCTTGCCTTTCTGGCAGGTCCAGACTTTTTCCTGGACTCCCTCCTGGGTAGCTGTGGTGCACTAGCCCCTTTCAGGCTGTCTTTGTGCAGCCAACCCTAGTCCTCTCACTGGGGTCTGACCTCCAAAGCCTGAGCCTCAGCTCCCAGCCCCCACCCGCCCCGGTGGGTGAGCAGACAAGCCTCTCAGGTTGGTGAGTGCTGGTTGGCACCTATCCTCTGTGCGGGAATCTCTCTGCTTTGCCTTCTGCACCCCTATTGCTGCGCTCTCCTTCATGGCTCTGAAGCTTCCTCCCCCTGCCCACCCTCCATCCCTGCCAGTGAAGGGGTTCCCTTGTGTGTGGAAACTTTTCTTCCTTCACAGCTCCCTCCCAGAGGTGCGGGTCCCATCCCTATTCTTTCATTTCTGTTTTTTCTTTTTCCCTACCCATTTACATGGGGATTTTCTTCCTTTTTGGGAAGTCTGAGGTCTTCTGCCAGCATTCAGTAGGTGTTCTGTAGGAGTTGTTCCACATGTAGATGTATTTTTTATGTATTTATGGGGAGGAAGGTGATCTCCACATCTTACTCCTCTGCCCTCTTGAAGGTCTCCCCTCAGAGTAAGTTTTTACCAAGAAAAATATGACTTCAGGTTTCAATACAAATAAATTTCTGAGATTATCATTTGACTTATGAATTTTAGTTCTAAGATGGATGGAGGAATGACTAGCTTAATAAAAACATGGAACCTTATCATGAATTTGTTGCCTGGATGAAAAGAGGCAATGCTTTTATCAAAATTTCTTATCAATGCTTCACTTTGATCTCATGAGTCTCTCCTCAACAACAATGCATTTTTCAAAAATAACTGAAGAGAGGCAGTGTGGAGTAAGGAGGCAATATAGATGAAAATTTTCATATTCCTTAAGTTCCACTCTATAAAATATTTAAATTCAGAAAATATTAAATTCATTAGTCAAAATGCACCATTCCTAAAGCCATTTTCAAGTTAGTAAGATTGCCAAAGATATGAAACTCCATATATAATTTGTCTTACTTTGTCTATATCAGGCATTGGTGATACCATTTCTTTGAATTCTCCCTATAGTTAGTTGACCTATGGGCTTTGACACCCTGTGGCAGTGCAACATAATAAGACTGACAGTTGTGAAAGAAAAAGTTGCTAAGAAAAACAAGTTGATTGTCTCCACCAGATGTCTTCTCAGGAAGACAGATTTTAAGAAAGAGAATATGAGTGTTCAAAGTTGGAAATTTGATTCTCTTAAAACCATTCATGACCAGGTACACATTAGAAAATCTTTGCGAGCTGTGGAGGTTGTACATCTCAGCTTGAAGACCACTGTTTTAAACCAGGGATCCCAAGTGTTGGTGTACATAGGAGCCAGGTAGGTAAAGTAACTGCATTAAGTCATCATGGTCATAATAATGGTATTAAGCAGATGAAATAAGAACTTGGGTACATTCAAGAGGAGATGTCCTAATAGGGCATATTCATCATTCAGAAATAAGAACCCAATTTTGCGATTGGGTTTTTCAAAGTTAGAATTCCAGAGTTGTTTTTTTTTTTCTAATATTAAATATTCTAATTTCTAAATGTTTGGAACTCATTCAATATTTGATTAAAACTCTGAGTAGGCTAAATGAAACATATCTTTAGACAAAATCTATCTCAGGGTTATTTGTTTGTCCTTTCTTTTCTCTTCATGTTCTCTGTCATTTACTTGAGTTATACTTGATATTTCTTATTAACATTCCAGTATATTTCTCATATTAGAGAGCTGGTCTTGCTAGGGCATACACTCCTGGTTTGTTCTTGGCATTGCTCCCTGAAGTTGGGTTAGATTCTACTTTTCCTTATACCCTGGTTGGAATCCACACACAAATGGACAGATCACTTGGGATAATGTATTTCTAGGCATTTGTCTTAAAGGTAACAGGCTGTGTGAGATCTTCTGCTACTTCCTAACACACATTAAGTTGAAAGATTTGTTTCTCTTTAATGCCACACAGACTTTCAAAAATAATGTCTGAAGTTGTTTTGCCTTTGCAAATGTTATGCATTCAGCCATCCAGTGGCTTGAAAATGGTCCAGCCTCTATACACTTTAGCATTCCATTAGTAACCCCCCCCCCCTCTTTTTTCTCTGTTTCCAGCTGGTCCTGTTGATGTGAACACCAAAGTCTGTCTCCTTAGTCACAGCGCATTTAGATACACCAGTTTCTTCAGATTTCTCTTCCTTGTATCCTATGCAACTTCTCTACTTATAGCCAACTGTGCACTTTGTCATTAACCATTTTGGAGAGGCTTCTCCCTTGAAATTCTTCCTCCATCCTTACCATTTATCAACATTGTACTCATTTTTCAGTACTTAATTCTAGTTTCAAATACTCCAGTTACCCTGTGTCTCTTTTTCCTCCTCTTTCTTTCTTTTTCTTTCTTTTTTTTTTACTTCAGAAGTTCATCCCAATTCCAGGTATCTCTTTTTTGAAAACCTATAATATCATTAAGTTCATACTACAAAATCAATTACATTATCTTGAAGTATTGATATTATTATTATTTTTTTATGTATTTTCACCAACTATATTTTAAACTTTTCAAAAGCCAGTCATGTAATTGGACTCAACAAACTGCTTTATAAATTATTAGTGACTGATTTTAAGTTATGTTCCCGTCTTTTGTAGTTAGTGTTTTCTTTCTACTTTTCTCTGAATTCTGTTGGATTATATGTTCTTTTTCAACCACAACATTTAGATAGTTTAAATCACATCTTAAATGTCATTTAGCAACTTAGGGGAAATGAAAAAAGCAAACTCTTCTCAAGGAAGAAAAGAGCTATGAAATGGTCAAAAAAAAATAGTAATCTTTACATCTGTAATATTTACCAATTTTATACAAGATTCTTCTCAGGAAGGAAGCTTACACAAAAAGTGTGTATCAGAAAAGTAAACTTTGGTTCCATCAGTGTTAGGTAGAGATAAGTTTCAGTATGTTTTGGAATAAATTCAATCTAATCTCTGTTCCCTTATATACTTCCTTCTCTTTTTTTTGACTATCAAACATTTCTCTGAGTTCTCACTAGTCTGTTATTCTCACTCTTATAATATCACTGAGATTTTTCTGATTTTGTGTTCTTCTCACTGGAAAGTTACAGGAAAGAGGCAATGTTTAGTGAAGGAACAGTGATGACTGACATCATCTTTCAACTTGTTTTACATTTAATTTACATTTACAAATAAACCCCTTGCTTCATTTAACTTTAGCATCCCTTCAACTTTACATCCACAGAGACCCCTGTGAGGTGACACACAGAAATTAATCTACTTGCATATTTGTGCTATGGTTAAATTCATGATTATGTAGAATAATTATCAAGTTTGATGGAGAAAACTATTTTAATGCATAAAATCTTATGAAGGTAATTAGAACTGGAACTTCTTTGAGCTGCAGGGAAGATGGCTTGGGGACGTATTTGCCTTTACAAATTCTGTACAAGATTACAATAAACTTATCAAGTACATTTGCACTCCTATTCTCTATGGACCCTTCTAGAATGGCAGACTCAACTCTAGCTTCTAACTACCTGGCGTCAATGTTCCCAACAGAGTTAATTTCTCAATGTATAATTTACCATCTGTTAAGTGAATATAGCATTAACTATAAAATAGATTTCACTATTAATATCAGATTTTTTTTGGATTTGCTCTGTCTTCAGCTCAAATTGTTCTCTCCTGTACACTTACACTTTATATGGTAATCTGTTAACGACTAAGATTCTGATCAGTTGATTTCTGGGTGTCAACATTTTCACTTTTCTTTAATTAAACAAGTTTTATGTTGCAGAAAAATCTTTCCCATGTGAGGCTTACTCATGAATATTCTGCATCTGTACATCAATAGCTCCTCTGGTTTAAACTGAAAGCACAGATTTTTTGAAAATGAAATACAAGCTTATGCCATAAAGAAGTTGAATAGCTGGACCATAATGGATCAGTAATGAGTCATTAGTGTCTAAGGTGAAGGAAAAATTGCTGTAGAGCAATAAATGGCTTTGCAGCACATGTAACATTCGGCAAGAATCAAATATCAATGGGAATCCAGGTGCCAAGCCTTCCTGTGAGTTTACAAACTATTCAGAAGAACACAAACGATTTATACCTTATAGCAGAGAATAAAACTGAATGCTTAAATCCCCAATTCTCATTAAGCCTAAGCCACTTTGGTGGTAAAGAGAACAGTATAAACAGTTAAGAAAATTGTGTAGCATACTGATTACTCTCAGCTCTTTCTAAAGTCAGACATATAATCATATTCTAAAACAGTTGCCGGCAGTGCTCCTTATTTCTTTGAAACTGGTTCTCTTTTCTGAAAGGTTAAGCAGAGACCTTAAATTCTCTAACAGTGCCACGTATGTCTCATTCTGAGAGGCACTTAGTATGCTCAAGAAATATCTGTTAGAAGCAAGAGTATTTTAAAAACTAATTTACAACCAGGATAGCAAGGGTTCTGTTTAGTTAGAAACGATGTAAGCTGTGGAATTGCAGCAGGATTCTGGAGGGTCCTGCTGGGTCCTTTTATTTTCTGGACAGTAGGGCGGTCTAAGGGATAAGAGAAGAAGATAGAAGAGACAGCCTGGGAAGAGGAAAGGCACTCAGGACCCAGAGAAGCAACTATTTACTCTCCAGGAAGTATTTTCATATTTTAATCACCAGTATTTGTTTATCATGGCATAATGGCAGAACATTAGCCCTTATTGAATGAATGATCTCTTCAGCTTGCCCAACAGAGAATTAGCTAATGCTGATGTTACCACATGACACAGTCACCAGATGTCCTCAGTGAGGCTAATGCCTTTCATTTTCAGTAGACATTTCTTTTCTCTGTTCACAGATTAAAACATAAAGGCTCAGTCAAGTTATGTGACAATTTACAGAGCTAGCAAGTGGCAGAGCAGAACTTCAGCACATAAGATATCTTGCCAGACCCAGTGCTTATTAAATCATCTCTGCTGGAGAATAAAAGGTCTCCGAACAGAAACTGACATAAGAACTCTAAGTCCAAGTTGAAACCTTGGGAAGAAGTGGAAGACCGCTCAGGTTTAAGGGGAGGGAAGGGGAAAAGGATATCCTTGAGAGTCCTTGCAACACTTGGTACTTTATAAGTCTAAAAACTAAAACTTCAAATATATCATCCAGTAAAATACACTGTATGAAATATATTTAAATAAGGCTTTGTGATGGCAGGTTGTTCAGGGAACACAAGTGCTCTGGACAGTGAATGAAGGTGAACTCTACTGAGTTTACTAGGGTGCTCTGTGAAGTCAGCTGTGGAGACAACCCACCCCAGGGTGAGTCCTGACTACAGCCTTCACTAGATGTGGGACATGGGGCATGAGGCTCGTATCCTTGAATCTCAGTTCCCTCACCTGTAATACAGAAATGTTTCTCTTCATTCCATTGCTGTAAAAATATTGTGAGATGATTTATATTTGGAGCTTGGCATTGTGACTGGCAAAAAAAAAAAAAAGTACTAAATAAGTGTTAGTCCTTACTATAGCTATTTTTATATAAAGAAAAGGAAAAATTTTATCTTCAAAGCCTTAGAAGCTGCTATAGAAATATTTGTAGAGTGGATATTTCATAAATGTCTGTTGAATGAATGACCCATGAATGATACCATGAAAGTAATTTCTTTCTTGACCTTTTTCTGGTTTTGGGGTGACTTTCCACTCATACAAATTATTCATTCGAGTGAGGATCACATAATTTTTAATTTATTTTTCCTGTAGGTGTGTATTTCTAGAGTCCTTTATATAGTAGCCTAGAATACACTAGGCTTCAAGACTGTGGCAGACCATAAATTGTAATGTTATAAATGGTAAACTCTAAATTTGCTCCACTTTTATAGGTGTACCTGTAAAGCATATAAATCAAAACATAATGTAGTATAACATGACAGTGTAAATAAGCTAAAGACAATTAAATCATAGCATGCAGTAATATTTAGTATTTGTTATATTCTATGCAAATCAACTAGTGCTATGGGGTACCAAGAAATATAAGACATGATCTAAGCCCTTAAGGGTACCACTGTCAGTTACCAGGTAACACATTCTTATTTCTTTGCTCACTTATGTATGCATTCAGTCAATTAATCTACAAAAGTTTACTGGACACTTGCAATGCACACTGTAAGCACTGATACACTGAAACTACAATAACAGCAAAACAATGTTCTTGCTTTCAAGACCCTCCCAGTCTTATTGAGGGGACAGACATGTAAATAACTAATTGAAATGAAATGTATAAGTATTATAAGAGTGAGATGGAAAAACATGAAACAGAATGTGAAAGATCTTTAGGACAAATTGAATGTAAACCTGGAACGAGTTTGGTAGGAGTTCACAGAGAAGAAAGTTAAGTCCCTAAAAGAAAGGGGTCTAACCAATCCATTACAGTAAATGATATTAAGATAGTTGCAGGTCAGCTGGAAACAGAAATCATCCTGGAGGAAATGGATCTAAAACAGATCTTAAAGAATGATATTATTTAAGTAGAAGGGAAGGAACAGATCATTTAATACTCTAACCCAGTTGTTTTACGTTCAGCAGTCCATTTTGAATACCCACCTGCCAAGCTATGTGGGTCTCTTACTTTGTGTCATGAGTCATACATTCTTCATGGGAAATGTCTTCAGTGTTACTTGAAAGAACGTTTTGTTATTCACTGTCTAGAAGGTGTGCTTGGCATTTGGTCCCTAATACTGGTCTTCCTCCCTCTTTCTAACTGAATGCTCCAGGGGTTGGGTTGCTTACTTTCTGCCTCTTTTATGTTTATATTTAGAAACTGTCTCTCTTCTAGGCTCACCTATTTCTCCTAGTTTTCTCTATAGTTTCATAGACTATTTGATACCTTCTCATTAGACACTCCTTCAAAAATTTGAAAGACCATTATTATATTCACAAAGTCCTCTCTTAAAATTAAGCATCAACAGTTTCTTCAACTATATCTACATGGTAGTTTCTAGATCTGTGACCTTTTGCGGAAGATAAATGAAGGTACCAGTAATGTTTTTCTCTAGCAGAAAGGGCGGATTTGAGACTCTTAATAATACCTTGGGTTATCTGGCCACATTTGCTGATGGCTCTCTTTAGAATAAGGTTCATGTAGTGCCTTTTGTTCCCAGTTTTTTTCTTTATTCCCATCCTTTTTCATATTCTCCATTTCCTGTTATAATTACTTAGCTTTTTTAGGTAAATTGTCAATCTTTCCTTATTGTGGTTGTGGTGATTTTATTTTTTGATCATAGTAGTTGGTTTATTAAGGAAGAAAGCTGTGTCCATGTTAATTTTCTGGACCTCTATTTCCTCCTCTGTAAAATGAAGGGTCTTGAGTAGATAAATTCTCAAGTCTGCCATAGCTCTAAAATTATGATTTCAAGTGTATGTTATCCCATGAGAACAACTGAGAACATCAGAGGTAACTCTTCTTTTTGCTGACTTTACAATATCTTCTAATATTATAAATAAATAAAATATCAACATTACATAACAACAATAAAGATAAAACAACAACAATAAAGATAACTCCTAGTTGAAGCATTTATCTTGATCTTTATCCCTGGCTGGAATTCAGCAGCGTGTGTAATTTAGAGCAGCAGGAAAAAGCAGTAGGGGAAGGGGGAAGGCCAACATGACCTTGTGATGGGAGCACAGCAATTGTTCTTCTCACATGAAAGAGAAAAATAAGGGCCAATAAACACCACCACTTCATAGAGTAATAGACACCAAAGAAAGGAAAAAAGGACCACCAGTAAATAATGGGTGAAGCTACTACTCTTGCCATTCTTTATTCTGTTCGTGACATGAATGTGGCCTCATAAATTACTTTCTGAAGATGCAAGTGTTTTTCTTTGAAAAGAGATTCATCATCTGTGATTCTGAATCCCTTTACTGAAATGAATGGAATCAATTGCATACCCTGTAATAATGCTGAATAAAAATTACCTTTTTGAGACCATAACCTTTTCCAAGTGGCATAGTAATTGAAATGCTATCCTGCTACATTACAATTGTGAGAATCTTACTTTCCCTTCTATTCCATACAAGACCTCAAAATCTCTTAGTGATAATACCTGCAGTTTCATCTTCCTTCCCCTGAGCAGGCTGAGGTATCTCAATTGTGCAAATCTTCAGGAGTAATACACTGTGATGTTATGTGATAATTTGAAAAATTGTTAATTATGTACTTCTTCCAAAAATGTTTACATGACAGATTAAAAATATATAAAAGATTATAAATACAAGTATATAGTGCATAAGCATGTGATACATACATATATATGTGTTATACACACACACATACACATACTAATAGTAAGTTTATGTAGTGTCCAGTGCTTTTCTAAGTACTTTGTACAGTAACTCGTTTAATCTTGACAATTCACAACAAGCCTATGGGGTATTTTTTTATCATTATTTTATATATGAAGAATATGAGGCATCGAGAAGTGAAGTTGCTTAGTCCAAGTCACACAGTAAAGTGATGGAGGAAGCACTTTGACTCCAGAGACATTACTGTTATGTCATTGCTTATTTCTATATAGCCATATAGATTTATTCCATAAATCGACATACTGCATATCTGCCTCCTATCTATTATGTATCTATGAAATTAATAATGTTAACCAAACCTAATTTTGGCTTAGTAATGTTACATTGAATCATTTGATGTTGGGTAGCAGAAAAGTGTAGAAAATGATGGAGACAACTTGTTCTCACCAAAACTGAAAACTTGAGGTTGAAAACTGAAATTTGACCTTATCCTTTTTCTTTTCACTTCATCACCCGTTTGCTATGCCTTAATGTGGACAGGAGGAAAGTATAATCTGTTACCAAGAAGTTTTCCTATTTCGTTATCAGGCATATCTGAGGAGTCCAGTAGAGGATAAAATACAGTTAATAAATCTCCTCACAGGCAGTATTCAGTCTTATTTCATTTTCCTTAGAAGGAGGTGGAGGGTGTGAGTAGAAGGCAGGAGGAAGAGTTACATCATTCAAAACCTAGGATCAAAAGGAAGGTGATAAGGAAAATGACCTTGCAAGTCTATCCTCACAATTAGTCATCTCAAATGGAAGCAGCCATCCCTATTAAGAATACAAGCAGGTGCTGCCAAAATTCTAAGGTGTTAGCCTACAAAATGACTCAGTGTTTGATTTCCAATTAATTATTTTATCATCTTAACTTTTTATGTTCCAGGGCCTAATTGCTAATGAAAACCCTCAAATATCCAGGAGTATCCTAATATGAACCCATCTCAATACTATTCTAGTTCAGCAGGCACCAGGAATAGAGCTCAGACCAATTAAAAATATAATCTCTGCAGTGATTATAACGCGCGTTCAGAGCATTCTGTGCAATCCCACTTACTTAGCTGCTGTAACCCCATTTTAGCAACTCGAATGGAAAGGCAAGAAACTTGGATTTACTGATGGGAGGAAACAGAAGACTTTGAAGGAAGTGGTGACCATTTGCCACCTACGTAGCCCATGTAACATGGCAGAACCTCAACCCTGCTTGTCTCTTTAATATCATTTCATGCTCTTCTATTCCTCCTTTACTGTTGTCCAACCACTTTCGTTCTCAGTTCATCAAGTATATCGAACACTTTAATGCCTCAGGGATTTCACACATATTCGTCACAATGCCTAGAATACACTTTTCCCCACTCCTTACCTGACCAGCGCGATAGAATTTTACTAGGTACACTTAGCTAAGCAGGAGTCACATTTTCCTGAATTCGCTTCCCTGCATATTTCCAAATTATCAGCAAACACAAGGATATTTGGCATGAACTTTGAAAGGCAGAAGAGGAGCAACATACATATTCTGTTCAGACTCTATTGGTGCAAAGAAACTGTGTGCAGGTGCTTTTAGAGTTCACCCAGGTTTTTGCTTCTCGGCTGGCTCACCTTGGTAGCAAGGAGCAGCTGCAGGGCCTCTAACTCCTTCAGAAACATCACATCCTCCTTTGGCTTCCTCTACTCCTATACTAGGTGCATGTTTAGCCCCATGACAAGGGTTGCAGCTTCTCCTGAAAGTAACTTGAATCTTTAAGGTTGATAGCTTGGAGGTGGTGAGAAACTGATACAGGTTCCAGACCATTCTCACCTGTTACAGTGTGTTCTCACTCTTCCCACTTCACATCCATCTTCCCAACTTCTTGCACTGCAGACTTCAGCCTCCAGCACCAGATGCAAAGAGAGGTTTTACGCAGGCTTAATCAGCTCCCGTAGCCTGTGAGCTCAAATTCTTATAAGAAATCCCTTATATATCACTCTCAGTGATTCAGTTCCTTCGAACAAACCTCACTGAGAGTTCCAGCTTCTGTTCTATTCTCAGGCTTCAACTTAAATATCCCTCCTTGAGAGGTCTTCCCTGACAACATTATCCAGAATGTTCTACTCCTCACTCCTCTAGTTACACTATCTCCTCATCTTGTTCATTTCTTTCCAAGCACTTATCATCATTTATACTTATTTTATTAAACTTCCGTGCTATTTGCCTGTCTACCTCATTACTAAGTATATTCTATAGGAGAAGGAGTTATGTCTGTCCTCTTTGTCACTTCATCTCTAATGTCTGTTATGGTGCCTGGTACACAGCAAGTGTTCATTAAATATTTTGTACATGTGAATGAATAAAAAATGAACAGATGTATACTTTTTAAAAAGGTAGCTCTGAGGTCCATGTGAACAAAGAATGCAAGAAGGGATTGGTGGCTGGCTGACCACATAGGGGATTATCGAAATTGATAAAGACCTGAAAGAGGGCAGGATGAAAAATGAAGGTGAAGATGGTGAAAAGAAGGTAGAAGGTTGCTCATTCTTTTGAAGAAATAGAATCACTAGGAGGGATATATAAGGGATTTCTTATAAAGATTTGAATTCACACAGTGTGGGAGCTGATTAAGCCTATGTAAGTCTTCCGTCTTTGCATCTGGAGCTGGAGACCAAAGTCAGCAGGGCAGGAAGTTGGGAAGACAGATGTGAAGCGGGGCGAGTGAGGACAAACTGGAACAGGTGAGGTTGGACGGGCACCTGCATCAGTTTCTCATTCCTCGTTTGTCATAGAGATGATGATGCTTCAGCAGATTAAAGGTGAAGAACAGACTTTGGGGATTCATATATTTTGAATTTTTCAATTCAAATGGAAATTTCTGCATAAAAGTCAAGATTGGTGACAGTACTTTAAATGTATCAAACAGTGGTATTATTTGAACCCATGACAGTACTAAAGATTATCCAGGTAGATTGTAGAAGCGAGTTAAGAAAAGGTCCAAGGAGTCCATAAATATTTGCAATATAAGAGGGTGAGTAAAAATATAAAGCTTAAGAGATCAAAAAAGATTTCCATGCTTTGAATATCAAGTGAATTAGTTTCAGGTCAGCAAGCTGTGCAAACATTAAGAGCGAAGAATCACACACTTCATTCCTCGGAACCAGCAGCCTCAGAACTAGGCTAGCAACACTGTGAGCATTTAACATTCTCTATCTTCTTTCCTTTTATTCTCAGCCCTTCTGCCCAAATACTTACTGTAATATTCCAAACTACCTTCCACTGAAGTTCACACCTGAGTGGAAAAGCGCTATCAGTAGTTCTCAAATGGGGGCAATTTTGCCCCTGAGAGTACATTTGGCAATGTTTGGAGATATTTTTATTGGTACTGGCATCCGGTGGGTAGGACTCGGGCAGCAGCTAAGCATGGTACAACGCACAGGACAGCAGTCCCTGCCCCCAACCAAGGACTGTGCATCCCCAAATGTCAATAGTGCTGAGGTTGAGAATCACTGGTCTAGAGAAACATTTAGCAAATAGCTGCTTTTAGAACACAATTTGCACAAGTTCCACAGAATACCGATAGATTTTGTGCATGTACATGTTTACACATGTACATACACATAAACAACTACGTGGCCCAATTAGTTGACGAGAAGGTAAAATAGGTTGTTTGCTTCAGTATTCCTCAGACTCTTGAATATATTAATGGACATTTTAAATCTCTAACGTGGTATTTTTCATGCCCTGTTTCCCAAACTTAATTGACCTTGGAGACTATTTCTGTTGAAACATGTTGAGAAGTTAATGTTTTGCAAGAAAACTTTGAGAAACACTGTTTTGGAGTCTGGGAATAGAATCTTAGGATATAAGGGGAACAGTAATATGAGCGTTGCCTCTTAAAAAATTTACTAAATGATAAGCACATAGACCTGTCATCTAATTTCAAGCCTGTTAGGTCTATTAATCCAAGGCTAAGAAACAGTTAGTTGTGTGGGGCTTTAACTTGGGGCCTAGTTATTAATAAGAATTTGATTTTGACAAATAAAAAAATATAACTTTAAGAATGTATTAAACATTCAAAATACAATATCTATGTTATACATTTTCATAGAAAATTAAAATAAGAAATATGCAACAAAAAATATAAACCAGACCAATGAATTCAAACCACAAATAGTGATTATTTCAAAAAATATAAATTAAGTAAACTAATCTTATTTAAAATAAAAAAAAGCATAAGATTATACTAAAAATAATATTCAAGCTATGTAGAATGAAAATCTTACTTAAAATTGAGTATCTTGCATTTACTTGGCATCTCCATTAACACATGTCAAATTTAATCACTGGGCAAAATCACTGACCAGATTTCAGTACTTTGAATTCACTCCGACGTCAGTGGGAAAACATAAATATATTCAAATTCACTGTCATACTGTAATTGCAGCACTTTGTTATTGGCACTACTTTTTTTTTTTTTTTTTTTTGGCACTACTTTTTAAAAGCAAGGCATCTTATTTGTGAAATGATACTAGTTCTTAGGCCTTATTTCTACTTGAAAAAATAATCTCAGGCCATTGAATAGCAAGTATATCAGTAAACATGGATTTTTTTGGTAGCAAGTTTAGTTTATTCTGAGAATTTTATGGTATAAATTTTAAAGAAGAAAAGAAAACTCTGGAAAGAATCCAGAGAGCAGACATGAGTTATGATAATACTAAATGGTCTGGAAAATAAGATATATAAAGAAGGCTAAAAGAGATGGCTGGCTTATGAAAGAGAATCCTGAGGAATGGGTTACTGAAAATTCTATTTGAACCAAAAACAGAACATGTAAAAATGTACTTAAATTGTACCGAGAAAAAAGGTTAAACAGAGGATGAATTGTGATGCTATACACTTGAATCTTTTTGGAGGTTTGTGCTTCTATAGCATTTTGAGGGCAAGAGACTAAACTCCTAAGCATGTTGAATTACATTTAGTGTTACTTGGATAAAAAGAAAATGTTATATATTTTTATATGCCCTTCTATTATTTTAATAAATGTGTTTTTCTAAATGCATTTTGCAAAAAGTCATTAAATGAAAAATGCATGCAGCAATGGCAGAGTGAACATACAGCAAAAGATTTTACCAGAATGGAGGTGAGAGTTTGTGTGTATAAGGTTAGGGTACCATTTATGAAGGAACTCAGTATTTTAGGCTCTAAAACTTTACATTTTATGTAGGAGAAATACTTATCTTTTTGACAGACTAAAATTAACCAAAATAAGAAGACTGATGCATAAAACTCTACTACCAATATATTGAATTGACAACAGGAAATGTACCTGTCACATTTATAAGAATTTTCATGGCCTGAACACACATTCTTTTTCAATAATTATGGTTATGTGCAGAGCAAAACTATATTTTTTTGTTTCGTGAATATAAAATTAAAGTGAATTAGTGCACCAGGCAGACAGGCCAGTTTATACTGTGGTACAGGTTTCCCCCGCTATCCGAAAGTAGAGCGTTCCTAGGAAACCTTTCAAAACTGAAATGGCATAAAACGAAGAAGCAATCACCTTAGGACACATCTTGCTAACGCGTGCACTAAAGAAATCCAGATAAATCACAGATGCTCGCAGACGCAGTTAAACGCCGTGACACCTTGATGCTGAGATGCTGAGTGTAGTTCCCGGGGAAGGAGCTGGGTGGCGCCACTGCCACTCTCGCTGCTCAGGATGCACGCTCTGCTTCTGCAAAGGCTCGCTGCAGAATAAATGAGGAATGCTATTTTCACTTTTTCTGTAAAAGCAAAAATCCTCTTCGGATTTCTTTCTTTCTTTTTTTTTTAAATCAGTCTAACAGGAGTGAGTGATATCTCATTGTTGTTTTAATTTGCATTTCTCTGATTATTAATGAGGTTGAACATCTTTTTTTTTTTTTTTTAATTTATTGATTTATGGCTGTGTTGGGTCTTCCTTTCTGCGCGAGGGCTTTCTCCAGTTGTGGCAAGTGGGGGCAACTCTTCATAGCGGTGCGTGGGCCTCTCACCATCGCGGCCTCTCTTGTTGCAGAGCACAGGCTCCAGACGCGCAGGCTCAGTAATTGTGGCCCACGGGCCCAGTTGCTCCGTGGCATGTGGGATCTTCCCAGACCAGGGCTCGAACCCGTGTGCCCTGCATTGGCAGGCAGACTCTCAACCACTGCGCCACCAGGGAAGCCCTGGAGTTCTTTAGGTTAGTGAAAACAGGTACTAATGTAGGTCTTTTGTAAAAGCGAAGGGACCTAGAGCAAATTTTAGAAAATCCGGAGACACCTGTCACACATTAAACCCTAAAACCTCAGTGGCTTAATTTAACTAGGGTTCATTTCTCTCTTGGAGAAATGGAGCGTTATACATCCAGTCTTAAAAATTCAGTTGAAACTGACGCACATCACTTCTGCTCACAAACAATTGGGCAGAATTAGTCAAATTGCTTAGTTGGAAGAAGGCTGAGAAATGTGGAAATGCATACAAATATTCGCTGAGTTGTAATGACCTTGTCCTGGTTAGATCCCTTGATTATTTGAGGAGGTTAAGATAGGCTGCTGCAGCCATCCCCATGGTTGTGTGGAATTTGTCCATGATCCAAACAGCTTAAAGAGGAGGACTAATTCTCCTTTCTCTGAAAAGCTCTGGAGTGGACACTGTTTACTTTTTACTCTGAAATTCTACTTTTTCTATGATTCAGTATCTGACCATCTCATTTTTAACTGGCATAGTCCATTTAATAAGTTCATATTTTAAAACAATTTACACTAAAGTGAGCTAGCTCTGTAGCCATTCTGTTTCTTTAAGGTGACTTAACATACCTATGGTTTTATTTTGGAACTGGATGGGTGCGTGGGTTTGCAGACAGATTTAAAAAAATCATAAAGCCATTAGATATTTTAAACTTTCAATTAATCAATTACTATTTTGTTATTAAAAGTACAGAATTTAAGATGAAATATTTATACATGCATTGTCTTTAATAATTGTCATTTTAACTGAAGTGATTAATTCAATGTTAAAAATTAAAAATTGTTAAATGTGAAAGCAAATTAGTTGACTGAAATCATTCTTTCATTGTTTTAAAGATACAGCTTATAAATCTACTATTTTCTAAATAATGTGATTTCTGTTTTGTTAAAGAAACACAAACTTTCACAAAATACTGTCATATTGAAAAGATATTAACAGATGATTTCGTTAATAAAAAAAGAAAATACACACAGACATTTCATGATGCATAAAAATATTTTGAAAAAAATCTAGAAGATATTTGTAGCTCCAGTTTGAACGCTATTTTTGACAGGGCACAATAAAACTTTCTTCACATTTATTGGACCATGAATTTCAGCCAAAGAGCAATTATATTTCTTAATATCACTAAGCACATTATAATACTGAAAAGAAATATTGGTGAACATTGTAATTTAAATTACAGTGAAAAACTCTGAAAAGTCAGCATTATTAAAAACTGCTGAAAGTTCAAAATCTAAGTAGGTGACTAAACACCTGGATTAGGAGAATAGAATAGTGGGCTAAATAAAGAAGACACTGAGTGCTAAGAATTTAATTCTTGAAAGAATAGACTCTGAAATTATTCCAAACATTTCTAAAGAAGTGAAAATAAATTGCTGTCTTCTAGGAAGAAAGTGTCATATCCAGGTCTACAAAAGAGTGGATAAGCTCCCATTGGACAAACTGGTTTGTGTCTATTCTGTTTGTCAGTGTTCATGCTCTCTGCTTATTCAATATTTTAAATATTGTACCTAGTATTATCTACTAGTTTATGATTAATAGGAGGAGGTTAATTTGTACATTTCTTTGTTTTCTCTTACATATATGATTGAACTTTTTCTTGCATATTTGTTCAGCCTTTATCATTGAAAACCTAAGCAATATCACCATTTCTTTTTTTTTTAATTGAGGTATTGTTGATGTACAATATTATATGTTTCAGGTGTACAACATAGTGATTCAAATTTTTAAAGGTAATATTCCACTTATAGTAATTATAAGATATTGGCTATATTCCTTGTATTGTTCAATATATCCTTCTAGCTTATTTATTTTATACATAGTAGTTCATACCTCTTAATCCCCTATATTTATTTTATACATAGTGGTTTGTATCTCTTAATCCCATACCTCTGTATTACCATTTCGTTAACCTAATTTTTTTCTCTATTAAAATTTCAATGGCAGTTTTCTTTAAAAAAATTTTTTTACGATTTTTAAAGGTTACTTTCCATTTACAGTTATTACAAGATATTGGCAATATTCCTCATGTTGTACAATACGTTCTTGAGTCTATCTTTGTGTTCTTTTTATGGCTGAGTAGTATTCCACTGTATATTTCTTAAAGATTATATATATTACAATCAAGGCCTCCTTACTTTCAGATAACTCATAGCCTCATTAAGAGCTATAAGAGTCAGCTCAATAAATACTTGCTAAATGTAGGAATAATCCAGCCTCACAACCCCCATCGCTTCATTCTGTTTTACTCTTATTTCCCATGTCTCTGGACAGTTTTATGATGACTTTCCTAGTACTGACTCTGCTTAATATACAATAATGTGTGTATAAATGAAAGCTTAGAATTCACTCCTTCTTTGCTTCAAACCTGTTTTTTTCATTTAAATCATTTCTGAGCATAAAGCTTTCACTCAAATATCCATTACAATGCCTTTCCTTTATACTTACTTCATTTTAACAATTTTTTCCCCCAAGGTATGAACCCAATCTTTATCTAGAATACATTTATATCTAAAATGTCATTCACTCACTACAAAAAATTATTAATCATCTATTAGCTTAAAAGCAGGCCTGTGCAAGTCAGTGGGATACAAAATGAACAGAATACAAACCCTGTACTTTGGAGATCACAGAAACTTTGCCAAAGGAGGCAAATAATAGACTGACTATTACGAAGTGTAAGTACTCCAGGCCTTGTGAGAAAACAGAGGAACTCCGTCCCTGTTAACTCTGTCTGGTAATGTCAGACAAGGCCTCTTGGATGAGGTAAAATGTAAATTGAATTTTAAAAGCGGAATAAGAAGTTTCCAGATAGAAAAGAGAGTGGAATTAAGAAAATCATACAGAGCAACCTCCATTTAATTAATTGGGTTAACTGCCCCGCTGTGAATCATTATGACATGGCCCCAAAGCAGGCTTGGGGTAGGAGACTGCTTTCTGGTGGAGCCCATACTCCTCTCCTCCTGTTAGTTGGATTGTATGCTTATCACATGCTGAATTTATTCTTAAAATTGCTCAGTCAGTTAAATTTTTATTATCATTTTATTATTAATATAATATTACAGAAACAGATAAAGCAGAACAACATAAAAGTCACTTCTATAAAACCTTATTTGAATGTTTAGAAAGGATTAAGGTGAGTCTCTGAATACTTTGCTGTCAATTTAGGTATAGATGGACATTGTCAAAAGATATGGTAGACATTTAAAATAGTATTTACTATAAGAATTTTTTACTCGTATTTCTTTTCATTAGATTCTTACTCTACTTCAAATATCTCCAATACAATTGCAGACAGATGTGGATGTTACAAATCATGCAGCTCTAGTCCTGGGCCCACAGTAAAGAAATACACTCAACTCCACAACTGCTTTACATTCTGGCTCATTGCTTAAAGTGTGGTTACATTTTGTTAATTACTTCTCCCCTGTCAGATTTTTTTTAAATGAACTGACCACTGGAAATTTTGATTTTTTTCAGAAAGAGCGTTGCTAAAAATCAGAAAAAGGAGCAAAACTATGGCTTAAAAGTCATCATTATAGAAAAAAATGAATAATAATGTTTTCCTATCCTTCTTAATAATTAATTTATATAGTCATTAGAATGTAAAAAAATGTTAAAGGCTAAGTTTGAAGTAAACATTTATTACCATGAAGAAGAAAAAGGAATACCAAGAAAAGCAAGTTTTATTGTTTTTTTTCAGAGACACACCGGCAACATCTGCAGTGGTTACAAAAATTACACCAAATGAAAGAGTAATAAAAATTTTGCCACAATGCACAAAAGGTTGTTCCCTGTTAGTAGATTGTTAGAAGAGAATTTATTCTTTCACTCCATCAATCTATATGCCAAGCATTGTGCAGTTTACTCAGACTGTTTGTTCAAGAAGAGTTCCTCTCTTCTGGGAGGTAAGATCTGGTGAGAGGCATAACAAACAGAAAATTATAATTCCTTGCTATAAATAAGTTCTAAGTTACAAATACTACACCTGTGTATTAGTTTTTTATTGCTGCTTTAACAAATTACCACAGACTCTGTGGCTTGAAACAATACAAATTTATTATCTTACCATCCTGAAGTTCAGAAGTTTGAAATGCTTAGAATAAAGAACACCTCTACCACTGACATCAATCAATCCATTAAATAACAAATATTTATTAAGGATATTCTATATTCAAGATTCAATATATGATACTATCTCTGTTCTTGTGGAATTTACAGCTCTTTAGTTGATGAGGCAGATATTAATAAAATGATCATAAACATGTAACATTACAATTACAATAGAGTAAGATCTGTGAAGATAAATCACATAGTGCCATAGAGTACGGGAAAAACCTGTCACTGGGGACTAGGGGAGAGGAAATTAAATGGTGATATCAGGAAATAACAGGAAATGAACACATAGAGAAGGGGAAAGTGCATTTAAGACAGAGGAAGGAACGTGTAAAAGGCCCAGTGGTGAAGTCTGAGGTTCAGTTAAGCAATTGAAAGAAGACCACTGTGTGGTAGAACATAGAAACTAATAATAAAGTAAGATCATACTAGGTTCTATTAAAGTTTTTTGTTAAAAATTTGAAGTATTTTGATTAAGGATCTTGAGCTGATTAGACTTGCTTTGTGAACTAATTGCCTTGGTAGCAATGGGCAAGAGTGAATACAGAGGGACACGTTCATAGAATTGCATGGCGGTAGCCCAGATAGATTATAGTAGCTTGTTCTAGTGAGGAGAATGTGGAGGTCAAGAGATGGATTCTAGAGGTCTGTAAAAGGTGAAATCACAAGAACTGCTAATGGAAATGGAAGATGAGAGGATACGAAGTGTAAACAATGATTTCTAGTATTCTATCTTGAGGAAGTAAATATATGCTAATACTATTCAGAATTAAGTACCACTTAAAGAGAATCAGGTTTGCTGGGAGAGGATAAGAAGTTACTTTTGAGAAGTGTAGAGAAGAAAATTCAATTTTCTCTGAATTATCAAGCATTTCTGGTTCTTGTGGTGAGATGGTGGTAGTACTCAAGTAATAGGCAATAGGAGATTGGTAATGACTTAGATTAGAGGATTTGAAAGGCCCGTTTTTTCAGTACCAAGTGGAATTTTACTGGGGATGAGTTGAAGGATGGTGGGGAGCATTTCACTTGAGAATCCTGGACTTACATAGCAAGAAACAGAGAGGTATATGGCTTTTTCTACCTTCTGGTCCAGGAGCATAAATTTGGAAGTGTAAAAGGAAGATACGTTGCTTTTTGTTTTTGTTTTGTTTTGTTTTTTAGAAATTTATGTATGTATGTATGTATTTATTTATTTACGTATGTATGGCTGTGTTGGGTCTTTGTTGCTGTGTGTGGGCTTTCTCTAGTTGCAGTGAGCAAGGACTACTCTTTGTTGTGGTGCTCCGGCTTCTCATTGTCGTGGCTTCTCTTGTTGCAGAGCACGGGCTCTAGGCATGCAGGCTTCAGTAGTTGTGGCACGTGGGCTCAGTAGTTGTGGTACACGGGCTTAGCTGCTCTGTGGCATGTGGGATCTTCCCGGACCAGGGCTCAAACCCGTGTCCCCTACATTGGCAGGCGGATTCTTATCCACTGCACCACAAGGGAAGCCCAGATAAATTGCTGAGACAACTGAAAATTAGGAAATTTTGGTCTGAAAGTGGAATACTAGATTTAAATTTGCAGGGTGGAGGATGTTAGGGTAATGTCAAGGTTTAAGTGTTAACCATGGATGTAAATGAATTGTACCTGTTGTTTCACACCGGCTCTTTTTCCAGTTGTGTGACTTCAGATGAGTGACATAAATTCTTGGCACTTACACTTCCTACCTGTATAATGGGATAACAACAATAACTGTCTCAGAGGTTTGCTGTGAGTTTTAAATTAATTAATATGCAAAATGTGTAGCAAATACCTAGAACATGGTGAATTCTCCATAAATGTTATTTTTATTATATACAATACATGGATTTCTTTTTCTCCATATTTATACTACAAAATACCCTGAGTTCAAAAAAATGTTTACCCTTGCACTTTGCAGAACAACTCTATTCTGTATGATTCAATACAACCAATTTTAATAAATATTTCTTCTGTAAATCTTTCTCCAAAGGACAAGATAATAGTAACACTGTACTTGCTAACAACATAATAGCAGTTTCTCAATTAGACTAGAATTCTAATGGCAATGAATAACAAAATGGTTGTCTATCTGTTAGAAGAATTTATTTAGTATATTTTTATATGAACCCTTATGGTCTCATAGTTCTGCAGGTTTCTTCTCCTTATTGTTATTATAATTATTACAAGTTAGCTGTCACTTGACATTTTCAGTACTAAAAAATTATTTTTAAAGCAAGATCACAATTAAGACGACATTAGGAGCCTCTCTTCCTATGAACAGAGCTCCCTGTAAATAAAAATAGAAAGAATAAATACCACTGTGGAACAACTTACCACTTCTAAATGATCTGTTATTTGTGTTATCTCATTTAATCATCATAAGATACCTGTAAGCGAGGTATTAAGCTGAGGAAACAAATGGCTAGAGATATAAAGCATTTATCTGCTATCACATAGTTACAGAGCAGTGGACACAGCATTCAAATCCAGGTGTCTGTCTGGTTTCAACATTTGATTTAATTCTTACTATATTTGTCTTTATTTCAAGGAGAATTTGAGCTATCTATAGCTGAGGTTAGGTGTAACTGAGACAAGAAAAAATTTATTTCATTTTAAGAAAGATCTTCCAGTAGCATTGAGGTATCATCAAATGTTCTTCAGGGAAATAAAATGTTCTGTGTTGGAAACACATGGCATACACATCCACCGACTTTGTAGTAAGTGCAGCAGAAATTAGGGAAGTTGCAAATGATATTTTTAGAAGTGCACTTGTGACAGATCAGATTCCTGAAGCCTAGAAAGTGGTTGTCATAACACACTTATCAAAAAGTCATTAAGTGATGACAAGTATAGGAATAGAAAATTGGTTGGCTTAACATAAATTATGGGAGAAACTATATCAGAAAATCAAGTATGGAGAATAAATGCTTACAAAGATAAGTCACATTCAAAATGAAAAATAAAATTGCTTCAGTATTGCTTCAATAACTTATTTTTGTTATCATTTTAAGACACTAGTTTCAGTCACCTGTGGGATATACATTGACATTTATACCTGTACTAGTTTCCCACCTAAAACCATGAACTTGTAGTTTCCAATATAGCAAATGTGGTAATGGCTCAAAATAAAGAAGCACATATGGATATCAGTAGTGATGTTCAACTTAAATACATTAGTGTGACTTCGTGCTTGGTCTTTTCAGAAATATGTTTGGCTATCCAGTTATATAATAGGGAAGTGCTAGATGTATACATTAATTATTGCTGCATATCCAACCACCCCAAACTCAATGGCTTAACACAAAAAATACTTATTCTCATGCCCCTGTGGATTTCTAGAGTTTGATGATATAGACTATGCTTTGCTTCAAGCTGTTGGTCTGATTAGGCTTAACTGACAGCTCTGCTTTAAGCATGTTCATCTGGGGTCCAGTCTGTAGAGGTGGTAGCTACTGAGATATGTTGGCTAATTCTAGGTGTCAACTGGACTGGGCTTAGGGTACCCAGATATTTGGTCAATACTATTCTGAGTGTGTCTGTAACAGTGTTTTCAGATGAGATTAACATTTGAATCAATACAGGCAGATTGCCTTCCCTAATGTGAGTGGCCTTCACCCAATCAGCTGGAAATCTGACAAGAACAGAAAGGCACACTTGCAGGTAAGAAGGAACTCCTCTCCCTGACTACCATGAGCCAGGACATGGGTCTTTTCCTGCGTTTGGACTCCAACTGAAACGTAGATTCTTCTTGAGTCTTAAAACTGTTGACTTGCAGATTGCAGGTCTTGGGATTTCTCAGTCTTCATAATCATATGAGCAAATTCCTTGTAATAAACATTATATATTATATAGTAAGGAATGATAATATGTTAGATGTAATGATGTTATATACAATATATATTAAATATAATATTATGTTGTCTTTATACATATAAATAATATACATGTATCTTATTGATTCTGTTTCTCTGGAGAGCCCTGAATAATATAACCAGGGAATCTCTTCTGAAGAAAACAAGAATTTTCTTAAGCCTTAGCTCATTGATACTTTCATCTGTATTCTATTAGTCAGAACAATCAGATGTATAAAAGTCATGTCCTAAAGTCAAGGAAGAAGAAAAGGATACTATACTCACTATGTGGCCATTGCAAGGGTGAAGATTTGGGGCCATTCATTCATTATACTTCAATAGAGCCAAAATTTTAACATGAGGATCCATGAGCATTGATATAATGTCTACTTTTTAGCTATTTTGCTAATCAAGATAATAAAACTGCTCACCTGTGCAACATATTTCCATTACATAAAGTATAAGGATCAGACATACAATTTAGAAAATTGTGTTATAAATACCATTTCTCTCCAGTATTTAGAAGGTACTCTAGAAAGTAAACAAAAATATAACTATAAAATTAAGAGGTATTAGCTGCTTTAGAGGATTAAAATATTTTGCATTTAGTTTTGGTTTTACTAGGTATGGTCATTAAACCTGGAAATTTTAATTTTGCATTCACTGTCACTCACTCCTAAAACCTCAAAATATACATAACGAAAATGCTCCAACTGAAAGATACAGACAATGAGAAAGAGAGAGGGAGAAAGGAGGGGAGAGAGAGAAAGAAACAGAGAGAGGCATTGAGAAAGTAGGCAATTTTTCAAAAATTATAGTTTATATTCTCAAAAAGAGCAAATATTGCATACAGAAACAAGGAGTGTGATACCACAATAAATCACAGTAAATAAATAAATAATAAAAAATAAATAAATAAAAGCATTTAGAGAACAAGAAAGATCTTAGGATTTACAATATCATGGCAGAAATATAAAATTTAATAGACTGAGAAAATAATTTGAACAGACTTTCTGTAAAGTAGAACAACAACAAAAAAAGAGATGGAAAGTAGGATGTTAGAAAAATTAAAGCATTGACCCAGGATGTCTGATATCCAATATCAGTCTACTAAGATTTCCAGAAGGCAGGAACATAAAAAAACAGAAGTCATCATTCAATAAATAATACAAGAATTCTGCAGCTACTCTCTCCAAATCCTCAGAACCAAAAAAAAAAGAATGTTATCAAACTTTTAAGGTAAGAACATGGCCATGTTATTTAAAATGTTCCACAATGCAAAATAGAAAGGGAAATTTAAAAATAAATTTTTTAATGAAAAAAAAACACACTATACCTAATAATGATTTTTTTTTTTAAAAAAGGAAAACATTGATTTTCAATAGGCACAAGTATCATGAGTCAGTTGGGCTGAAGTGTGTGTGTAGGAATAAAACATTAAAAGGCTCTGAGGTGAAGGAAGCATGTATTATTGTGTACTTAAAAAAAATGACAGTGTTAATGTAGCAAAGACAGGAAGGATGGATAACTGATGTGAGAAAAGCCTGGAGAAATAGGCAGAGAGTAGAAAATGTAAAATCTTCTGGGCTTGTTGAGAAAGTTGTCATTAACTACAATAGGATGGCATGAGAGTGTTTTAAAGAGTGGAAAGAACTGATGAGATGTGTTTAATTATGAAGTATGTTCAATTATAATAATTTCACCAATTTTGCAATCTTGAAGAATCCTCTTGGTGTCTAATCATGGGTCATAGAGAAAATGCGTACTTGCTCATAGTAATGAATCTGATAATGGACAATGAGAGTTAAGTTACATATAAACAGAACAGGTGATAACCTATATTATATAATTTCATAGACAAATAGAAACTACTTACCTAAAGTATTACATTACTTCATTTATTTACTGATACCTATAATGTATTCAACATGGCACGCATATGAAAATATCATCTTTTTCTTCCAATCTCCCCACTCCAATACCCCAATATGCCTTTAGAAGAGGCAATACTTGTTTTCAATTTATACTAAAGAGAAAAAGACTATAAAACACCTTTAGATTGTTTTATCAAGGTCGACCAGGGATTGAACTCATGCCCCCTACAGTGGACGCGCAGAGTCTTAACCACTGGGCTGCCAGGGAAGTCCCTCAAGGTCCTTTTTTTGAGTCAGTTTTTCAAACCTTTCTTTTAAAGGTCTGGTTCTTACTTACATTTCCAGGCTTATCTTTTGCCTTTTTATCTTTATACATCATGGTCTCTTGCTACAGCAAATTTTTTGCTTTCATAGGAATTTGCATGTCAATTACTCTTTATATATTGTGAGTTGTTTGGGGTCAGAGATAATAACTTTTTATGCTATGGTTATTTATGAGATATATGTCCAACATATTTCTTTGTCAGATACTATGCTGCAGACCAGGGACAAAAAGATATTATATGGTTTTGTCTTGGTTCTAGTAGTACTGTTCTATAGCAAGTGCTAAATTTATATTTCTTGACTGTGTTATTAAGCACCAAATAAATGCTTTTTGAATGAATTTTAATCTCACTTTGCTTTTTATCATTTAAAGCTTAAGTTTGAATAGATAGAGCTGTATTCACAGACAAAACTTTATTTGATAGCTCTTTCTTATCAGGAAATATCTCTACATTAGGCAGAATTTTGTCCCCATGACATTTGTCCCTAGTGTTACATCAAAGAATACATTACATTACATGGCAAAAAAGACACTGGAGCTGTAATTAAGGTTACTAATCAGTTGAGTTTAAGATAGAAAGATTATTTGGGATTATCCAGGTAGGCACAATGCAATCACACGAGCCCTTAAAAGCAGAAAAGCAAGTCAGAGAGATGTGGATAAAGGGTAAATCAGAGAGATTTGAAGCATGAGAAAGACTCCACCTCTTATTGTTGGCTTGAAGATGGAGGGAACCACATGGTAAACATGAGAAGGAAATAAATTCTGCCAATAATTACTAATCTTGAAAAAAGACCCCAAGCCCTAGGTTGAATTGCAGCCCTGCTGACACTTTGCTCTTGGCCTTGTAACACACTGAACTGAGATTTCACCTATGTCATGCCAGACTTTTGACCTACCAAAACTGTGAGATGATAAATGAGTGTAGTTACAAGCTTCTATGTTTGCAACTGGTTATGTAGCAATAGAAATCTAATTTACTATCTAAATCGATGTTCATTGCTATTGTGTTTTTAGTTCCCGTGACAACACTTCAACGTTAAGAGATTTAATCACATAGAAAAACCACACATGTAATTAAATTTAATTGTGTGTTTAATTTAATGAATTATAAATATGACACCATTTTTACTTTCAGTGAAAGCATAATCAATGTGCGGGCAGTGTACAGATTTGCATCTGTTTCCAAAGAGATTTTGTGTTATATTAGAAAAAGCACTGGAAGAGCAACCAAATAGCTGATTTCAAGTGCAATACTGGCCACTTGAGCCTACGAAAATCTCATTTTCTCTGTAAGTAATATTTCTCATATTTAAAGTGGGGGTCACGTCAGCTCTCTCCCCTCTCATGGGGTTGTGAAATTCTAATGAAATAAAATGTATAAATACAGTTTGTAAAACATAAAACATAATGCAAATGTGACTTATGATTATTATTAGACTACTGCTAAGTGAAATATTCATGTTTATGTTTTCTTAGTTAATGCAGATTAGCTTCCATAATTGCATAGTAATTAGGCTTATAATCGATGTAGCCTTCTCAAAAAAGTAAATGGATCAATGAATGGATAAATGGATAGATAGTCAAAGGTATATGCACTTAGATTTTTTTAGAAAAAATACTGTGCTCTAAGGAAGCTTTAAAACGTATTTAGAAAACCCCTTTTTCTGCATAAATGATTTTAGAGGGTTAATATCATTGGAAATGTCTCATCTCATTAAATGTCACCATATAATTTATATACTTTTTTAAAGCAAAGTTGCTCAAGCAGTAAATTCAAAGGACAAGAATCTTTATATTATATATGTGGCATTATTAATTTTGCAGCATCTCCAGGAGATGCTAAAAATAGTGTGACATTAAATCATAGATGTATATAGAATTTTCTAAGGTCTAGCTACTCACAAGTCTAAGCTCACAAAGAAAATATAAAGGCATTAAAAACTCATTAATATAAATAATAGAGTGAGCAAAACAGATATTGCCTTAGGCAGGACATTTATTGGTCAATAACTCTTTATTAGTTGTCTATGTTATCATCTCTTTATTTTAGCCCTTCACTTCTTATCCTTTGATCTGGTAATTCCTTTTTACACCCTGGACCCTTGTGTTATTTTCTGGCAAGGAAACTGACCTAGAAAAGATTCAACATAATTAATCTACACTTACAAGTTTTCACTATATCTTTATTAGTACTGAATTTTTAAATTAAAGATTTTTTTTCTTTTTCAATGATTTTCAAACTCTGACTATAATGTGCTTTTCTTTATATTTATGCTGACTGGATTTATTGAACTTCTTTTATCCTTAGGTTCATAGTTTTCATCAAATTAGGATATTCCTTGGCCATAATTTCTTAAAATATTTTTTCTTCCACCTTCAGGCCTTATTCCCTTTGTGCTTCATTCTATTACTGTCTTCAAGCACACTGATCTTTTCTTCTGTGGCATCTAATCTGCTGTTAACATGAACCATTGTACTATTTATTTCAAATATTGTTTTGTACCTCTAAAAGATTTATGGACTTATTTTTTAGAAGCTTTGGTCTTTTTTGCTATCTTAGTTCCCTCCTCATCATATTCATAGTTTTGTTTATATTCTGAGCATTTGGGACATATATATTAGGTATTTTAATAAATTGTCCACTAATTCCTTCATCTCTGTCATTTCTGCATCTTTTTCTTTTGATTCATTTTTCTGCTGATTAGCAACCATATTTTCTTCCTGACTATTTGCATACCTAGTATTGTTGTATTAGATCTTAGAAATTATGATTTTTACATTGTGGGGTGATGGATTTTGTTTTATTTCTTTAACAAGTTTTGGATTTTTCTCTGGCATGTAGGTAAGCTACTTTTTTGATCCTTTTGGGACAGCCATTAAGCCTTGTGAGGGTAAGTTCAGAAAAGTCTTTACAGATGATTTGGCCCAACTTCTAAAGTGATACCCATGTGTGAACTATCTCTTATGCCCCATAAAGTAAAATGCATTTCTGCTTTTGTATTTTTGAGCTCTAGGATTTGTTAGATTGTTATTATCCCAGCCATGTCATGGAATATTACCTTATTCATGTTCAGACCAGTAATAAGGTAAATATGCAAGAAAACCTCTCTGTAGTCCTCTGAAGCTCTATCTCTGTGCTGTCAACTACTCTCCCATATTCTTTCAGACACATTGAGCCTCCTCTATCTCCTTCCACCCCAACTTCTGGCTCTTCAGCTGGTTGAGATTACTTGGTTTTGTTTAGTTTCTCTTTCCCTGCACCACAGCCTGGAAACTGACTTCAGAGAGTAATCCATGTCAAGCATAAGGCCGGCTTATTTGTTCTTTCTCTCAAGGATCACAGTCCTGTTCTGGCTGTTTTCTAATGTCTGAAATTTGTAGATATATATATGTTTTTATAGTTGTTTAAAACAGCAGAGCCATTCTTAGAGCAGTGCTTTATGGGCAGAAGTGGAAATATGCTTGAAATCATTAAAAAAAATTTTTTTTCTATTTCTTTCACTGAAAAGGCCCAGACATAATAATACATCATGAACACAAGGATACCCAGCATCCAGATCCTTGTTTTAAAATACTATTAATCACTGAGATGAAACAAAACCCCTTATGGCTGACTTCCAATTTCCCATTGAGTGATTACAGATATGAGACAAGGAAAGTAAGAGATGCGGCTGGAAATTCTTGTTACACTGGCAAGTAAAAAATGCTAAAAAAATGATGACAGTATGTCACAATTTTAAAGGTGTCTGAACAGCTCATATATCAAACATTTCAAGAATGCCAGTGAAAAACAGATGGGCTAATGTTTTAGGAGTAAAGGTCTTTCTCAAAATATAGAGTGACATTGATGTTGTAGGAAAAAATGAATAAATATAGATTCACTCTAACAAAGCCTAAAATAAAAGCCTTCACAAGATAAGGAGATCCACCAATAATTTAACTGCCAGGTAGAAAAAATTCAACATTCTTCTGATGAGGATAACAAAATTAAGATTTTCTGCAATACATCATCTATAATGTTTTATATATAGTTAAAATTTTAGACATGTGAAGAGGCAGGAAAATTGAATCCATAATAAGAGGAGAAAGCAAGTGAATAGAAAAAGATACTCAGATGGCACATTTGTTGGAATTAGCAGCCAAAGACTTCAAAATTACTATTAGAAATATGTTAAATAATTTACAGTAAAAGATGAATAGAATCGTAAAGATATAAGGAATTTTAGGACAGAATGAAATCTCTTTAAAAAGTACCAAAAAGAAATATGAGAACTAAAAAGATACAATATTTGAAATAAAATTATTAGATGGGAATAATAATAATACAGAGAAAAGAATCATTGTACTTGAAGACCAGTAAATAGAAACTATTCAATCTAATCTGAAGCATAGATAGAAAAAAAAAAAAAATTGAAAAAATAAACAGAGCCACAAAGGGGATGATAAAAACAGTCTAAAATACATGTAATTGTTGTCCCAGGAGGAGGAGCAAAGATGGGAAAGAAAAAATATTAACACTCACTAAAAATTTTAGTAGATTTTAAAAACATCAATCCACAGATCCAAGAAGAAAGGAATTTCCAAGCTGGACAAATATAGTAAAAACCACACCAGGTCTCAGTTTGGTCAAACTGCTAAAATTGAGATGTAAAGAGAACATCTTGAAAGCAACCAGTTAAAAAAAGAGAGAAAAAAAGAAAAAAGGGAGAGAAAGAGAGAGAGAGCAAGCAATGCATAAAGTAGAGAACAATAAACAGGACAGCTAATTTCTCAGAAGAAGTAATGGAGGGCAAAAGGCAATGAAATGACATCTTTAAAGTGCTTAAGAAAACAAAGTGCCCTCCCATCAGGAAACTTGCTCAAGCCTCTTAGATAGCCTCATCCACCAGAGGGCAGACAGCAGAAGCAAGAAGAATTACAATCCTGCAGCCTGTGGAACAAAAACCACATTGACAGAAAGACAGACAAGATGAAAAGGCAAAGGGCTATGAACGAGATGAAGGACCAAGATAAAACCCCAGAATAACAACTAAATGAAGTGGAGGTAGGCAACTTTCCAGAAAAAGAATTCAGAAAAATGATAGTGAAGATGATCCAGGACCTCAGAAAAAGAATGGAGGCAAAGATTGAGAAGATGCAAGAAATGTTTAACAAGGACCTAGAAGAATTAAAGAACAAACAAACAGAGATGAACAACACAATAACTGAAACGAAAACTACACTAGAAGGAATCAATAGCAGAATAACTGAGGCAGAAGAATGGATAGTGACCTGGAAGACAGAATGGTGGAATTCACTGCTGCAAAACAGAATAAAGAGAAAAGAATGAAATGAAATGAAGACAGCCTAAGAGACCTCTGGGATAACATTAAACGCAACAACATTCACATTATAGGGGTTCCAGAAGGCGAAGAGAGAGAGAAAGGACCCGAGAAAATATTTGAAGAGATTATAGTCGAAAAATTCCCTAACATGGGAAAGGAAATAGCCACCTAACTCCAGGAAGCGCAGAGAGTCTCATACAGGATAATCCCAAGGAGAAACATGCTGAGACACATAGTAATCAAATTGGCAAAAATTAAAGACAAAGAAAAATTATTGAAAGCAGCAAGGGAAAAACGACAAATAACATACAAGGGAACTCCCATAAGGTTAACAGCTAATTTCTCAGCAGAAACTCTACAAGCCAGAAGGGAGCAGCAAGATATACTTAAAGTGATGAAAGGGAAGAACCTACAACCAAGATTATTCTACCCAGCAAGGATCTCATTCAGATTCGATGGAGAAATCAAAAGCTTTACAGACAAGCAAAAGCTAAGAGAATTCAGCACCACCAAACCAGCTATACAACAAATGCTAAAGGAACTTCTCTAAGTGGGAAACAAAAGAGAAGAAAAGGACCTACAAAAACAAACCCAAAACAATTAAGAAAATGGTAATAGGAACATACATAATGATAATGACCTTAAACGTGAATGGATTAAATGCTCCAACCAAAAGACACAGGCTTGCTGAAAGGATACAAAAACAAGATCCATATATAGGGTGTCTATAAGAGACCCACTTCAGTCCTAGGGACACATACAGACTGAAAGTGAGGGGATGGAAAAAGATATTCCATGCAAATGGAAATCAAAAGAGAGCTGGTGTAGCAATACCATATCAGATAAAATAAACTTTAAAATAAAGAGTATTACAAGAGACAAGGAAGGACATTACATAATGATTAAGGGATCAATCCAAGAAGATATAACAATTATAAATATATATGCATCCAACATAGGAGCACCTCAATACATAAGGCAACTGCTAACAGCTATAAAAGAGGAAATCGACAGTAACACAATAATAGTGGGGGGCTTTAGCACCTCACTTACACCAATGGACAGATCATCCAAAATGAAATAAAATAAGGAAACAGAAGCTTTAAAAGATACAATAGACCAGATAGATTTAATTGATATTTATAGGACATTCCATTCCAAAACATTAGAATACGCTTTCTTCTCAAGTGCGCATGGAACATTCTCCAGGATGGATCACATTTTGGCTCACAAGTCAAGCCTCAGTAAATTTAAGAAAATTGAAATCATATCAAGCATCTTTTCTAACCACAACACTACGAGATTAGAAATGAATTACAGGCAAAAAAAAGGTAAAAAACACAAACACATGAAGGCTAAACAATACATTACTAAATAACCAAGAGATCCCTGAAGAAATCAAAGAGGAAATCAAAAAATATCTAGAGACAACTGACAATGAAAACACGATGATCCACAACCTATGGGGTGCAGCAAAAGCAGTTCTAAGAGGGAAGTTTAGAGCTATACAAGCTTACCTCAAGAAACAAGAAAAATCTCTAATAAACAATCTAACCTTACACCTAAGGGAACTAGAAAAAAAGAAAAAACAAAACCCAAAGTTAGCAGAAGGAAAGAAATCATAAAGCTCAGAGCAGGAATAAATGAAATAGAAACAGAGAAAACAATAGCAAAGATCAATAAAACTAAAAGCTGGTTCTTTGAGAATATAAACAAAATTGATAAACCTTTAGACAAACTCATCAAGAGAAAGAGAGAGAGGACTCAAATCAATAAAATTAGAAATGAAAAAGTAAAAGTCACAACAGACACTGCAGAAATAAAAAAGCATCCTAAGAGACTACTGAAAGAAAGTCTATGCCAATAAAATGGACAACCTGGGAGAAATGGACAAATTCTTAGAAAGGTAAACCTTCCAAGACTGAACCAGGAAGAAATAGAAAATATGAACAGACCAATAACAAATAATGAAATTGAAACTGCGATTAAAGAGCTTCCAACAAACAAAAGTCCAGGACCAGATGGCTTCACAGGTGAATTCTATCAAACATTTAGAGAAGAACTAACACCCATCCTTCTCAAACTCTTCCAGTAAATTGCGGAGGGAGGAACACTCCCAAACGCATTCTATGAGGCCACCATTACCCTGATACCAAAACCAGACAAAGATACTAAAAAAAAAGAAAATTACAGACCAATATCACTGATGAATATAGATGCAAAAATCGTCAGCAAGATACTAGCAAACAGAATCCAACAACACATTAAAAGTTTCACATACCATGATCAAGTGGGATTTATCCCAGGGATGCAAGGATTCTTCAATATACGCAAATCAATCAATGTGATACACCATATTAACAAACTGAAGAATAAAAACCATATGATTATCTCAATAGATGCAGAAAAAGCTTTTGACAACATTCAACACCGATTTATGATAAAAACTCTCCAGAAAGTGGACATAGAGGGAAACTACCCCAACATAATAAAGGCCATATATGCCAAACTTATAGCAAACCTCATTCTCAATAGTGAAAAACTGAAAGCATTTCCTCTAAGATCAGGAACAAGACAAGGATGTCCACTCTCACCACTATTATTCAACATAGTTTTGGAAGTCCTAGCCATGGCAATCAGAGAAGAAAAAGAAAGAAAAGGAATACAAATTGGAAAAGAAGGAGTAAAACTGTCAGTGTTTGCAGATGACATGATACTATACATAGAGAATCCTAAAGATGCCACCAGAAAACTACTAGAGCTAATCAATGAATTTGGTAAAGTTGCAGGATACAAAATTAATGCACAGAAATCTCTTGCATTCCTATACACTAATGATGAAAAATCTGAAAGAGAAATTAAGGAAACACTCCCATTTACCATTGCAACAAAAAGAATAAAATACCTAGGAATAAATCTACCTAGGGAGACAAAAGACCTGTATGCAGAAAACTATAAGACACTGGTGAAAGAAATTAAAGATGATACCAACAGATGGAGAGATATACCATGTTCTTGGATTGGAAGAATCAATATTGTGAAAATGACTATACTACCCAAAGCAATCTACAGATTCAATGCAATCCCTATCAAATTACCAAGGGCATTTTTTACAGAAGTAGAACAAAAAATCTTAAAATTTGTATGGAGACACAAAAGACCCTGAATAGCCAAAGCAGTCTTGAGGGAAAAAAATGGAGCTGGAGAAAACAGACTTCCTGACTTCAGACTATACTACAATGCTACAGTAATCAAGACAATATGGTACTGGCACAAAAACAGAAACATAGATCAATGGAACAAGATAGAAAGCCCAGAGATAAACTCATGCACCTATGGTCAACTAGTCTATGACAAAGGAGGCAAGGATATACAATGGAGAAAAGACAGCCTCTTTAGTAAGTGGTGCTGGGAAAACTGGACAGCTACATGTAAAAGAATGAAATTAGAACACTCCCTAACACCATACACAAAAATAAACTCAAAATGGATTAGAGACCTAAATGTAAGACTGGACACTATAAAACTCTTAGAGGAAAACATAGGAAGAACACTCTTTGACATAAATCACAGCAAGATCTTTTTGATCCACCTCCTAGAGTAATGGAAATAAAAACAAAAATAAACAAATGGGACCTAATGAAACTTCAAAGCTTTTGCACAGCAAAGGAAACCATAAACAAGACAAGAAGACAACCCTCAGAATGGGAGAAAATATTTGCCAATGAATCAACAGACCAAGGATTAATCTCCAAAATATATAAACAACTCATGCAGCTCAATATTAAAAAAACAAACAACCAATCCAAAAATAGGCAGAAGACCTAAATAGACATTTCTCCAAAGAAGACATACAGATGGCCAAGAAGCACATGAAAAGATGCTCAACATCACTAATTATTAGAGAAATGCAAATCAAAAGTACAGTGAGGTATTACCTCACACCAGTTAGAATGGGCATCATCAGAAAATCTACAAAAAACAAATGCTGGAGAGGACGTGGAGAAAAGGGAACCCTCTTGCACTGTTGGTGGGAATGTAAATTGATACAGCCATTATGGAGAACAGTGTGGAAGTTTTTTAAACAACTATAAATGGAATTACCATATGATTCAGCAATCCCACTACTGGGCATATACCCAGAGAAAACCATAATTCAAAAAGACACATGCACCCCAATGTTCATTCCAGTACTATTTACTTTTGTAAATAGCCATTTACAATGGAAGCAACCTAAATGCCCATTGACAGATGAATAGATAAAGAAGATGTGGTACACATATACAATGGAATATTACTCAGCCATAAAAAGGAATGAAATTGGGTCATTTGTAGAGACGTGGATGGATCTAGAGACTGTCATACAGAGTGAAGTAAGTCAGAAAGAGAAAAACAAATATCGTATATTAAAGCATATATGTGGAACCTAGAAAAATGGTACAGATGAACTGGTTTGTAGGGCAGAATTTGAGACACAGATGTAGAGAACAAATGTACGGACACCAAGGGGGGAAAGCGGTGGGGTGGTGGGGGTGTGGTGTGATGAATTGGAAGATTGGGATTCACATGTATACACTGATGTGTATAAAGTTGATGACTTTAAGAACCTTCTGTATAAAAAAATAAATTAAAAAAAAGGAAAAATTATTAAAAAATAATTTAAAAAAAGAAAACAAAGTACATTTACCCTTATTTTTAAGAAATGCAAGTTAAACTAATATTTGTGGATAGAGGGTCATCACGTCTGCAACTTACTCTCAAATGGTTCCGAGAAAAAGAAACAGGTACATATAGCAGATAAAGCACATATGGTAAAATGTTAACCTTTGGGGAATCTGGGTGAAGGATATATAAAAATTCTTTGTACTGTCTTTGAAAGCTTTCTGTACACAGTACAAAGTTAGAAATAAGGAAAAAAACTGTACATTTACCTAGAATTTTATATACAGTGAAGGTATTCTTCAAAAAGGAAGACAAAATAAACTTTCAGAAAAACAAAACCAAAGAGAATCTAGAACTAACAGAGCAGAGTTGCAAGGGTCACCACAGGAAGTGAATCCAGCTAAAGAAAATGAGACTGGAAATAATTCTTGCCTTATATGAAGTGGTATGATATTAATTCAAGGTAGGTGAAAAGTTAAGGAAGCATATTGTAATCCCTAAAATAACCACTATAAAACTAATTGAAACAGTGAATAATAAAATTCTATGTAGGAGATCAAATAGAATACTAAAAACAGTCAATTATTTTCATTATTTTAACAAAAAGTAGGGGAAGGGATGGAAACTAGGGACTTGAGGGCTCATGGCCCAGTGTTCTGCCTCCTTGGTGTGGACTGGACCCTGCTGGCCCCTCAGCAGAAAACTACTAAAGAAATAAATGGCATTCTACAAAAATTGAGGCAGAAGATCAAAATCTGAGTCGCAGACGGGTTAAATTTCGATAAAGTGCAGGTGAACTGGGAAATGACGTGATTAAAAAAATATGATTATGTGTTTCCAGGAAATGGCTTGGTAGCATACAAAGATGGGCAACTCTTAATTAAACAGAATATTCAAGGTCACCTTGAATAAGGCCCTAATCCAAGATTTAATCAATGACTGTCTGAGCTACATTGTAGAAACCAAACTCCTAAAGAAGAAGGGGTGCTTTCATTGAAATTCTAAATGGGATGTGAATTCATCCTCTATTGAAAGAAGCTGCAGCCCCAAAGAACACATGGAGTTCTATACACATTATAAAGAAAGAAAATGTAAGACAAAAATGTGTAGCAGATCTGTGGAAAGCATTTGCAATTAAAGGCCTCACGTTTTCTGTAGGAGGCCAGATCAGCTTTGAGGTCTTTCGGGATGGACAGAGCAAGAGGTATTGCCTGGGACATGTGGAAAATCATGGTTATAAGACCATTTCTCTCTTTAGAGACAACACTGTGGCAGGTGGCAACGACCATGAGATCTTCACAGACCTGGGAACTGCAGGCCACACGAGTCTGTGCCTGAGGACACAGGCAAGATCTGTGAAGAGCTCTTGTACTAATGGTCATTTTCCCTGTGGGAAGAAGAGGGAGCTAATGAGCCTGACAGGGTCATTCGGTGGCCAAACCCAAGGTCTCCCCTTCATATGCCCACACGACCCAGCCCAGGCCAGGCTCTCCGCAGGGTTCAGTCATCTCATAGGGTCCTGACAGTGATATCCTCAAACAACAGAGAAACCTCCCTCTATCCCCAAACACGTGAGGCCTTCCACCTCCAATGCCAGAAGAGAGAAGAAAAGACTTGTCAAGAATGGAGCAAAGGAATAACCCCACCAATAGACTTTATCCCCCAACTCCATATTTGCAATCACAGTATGCCTGGGCTTTGGGGAAACTTCCTATCATTCTAGAAAGATAGAGAAAGAACAAATGTGCCAGGACCCTCCCTCTTCGTGGGTCCTGTGATAAATGTAACAGATATTTATATTTGGACACCCTGCATCAATAACAGAAAGGGGGATTTGTGATGAGAAAGAAAGGACAGGACAATTACAATGATTCAACCCTGGGACAAAAGTCTAGAAACACTTTCTGAAATGAAGCTCCCTCCTGAGCGTCAGTTTGATGGGGCTTTGAAACTGAGAAGAATGTGATCACTGTGGTGGTATTCAGTTAAATGACTCTGTACGATCTTTCTTTTCCAATCCTGCTTCCTGTTTGTGAGATGCAGACCTCAGAACGGGCTGCTGACAGATGACCGGCCAAGTGACCACTGACCCCAAGTAGTTTGCACTCAGCTCTCCCAGAAGGCAGATCAGCTTTGTATTCACTACACCTTGAATACCCTGGCTGGTTCTCGGTAACCATGGAGATGGGAGGAAATAGAAACCAACAACCCCTGGTTAGAGAACTGGCACCAGCCGAACAGTCCTTCCCTTGGATGTAGGTTCTGATCCCAGATCTGGAGAAACTAACTTGGGATGTTAAATTTTACTAAAAGTATCTTCTTATTGGACCTGACTGGCTTCCCAAAGGCATTATTTGCCTCTAGTTTCTCAGGTAAGAGCTTAGATTATTCATAGGAATAGGAGCTGCACTTTACCTCTCTGCAGACTTTTTAATAGAAGTTGTCCACCCAGGCCCTCACTTAGACTTTGACTTAAGGGGTGAGAGCAGCTGTGGTTGGGACCCTCTCTCCTCCCTTCCACATTCTGCAAGTTCTTTGTGAAACTGGAGGCAGCTCAAGGCCCTAGTTCAGAACACAGCTGAAGAGAGCTCCCAAGGTAATTTTTCACACGTCACTTTTCAGTATTTGGCAACGTTGAGACCCCCAAACCCTGCACAGATAGGTGCTGGGGCCAGCTTCAGTCTACAGCGTGGCCTCTGCTGGGGGTCACCTACCTGAATCCTGGGCCAGGGGGAGTCCTGTGCTCTGCACCCCCTGCCTCCCAGCCCCCAAACAGTTGCTCGCATCAAATAAACCTGGTTCCCTCCAAGCCTTCTGGCTGCTCAGTCTTCTCTTAGCTCAGGATTGGGTTGGGAGAACAAAAGAAGAAATGCTGGCCTATGAAGTCTGCCCGGCTCAACCACTCCGTTTACTACACACAGGACTGTCGTTTCTCAGTGATTCCCAGGCATGACCATCCAGCGGTATCTTTCCTAGCAGAATTTTGCAAATGATACTGCAATGACCTTTCAAAGTGAAAAGCAGCAAATTAAAGTGATTTTATTGTTTCCTAAAAAACAAGGCAAAACAAAATAAAAAGGCAGTGAAGGCTAAACAAAGGACAAAGAACAGATGATAAAAAATAGGACAAATAGCAAGAAGGTACAATTAAACCCCCAAATATCAATAATTATACTAAATATAAGTGGACATAATGCTCTTATTAAGAGTCAGAGATTGTTAAACTAGGTAAATAAGCAAAACTCTGTCTATATGCAGTATACAAGAGATGAATTTTAAACACATGAAAGTTGAAAGTAAAAACATTGGAAAAGTTATACTATGTAAACACAGCAAACTAAAACTGACATGACTATACTTACATCAGATAAAGTAGACTTCAGGACGTGGGGTATTTCCAGGTAATGAATATTCATAATGGTAAGAGAGTCAATTTAACAAGAGTATCTAAAAATATTAAATTGTATGTACCTAATAACAGAGGTCAACAAAACATAAATAATAACTGTCAGAACTAAAGAGAAAACTAGAGAAATCCATCATTATTGTTGAGCATACTGTAGGATTTTATTTACATGCATTTCTAGAACACAAAATACTAATCTAATCTGAGGCAAATCTCATTAATGGTTGATCTTGGTGAGGGTTTGATTGTAAAAGGACAAATTATATTTTCTCAGGGTGATGAAGATTCTTTCTTGATCGGGATGGTGGTTTCACAGCAGTACACATTTGTCAAACTCTTCAGGCCATACACCTGTGCTGTTTATTGTACGTAAATTCTTTCTCAACAAAGCCTCAAATCAATGCCCAGTATTTCCCATAATGCCCTTTTGTCACTTGCCACATTTAATATTGGATTTTCTACACATTTAAATGTGTTATTTCCCCTATTGGAATTACAGAGTCCTGCCTGAGTTGTTTATTTACCTTTGCAATTTTGCAGCACTTTTCCCAATTTGGATAATCAGTAAATACCAATTGAGCAAATAAAAATGAACTATAAATATTGAATCCTGCATTTTAAATTGGATTACGTTTATTTTATATTGTAGAGCAGGGATTAGCGAATGCTGCCCCATGGGCTAAATTTGGTGCACTGCTTGTTTATGCATGGCCCTCAACCTAGGAATGCTGTTTACATTGTAAATGAAAAAAAAAAAAAAAATCAGAAGGAGAAAATATTATGTGATAAATGAAAAATGATATGAAATTCAAACTTCACAAAACATAAATGGAGTTTTATTGTAACATAGGAAAGTAAAAAAATGAGAAAAGACATACCAGGCAAACACTGAGCATGATGAAAAGCTGATATGGTTCTTCTAGTGTCAGATAAAGGAGGCTTTGGGGGCACAGGGTATTATCAAATATAACTGAGGAGAATTCACAAAGGTAAAAGGTGAAATAGAGATTTTTACTGGGCTGACATAAAGCCCAGGAATCTGAATTGTACCAAGCCCTCTGTAACAAAACCTGCTCTAGAGTAACTGGAATAACAAAATAATACTTAGTCATGAGCCATATAAATAATCAGCTATTTCACAAGATACAAAGTAACAGATGGGGTCACAGATTTAGTGAGAGGAGTGCAAGTGATTATGTAGGCTCTAGGAGAGGATACAATTTGGAAGGCTGTGAGATAAGGAGATAACTGGTTTCTGCCTACACAGTTTCAGCAGCTTTGCAAAGATGAGATTTATAAATACTTTATAAATTAAAGAAATTAACTACAGCATCACTAAACTGAAAGTACCACCTACGCCACTTGCACAGTTTTCTATTAATAGTGAGTGAAGCATTAGCTGCCAAGGCCTTGGAATAAATTATTATGGAATTAGAGCTTGCAGAGATGAGGTATTGCCTCTCATATACACATTACTTGTAGCAAGAAAATACCATATTTGGAGTCAATCTCTTGGAGAGTCCAAAAGCTACACACAGTTACATTGACATAAGAGCTTAGACTTACAGCCTTATTAATGTTTTATAGAAACAGGGTGGAGAAGATAAAATGGATAGTAATTTAAATGAAGATGAGATGGTTCTTCAGTACTTCTTAATTCTTTTGGTCTCTCAGCTACTTCTAAGAGTACAAGAAGGCATCCCTTGTTTTAAAAAGAAGCACATCATTCTATAGCGTTATTTATTAAGGAGGGAATAAATTCAGTATTAATTACATGAAAGAGTATAGTTAGAAAATAGTTGAGGTCTACATTTAATAAATTGTCATGTAACTCTGTAATGTGGGTATAAAGAGGTTTCTGTTCAGGATCATCTACCTATAGTTAATAGAATAATTATAACTCTTACTGGCAAATAACAAGCCCATTGGGACTTGCTTCATCAAAAAGGAAAATTTATTAGCAGAATAGAATATAAGGGTAATTCACAGGTCACAGGGGCCTCATGTGGCCAGACCTCAGGAAAAGAACTGGAACCACCAGTATGACTGCCATTAGAGCTTTCTCATTAATGGTCACTTTGGGCTGTTTCCTTGTTCAGTCTTACTGCTGAACAACCTCTTCTCATACCTGAAAATAGCTGCTGTCAGCTTTCAAGTTTAGAATCCCTATTGTGGAGGGATGCCATGATAAAGGTTAAATGTCTGGATGCCTTGCTAAGGAACTATTTGGTCTGGTTTGTGTCAGTACCTCTCCTAGTCTAACCACAATGGGTGCTGCTACTGTGTCCAGAGAAAGAGGTCTCACTATTCCAATCTGACAAGTTATCACTAGTCAAGCCAGAAAATATAGTAATAGGGCCAGATTGACAAGATATCATGTGTCTAAAAAATTCCCTCATCCATAAAAACAATGTTTGATTTTCATTTGTTGCCCTCAACCCACCAACCTGGGAAGCTATTGAGAAAATAACGATAAGAAGATGAGCTTAATATGAGTCCATGCTCTTTTAAAATTAGTATCTAGATGCATTTGTCAGAATTCATTGAAAGGATACTAAGGGTTTATGCATTTAAGGTATATAAATTTTACCTCAACAGCAATAACCAAAAAGCGCTAGAAACAAATATTGAACTCTGGTTAATAATATGCCTGTTGAGGTATTTGTGGGACCATACTGATGTCTGTAACTTTGTTTGAAATGCATCAAAAATAATATACATGAATCAATGGTTAGAGGGATGTGTAGATGAATATAGACAAATAGGTCTGTGATAAAGCAAATATAGTGAAATGTTAATTGCAGCACTGACATAGTATATATATGAATTTTTACAGAAAAATTCTTTCAACTTTTTTGTATGTTTGAAAATTATCCCAATGAAATATTGGAAACAAATTAAAACTAAATGAATCAGCACTTCCTCACATAATGCATTCTCAATTAGTATTTCTATACACTTGAGAATCTAGAACAATCTCTATGCCTACTACTTTAGATAGTATTTTACATTGCTTTAAACTCACTTGCCTTTGGAGTTTCTAAGTTCAACGTGTACCTTTCTCACTGATTACAGTGGATCATCTTAAACATTCCTTTCAAGTTTTTAATTCCACAATGAAGAGTTATGCATTTTTAAATACAAAAGAGCAAAATCTGAAAATATAAATTATCTGTATACTCACTACTCAGAGATATTTGGTGTATGTTCTTCTAGAATTTGTTTTAATAAATGCCCTTTTAAAGGTTGGAGAGACTAAAGCAAATATACGGGAAGCATGTATTATCTTTGCCATTTAATAGATCTGGCTAGAAACCCTGCTTTTTTAAAATCCGAATTTATCATTTCCCACCTGAAACTTGTCATGACAAATATTTGTTTTTATCCTTCAATCCTTTCTCATTGACCTAGTCCATGGGTATTTTATGTTCTATTGATTTTCTCAGCTAGTACAGTATTTCATGTAATTCTACATGTAATTCATAATACAATATTATTGGATTGTACTGTCTCAATAACTTAAGTACTGAGATGTTTATCAAGTACTGCCTAATAGGCACCACTATGAATTATGCCACAAAAATAATATAAAGGGAGTAAAACTTATTTTAAAAAATAGAATTATGCCACAAAAATAATATAAAAGGAGTAAAACTTATTTTAAAAAATATTAAACAGGTCATTTTGTTGAATGGTTAAGACAGGTAACTACCTTGAGTCCCAGTTCTAGAACCTTAACAGCTTCAAAAGAAGTAAAATAAGATACGTGTAGCACTTCCTCCACTGCACATCACATGCTCAGTAAATCTAAGTGGGAATTGCTATTAGTATGCTACTTTAAATTTGCATATTATTAGCATATTCACAGACTAAAATATGCTAAAAATGTCTGTACTTAAAAGAGGTTTCAATATTTTCCCATAAGTATTTTTTAAATTATTGATATTTTTATTAAGCCCATTTTCATTGATAATGCAGCCCAACTTCAGCTTAGAGAAGTTATGGCACCACAAAGTCTGAATTTTTTGATTCTCAGTAATTGAGATTTTGTTATTCAAGAATCTAAGATAATGAATCTCACTTAATGTTTTAGAGTCTTTGGGATGACATCATTCTTTTATCTCTATACTGGACTAGTGACTCTGGTACTTCATTCGTGTGTAATGCATCACTAAAAACAGTAAAATCTTTGTTCCTCAAATGATACAATATTATTTATGTTTTCTCTTTGAATTAAAATTTTTCCATTTGTCACGAAACAGCCATTACTAATCTGTTCAAATCGTTTGTATAATTCTCGCTTTCCATCCATGTTTGCTATATTTTTTCAATCAAAAAGAAGAAAAAATGATCGATTAATTTTGCTGTCCTGCTTATCTGATGGAATTTCCCTTCCAATTCCCCTTATGTGAGTCAACTGACATGTGGCAAATACCCTCCTCACAGATGGATGGGTAATAGCAATTGCACAGTTGCTGAATTTTGCAACACAGGTGCTTGGATTGGCTCTGCTTGCCTGCCAGCAATATACAGATCTTGGCAGTCCCCGCACAGTTGTAGAAAGAAGCAGAGGAAGAGCACATACTCATTCAGCTGGCACTCATCCTTTTCTGCACTGAGGCCCACAGTTGAGCCAGACTCACTGCTTTCATTGCCTCTTAGCCCCTGAATCACTGTCAGATTCTTGACCTAAATCTGCGACTTGCAAGGAAACCATTTTGGTTTAATTACAAATGTGCAAGTTTAATATAGAAATAATGTGTTCCTTCATGCAATACTTACTACCAACAAACGAGTGGGAACTGAGAAACTTGAAGCTAGTATTTTTTCTTCCTAATACAAAATGGAATGTTTCTACAACAAAAATAAAAATACATTTAAAGTGAGGTTTTCTTTAACAAAAAAATCATATATTTGCTATTAGTTTTTAAATTAAACCTTTGATTTTTCCAAACATTCCTTGGTCCTATGTACTCGAAGATGTACCTTGAGAGAATGATTGCTATTTATGTATGTGGGTGGGTCTAAAATACTACTTGTGAGCTGTTTTTCAGCATGAGAATGTAAGAAAATTTGTCTGTAGTGAGAATTTATGCACTGGGCAAATTTCTAGGAATCTTAGTACAAATTACAGGCAGACTCACCCTTGAGGAACACATGGTACAGTTGATGAAAATGTTAGTGTGATACCTTCTCCTAAAAAGAAGGAATAAAATGAAGTGATACTTGTGGGGGAGTGGCAGTTGTGCCTGATAAGGGTCAAGAAAAGCAACAGAAAGAAACTGATATATACTGGGGACTTATAGGATGTGTAATACTTCTTTAGGAAAGTGTGCAGATGTAGATAGTTTGGACAAAGGGAAATGGAAGAGTAGGTTTGTTTTGGAAAATGGGATTTACTTACGTTTGTTAGGATTAACTAGAGATGTGGTTCCAGAGATCCTCTTGGATCAGAAATGAAGAACTAATAATTTTTCCTAAGGATTATGAGGTTTATTTAAACATAGGCAGTGTGGATTTTATGTCAGAAAGAACACTTGATTTACACCCTCAACTAATGAACTGGTTCCACTTCTTGAATTTCCTGATCTCAGCTGCCCCATCTCACCTCACCATAATACACTGAGTTAATCAAAACAGAAATCTTAGAGTCATTCTCAAGTCTTCCTTTTTCTTCATGCCCCATATTTCATCCATTAAAAAGCTCTGATGTTCTCACCTTCAAAGCGTATTCCACCTTCTCATCCAAACTTTCAAGCCATAATCTTTTCTTGTCTGCAGTATTTTAATAGCCTCCTTATTGTTCTCCCTGCTTCTGTTTGGGGCACCTTTCCCAAGAATCTTTGCCACACAGAAGTCAGAATGATCTTTCAAAATCTAAATCAGATCATGTCATTCCTCCACTTATTACTGTTCTAATAGCTCTCCATTGAATTTATAATAAAATGCAAAGTCCTAATGCTCTTATATGACCCTGCACGATTCAACTTCATCTCCTGTGGCTCATGCTATTCTTTCTAAATTCTAATCTTTTCCTCAAACACAATAAGCTTATTATGGCCTTGGGGTCTTTGCACTAACCTAGAATGCTCTTCCTCAGACATCTGTGTGATGATCTCATTCTTGTTATTTTCATCTCAGATTTAGATCACTGACTTGGGGGGCCATTTGTGACCATTCAGCCTAAGTCATCCTCCAGGCATACGGTATCACAGTGCTCCTCTAAATAAGACCTTCTGAGTAGCTGGAAACATAAATAAGGAACTTGCAACAGAATGGAAATCAATGCACTGTTTCCTGATGGAGAAAGTTTTGCTGTGTAGCAAAAAATAGTATCTTATGTATAAAGAGTCATACTTGCTATATTCAGAAACTGCAGAAGCAAGTATGGTGAACATTCTAAGAAAAAGTGGCTTTATCTTGATCAGAAAACAGACCTGATTATCTGACAAAGAATCTGCCTGGGCATGGTATTATGACTTTTTTGCTTTTTGTTAACCTCCTATCTTATCAACAGAAAAAGGGAGGAAGGGAGTGTATAGGGGTAACAGAAGGTCAAAGAAATTCTCTGTGGGTGTGGTTGTTATTCAAATTTTGATGCTTCTTTTCCTTTATCTTTTGAGGGGGCGAAATGGCCTGGGTTTTGGGCAAGTCTTCACATCCATTTCATCTGTTCCAAAAACCCAGGATATAGGTGCATTCTGATACTGATTGAAGCAAACTGTAAGTGCTCATTTTGGAAATTAAAGACTATAAGTTGTATTTTCATTTAAGGAGTCCTATTGGCTATATATTTTTTTTTTCCTGTAAAAGAATCAATGCCTTGGTTGAGATCCCAGAGTTCTGCACTGCGGAGCGTGGAAGAGCCATTTTGGCCTGGAAATGTTAAGGGCAGGTGTTACCAGTTATCCATAGACATTGAAGGACTTTAGTAAATTTCTTTGCCAAATGTATAATTTTGAATAACACTGCCTTCATGGGTCCTCCAGAATGAGTTAGCAGCAAAATACTGCTCTAAGTAGTTGAAGGTGAAACCGAGTGAAGCCCTGTGGGGCTTCCAGGCATGGAGGCCCTTTTGTCCCCCATTTCTTATAGGCAAGACTGCAGCCTTCATGACCTTCCCTGAGTTCCAGAAGGTGGATTCAAGTGGTTACTAATCAAGGGAGGGAGTAGCCAAGAAACCACCTGAGGCAAGAATGAAGGGACCAGAGAAGCTCAAGATTAGGAGACCAAAGGCCACCTGAGATGAGATTAAAGGAGTGCAGGCCCTACACACACCCTAATCTTGTCAGAGACTTCACCTTCGAATTATTGTTATAAAACCCCTCATCAGGGCTTCCCTGGTGGCGCAGTGGTTGGGAGTCTGCCTGCCAATGCAGGGGATGCGGGTTCGAGCCCTGGTCTGGGAAGATCCCACATGCCGTGGAGCAACTGGGCCCGTGAGCCACAACTACTGAGCCTGCGCGTCTGGAGCCTGTGCTCCGCAACAAGAGAGGCCGCGATAGTGAGAGGCCCGCGCACGGGGATGAAGAGTGGCCCCCGCTCGCCGCAATTAAAGGAAGCCCTCGCACAGAAACGAAGACCCAACACAGCCAAAAATAAATAAATAAATAAATGTATTAAAAAAAAAAAAAAAAACCCTCATCAAATCCTTTGGGGTTGGGACACATAGTTTTTCGAGTCAGAAGCCCCTGGTGTGTCTCCCTTTGCCTGACAAAGTAATAAAGCTATCCTTTCCTACTTCACCTAAAACTCTGTCTCCGAGATTTGATTTGGCACCAGTGTACAGAGAGGTCGAGCTTTTGGTAACAAAGGTATTAACATGTTTGATGGAATTATTTAGCATCATCCGTTATATTGCAGAAAAATGCCTGTCAAAAGCAACAGTATAGGTATTCAGTTGTTGTTATATATATTTTTTCCCTGCAAATAATTTAACAGGTTTGGCTGCCTTTTTACAATTACGTGTTATTATTTGTTTTGAATAGGTAATATATGCCCATGCTACAAAGTATAAAAGGCGCTCAAAGACAGAACATGACAAATAATTCTCAGTCTGACATTTCTATCACAGTCATCTAGTTCCTTCCCCAGAGGCATTCACTGCTATAGTACTTTTCAAACGTGTTTCCAGAGAGAATCTATGTATATCTAAGCATAGATACCAAACATATGCTTTTAAATAGAAATAATAATGTGATCGAAAGTGGGGTGTGGCTACTTGCCGCTCAAAAGCTAATAAAGAGGCCAGGTTGGTGGAAAGGAAAGTTTTCTTTATTTTGGATGCCAGCAACCAGGGGGAGGGTGGACGCCTGTCCAGAGGCCAACTCCCCCTCTCCCCTGACAATCAGGGGGCAAGAGCTTTTATAGACAGAGGGAGGGGCTACAGGCAGAAACAATACAGTCAGCTCTGACAGTCACCTTGAAATTGATCATCGGTGGTCTGACCAGCGTCAATTTGATTGTTTCAAGTACAGTTAATCTTCAGTTCCCGGGTCGGTTTGTTTCCATTTCTTTGAGGCCAGTTCTCGGAATTGTGGCAGCTTATGTCACGGCTACAGCCTGGTCATCACGTAGTTGACTTCTTCCACCTGCTGGGGGTTTCAGTATCTATAAGACAGCTCACAGGATATGGCTCAGAATATTATCTGTAGCCCCTGAGGAGGAACTAAAAGTCCTTGACTATGCTCAATGACTAAACTATTACTATTTGGTCTCTGACTGTTTTCCTTTGTTTCTGCATTTTCTCACTTGTCTGATTAAACTTATTCTTTGGATAAAGTTTTTCCACAGACAAAAGGCAGGCTGAGGACATGGTGGGGCAAGGGCCATAGGGTCCTGCTCTGTTTCAATAACACATCTTTAATATTATTCACATTGATATCTTTCAATTAAAAGAATCTTTGAGATTTTTCCATATCAACACGTAAGGAGTCAATTACCTCATCCAACTGCTGCATGGTATTCCATTTTCTGAATAAACCAAATTAGCTTTAACACCTTCCTATTAGTGGACATTTATGTTGTTTTCTAATCTTTCTCACAAAAAAGAATTTTTTTAAAGTCTTGGAGAAGTCCTAAGATACTGTACTACTCTAACATTTTTTCACCCTGAGAAATAGTGCCCTTATTCAATTTACAGGCAAAAAGTTTGTATTTAACATACTTTTTTCCCTGAATTACATCATCAATTCTTTTTTGTCCTCCTATTTCAGTTTTCACAGTTAGCAAGCTGATTGTGTTGTATCTCCTTCTTCAATCGTTCCTATTCATCTTTGGCTTTTTTTTACTCCTGCTTTCCTTTTATCTTATTTTGTTTATTTTTCAATCCTGTCATATTGTCAGTGTGTTTTCAGCCAGGATCGTTCTCTTTTATGATATTCTTAATGTGGGCTTCATACCTGAGATTTTATTTTTTCCTCCTTCTGTCTTGTGCTTTGCTGACTCATGTGTTGTATCTCTTGTTACCTATGATATCTTTCCTGAATTCTTTTATCTCTGCTTTGAACTATTTGTTATATAACTACTTATTAAGATTTTTTAGTTTAATGGCAATATATTTGGTCACAATTTTTATCTGCTCCAAGAATTTATTTTTCATAGTGAGTGTTTTTTGTCCATCCTTTATTTTCCTGATTTCTTTTTCTTTTGATTCTAGCATTTTCCTATAAATCCTGTGCTGGTTTTGATCTTGGGTGGCCTTGGCCTGCATTGGCTTGAAGCAGGATGTCAGTTCCCAGCCAGAGATTGAAGTCAGGCCACGGCACTGGACTACTGGTTAGTGACAAGACCCTGGCCCTGCGTCTTTGTAGAAATGAATTCTCACAAAGACAGAAAGTAGTGAAACAAAGTGTTTATTAGGAAGAAAAAGAGTACGTGCCAATAAGCACACAGGGGTGAGCTCAGAGAAAGGTCTCGCCCTCATGGTAGTTTGAATCACTTATATGGGGCATTTCTTCTGGGTTTCCTTTGGCCATCATCTTGCTTTGCCTGGTTCTGGGTCCGTATTTGGTATATCTCAGGGTCCTTCCCTGTGTGCGTGCGCATCTCTTAGCCAAGACGGATTATAGTGAAGAGGCCTATGCGCAGGTTGACATAACTCCCTTTTGACCTCCAACGAGCCTTTCTGTGCATGTACAGTCGGGAAGGTCTCCTTGACTTCAAGAATGAGATATATATGATCTCTGATCTGGGCGGGGCTCAGCTTCTCTCACTCCTGCTATTTTGAAGTATCTGTCCACAGGGGACAAACTCCGGCTGCTCAGCCTGGTGCCCATCTATCTCCTGCCTCAGTTTCATAATTTCAATGAGTTCAGTTTGGGACCAAGAATTTGCAGAAATTTTGCATGAGGCAAGAATTCTTCTTAGAACTTACTGAATTAGGTCATTATTTCCTTAGTTTATTACTGAAAAATATTATATTTAAAATACATTTTGATATTTAATTATGGCATCTACAATCTCTTAGCTTAGTGGTCCCCACTTGTTCATCTTGAGTGCTATTTTTTTAAATTAATTAATTTATTTTTAGCTGTGTTGGGTCTTCATTGCTGCGTGCGGGCTTTCTCTAGTTGCGGCGAGCAGGGGCTACTCTTCATTGTGGTGTGCAGGCCTCTCATTGCTGTGGCTTCTCTTGTTGTGGAGCACGGGATCTAGGCATGCAGTCTTCAGTATTTGTGGCACGTGGGCTCAGTAGTTGTGGCTCACAGGCTCTAGAGTGTAGGCTCAGTAGTTGTGGTGCATGGGCTTAGTTGCTCCATGGTATGCGGACCAGGACTTGAACCCGTGTCCCCTGCATTGGCAGGTGGATTCTTAACCACTGTGCCACCAGGGAAGCCCTTGAGTGCTATTTTAAAACAATAAAAAGAAGAAGAATTTGGTGAATTGACTATGCCCGAGCCGGGAGTTGATTTATTGCATCTCAGGATTAGCAGCACCATGCCTCTTGACTTAATCGAAAAAGCATCTCAGTGAAAAATGAAGGAGTCTTTAAATGCTGCTGAACATATAGGCATATTATATAAGGTATATCTGACAGTTATTGAGCTTCTATTACAACAAAAATAAAATTACTGGTGGAAGTGCTACTCAAACTGAAAACTAGTGCTGTGATCCAGTAAAAATAATTGTACAGTTCTTGTTACTATTATTTGAAACATTTTCAGTAGTCTTTTCTACAGGACAATTAATACCAATAGTGTGATCATCAGTTGATATCACTATAGCTGAGTTATTTGTTCTTGAGTGATATATCTCTTTGAGTTTCTGATGTAAGATATCTGACACACTGATTTACAGGTTTTGAGGATGTAGTTTTTTTTGTTTGCTTTTTGTTTTTTCTTCTTTTTCCAGCATAGGAATTTCTGCACAGATGTCACACATAATTCCAACCTATACCCCTTTACTTTTTTAGAATTAAAATAATCTTTAAAAATGCAGGTCAGCAGCATTTAGACTCTAACATTTTAACTAGTCATATTTCTAGTACTGAAGACTGAGCCAGACAAAGACCAAACGGACCTCTGAAGGTGAATACTGGTGTATCCCATTACCAAGCAAGGCTGAAAAAATGTGAAATAAAGCCAACAGGAAAGACGAAGAATAAACTGAAATAGGGCATTGCTAAGGCAGTTTTCTGTCTATCACACCTATCTTGGAATGGAATCCAGATAAATATCCATTCTGTGGAAGGGCCCTCCACTAGAATTACCTCTTAGAACCTACCAGATATTGGATTTCCCCACTGATAAATTAAAATTATATTAAATATAATAATCTTTCTCCTCTTCCTTTGCCTGTATCTGGAGAACTAGACCAGCAATCCCCACCTATTTCTGCCAAAATTTATTTCAACATTTATATCACATAACACTGTGTTAGACCTATGGAAAGATAATTCATCTGAAAGGATGAATTATCTTTCCATAGGTAAAGCTAGCCTGCTTTTGAAATTCTGCTAGTGCAAAAATAAAATTTTAGAGTATTTATAAACATATAAAAATTTATTTTTGAAAGATCAAAGGAATTTTTATACTTATGAAATTGTAACAATGAGATATAAAGAGAGAATAAGTTGAAATTAGAAAAACTATATGAGATGCAAAAAAAATATAAAATTTAATAAAAATAATTGTGGTAATAAAAATAATGGATTAGTTACAGAAGACAAATCTGAGAGGAAGAGCAAACACCAGAAGGAAATTTTCCCAAATCAGAATATTTCTAAGGAAAGGAATAAAGAAAAATTAAAGTGAGGGTAAAAGGGGACAGATTCAGGTAATTGGACTCATGTATAATAGGACTATGGGAGGTGAGAACGGAGCAGACAGAGCAGAAATAACAAAAAGATATACACATGAAAACTTTCACCAAATTAAGATGTATATTAACTGGCAGATTGAAAGTAGCTTTGAAATCCTAGGGAAAATTATGTTAGATAAATAATACTTAGATATAACTTGGTGAAATTTTATTTTATGTATTAGTTTCTTATGGCTGCTGTAATACAGCAACACAAACTTAATGGTTTAAACAATGGAAATTTATTCTTTCACAGTTCTGGAGATTAGAAATTTGAAATCGGTTTCATTGTGTCAAAACCAAGGTGTCAGCAGGGCCACCTTCCCTCCATAGGCTCCAGGGAAGAATTTGTTCTTTGTCTCTTCTACTTTTGGTGGCCGCTGGCATTCCTTGGCTTGTGGCTGCATCACTTTAAACTCTGCCTCTGTGGTTACATTGCCTTCTCTTCTGTGTGTCAAATCTCCCCCTGCCTCTCTCTTATAAGGAAACATGTTATTGCATTTACTGCTCACCTAGATAATCCAATATTATCTACTTCTCTCAAGATCTTCAACTTAATCACTTCTACAAAATTATTTTATGCAATATAAGGCAACGGTTACAAGTTCCAAGGATTAGAAAATGGCTGTCTTTTGGGCTTCCATTATTCAGTCTGTGAGTTATAAGTATGCTTGCATGTACGTGTAAATCTAGCAAGCACCCAAACAAAAGATATAGATTATATGCATAAAAACAAAACTCTAGTTGCTCTTAGACTTTCATTCTGTAGAGAATTCTATGGAGTTGAGAAAAATATATTTAAATGGTGATATTATAAATTCAATGAAATAATCATTTATTTGTGAGGACACCAAAAGATTTTCTCAACTATAAAAAGGCTTGGTTTACTTCTCCTGAGGAAAAAATTGTGTTGAATTACAGACGAATGGGAGATGAATCAAGGTTAGAAACTTAAGGATAGGGAAGTCATTTTATAAAGGTCTGGCAATAAGCACAGACCTTTATAAAACTGACAGACTTAAACGTCAAATTAAGTCTCAGGGCTGGAGTGCTGGCTTGGCTCAGTCCAGATTTACACCCAATCTCTAGGTAATCTTCAGTCCTATGGCTTTATATACCATCTTTATGCTGGAAACAACTTAATCCATATCTCTAATTTAGACATCTCCCCACTACTCTACTCTCATTTAACAAAGTGTTTTCTTGGTTTCTTTCTTAGAGACCACATAGGCATCTGAAACCTAGCATGCCCTGAACCAAACTCTTGTTTCTCTGTTAGATCTATTTCTTTATTTAGACCTACAGCTTTCCCTGTCTCAGAATATGATAAATCCATCCAACCAGTTATTTAAGCAGAAAATCTTGTAAAAATCATTGTTTACTCCTCTCTATCTTTTGGCAAATCTTGTTGGCTATGGTTTAGAAATATAATAAATATAATACCTCTTACTTCTTGACAGGTACTAACTAGGCTCAAACCATTCTTTTCTCTTGCCTGGAATAATTAAACAGCTTTCTTTATGCCCATTCTTGCCTTTGTGTAATCTAGCCTCCAAGGAACTAGAGTGCTCCTGCTAAAATAAAGGATGATCATGATTATGTTACTCATCTGCTCAAAGCCCTGTGATGGCTTCCTATCTGCCCTTCTCCTCACTTCCCGCCCCATTTCCTACCACCTTTCTCTATTTCCTCCAGCAGTTTAGATCTCTTGCCTGTTCCCTAAACACAGTAAGTGAGACGATCTCCCCAGAGCCTTCTCATTTGTTCCCTCTGCCTGAACTTAAGTGGCACAGTGTCCCCAATCATTCCACTACTCAATTTCTTTAGGTAGGATCCAAGCCAGACTCAATTTACTAAAACTGATATGCCTTGGAGGGATAATGTAATGTGATAAATCAAATACTTTTCATTAAGACCTTAGCATAGGATAGTTGGAATTTTTGTTCTTCCAAGGGATAGTGACAGTCAAAAAGAGGTTGAAAAGATGATTGAAAGACACCCTAGAAAAAGTTAGAATGTTTTTCAGGCATTAAAAAATATACATGAAAAAGTAGAATTCCATATAGCAGTGCCAGCGAATGATCAAGAACCTTAGGTGCTCTAGAATTCGAGGCATTCCTTTGTAGCCGTCAATCTACTCTAAGATAAGAAAATTGCTGCCTCTCTAACTGGCTGTAACACCAGGTGACCTGAGAGGAAGGACATGGTATTCACTCTCTGTCTTTGAAAACTTCAAAAATCTTAAAAGAAGGACTAGTGTTCTGTTAGAATTCTCACTTAATATTTTGTACATGACTTCAAAGAGACAACTCCAAGGGAGATTATTAAAATTTTATCTTTCATGGTTATGTGAAAATGTTAATTCACTTACCAAAGAGAATATTATGCACACATTTGGTTTAAAATTGAAATGCCACAGCAGATGTTAGCATTTGAGTTTTTCACTCACTTATTACCCTGCACAAAGATAGTAACTTCAAAATTAGCATATTACAATGTTGTAATACAATGATAGCACGTTTCAACTAAAGAAAACCAGTAGAATGTCTTTAAAGGCAATGGGCGGAGGAAGAGTCCTCTTAGACTAAAAATGTCATTTTGTGTCTGGGGCTATAGACTAAAGACTCATTTCCACTGATGTGGTGAAAAATAACAACTAAACCAAGTTTTGTTCCTCCTGTGGAAACTTTAAGAAAGTTTTTAAGAAAAATAATATAAAAGTCTTTAAGAAAAATAATATAAAATTACCTAGAGTGCCTTCAAAGGGGTCCTTGCAAGTAGGATTCCTGAAGTTTAAGCTATTCTTCATGATAAATTTTTTTCTGGGAAAATGCTATTTTTTGTTCCCAAAGGCCTAACAGCCTAATGAAATTTGCATTATAGATGTATATGCAATCCTTTATATCACCAGTGGCTCCTAGACCACTGTACAAGAATCTGTATCTAATTTTTTTCTTTTCTTTTTTTTTTTTTTGCATTCATGAAAAAGAAAAGGAAAGAGGAGAGGAAAGAAGAGAAAAAAAGAAAAAACGTCCTACACGCAAAATGGGGGAATCCATTTGTTTACAGCCATTCTATCAGGAAAAGAGTATGCCCATGAAAATTTAAATTTGCTGTGGAAGGAAAGAAAAAAAAATACTATGGAACATTAAGAAATGCTAAAAATGAAAAATTCCAAAAACTTGAGACTAACACGAGAATGAAAATTACCATCTGCTTAAACTGTAAAAGATATTAGAAAAAATTACTAAAAAATAGATAGTCAACACCTCATAAATTCAAGTTTTACTGCCCTCTTCACTAGGGAACCACTCTTTCTGAAGGATATCTGCTGCAAGAAAACATTTGTATTTTCCTGATATGATATTGATAGTAGAATATTAATATAAATATGAATGTGCCCTAGGCACTTTAAGAAGTGTTGAATTTTGGTTTAGGCTGTGAAAGTAAATATTGCACTGAACAAAGTTCAACAGTCAAGAAAGACTTTATATAAGGCTACTGCAATAGGGGAGAGAGACTGAACTCAACTCCCCTGAAATAAAAGATGTGAAGGTTTCTAAGTGTTGAGGTGAGCTAGTGAAAAAGTACTGGAGGACTTTGGGGGAGGGTTGACCAGTGGGATGTGTCGAGCTTGTAGAGTTATCCTAGAGTTTGAAATGTTTTCTTCTGGGATTAAGCCATCTGTGGCTGGTAACTGGCTCCCAAAGTAGTTAGGCTTCTACCTTCCCATAGAGACTGAGAGATGGAGGCACTATCTCTTATAATGTTTAATTTCAAAGTCATAGTTCCCAGATCCTTGAGAAAGACACTTCCTGGGTAGTAAAACTGGCAAGAGGTCAAGAGGCTGGGAGATTTATATACATTTCAAAGGGACAGAGAAAGAATTTACAATTGCAATATTTCTGAAGCAAATTATCTAAGAAACTGGAGGTCAGAGGCCCACAGCCAGGAAGAAATCTGTCTAAAAGTTAGTCAAGCTGAGGGGAACAGTAAGGCTATCTTGGTCAAGGCAATGGCTTTGAATTTATATTCCAGGTTGTATTAAGTATACTAGTAACCCTCCCTTTGGTTAAAATTGGGAGTGGCTATCCTAGATAGATGATAGATAGACAGACAGATGATAGATGATAGATAGATAGATGATAGATCATTCTCTTCATATATTCACTTCAAGGATTATAGAATGCTTAACACTGTTACATACATTTTTATAGTTTATTATCCAGAGACTTCTTTGATAAGTTTTCCCCCCTTTTCTCCCTGAACCATTGAAGGAAATCAAAAAGAATTAAAACAGAATAGAACATCTCACTTCAGAAAAGCAAGGTAATACAGTAATTACCTCAAGCAAAAGACTTCTGCAAATTCTTCTGAGGAGAAAAAAAACTCTTAGTACTCACCTACCTAGTTTAATAATCATTAAGTAATTAATCACTAAAAACATCTCTTTTTGAGCCTGGCGAGAATGATTATTTATCCATATTTTTGAGAGTTCACAGACAGTTGATACTCTTTACATGAAAAGTGCAATGGAAAATGGGAATTAAAGTTCTGATTCCTTATCTTGAATCTGAATTACTATTATTAATTATTGTCAAGTGAAAAAATTCTGGTTTAGCTCAAACCAAATGATCTTCTGTAATAACTGCAGTTACATAAAACACTGTAAAATATTGTATGTATTTTATGTACTCTTTCTAATTTTCCAAACATACCTCTCAAAGCATATATTTATGGTAAAAATGACATCCTGAAAAGATAACTTTCTGGTGTGGAGGTCATAGAAAAAAAGTGTGTATGCCAAATTCATTTTACACATTCAGTAATATCTGTTACAGTTCCTTGTTCAGAGAAAAACAATTAAGTCCTCAGATATCAATATCAAGTACATTTCTTTCTCATGCCAAACTGCAAGTTTTATAGTTATCTGCTTGTGAGTAAAAAATGGTATGAATATCCCCCCACTTGCTGAAATCAGAATCACCTGGGAAACTTAAAAATACTGATGTCTAGGTTCTACTCCCAGAGATTCTAATGTGTAGTCAAGGTTGAAAGTTAAGAATCGCTGAGTTAAATACCCAAATACCAATGTGAAATTATCTACTATATATATCTGCAATTCCCTTTCTCATCACCTCTTCTGCCCTGAAATTTTCAAGTATTTAGGATGACCCATTTGATGGCTCTCCTCCTCCTCCACCCCTGCCCCCAACCTTTTTCTTCTACTTTTTTAATGCTTCTTCCTGGCTCTCTGAGGATTCACAGTGCAATTTTCCTGCTACACAGAGGAACTGAACTTGGCTGTATCTCATCCTCCCATCCATTCACTCAATCAACAAGCACCTACACAGTGTGATGGCACTTTGCAAGCAGTTCCCAGCTGCGAATCTAGAGATGAATCTCACAATATCAAGGCACTGACAATTAATTGCCTTGGAAATTTTGTTTTTTTCACTTTTCAGAGTAACCATAAAGGATTAAACCAGGCCAAGAAAATGGGCAATGTCTGGAGAAGAAAACAGCCTTTTATTTTTTAGTGAGATAAATGAGTTTTTGTGTTGTGTGTGCATGGTTGTGTTAGCATTCGCTTCTAAAATCACTGTCACTCCTACTGCTTTATTATCGTCTCATCAATTGGTAACTCTAGTGATGAGATTTCAGACCAAGGATAAGACAGAGTAAAGCAAAATAAACTCATGGATAAAAGCTTCAGAGTAAGTCAAGAGGTGTTCTAGTTAAAATTCAAGAATGAAGCAATTTGTTGTCCAAGGTAGGACAAAGTGGTCCATGGGATCTTTTCATATGACTACATTTGTCATATGAAGGAGGTTACAGGTATTCTACAAACATTAGTTATGTTTTCCTCATTATTGCTCTCATTAAGAGAACTTTTAAAGGGTCTTTAATGCTGTTGAACAGGTATCATCCAGCTATTTCATATGTAAGAGGGTTCTACATAAAAAGGAGGCTCAAGTGATTCAGAAAACATAATAGATCCTAGGGGAATGGTCCCCGAAATGAAGATGGTGGTGTAGAATGGAAAGCCAGATAATTTGTCTATCCTTTGTATGGTTTTTTTCTTCATCTCAGGATGAGGGAAGAAATATAAAGCAAAATGTCCATTTACAGCAGCACTGAAATGAACTAACTTGGCTTGTATAACAACTCTCTTTAATCAGCTGAATTTGATAAAATACCATGATCTTTGAGTGACAATTTGATGAGGATGGCAGACCTATATTGGATCTAACTATAGACATACTTATGACCAATGAATAATGAGACTGCGTTAACCAACAGTCTACAGACCGGTAGACTCACTTTATCCTATCCTGAGTGCTAGTTTTCAATGCTTAATTAGCATAATCAACAGTATTGCCCTTTCCTGGGATTTAAAATCCCCTGACTTCTCCCCTTTAGTGAAAGACAGTGAATTTATTCATGGGATGTGTTCTCTTGCCATTCAAGTTAGTAAATGCAAATTTGTAATTTTTTAAATTATTAAAACAATATAGTTTGTCTGCAGAAAGTATAATCATTTCTTTTTTGGAATTGAACAATTTCTCTACTAAAATCCTGACATTTCTGGGTCCGGCCAAGGGTTCCCTTATTCCAGATGGTACGTGACTTCTGAAATTGTTCATTTAGACTTCTGCTCATCCACATTTTTTTAATTTTTGAGTTACCAGAAGAGTAATTTACATGTGGGCATGTTTGAGGAGAGTTGGGGAGTGGGGAGGTGAGGAAAAAAAGAGTTGAAAGAATGAGGAATATAATTTGAGGACTCCAAGCATACATATTTTTAAAAATACAAAATATAAATAATTATATTCTTTTACATTTTGTCTCTTGGTAGTAACATTTTGTTTCTATCATAAGGTGTTTCCAAGTGACCAAGTCTGTTATTTTAAGATTCTCTTAAATAAATAAATTCTCTTGCCTTTATATAAAAAAACAAAGCAGCCAATTATTTTCTGTTTGTTTTAATGTATCATATTAACATTAAATGCATAAATTAATTAAAGGAAGTAATATTGTAAATTATAGTATCTAATGTTTCAAGACCTTATCCATTTTTAAAAGATACCTTTTATGAGTGGTAATGAAAATAAAGTTGAGACTGGAAAAAGAACACAGATACTTTTTAGGGAAAAAAAAAACCATCTTAAAGTTATTCAGGAAAGAGAGAGTTTGAAGCTGCAAATTGTTTTAATATGCATATAATTAATTGTGAAACTTTATAATGTGAAATGTAATTAAACTTGTTCTAGCCATTTGGGTTTTGAAATGCTAGGTACAATACTAAGTGAAAGATGTGAGAAATCAATATTATCCTTCTGGCATTTTTGCTTCAGCTATATAATAGCTTTCTTACCAGGTGTGTAAGAGATATTTTTGCCTTGATTTACAGGAAGAAGAATGTTCTATAAAGGGTAAATCTATTAATTAGAGACCTGCACAGCTTTCTTTCTTGCTAGTATAATCATTAAATTGATTTTTCCAGTCCATCATGTAATTGTTCCACCGATGGAATCCTGCTTTCCATTCTCGTTCTGCTTCATCAATATTTCCTGTAAAACATGGAATGAGTTGTATTAATCTAAATTTTAATCTCTGTTTACTTTCATTGAAAAATAATTTTGATTGCAGATGCCGTTTTCTCCAAGTACACTGTACAGCGATGTTTTATTCATTATTTATTATCAACTTCTCTCACTACCTGAAAAGATTTTAATTGAAATTTTGTATATTATAAAACCTAAAAACATGGCATTTCAAACTGGTTCTGTTTGTTTAAATGTAAACATTTTTATTATTAATGAATACATTGTTGATGTTATAACAATTATATCATGCATTTACTTTATATTTTATTAAATATATTTCATATAACTCCTTTGGGGGAATTATCTGAGAAAATAGTGCTAAAATATAAAATTATGCTTTCAAGACACACTGGAAGTATCCCAGAGCAAGGTATGGTAATTCCATACAGCTCAGTGTTGCTTACACTAGAAGGTTGTTCAGGCTTGTGTAGGATGGAGCAGCACCTAGCCAAAAATTTAGGAGTTTGTTTATTCAACCTGCTTTACAGTAGTTGAGTATTTAGAGATAGAGATTTTGAAGTACATTTTCAAAAATTGCTGATATTGAAATTTTATTTTACCAACAAATACATCACAGTAGACCGCATGTGCTTGAACCAGAATGACTCAGTTTGGTTTATAATAAATTAGTCATTTAAAATTTGCCCCTACCCCACCTTATTTCCCTTCAAATTATGACCCTCTCATTTACAAATATTTTAAGTAATGATTGAGAATATGTAGTCTGTGATTTGTTAAATGATACCTCTTCTGGTCTCTTGGCAGATTAAATGCATTACCTCATTGCTATTCACACCCAGAGGACACAAGGGCAGCACTGTAGCTCTGTCAAGGGATGCAGAAGCCCATCTCTGATATATATTGTGCCACAGAGCATTTAGTGATACACAGAGAACTGGTCTATCAGTAATGTTTCCCAAACAGATGAGTCCATAATTATAATTTTGGTGAGTAAAATCTGAGAATCAAAAGGCATATTAAACAATCGAATACAACTCTGAGATGTCCATATTTGCCTGAAACTAACCCCTAACCGCTATAAAGAAGAAACTAAAAACATCTACTGTATTGTGATATCTAGTACGTAGCCTGAAAATTGCGGAATGTTCTGATGAACAGAATGGTAAAGTATAAAGGAACTAGTTAGCAATGTGTCTGGTGATTGAAAGTCAATTACTTTTATTTGAAAAATATAGAAAATAGACCTGAGGAGCCACATCAGTTATAAATAGCTGACATTAAAAAAAAAAAAAAAAAAAAAAACAGGCAGTGAATTGTATATGTATGCCATTTTTCTCACAGAAAATGTGATCATTCATGTTGGTCATTCAAGTTTAGCCAAATATCTTCTTACCAATGAATTCTGAAATAGTAGGATAATCTGAACAATTTTCTCAGTATTTCCTTATACAAATTTAAGTAATCACTTCCTGAAGAATAGTTAACTAATTTACTACTTTTTTATTGTATTATTTAATGTATGTAGGTGGTCTTAAATATCTCCAAGCTTAGAATATTTAGAGATATTTGGATTGTGTTTTTAAATATGTAAATTTTAGAGATTTTTCCCCCCTTAGAAATCAAGGGTTCTACTATTTATCACTAATTTTTTTTTCTTATGAGTTATCTATTCTATACATATTAGTGTATATATGTCAATCCCAGTCTCCCAATTCATAACACCACCACCACACACCCCCACCACTTTCCCCTCTTGGTGTCCATATGTTTGTTCTCTCCATCTGTATCACTAAATTTGTTTTGCCTCTATTTGAGTATAAATATATAAAATAAACAATTATACATTGTTTATTTTATATATTTATTTTTTCATTTATCCATTAGTTAATTCCACAAAAATTGGCTGAATAGCGAGAGTGCCCTATTTTAGTTCCACTGCTAGGTTTCATGTTCCTCTAGGGAAAAATTCCTAGTTTTGCTTTCTTTATTTAACTGCTAAGGTGCTGCTTATATAGTAAGCCCTCAAAACATATCTAAACTTGATGGAAGAAGGTTGTTAAGATAATGTACACATTGGAATCAATTAATTGTAAAGTCACAGATGAACATTATCACTGTGCCATGAATAGTCTACCTTTTCCCCCTTTTACATAATCCGTAACCAATTATTTAACCAAATACTGAAACAAAACAAAACAAAACAAAAAACAACACACACCTGTCATTTCCAAGACTTTGGGAAAAAATAGTGTCCAGAATCTGCATTGTTGAGCACGTAGTTTAGTGTATACTCTTGGTGACTCTGTATTCAAGGTTAAATATTTTTGTTCATTGCTTTTGAAGACAGGCCATCTTGTACTATTGTTTTGGGTCCCATTTGGATTTCTAAAAAATTAAAGAGAGGCATTATAGTTCTACTGAAATTAATGATAGATAAAAATATATATATTTATATATATTGTTCTCAAAAACCAATAAGAGCTTTTAAAAAGTCAGGAAAATTGTGGAAAAAGAAAAATTGTGGATTTGTTTGATGATGTCAAGCATAAATGAACTGGGTTGAATGTTTTCAGCACCTTGAAGCACTATGTTAGTTAAAATTGTAGAAATTAAAATTTAAAGAAGAACTTATTACACACATTTCTGCTTAACATACAGGGAGAAAAATATATTCTATTCTAGAATGCTTATATTTTCTTCACACTTAAACATGTGTTTAAATTTGGGACTGATTACACATTTCCTTAGTATGTAATAACCTCGTTACCCTAGGGAACTGCCCTCAGTCTCATTTTTAAGTTGATCTTACATTCTTATAGATCTGTTCACTGATTAAAAATCTTTCAATAATTCCCCTGTGAGTTAGTTCAATAAAGGTTAGTGAACATGCTGCCACCCACATTTCCAAACTTATTTTCAGGTATTCTCTTCATGGGCCAACCAACAGGAATTAGGGACAGTTCCTTAGTGATTCCCTCCTCTATTTTACCTCCTGTCTTTGCCTAGCTATTACTTGTGCTTGGAATTCCTTCATTTTCTAACATCAGGAGTCTAGAACCTTCAGATTCTCTTTTTGTGCTGATGTTTCCCATATCTTTGTGATTTTTAAATCAGCAACACTTGGCTCTATTTTTCAGAAATTTATGATTTTTGGTTCTTTGGTACCTTGTAGGACTCAATAATATATTATTGCCTGGGTCACACAAACAGAAACTCAAAGAGTAAACATTCTGGAAGTGACTCTGTCTAGATAGTCACTGGTGATTCTAAAGATTTTTCTTTAATATATTTGTATGCTATTATTATGAGTCAGATCCTGCCTGGACTCTAGAAACACAAATGAATATGGAAAATATGGTTTCCCTCAGGGAATTTACAATCAAGGACATCCATGAAAACAAAGAACCAACAATATATGGTAGACTAAATCAAGCATAAACAAAGGGACAAAAATTGTCAGAAGAGGGAATTACGTAAAGGAATGCGATTTTAGCTGAAGTAAGGAGAAAAAATAAGGAACTGAACCAGAAAGAGAAGTTTGGAGTGCTAGAGAAAGGGAACAGAATTAACATAGTATAAATAATAAGTGTTATCTTAGTTCAAATAGCAATGAAAAAACTAGTTTTCTTGGATTCTAAGATAGAGGAGATCCTATTAGAATTATAGCTTTAGGATATAAGTGTTATAGCAGTAAGATCTGACAGCTTAGGAAAATGGTTTAGACTTTAGCTTGTAGGCATTTACAATTCTTGAGGGATTCTTTGCTAGATGGTTTATTGTGTACATAACATTTTAGAAACATTGACCTGGAGGTGGTATCTAGAATAATCAAAAAACCTAGAAATTAGTCACATATACTTGTATCATAAAAGGGAGACTAAAGTGATAGGGATAAGTAACTCATTCCTTTCTCTTAGATTCGTCTAACTTAAGCAAAGTCATATAAGAAAAACTCCAGTTGAACTTTTCTAAAAGTTTAGCACACAGAATTCTCCATTATTCAAATACCTTCTGTATATTACTAATGGATAGGAAGTTGGGAGTAGTGATAGCAGATACACTTTTTTTTTTTTTTTTGGCCGAAAGCCTGTGAACCCCTAGAATTTGGAAAGCGAAGCAGGCATTCATCCAGCTTGGTTAACTAGAGGCAGATTTTGCCAACAAGAACTTGTGTTGAATAAGTACCATAAATTCCTAATTTATCACAGATGCATAAATATTCAACCATGATTCAGGGGCTGTAGAGATAAACAGCTTCTTGATGAACTAGTTGATTTTATGTAGGAGTTGGATGATTTAATAAGAATTATTAATAACCAGAGCTATTCAAGCTAAGCCAATATCATAACAGGATTGAAACCTCTTGCTTTAGGGTATTATTTGAAAGAGGTCAGGAAGAAAATTTCTTCAGATCACAGATGGCACACTTGTCTAAGTGAATTATGTAGTCTTTTTCTTTTCTTTTAAAGCTTTAGAAACGAACAAGTACAGCTGCTGGAGGCTGGATATTAAACCAGGAGAACCATTGGTCTGATTCGGTACAGCAATTCTTATGTTCCTAAATTGCCCACTTTCCTTCTAATTCCATTCTAATTAACTTATGGCACCATTTTAACTGCACATTTATTTCTGGCTTCTGCAAATGGCGAGTTAAATAGAGCTGACTTGTACTTGAGTTCAAGAGCGAAACACTAATGGCACTGCCAGTGTTCATTTAACAAACTTTGTCCTATGAAATAACTCATGACATTCCAAATTGTAATTCAGAGATAATAAAATTCCTTTGCCTATGGATGCAGATATAGTTTTCAAAAAGTGATTGAAATAGCTCTTGAAGTGATGAAGCACTTTACTCTATAATTGAAGAAACCTCCAAAGACGCTAAAACTTAACCAGAGACATAATTCTCTTCCTATTTGTATCAATTAAACACTTTGTGAAGTACAGTATAATTCCCAGATACAGAATTCTGAAACACTATATAATTTTAATTCCAAAATTATAAGATAAATTTAAACATCTTGACTTTATTATTTTTCAAAAATATTTTCTATTCTGGTTACAAAATAAAGACCTCAAAGTGATAATACTTAACACTTTCCATGAGATAAAGAAATCTCTTCTCTTTTTGTTACCAGGTTCTTTTCCCAATTTGTGGTATACAGAAGTGGTTTAACAGTCACCCATTTCACTTTTCCTCTGATGTAGGATAGAAAAATTTTAAGACATGGCTTATTTAACTAAAAAAGCAGAGTACCTTTCAAACTGTATTACAGGAAATGACCTGCTTGTCATTGGTATTTGAGCACAGATTTGATAATTCATTTTATGAAGGAATTCTTTAAAAAGACATTAATTTACTCAGGATGCCTGGTATGAAGAAGTAGGATGCACTCAACTTCATGCATCAAGTTTTCTTTGAATTACAAATTCCAATATTGCCTACCTAATCCTAACACAGGAATTAAGATTCCCTTTAAGAATTCAGGGACAGTTATTTCTTTTTTTTTTTTTTTTTTTCTCATTTGAAGAACTTGTCTTTATTTTTATGGGATTTAAGCAAATATCAGAATTGTTAAAGGTGTGTTCCATTTGTTTCTTTAGCTTTTTAAAAATTTCCCAGGACCACAGACATCATTTGTTCTTTCTTTCCGGCACAGGCAGCTCAGTTTCCCTGTCATCTATTCAGTCCCTCTAATGTGGTCAAGTTTAGGCACTGACAATTTTTTTTTTTTTTTTTGGCTGCATTGGGTCTTTGTTGCCGCGCATGGGCTTTCTCTAGTTACGGCGACTGGGGACTACTCTTTGTTGCGGTGCATGGGCTTCTCATTGCGGCAGCTTTTCTTGTTGCGGAGCATGGGCTCTAGGCTGGCAAGCTTCAGTAGTTGTGGCACGTGGGCTCAGTAGTTGTGGCTCACGGGTTCTAGAGCACAGGCTCTAGTAGTTGTGGTGCATGGGCTTAGTTGCTCCGTGGCATGTGGGATCTTGCCGGACCAGGGCTTGAACCCGTGTCCCCTGCATTGACAGGCGGATTCTTTTTTTTTTTTTTTTTTTTTTTATTTTTGGCTGTGTTGGGTCTTCGTTTCTGTGCGAGGGCTTTCTCTAGTTGCGGCGAGCAGGGGCCACTCTTCATCGTGGTGCATGGGCCTCTCACTATCGCTGCCTCTCTTGTTGCGGAGCACAGGCTCCAGATGTGCAGGCTCAGTAGTTGTGGCTCACGGGCCCAGTTGCTCCGCGGCATGTGGGATCTTCCCAGACCAGGGCTCGAACCCGTGTCCCCTGCATTGGCAGGCAGATTCTCAACCACTGCGCCACCAGGGAAGCCCCGACAGGCGGATTCTTAACCACTGGCCACCAGGGAAGCCCAGCACTGACATTTTTAGAAGGTGAAACTTCTAACTATATTTTGTGTTTCCAAATAGTTGCCTTTGGGTCTACCTTCTTCTACTTTGAGATATGTCCTCCAGAGCTAGGGGTTTCCCTGGGGCCGATTGCCGCACTGCAGGTCTAAGGCCCAAGTGTCCAGTCGGCTTTATGAATGATGAAAGTGGTTTTGATCTCCTCTGTTAGACACCTGTGTCTGTCTCCCAGCTCCAAATCACATGCAGCCTCTGGGAAGCCTGCCCGGCTCTCGTTTCCCATTCCATGAGGTGACATCTCCTGTCCTGCTGTAATTTCTAGGAAGTCCTGGGGAAGCAAACACTGTGTCCTTACGCTAGTGTATCCTGGTAACGTAGCCTGACACTTAGGCAGTGCAGGCAAGCTCTGCTGTGACGTCAGATAAGGAACTTCATTTCGTGTGCCTCGGTTTCCTCATCTGGACCCTGAGACGGGGCCTGGCGCTGTGTGTGTTCCGTGGGAGCAGGTGAACCACCTCTTCTGGGTGGGCATTTTCAGCTATTTTAACTATGTATTCACTTGTCCTGTTATTTTGGAGGCTCCTTTAGTCCAGAGATGTCAGTAAATTCCACTTAATCCTCTTTTCTTCCCTGATTTCCTTTAAACAGGCATCCTGGGCTGTCTGGTAAGGAGCAGGGTCGTGAGAACTGTAGCATTTGGTTGCTTGGGCTTCTGAAAACAAAAACCTCAACAAAGAGTAGCTTAAAAATCAAGATTTTTTTTTCCTGACACTATAAAGACAAAAGGAGGACAATTCCTGGTTTGGTTGTGTCAGTGACTTAGAAGCATTTGTTACCCAGGATCCAGGCCTTCCCCTCTTCCCACTTGGTCATTCTCAGTGTGTCCGGGGTCCTCGGGTGGCTTCAGGAATTCTGGGTGTCCTTACTGTATTCCTTTCTGTATTGTTTCAGTTATCAATCTCTGCAACTAGTTTTTAGGATGTGTGACTACATCTAACTTTAGTAAGATTCTTGATCCCCAGCTTCAGGGCAGGGTGGCCCAGTGATTCACTGAGTTTATGGATCATGGGTTTTTCCTTGCAGCTCAAGTCACGTTTAACCAAAGCAAATCTCTTCTGTTTCAGTGTCACCATCTGTCGGAAACTTAGATCTTGAGTGGGAACCCACACACAGGATGACCCTGTGTCCTGGGGGGGGCTCAGGGGTGACAGGGAGGTGCCTTGTGATTGCAGTAGCCGTTAGGAGTCCCCTTCAGAGCCTCTGTTCTGTGATCCTGGCCACTTGAACAGGTTTCAGAGGGGAGCATCAGGCCCATGCCCCCTTCCACACAGCCTGGGGGCCTCTGCCGGACACCTCAGTGCCCATGTATCTGCCTTAGCAGAGTCCTGCTAGTGTTGGAGGGTCTCCTGCAGAGGCGGGGGGTGGCTGTGTCCCACCATGAGGACAAGGACACTGGCAGCAGAAGCTCTGGGAAGCACTCCCTGGTGTAAGCCCCCCCAGAGTCCGCCGTCAGCCCAACCAAAGAGCCTGGGTAGGCTCCAGTGCCGGGTTGCCCCAGGCCAAACAACCAGCAGGGAGCCAGAGACAGTTATTTCTATCTAAGATATACAGTGATTTTAAAGTGAATATATTTTACAGTGCTTTACAATCTAGTAAAATGAAGCCACGATTAGCAGTTGTAAATTGAAAAGCCACCTGAAATATTCCACAATCATAAGTGTGCTAAAGACATACAGTATATATTGGATAATTTCTTAAATATGCAAATATTCCTGGATTTATATTCTATGTCATGTCATGCTTAAATAAAACTGTATTTTTTTTGGGGGGGGGGTGAGGTAGAAAAGGATAATTTTATTACTTTGCCAGGCAAAGGGGGACACAGTGGGCTTTTGCCTTCAAAAACTATGTGTCCGCAAACAGTATTTTAATTTAAAGAATAGAGGGGTTATAAGAGAATCTGAATTTAGAGATTAAATCCATCCTTTCATTAAACAAATATTAACTGAGAGTATAGTATTGAAACTGTGCAACTCAGATTGGGAATTGAACCCACGTTCTTTTAACTGAGATCACACACCTGGTCGCAGGACTTAATGAAGCTCAGGTTCTTGATGTCTCATCACAGAAAGAATTCAGTGAGAGACAAACTGATAGGTAAGAAGTGGATTTATTTAGAGAGAAATACAATCCACAGATGGAGTGTGGGCAATCTCAGAAGGTGAAAGCGGCACCAGGGTATGGGGTTGTCAGCTTTTATAGGGGTGGGTAATTTCATAGGCTAATGAGTGGGAGGAGTATTCCAGCTATTTTGGGGAAGGTGTAAGAATTTCCAGGAATTGGGCCACCACCCACTTTTTGAACTTTATGGTCACCCTTGGAACTGTCATGGCGCCTGTGGGTGTGTCATGCTGATATGTTACAATGTTGCTGTGTTACAATGAGTATACTGAGGCTCAAGGTCTAGTGGAAGTCGACTTGTCCGCCATCTTGGACCTATTTGGTTCTAATCAGTTTATGTTGTATCCTCGGGCTATGTCATTCTTTTAAAGTTGTGCCCTGCCCCCTTCCCTCCTGTTTCATTATGCCAGCCTTGTTTGAATCACTGAAGATTCAACAAAAACAAAAAAGACAGAAATCCCTGCCTCTTACAGTTTTCATTCTATGAGAAAGATAGATGATAAAGATGAAAATAAGGGAAAATATATAGTATGTTAAACAGTAATAGCTGCTCAAAATAATAATAAAGTGGAGAGTGAGGATGATAGGAAATGAGGAGTGTATATTGTGTGTGTGTGTGTGTGTGTGTGTGTGTGTGTGTGAAGAGGCAGTGGTGAGGGACTGTATAATAATGAATTTATTGGCCTTTGTCCACATTTCCTTGTGAGATAACCCCTAAGTCTTTGGAATTTTTCAGTGTACCTGATACTTTATGCTAACAAGGTGACATGTTGTGCACATGATGGCTTTTGCTAATGCCACGACTCAGGGTAAGGCTGTCACACTGATAATTTTAGGGAAAGAAGTATCCTCACGAGAAAGGCTAACCATGTGATTAAAGGGTTGGGACTTTGAAACAAGTGATATCATCCTGATCTCCAGGAAGGAGAGGAGCCTGAAGATTGAGTTTCACCACTTGGCCAATAATACAATCAACCATGCCTTTATGATGAAGCACCAGTAAAACTGTGAACCTCAAGTTCAGGTGAGCTTCCTGGGTTAGCAATTCTCCATGTGCATATTGCCACATTTTTTTTTTTTTAAATGATAAAGAAACTGGATTTTATTTTACATGCCATCAGAATATTTCAAAATGTTTAAGAGGGTAAGTGAAAGGATAAGATCTACATTTTATTGTGTGAATTATTGAATTTTATTTTATTTATTATACAGCAGTTTCTTATTAGTCATCAATTTTATACAAATCAGTGTATACATGTCAATCCCAATCGCCCAATTCATCACACCACCCCCCCCACCACCACTGCTTTCCCCCCTTGGTGCCCATACGTTTGTTCTCTACATCTGTGTCTCAATTTCTGCCCTGCAAACAAGTTCATCTGTACCATTTTTCTAGGTTCCACATATACGCGTTAATATATGATATTTATTTTTCTCTTTCTGACTTACTTCACTCTGTATGACAGTTTCTAAATCCATCCACGTCTCTACAAATGACCCAATTTTGTTCCTTTTATGGCTGAGTAATATTCAATTGTTTATATGTACCACATCTTCTTTATCCATTAGTCTGTCGATGGGCATTTAGGTTGCTTCCATGACCTGGGTATTGTAAATAGTGCTGCAATGAACATTGGGGTGCATGTGTCTTGTTGAATTATGGTTTTCTCAGGGTATATGCCAAGTAGTGGGATTGCTGGGTCATATGGCAATTCTATTTTTAGTTTTTTAAGGAACCTCCATACTGTTCTCCATAGTGGCTATATCAATTTACATTCTCACCAACAGTGCAAGAGGGTTCCCTTTTCTCCACACCCTCTCCAGAATTTATTGTCTGTAGATTTTCTGATGATGCCCATTCTAACTGGTGTGAGGTGATTCCTCATTGTAGTTGTGATTTGCATTTCTCTAATAATTAGTGATGTTGAGCATCTTTTCATGTGCTTCTTGGCCATTGTATGTCTTCTTTGGAGACATGTCTATTTAGGTCTTCTGCCCATTTTTTGATTGGGCTCTTTGTTTTTTTAATATTGAGCTGCATGTGCTGTTTATATATTTTGGAGATTAATCCTTGCTCCTTTGATTCATTTGCAAATATTTTCTCACATTCTGAGGGTTGTCTTTTCATCTTGTTTGTAGTTTCCTTTGCTTTGCAAAAGCTTTTCAGTTTCACTAGGTCCCATTCGTTTATTTTTGTTTTAATTTCCATTACTCTAGGAGGTGGATCAAAAAAGACCTTGCTGTGATTTATGTTAAAGAGTGTTCTTCCTACATTTTCCTCTAAGAGTTTTATAGTGTCCAGTCTTACATTTAGGTCTCTAATCCATTTTGAGTTTATTTTGGTGTATGGTATTAAGGAGTGTTCTAATTTCATTCCTTTACATGTAGCTGTCCAGTTTTCCCAGCACCACTTATTGAAGAGACTGTCTTTTCTCCACTGTATATCCTTGCCTCCTTTGTCATAGATTAGTTGACCAAAGGTGCGTGTGTTTATCTCTCAGCTTTCTATCCTGTTCCATTGATCTATATTTCTGTTTTTGTGCCAGTACCATATTGTCTACATTACTATAGCTTTGTAGTATAGTATTAAGTCAGGGAATCTGGTTCCAAGCTCTGCTTTTTTCCCCTCAAGACTGCTTTGGCTCTTCAGGGTGTTTTCTGTCTTCATATAAATTTTAAGATTTTTTGTTCTAGTTCTGTAAAAAATGCCACTGGTAATTTGATAGGGATTGCATTGAATCTGTAGATTGCTTTGGGTAGCATAGTCATTTTCACAATATTGATTCTTCCAATCCAAGAACATATCTTTCCATCTGTGTCACCTTTGATTTCTTTCATCAGTGTCTTATAGTTTTCTGAGTACAGGTTTTTACCTCATTATGTAGGTTTATTCCTAGGTTTTTATCCTTTTTGTTGCAATGGTGAATGGGATTGTTTCCTTAATTTCTCTTTCTGATATTTCGTTTTTAGTGTATAGGAATGCAAGAGATTTCTGTGCATTAATTAAGTACCCTGCAACTGTACCAAATTCATTGATTAGCTCTAGTAGTTTTCTGGTGGCATCTTTAGGATTCTCTATGTATAGTATCATATCATCTGCAAACAGTGACAGCTTCACTTCTTCTTTTCCAATTTGTATTCCTTTTATTTCTTTTTCTTCTCTGATTGCCATGGAGAGGACTTCCAAAACTATGTAAAATAATAGCGGTGAGAGTGGACATCCTTGCCTTGTTCCTGAACTTAGAGGAAATGCTTTCAGTTTTTCACCATTGAGAATGATGTTTGCTGTGGGTTTGTCGTACATGGCCTTTATTATGTTGAGGTAGGTTCTCTCTATGCCCACTTTCAGGAGAGTTTTTATCATAAATGGGTGTTGAATTTTGTCCAAAGCTTTTTCTGCATTTATTGAGATGATCATATGGTTTTTATTCTTCAGTTTGTTAATATGGTGTACCATATTGATTGATTTGCATATATTAAAAAATCCTTGCATCCCTGTAAAAATTCCCACTTGATCTTGGTGTATGATCCTTTTAATGTGTTGTTGGATTCTGTTTGCTAGTATTTGGTTGAGGATTTTTGCATCTTTATTCATCAGTGATATTGGTCTGTAATTTTCTTTTTTTGTGGTATCTTTGTCTGGTTTTGGTATAAGGGTGATGGTGGCCTCATAGAATGAGTTTGGCAGTGTTCTTTCCTCTGCAAATTTTGGAAGAGTTTGAGAAGGATGGGTGTTAGCTCTTCTCTAAATATTTGATAGAGTTCACCTGTGAAGCCATCTGGTCCTGGACTTTTGTTTGTTGGAAGATTTTTAATCACAGGTTCAATTTCAGTGCTTGTGATCATCTGTTCATATTTTATATTTCTTCCTGATTCAGACTTGGAAAGTTAAACCATTCTAACAATCTGTCCATTTCTTCCAGGTTGTCCATTTTATTGGCATAGAGTTACTGTAGTAGTCTCTTATGATGCTTTGTATTTCTGCGGTGTCTCTTGTAACTTCTCCTTTTTCTATTTCTAATTCGATTGATTTGAGTCTTTTCCCTTTTTTTCTTGATGAGTCTGGCTGATAAATTTAATCCATTCATGTTTAAGGTAATTATCGATATGTATGTTCCTATTACCATTTTCTTAATTGTTATGGCTTTGGTTTTGTAGGTCCTTTTCCATTTTATCAATTTTGTTTATCTTCTCAAAAAAACAGCTTTTAGTTTTATTGATCTTTGCTATTGTTTTCTTTGTTTCTATTTCATTTATTTCTGCCGTGATCTTTATGATTTCTTTCCTTCTCCGAACTTTGGGTTTTGTTTGTTCTTCTTTTTCTAGTTCCTTTATGTGTAAGGTTAAATAGTTCATATGAGATTTTTCTTGTCTCTTGAGGTAGGCTTGTATTGCTATAAACTTCCCTCTTAGAACTGATTTTGCTGCATCCCATTTTTTGGGTTGTCATGTTTTGTTGTAATTGTCTCTAGGTAGTTTTTTATTTCCTCTTTGATTTCTTCAGCGATATCTTGGTTATGTAGTAACGTATTGTTTAGCCTCCATGTGTTTGTGTTTTTTCCGTTTTTTTCCTTGTAACTGATTTCTCATCTCATAGCATTGTGGTCAGAAATGATGCTTGATATGATTTCAATATTCCTAAATTTACTAAGCCTTGATTTGTGACCCAAGGTGTGATCTAACCTGGAGAATGTTCCGTGTTCACTTGAGAAGAAAGTGCAATCTGCTATTTTGGATGGAATGTCTTATAAATATCAATTAAATCTATCTGGTCTATTGTGTCATTTAAAGCTTTTGTTTCCTTATTAATTTTCTGTCTGGATGATCTGTCCATTGGTGTAAGTGAGGTGTTAAAGTCCCCCACTGTTATTGTGTTACTGTCAAATTCCTATTCTATAGTTGTTAGCAGTTGTTTTATGTATTGAGGTGCTCCTATGTTGGGTGTATATATATTTATAATTGGTATATCTTCTTCTTGGATTGATCCCTTGATCATTATGTAGTGTCCTTCCTTGTCTCTTGTAACATTATTCATTTTAAAGTCTATTTCATCTGATATGAATATTGCTACTCCAGCTTTCTTTTGATATCCATTTGCATGGAATAGCTTTTTCCATCCCCTCACTTTCAGTCTGTATGTGTCCCTGGGTCTGAAGTGGGTCTCTTGTAGATAGCATATATATGGGTCTTGTTTTTGTATCCATTCAGGGAGCCTGTGTCTTTTGGTTGGAGCATTTAATCCATTCACGTTTAAGGTAATTATTGATACGTATGTTCCTATTACCATTTTCTTAATTGTTATGGGTTTGTTTTTGTAGGTCCTTTTCTTCTCTTTTGTTTCCCACTTAGAGAAGTTCCTTTAGCATTTGTTGTAGAGCTGGTTTGGTGGTGCTGAATTCTCTTAGCTTTTGCTTGTCTGTAAAGCTTTTGATTTCTCTGTCAAATCTAAATGAGATTCTTGCTGGGTAGAGTAATCTTGGTTGTAGTTTCTTCCCTATCATTACTTTAAATATATCATTCCACTCTTTTCTGGTTTGTAGAGTTTCTGCTGAGAAATCAGCTGTTAACCTTATGGGAGTTCCCTTGTGTGTTATTTGTCATTTTTCCCTTGTTGCTTTCAATAATTTTTCTTTGTCTTTAACTTTTGTCAATTTGATTACTATGTGTCTCGGTGTGTTTCTCCTGCCTGGGACTCTGCCTTTCCCTGACTTGGGTGGCTATTTCCTTTCCCATGTTAGGGAAGTTTTCAACTATAATTTCTTCAAACATTTTCTCGGGTCCTTTCTCTCTCTCTTCTCCTTCTGGGACCCCTATAGTGCTAACGTTGTTGTGTTTAATGTTGTCCCAGAGGTCTCTTAGGCTGTCTTCATTTCTTTTCAGTCTTTTTTCTTTATTCTGTTCCGCAGCAGTGAATTCCACCATTCTGTCTTCCAGGTCCCTTATCCGTTCTTCTGCCTCAGTTATTCTGCTATTAATTCCTTCTAGTGGATTTTTCATTTCAGTTATTGTATTGTTCATCTCTTTTTGTTTGTTCTTTAATTCTTCTATGTCTTTGTTAATCATTTCTTGCATCTTCTCAATCTTTGTCTCCATTCTTTTTCCTAGGTCCTGGATCATCTTCACTATCATTTTTCTGAATTCTTTTACTGGAATGATGCCTATTTCCACTTCATTTAGTTGTTTTTCTGGGGTTTTATCTTATTCCTTCATCTGGTACAAAGTACTCTGTCGTTTTATTTTTTCTATCCCTCTGTGAATGTGGATTTCCTTCCACAGGCTGCAGAATTGTAATTCTTCTTGTTTCTGCTGTCTGCCCTCTGGTGGATGTGGCTATCTAAGAGGCTTGTTGCACATTGCCACAATTGATACCATGAAGGTAATGTATCTCTGAGGACATCAAAAGTTTCTGTTTGGAACCTTGTCAGTCATAGATTTTGCTCTATGTATCTCTTCCTTTCATTCTGAACTATATCGTTTTGCTATATTAAAACTGTTCATTGTAATTATAGCATTTTCCTCGGTTCTGTGAATCATTCTAGTGAATTATCAAATCTGAGGGCATCCGTGGGGACTGAACTTGCAAGTGTTGTCAGAATCTTGGGCCAACTTGACAGTCTGAAGGCTGTGTCTTCACCTTGACTTTGGCTACCTCTGGGTAGTGAAACTCTGCAATATTTGATAGGAAAGAAACTTTTAAGTGAAGAGGACAAGAGTAAGCCATGCAATTTTTTTGAGGGAAGAATATTTTAACAAAAGCAAGAGGAGACCTTCAAGATGGTGGAGGAGTAAGACGTGGAGATCAGCTTCCTCCCCATAAATACATCAAAAACACATTCATGTGGAACAACTCCTACGTAACACGTACTGAACGTTGGTGGAAGACCTCAGACTTCCCAAAAGGCAAGAAAATCCCCACGTAAATGGGTAGATCAAAAGAAAAAAAAAAAAGAATAGGGATGGGACCTGCACCTCTGGGAGGGAGCTGTGAAGGAGGAAAAGTTTCCACACACTATAGAGCCCGTTCACTGGTGGGGATGCAGGGGGGCGTGAGGGGAATCTTTGGAGCCATGAAGGAGAGCGCAGCAACAGGGGTGCAGACGGCAAAGTGGAGAGATTCCTGCACAAATGATCTCTGCTGACAAGCACTCACCAACCTGAGAGGCTTGTCTGCTCACCCACTGGGGTGGGTGGGGGCTAGGAGCTGAGGTTAGGGCTTTAGAGGTCAGACCCCAGGGAGAGGACTGGGGTTGGCGATATGAAGACAGTCTGAAGGGGGTTAGTGCACCACAGCTAGCTGGGAGGGAGTCCAGAAAAAAGTCTGGACCTGCCAAAGAGACAAGGGACCATTATTCCAGGGTGCACAAGGAGAAGGGATTCCTTCCCCATGTGCCCACAGAAGCAGAGCACCACCTAAGTGAGCTCTAGATACAGGCACAAGCCGTGGCTATCAGCTCAGACCACAGAGATGGGCATGAACTGCTAATGCTGCTGCCGCTATAACAGCAGAATCCTATATGAAAGTGCAGGTAACTACCCCAACACCCCTACACACACTGGGAGCCTGTGTAGCACACACTGCCAGGGTCCCATGATACAGGGACAATTTTCCCGGGAGAACACATGGTGTGCCTCAGGCTGTTGCAATGACACACCAGCTGCTGTTGCTGCAGGCTCACCCCTCATTCTAATTATGACTACCGTACCCCTCCTTCTGCCTGGCCTGAGTGAGCAAGAGAGCCCTAATCAGCTGCTGCTTTAACCCACTCCTGTCTGGGTGGAGAACAGACTCCTGAGGGAGGCCAGCACACAGAGGCAGGGCCAAAACCAAAGCTGAACCCCCTTGTGAGTTGTGCAAACAAAGAAGAGAAAGGGAAATTTGTCTGTGCAGCCTCAGGAGCAGCAGAAAAAAATCCCCACAATCAATTTGATAAACTCCGCATCTGAAGAATACCTCAATTGACAATGAAGGTTAACAAAATTGAGGCAGTGGAACTTGGGAGCAACTGTAGACTTGGGGATTGCTTTCTGAGTCTAATTTCTTTCTGGTTTTATGTTTAGCTTAGTTTAGTTTTTAGTGCTTATTATCATTGGTAGATTTGTTTATTGGTTTGGTTGCTCTCTTCCTTTTTTTTTTTTTTTTTTCTTTTTCCCGTTTTGTTTTAGTGTGTATACATATGCTTCTTTGTGTGATTTTGTCTGTTTAGGTTTGCTTTTACCATTTGTCCTAGGGTTTGGTCTGTTCGCTTTTTTCTTTCTTTCTTTCTTCCTTTACTTCTGAACCACATAGGTGGCAGGGTCTTGGTGCTCTGAACAGGTGTGGGGCCGGAGCCTCTGAGGTGGGAGGGCCAAGTCCAGGACATTGGACCACCAGAAACCTCCCCGCCCTACATAATATCAGTCGGTGAGAGCTCTGCTAGAGATCTTTGTTTCAACACAAAGACCCAGCTCCAGCCAACGGCCAGCAAGCTCCAGTGCTGGATGTCCCATGCCAAACAACTAGCAAGACAGGAACACAAACCCACCCTTTAGCAGACAGGCTGCCTAAAGTCATACTAAGTTCACAGACACTCCAAAACACACCACCAGACACAACCGTGCCCACTAGTAAGACAAGATACAGCCCCACCCACCAGAACAAAAGCACCAATGCTTCCACCAGGAAGTCTACACAAGCCACTGAATGAACCTCACCCACTGGGAGCAGACACCAAAAATAACAGAAACTATGAACCTGCGAACTGTGAAAAGGAGACCCCAAACACAGTAAGTTAAACAAAATCAGAAGACAGAGAAATATGCAGCAGACGAGGGAGGAAGGTAAAAACTGACCAGCCCAAAAAAAGGAAGAGGAAATAGGCAGTCTACGTGAAAAAGAATTCATAATAATGATAGTAAAGATATCCAAAATCTCAGAAATAGAATGGAGAAAATACAAGAAACTTTTAACAGGGAGCTAGAAGAACTAAAGAGCAAACAAACAATGATGGATTACACAATAAATGAAATTAAAAATACTCTAGAAGGAATCAATAGCAGAAAAACTGAGGCAGAAGTATGGGTAAGTGACCTGGAAGATAAAATAGTGGAAATTACTGCCACAGAGCAGGATAAAGAAAAATGAATGAAAAGAATTGAGGACAGTCTCAGAGACCTCTGGGACAACATTAAATGCACCAATATTCGAATTATTGGGATCCCAGAAGAAGAAGAGAAAAAGAAAGGGTCTGAGAAAATATTTGAAGAGATTATAGTTGAAAACTTCCCTAAAGTGGGAAAGGAAATAGTCAATTAAGTCTAGGAAGTGCAGAGAGTCCCATACAGGAGAAATCCAAGGAGACACACCCAGACACATGTTAATCAAACTATCAAAAATTAAATTCAAAGAAAAAATATTAAAAGCAGCAAGGGAAAATCAACAAATAACATTCATGGGAAACCCCATAAGTTTAACAGCTGAACTCTGAAGAAAGCAGTGACAAACATATTTAAAGTGATGAAAGGGAAAAAACTACAACCAAGATTACTCTACCCAGCAAGGATCTCATTCAGATTCAACAGAGAAATTAAAAGCTTTACAGAAGAGAGAAAGTTAAGAGATTTCAGCACCACCAAACCAGCTTTACAACACATGCTAAAGGAACTTCTCTAAGTGGGAAACACAAGAGAAGGAAAAGACGTACAATAACAAACCCAAAACAATTAAGAAAATGGTAATAGGAAAATACATATCGATAATTACCTTAAATATAAATGGATTAAATGCTCCAACCAAAAGACATAGACTGGCTGAATGGATACAAGACAAGATCCGTATATATGGTGTCTTCAAGAGACCCACTTCAGACGTAGGAACACATACAGACTGAAAGTGAGGGGATAAAAAAAGGTATTCCATGCAAATCGAAATCAAAAGAAAACTGGAGTAACAATTCTCATATAAGACAAAATGGACTTTAAAATAAAGACTATTACAAGAGACAAAGAAAGACACTACATAATGATCAAATGATCATTCCAAGAAGAAGATATAACAATTGCAAATATTTAGGCACCCAACATAGGAGCACCTCAAAACATAAGGAAAATGCTAACAGCTATAACAGGGGAAATAGACAGTAACACAATAATAGTAGGGAACTTTAACACTCCACTTTCACCAACAGACAGATCATCCAAAATGAAAATAAATAAGGAAACACAAGCTTTAAATGACACATTAGAACAGATAGACTTAACTGATATTTATAGGACATTCCATCCAAAAACAACAGATTACACTTTCTTCTCAAGTGCATGGAACATTTTCAAGAATAGATCATATCTTGGATCACAAATTAAGCCTTGTTACATTTAAGAAAATTGACATCCTATCAAGTATCTTTTCCAACCACAATGCTATGAGACAAGGTATCAATTACAGGAAAAAGACTGAAAAATACAAACACATGGAGGCTAAACAGTACGATACTAAATAACCAAGAGATCACAGAAGAAAGCAAAAAGGAAATCAGAAAATACCTAGAAACAAATGGCAATGAAAATATGATGACCCAAAACCTATGAAATGCAGCAAAAGCAGCCCTAAGAGAAAAGTTTATAGCAATACAATCTTACCTCAAGAAACATCTCAAATAAACAACTTAACGTTACATATAAAGCAATTAGAGAAAGAAAAATTTAAAAAAAAACCCCAAAGTTAGCAGAAGGAAAGAAATCATAAAGATCATATCAGAAAAAAATGAAAAAGAAATGAAGGAAACAATAGCAACGATCAATAAAACTAAAAGCTGGTTCTTTGAGAAGATAAACAAAATTGATAAACCATTAGGCAGACTCATCAAGAAAAAAAGGGAGAAGACTCATATCAATAGAATTAGAAAAGAAAAAGGAGAAGTAACAATTGACGCTGCAGAAATACAAAGGATCATGAGAGACTACTACAAGAAAAGATATGCCAATAAAATGGACAATCTGGAAGAAATGAACAAATTCTTAGAAAAGTACAACCTTCTAAGACTGAACCAGGAAGAAACAGAAAATATGAACAGTCAAATCACAAGCACTGAAGTTGAAACTGTGATCAAAAATTTTCCAACAAACGAAAGTCCAGGACCAGATGGCTTCACAGGTGAATTCTATCAAACATTTAGAGAAGAGCTAACACCCATCCTTCTCAAACTCTTCCAAATATAGCAGAGGGAAGAAAACTCCTATACTCATTCTACGAGGCCACCATCACCCTGATACCAAACCCAGACAAAGATGTCACAAAAAAAGAAAACTACAGGCCAATATCACTGATGAACACACATGCAAAAATCCTCAACAAAATACTAGCAAAGAGAACCAAAAGCACATTAAAAGGCTCATACACCATGATCAAGTGAGGTTTATCCCAGGAATGCAAGGATTCTTCAATATATGCAAATCAATCAATGTGATACACCATATTAACAAATTGAAGAATAAAAACCATATGATAATCTCAATAGATGCAGAAAAAGCTTTTGACAAAATTCAACACCCATTTATGACAAAAACTCTCCAGAAAGTGGGCACAGAGGGAACCTACCTCAACATAATAAAGGCCATATATGACAAACCCACAGCCAACATCATTCTCAATGGTGAAAGACTGAAACCATTTCCTCTAAGATCAGGAACAAGACAAGGTTGCCCACTCTCACCACTATTATGCAACATAGTTTTGGAAGTTTTAGCCAAGGCAATCAGAGAAGAAAAAGATATAAAAGGAATCCACATTGGAAAAGAAGTGAAACTGTCACTGTTTGCAGATGGCATGATATTATACATAGAAAATCCTAAAGATGACACCAGAAAAATACTAGAGCTAATCATTGAATTTGGTAAAGTAGCAGGATACAAAATTAATGCTCAAAAATCTTTTGCATTCCTATAAACTAACAACAAAAAATCTGAAAGAGAAATTAAGGAAACACTACCATTTACCACTGCAACAAAAAGAATGAAATAGCTAGGTATAAACCTTCTTAAGGAGACAAAAGTCCTGTATTCAGAAAACTATAAGACACTGATGAAAGAAATTAAAGGAGATACAAACAGATGGAGAGATATACTATTTTCTTTCATTGGAGGAATCAACATTGTGAAAATGAATATACTACCCAAAGCAATCTACAGATGCAGTGCAATACCTATCAAGCTACCAATGGCATTTTTTACAGATCTAGAACAAAAAATTTCACAATTTGTATGGAAACACAAAAGATCCTGAATAGCCAAAGCAGTCTTGAGAAAGAAAAATGGAGCTGGAGGAATTAGGCTCCCTGACTTCAGTCTATACTGCAAAGCTACAGTAATCAAGACACTACGGTACTGGCACAAAAACAGAACTATAGATCAATGGAACAGGATAGAAAGTCCAGATCTAAGCCCACGCACCTCTGGTCACCTAATCTTTGATAAAGGACCAAGAATATACAATGGAGAAAAGACAGCCTCTTGAGTAAGTGGTGCTGGGAAAACTGGACAGCCACAGGTAAAAGAATGAAATTAGAACACTTCCTAACGCCATTCACAAAAATAAACTCAAAATGGATTAAAGACCTAAATGTAAGACTAGACACTAGAAGACTCTTAGAGGAAATATTAGCCAGAACACTCTTTGCCATAAATCACAGCAAGATCCTTTTTGACCCACCTCCTAGAGTAATGTTAATAAAAACAAACGTAAACAAATGGGACCTAATGAATCTTAAAAGCTTTTTAAAAGCTACTGTACAGCAAAGGAAACCATAAGCAAGATGAAAAGACAATCCTCAGAATGGGAGAGAATATTTGCAAATGAAGCAACTGACAAAGGATTAATATTCAAAATATACAAGCAGCTCATGCAGCTCAATATCAAAAAAAACAAACAACCCAGTCCATAAATGCATGGAAGACCTAAATAAACATTTCTCCAAAGAAGATATACAGATTGCCAATAAACACATGAAAGGATGCTCAACATCACTAATCATTAGAGAAATGCAAATCAAAACCACAATGAGGTATCACCTCACACTGGTTAGAATGGCCATCATCAAAAAATCTACAAAAAACAAATGTTGGAGAGGGTGTGGAGAAAAGGGAACCCTCTTGCACGGTTGGTGGGAATGTAAATTGATACAGCCACTATGGAGAACAGTATGGAGGTTCCTTATAATACTAAAAATAGAACTACCATATGACCCAGCAATCTCACTAATGGGCATATACCCTGAGAAAACCATAATTCAAAAAGAGACATGTGGGACTTCCCAGGTGGTGCAGTGATTAAGAATCTGCCAGCCAATGCAGGGAACATGGGTTTGAGCCCTGGTCCAGGAAGATCCCGCATACCATGGAACAACTAAGCCCGTGTGCCACAACTACTGAGCCTGTGTGCCACAACTACTGAACCTGTATGCCACAACTGCTGCAGCCTGCGTGCCTAGAGCCTGTGCTCTGCAACAAAGAGAAGCCACCACAATGAGAAGCCCGCACACCACAACAAATAGTAGCCCCTGCTAGCCGCAACTAGCGAAAGCCCACGCACAGCAATGAAGAGCCAACGCAGCCAAATAAATAAATAAATAAATAAATAAATAAATAAATTTATTTAAAAAAAAAGAGAGACATGTACCACAATATTCATTGCATCACTATTTACAAAAGCCACGACATGGAAGCAACCTAAGTGTCCACTGACAGATGAATGGATAAAGAAGATGTGGCACATATATACAATGGAATATTACTCGGCCATAAAAAGAAATGAAACTGAGTTATTTGTAGGCAGGTGGCTGGACCTTGAGTCTGTCATACAGAGTGAGGTAAGTCAGAAAGGCAAAAACAAATACTGTATGCTAACACATATATATGGAATCTAAAACTGTGGTTCTGTTGAATCTAGGATCAGGACAGGAATAAAGACACAGACGTAGAGAATGGACTTGAGGACACATGGAGGGGGAAGGGTAAGATGGGACGAAATGAGACATTAACATTGACATATATACACTATCAAATGTAAAATAGCTAGTTGGAAGCAGCTACATAGCACAGGGAGATCAGCTCTTTGCTTTGTAACCACCTAGAGGTGTGGGATAGGGAGGGTGGGAGGATACGCAAGAGGGAAGGGATATGGGGTATATGTATACGTATAGCTGATTCACTTTGTTATACAGCAGGAACTAACACAACATTGTAAAGCAATTATACTCCAATAAAGATGTTAAAAGAACAAAAAGAAAAAGGAGGAAGCAAAGGCTGGTGAGGCAGGTGTGTGCCTGGAGTTTTCCAAGAATAACAAGTAAGAGAGTGTGGCTCGAGTGAAGCCAGCCAGGGAGGGAGGATTGAGAGTTGACATTATTTAGTGACCTGTAGGATCATATGATTTTTTACATCTACTCTGAATGAGGAAAGAAGCAATTGGAGGGTTTGCACAAAGAAAGGATAAGATCTCACTTGTATTTTTTAAAAGATTATCTCTGAGAATTGACCGCAGAGAATCCAAGAGCAGAAGCAGGGCGATTAGTAAGGAGACCACAGGAATAATTTAAGTGAGAGATGATGATTGCTTGATCCAGGGAAGTAGTAGCAGAAAATGAGAGAAGTGCTCAGAGCTTGCAAATATTTAGAAGGTAGAGCTCTTGCAGTTGGCCAATGGATTAGATGTGGAGAGAAGGAGAGCAGTCAAAGATGACTCCAAGGATTCTGGCCTGAGGAATTGGGATGATTAACGGAGTTGCCATTATTCAGATAGGAAATGCTGCAAGAAGAGCATATTTGGAGGAAAATATCACGAGTCAGCTCTTCCAATGTCTTTAGGAAAAACATCAGCTTTTTTCCTTCCTATGCAGGGAAAACCTCATTTCTTCCCTACTGTATATTTCTTCCCTGTGTGTCTCCTTTCCTATCACGTAGAACACGTCACTTCCGACACTTCTGGTCATCAACTGTGTGAAGGCTTTTCTCACAACAATAAGCTAGTCTTTGACACCAGCTTGGTGTCCTACAATTTAACTAAATTCTGACACTATCTACCTTGACAGAGCATCAGATCTCACAGGAAAGGACTCAGTCCCACAAGACCGCCCCACCCTCTTGACACACTTTAGATGCCAGTAGCAAGTTCAGGTTATCACCTGTGCTTCTGACCAACCAACTATAGACTGGAGGTTCCAAGGACCCCTTCCTCAGGTTTGATTAATTTGCAAGAACAGTTCACAGAACTCAGAGAAACGCTTATTTACAATTACCAGTTTATTAAAGGATATAGATGAACAGCCAGATGAAGATATACATGGAGTGAGCTCTGGGAGGTTCCAGAGCACAGGAGCTTCTGTCCCCATGGAGTTGGGGTGTGTCACCCTTCCCGTGAGGATGGTTCTCCAGCCGAGAAGCTCACCAACCCCACGCTTCTGGGATTTTATGAAGGCTTCCTCACGTATTTATGATCAATTATTAACTTTCTTTCTAGCCCCTCTCCCCTCTCTGGAGGATGAGGGGTAGAGCTGAAAATTCTAAGCTTCTACTCATGGCTTGTTCTTTCTGGTGACCAGTCCGCATCCAGAAGCCCATCCAGAGTCACCTCATCAGAACAAAAGATGTTCCTGGTGCTCTTATCACTTAAGAATTTACAAGGGTTTTAGGAGCCTTGTGTTAGGGACGGGGTTAAAGACAAAGTAATAGAACCAGAGATGCTCCTAATGTTCTTACCACTTAGGAACGTATAAGGCGTTAGGATCTCTGTGCCGGGAACCAGGCGCAGCGACCAACATATATATATATATATATTTCTTGTCATTTCACAACAAGTTAAATTTGAGATCCAAAGGGAAATGGTAAGTAAGCAGTTGGAATTTAGTGGTTAGTCTTTATTTTACTGAGAGTATCTCTGCATTTCAAATGGATTCACAAACTCTTTAATGTAGTGTTCCCCCAGGAGCACTAAAAATGTGACTAAATTTACAAATTTCAATACATAAATGATATTTTAAAGTATATATATTACAATAAATTAATTCATAGGAGATACAGCACCTGCCCTCTCCCGGATCCTTGTTCTATGTTTGTTCTACCATCTCCTCAGACAGGCCTTCCTTCAACTACAGAAAATTTTCACATTTAAAAATTATCACTGCATAGAAAATTATATTTCACCGATGGTAATTACTCTAATTTCAGAAAAATTAATACTCTGAGCTAAATAATGTGAAACTCTGCATCAAATAAATTTTTACTATGACTATAAGACACCATGGGGCAGTTTTAACATGTGCCTTACATGTAAACTATTTTTTACCATGATAGTTCAACATTTAAATAAAAATAATTGATAACATAGCGTATAGCCTGTGCCTAAAGGGTCCACATTTTAGAAACAAGATGTGCAGATTTAGCACCCTTAGAAAAAGTCAGAAACCAACTGAGCAAAATTGAGAAAAAGAAAATACAAAGGAGACATTCAGTTAGTATCACGATTACTAGTGGGAGCAGCAAATGAAACATTTCACACATTGCTTCTATTACTTTGACATATTTACATGAAGAACAGACAAAGCAATTTTCATAGAGTGAACAAATTTACTCTTCACATTTAAGCATATAAAGATGAACATGAATTTCTAACAGAATCTGTTTTAGAAAAATATGGAGACACAGGTGAAACAGCAAAGGACAATAAACAGCAAAGGATAAATACAATCTTCTTTTCCCCAAGATCATTCTCTGCTTTGTCTTGCATACAGGAAACTTCTTTGGATAAATATGGGCATTAAATATATTTTGAAGTAGTTTTGGATTCCGTCTAGAAGACTGTAATATATTTGTATATTTTTTAATTAAAACAAATTTATTGGAGTATAGTTGATTTACAATGTTGTGTTAGTTAATATATTTATAAAATTGATCAAGTTCCATTACTAATTATGTTTGTGTTTTAAAATCTGAACAGTCTTTGAAACTAACCCACAGGTAGCTTTTTTTTAATTAAATAAGTAAATTATAATATTTATTCTTAATTATATAGCCAAATAAAGTGAGTTTAATACTCACTGAATTCTATTAAAATAACTGAGTATTAATTCATAAATTCATTACCAGTAATTCAATGATACTGGTTCCATTTTCATCTATAAGGCTATATCCTAGGCTGATTAGTTTTATAAAACTTCTTATACTGAATCTCATGGTTTTCTACAAGCTTCCAAGATGAATCTTCAACAACGAATGGAATAATTAAATAATTTTTCTTCACAAATATACACACTTATACACACAAACACATACATTCCTGTTTATCTGGCTCCTGACTCCTGTATATTATCTATATACATATGTGTGTGTATTATACAACTTAAATATTAGGGATACCAAAAACAATTAAGCAAATATCATTTACATAAAAATGTAATCTATATCATAATATCATACTATTGCAATACACTGTAACAGTGCCAAATTATATAAATAACAATGATGTTTTGAGATTTGGAACAAATCACCTTATTTATTTTTGCATGTTCAGTACCTGTCATAAACCTGAGCAGAAAGTATATGCTCAGTAAATGCTTGTTGAAATGAGAACTAAGTGAATAGCCTTCAGAACTTTGGATATATTTTGAATTAATTCAGTATCAGTTATAAAATATTTTTCACAGTAGTGTAAGAAGAGAGTAATTCCCTTTATTCCCATGTGTTAAGGTGAATTAAAATGTCTGGTAAATATTACTCTTCTAAGATTAAAAACTTGAAAATGCACATTGATTCTTCAAGTGCCTAAAGCAATAATATATTTGACTTCAAAGTCCTACATGATCTGATGGGGGGTCACAATGTGCATGAGTTTCTCTTAAACATGTTCACAAATTGAATCTCAACTCTTTTCCAAGTCTTGTGTCCTCCATCCAGATGCACTGTGTATTTTTAGGAAGGTTTTTATGACTGTACTATTTTCCCCCTGGATGTAATAAGGCCAAAAAGTTAGTTACTAAAGCAATATGGAGTGTATAATAATGTAGTTGTGTATAGAAAAAATTTTATAGGTGGATTATTTGCAATTTAGATTATATTTAATGCAAACGTCTAAATCTAGGTCACTTTTGCTATTTGTTTCCTCCCATCTCCTGACATTTCCATTGCAAACTGTGGAAATGAGAGAAGTAATTATTGAAGAACAATTCCCTAGCTTCGTGAGCTTAAGTTTCCTCCTTACTTCAACAGGTTTGTTTTTCTAGGCAGGAATCTGGGTACCCAGAGGGGCAGGATTGTACTAGTACACTGTAGAAGTTTGCAATAATTCAGAAATTCTCTAGCAATGATTTCTTCCATCTAAATATACTATATAAGTAGGATCCATGGTCAAGTTGGTTATTAAATTTTTATTATCCCATCATTCCTAACTAGTGGACTGGGATACATTCTCAACTTCACAGAGAAATAGGAATACAGACTTTTATGAGAGAAAGAAGAGAAAAGAGAAGGCAAGGGAAGGGAGAGAATTAAAGAGAAGACTCCCAAAGAAATACATGAATTGTATAATCCTGTTACCAAATTTGATCAAAAGGCAAAACACATCAAGGATCAAACTTTCTGGGGGGAAGGAAAAAAAGGGAGGAAGATTTATTTTCACTCAGCACAAATAAAAAGGAACAAATTACATTTCGGTTATATAAATACCATTAGGAAGATGAGATATATTTAGCTGCACATCATCCTCTAACTTTAAAAATAATTAGCAACTGTAGTAACTGGAGGCATGCAGAATATGGGATGAGGTTTCAGTGCTAGCAACAAGCAAAGGCCAATTATGATATAGTACAGATAAATATGTGCTGTGAAAATGGATGCCTGGGAAATAAGAAAAAAACATCCGGTCTAAAGGATGATTAAAAAAAGTAAAGCTGAACATTTCATATAAGGTGAGACTTCCTGAGTGTTCCCTGGTGTCAGTACCTTGTCTAATCTTTTTTATTTTTTTATTTTTTACTAACACTTAACGAAGAAACTGGCACAGATTTTCAGTGTTGTTGAACTTGATAATATTTAAGGGAAAAAAAAGGAGTTAAAGATGTCTTAAACACACACAAAGATGCTTCTCCTTTTAATCCAGATCTAAATGTTCCAACACATTACCACCTTTGCTGAGATGTAGTTTCTTTTTTTCTCTAAATATGTAACCAAAAATCAGGTGCCCACTTTAAAGCACATTTTCTATTATTTTGTAGGAACATTTCAATTGTAATTAGTATTTAAAAGAGGTTTTTGTACTTAACCCAGTCTCCTAAATACTTCACTAAAGTGGTTGGATAGAACCATGCAAACAAATTGATTCCCAGGGCACAGTTTGCATTTAGCAATTAGGTTGCATTGCACATCTTCAGTTGTTCATCAGACGAAAGGGCAAAAGGTTGCCAGACAAAAGATCTCTAAGATCTGCACTAGGTGGCTGGTATGATGGATGAACAAAGCTTTCATGGTCTGGAAGATTATTCTTTCTTCTTTCCTCTGCATTGTTTGGACAGAAGGTTTGGCTTAATTAGCTGGAGCCTTAAAGAGGAATACCAGGCAATGTTTAGCCTCCTCCAGCTCTCTAGAAAAATGAACTGGGCTGAATATTTGATTGATTTAATGAGAAGCAGAAATGTTTCCTCTCTTCCTTCCTTCCTTCTTCCTTCTTGCTTTACCTTATTAGCTTGGCAAGTGCATCCAGATATCCTGCCTAATTTCTAAATGTGAAAATGCATTATATTTGTACCTGTTTCTGTCTTCTAGTGACACTAGAGCAGTTGCTATCATTTGGATGCAAACATAACAATCCCGGAGGGGCTATAGCCCAACAGTCTGTAGAAAGTTCAAATGCACTTTTACATAATGGCACCAGAGCACTTATTTTAATAAGGGTGCAGACTTAGTATTAATTATAGATAAGAAAATAATCCCAGACTTGAAACAAATTGGCTTGTCTTTTGAGTCTTCCAAATTCTACCAGTTTTGTTCTTCTTCATGTCCATTTGCTCTAGGCTGTGCCATAAAGTTGATGGCAGCAAGCCCACAGTTTCAAGAATAAGCCTAGGAAATGCCAAGAAAAAGTCCTGGAAACTTAGTTTTGTAGTAGTATATGCAAGTCTTAAAATAGCTTGATTTTAAGGGAACACTTGAACATTAGAAGGGACTTGGGAAAGCAAATGCTCTGAGAAAATTACATAAAACCTTAATTATTGCAGTTTCTTTCTTTACTGGAGAGTTTGAGTGTATCAAATAATTCTTCCTGAATTCAAACTTATTGTTCTTTATATCACTGTTCACTGGGGGTTCCTTTATTTGAGTAATCAACTCCATTAGGCTAGAAAGCTCCATGAGAGTAGATAGCATGCCTGTTTGGTTCATTCCTGTAGCCTAGCACACTCCGTGCTCAATAAAATCTGCTTGCTAAAGGTTTTCCCTATCAGAGGGCTTGCTTGAGTAAAAATGATTAGACTAATTGTACTGAAACTGATTGTAATTTTATGAAAAAAAATATATATCTCCAATGTGCAAAGAAAAGATTTAGGTAATATGATGAATATATTGCAAACTAAAATTATAAAAATATTCACCTATATTTTATTTTGTTTTACAGGACATTGATTCTAGGGAAAGTAAGGTGAAGGAAACAAATATATCATGCTAAGGTGCAGAGACAGCAGTGACATTATTTTTGGAGAAACAAATATTTTAAGTAAGTTTTATTGCAATACACATATGTACAGAATAGAGCACCAAATCATGCTTAATGAATTTTCCAAAGTAAGCACCCAAGCATACTGAATTTCTATCATTAAAATGGTTATACACATAAAATAATCTTATTTCATTTAAGATCAATTTTGTGTAATTTAACCAGTGAAATTCTTTGGCCCCAGTGATATTAAATCTATATTAACATTGGAGAGATAACAACAAATATGTGTTTTTTATCTGCCATATAAGATACCATGCCTTTTTCAATAATTCTTCTATCATATTAATTATTTGACCAAAACCTAGTAAATTAAAAATAATATTTTACATTATTTAAAACCTTATGATGTGCCATATAAGCCTTCAATTATTTCTCAGGAAAGCATTGCATTTTATTAACAGGTAGTTGGATATATTTTATAATCAAAGATTTTCTATTCTTAAATTGTTTCAGTTAACTTTCTTCTGGATACTTTTCCTAGCTTTTCTATTAAATAATTTTTATTTTTTTACTCAGAGATAAATATTGTGACCTTTAAATAAAGTTGAAGTTGAGATAATGTTGCTTAATCTCCTATTCAGTCTTTCATTGTCTCTAGAATATCTGCTTAAAGCTCTTCTAGCTTGTTTGTTCACTTTCCATAATGGGATGTGTGCCACATTCTGGACAAGGTCATTCCAATTCCTGACAACCTTATTCATCATTCACTCTAGTTGATCAAACAGATCTGTATTAAGACTCTACTAGAATTCCAGGCACTAGAGCTATTGTTTATTTTTTCTCAAAGAGAAATAGTTTTGAGGTTTTTTTATACTAAGCTAAAATGATCTCTCTATGAATTTTACCTAAAGGTTCTCTGCTTTGTGCCCACATAAAATATATTAAAACTCTCTTTATGGCAAAAATTTTGTTTTACTTGAAGCCAGATACCTCACCCCCTCACTCAAACACCTCTTTTTGTCTACCAGACTAAAGATAACCTCTTGGTTCATGAGAAAATGAGGTTATTCTTATTTGGAGATGTATTATATGATAGCCAGTATTCTGTTGAATTTTTTTTAATCCACAATAAAATATCAAACTTATGTTTTTTTCAGGAAGTTGTTTGTTACTCACTTATTGAATACTATTGCTTAGTGTGTGCCAGGAACTCCATGGGCAATGGACATAGCAGTGACAGAGCTGATAAGGGCCCTGATCACAGATTTCCATCAATTTAATGAGTGGAGATAGACAACAAATAAAGTAATATCATTAAAAATTCAGGTAGTTATTTTATCTATGAAGACAAGACAAGCAGTATAACCAAATATCTTTCAAGAACATGTGATAATTCAGAGCTGGCTATTGAGTCATAGAAAGGAATTGTGAGAGGAACTAAGGAAGGATACTGAAAGTGAACCTTACTTCCTGCACTGGTTCTTGGTTACAGCTTTCTGGCTTTTACCTAGAAAGAGAAATGCGAGAAGGAGTGAACTTTGCAGTTCTCATAGATGCTAAATACAGCCCAGGCAATTCCTTCTGGACTCTTCTTTAGTGACAATGATGAATGTGACTTCTAAATGACTTGCGAATTGCAGCTAAGTCAGTCACAGGACTCTACTTCTTATGTCCAAGGCAGATGGACCATAATAAAAACTAAAGAGATAGTTATTTTACACTGGGAAGTGTGATTTAATAACTTGTGAATTTAAAAGAAGTGTTCCTTGGACACAATTTCATGAATTTTATGCAAAAATATTGAGGTAATGAAAAATTAATATCTTTTCTATTAAATTGTATTCCGTCTTATGATTAGGGCTATAGATATATTTATCTTGTTATGATCAGATATATTTTCAACATTTGATGACTATAGAATTATGAAATGAAGTATAAATTATGAAATATAATATAAATACGATTTTTGGAATCAGAAATATTAAAATGTCCTTAATCTGAGAGGTGGGATAAACGTTTATTTTCTACATAGAGAATGGTAGAGTTTTAAAGAAGATAAGGAGTATTTCTGCCAACAATATATTCCTCTTATGTTTCAAAGGTTTGTTTCATTTTTGTTTTTTTTGATAAGAGGGGTTCTAAAGTTTTATTGCAGGTGTCATAATTTAAAAACAGTTTTAATATCATAAAATGAAGCAGAAGAAGTATTTGTTATAAATGTTATTGGTTGTGTGACCTTGGGCAATTTGCCTAAATTCTCCAATCATTAGTTGATTTGTAATATAGGGATATTAATGCATTTTACATAGAGTGATTGTAAACTAAATATGAAATATCTATACAGAATGTTTAGAGCCATACCTGGATATGAATAAAATTTTTAACAAATGTAAGCTATGATGATGAAGAGGAAGATAGTGATAGTGGTGACAACATTGTCCTGTAATCACTGGAGCTATTCTAGCAGCTGTTTGCTGACTTCCCACAGTAGGATCCACATTACTCACTGGACAAAGTTTGCCAATAAAGATGTGAGATAGATTTTATTTGGGAAATAGGGACACAGAAGAATTAATTACCTTGGCAACTCTGTGGTAAACATGGGCTTCAAAAATCAAGTATGTGTTTGTATAAAGGCCATGCTATTTCTGATGCATCATTGTTTGTTAGAAGTTTAATAAAAAAGCAAGGCTTTGTGTGTGTGTGTGTGGAGGTGAGAGAAAAACCAAGAAATCCATACTAAAGTGTGTGTTTAGATTTTCAACTTTTAACATCATTTATTTCAATATTTTCAGGATTAAAAAGTAATTAAAATAAAAGTATTGCATCTTTTAAATGTGTTCATACTTTTAAACATTATCATCCCAACGCTTTTTTGGAAAGTACATTCTTTTGGACATTCATGTACCAGTAATTTATATTATCCGTACAATGATGACAGTGTTATACATGAGATAGCTTTTAATTTAAATGTATATTTATTTTATGCTGTGTCTCTTTTGCTACTACCATCATTTCCTCTTACATTTTTAACGCTTTTTGCTGGTATAGTTTGAAAAGAAGTATTTTAGGTGTTTCTGCTTCCTATGCTGTAAATCAGTGATTCTCAATAGGAAGGGAAATAAAAGTAAAAGAAAATGGTGCTGATTAGGAGACACATCCATTTAGGGGTCTACCAGACTTATTTGCAGGACTTTTTAAAATTGCACATACCTACCTGAAAACTTTGATGAAGATGTATGTCTTATTCTCTAGCTTTAAAATCACTGTCATTGTGACTCAATATTCCAAAGGCAAGTAAGACCTTGTTATTCAAAGGTTTGCAATTAGTAAAAAAAAAAACCAAATTGTCATTCAGATTCTGGGTTCCCCGGGTGTAACTTTTTGTAAGGTTCATTCCCCAGACTCAAATTTTCTTTGTGACTCTCTCCACTCCCTTAACAAACTTATCCACTCTCGGTTTTAATTATTCTTGTCTATGGTGAACTTGCCTGCCTCTCTCCACATTCTTCATCCACAGAACCTTGCTGGACCCTAGAGATGAAATCCCAGCCACTTGTTTATATACCTATGTTTAGCATTCTGCTTCCCTGTTCAACTCAGTGAGACCACACTATGTTTAACCTCCACAAAAGTGCACACTTCTGTGTTCTCCCATTCAATGGATACCCTCAACCTGCTCCCAGTATCACACTACATCCTGAAGGGATGCATGATATTTGATTTATAATCACAGGCCTTGTGCTCAGACTCTACTACTAAAAATAGGGCAAACTTCCATGAAGTTATTCAACTTCTCAGGGACTATTTATCCATACATTTTTAATCGATTGTATCAAGGAGACCAAAGTGACTGGAGTATAGTAAGCAGGGAGGGAATTTTAACAGAGGTAGACAAACAACATGCCATATAGGTTCTTTTAGATAATGATAAAATTTGGATTTTATTCTAGATAAACTAAGAAATCACTGGAGAGTTATTATCTAGGCAGTGATAAGATCTGGCTTACATCTTGAAAAATTAATTGCAACCATAGTGAGGAGAATAGACTACAGAGAGACAATCGTGGAACCAGGGAGACTGGCTATTGTAGTAAACTAGAAGATACCTTCCTGGTATAGATTAGCTTTGTAACTGAGGATAGTAAGGTCTGTTATTTTTTGAAATAGTTTGAAGGTTGAGCTGCTAGAATTTGCTGATATGAAATGGAGGGAGTAAGGATTCAAAGATAGCAAAGGTTTGGGTTTTGAGAAACTTGTAAATATAGGGGACATTTACAGAGATATAAAAAAATTCATGAGTATATATATGGTGTTTAACATCACAGAAATAAGATGAGATTACTTAGGGAAGCATATAGGAAAAGAGAAAGGAAGAGATCTAAAACCTAAGCTCTGGAAAGCTTTAGATGTAGGGAAGATAAGAATAATTCATTTAATTATCTATTCAGTTTACTGAGTAATTATTCATTGACTATCTATTATGTGCCTAACAATGTTGTAGGTACTGGATAATACAGTTCTGAACAAAATAAACAAAACCCCTTTTTATTCTGGAGCTTATATTTTGGTGAGAGAGAGAGAGGGAGGGACAATGTATAATATCAATCAGTTAAATAATACATGCTTAGGGGACAGAAGAAGCAGAGAAGGAAAATGTTTAGCATGTAGAAAGCTGAAAATGTAATAAGGTGACCAGGAAATTCTTTACCAAGAAGGTGATTTTGGATCGACCTGAAGAAAATGAAAGATATATTCACATACTAATCTAGAAAAGGAGGCAAAGAAACCAGTGAAAGAGACTCAGTGCAAAAGTTCTGACTATACATAGTATAGGAGTGTGCCAGTAAGTTCAAGAAACAGCAAGGAAACCAGTGTGGCTGGTGTGGAATGGAGGAGGTTAAGGCAGAGGAGATGAAGTCGGAGAAGAGATTGTTTAAGGGGCCTATAAATCATTGTAAAATATTTCATTTTACTCCGAGTGAGATGAAAGCAAATGAAGGATTTTTAACAAAGAAATGACATGACCTGACAAACTTAATAGCTCCTTTTAGCTGCTGTGTTGAGAACAGATGGAAGTTGAACAAACACAGAAAATAGACACCAGACAGGAGGCTAGTGCAAAAATACATGTGGGAGATGATGTTGGCTGGAACCTAAGAAGTAGCAGTGGAAGTGGCCAAAACTGGTTAAATTCTGGGTATTTTCCAACTTATTCTATTTATTTGTTTGTTTTATGCTATAGTGCAGGCATCACATTCTTCACCTAAGCAATTCAGTATGCATCTTCCTCTCCTCAAATAAAGCATATTCCTAATTATCCAAAATAACATCATACTTAACAAATTAAACAATGATTTCTTAATATCACCTAATGCCCAGACTATATTTATGATTATTTTAGATTAAAAGATATGTAATGAATATTAACAATTGTAAGCAATGTGTACTCTTGAAGAGATTTCTTTTTTTTGAATTTAATTTTATTTTTTTATACAGCAGGTTCATATTAGTTATCCATTTTATACATATCAGTGTATACATGTCAATCCCAATCCCCCAATTCATCACACCACCACCCGCCACGCCGCTTTCCCCCTCGGTGTCCATACATTTGTTCTCTACATCTGTGTCACAATTTCTGCACTACAAACCAGTTCATCTGTACCATTTTTCTAGGTTCCACATATATGCATTAATATACGATACTGGTTTTTCTCTTTCTGTCTTACTTCACTCTGTATGACAGTCTCTAGATCCATCCACGTCTCTACAAATGACCCAGTTTCCTTCCTTCTTATGGCTGAGTAATATTCCATTGTATATATGTACAACATCTTCTTAATCAATTCATCTGTCGATGGGCATTTAGGTTGCTTCCATGAACTGGTTATTGTAAATAGTGCTGCAATGAACACTGGGGTGCATATGTCTTTTTGAATTACGGTTTTCTCAGGGTATATGCCCAGTAGTGGGATTGCTGGGTCATATGGTAGTTCTATTTTTAGTTTTTTAAGGAACCTCCATACTGTTCTACATAGTGGCTGTATCAATTTACATTCCCACCAGCAGTGCAAGAGGGTTCCGTTTTCTCCACACCCTCTCCAGCATTTGTTGTTTGTAGATTTTCTGATGATGCCCATTCTAACTGCTGTGAGGTGATACCTCACTGTACTTTTGATTTGCATTTCTCTAATTGTTAGTGATGTTGAGCAGCTTTTCATGTGCTTCTTGGCCATCTGTATGTCTTCTTTGGAGAAATGTCTATTTAGGTCTTCTACCTATTTTTGGATTAGGTTGTTTGTTTTTTTAATATTGAGCTGCATGAGCTGTTTATATATTTTGGAGATTAATCCTTGGTCTGTTGATTCGTTTTCAAATATTTTCTCCCATTCTGAGGGTTGTCTTCTTGCCTTGTTTAAGGTTTCCTTTGCTGTGCAAAAACTTTGAAGTTTCATTAGGTCCCATTTGTTTATTTTTGTTTTTATTTCCATCACTCTAGGAGGTGGATCAAAAAAGATCTTGCTGTGATTTATGTCAAAGAGTGTTCTTCCTACGTTTTCCTCTAAGAGTTTTATAGTGTCCAGTCTTACATTTAGGTCTCTAATCCATTTTGAATTTATTTTTGTGTATGGTGTTCAGGAGTGTTCCAATTTCATTCTTTTACATGTAGCTGTCCAGTTTTCCCAGCATCACTTATTGAAGAGACTATCTTTTCTCCACTGTATATCCTTGCCTCCTTTGTCATAGATTAGCTGACCATAGGTGCGTGGGTTTATCTCTGGGCTTTCTATCTTGTTCCATTGATCTATGTTTCTGTTTTTGTGCCAGTACCATATTGTCTTGATTACTGTAGCATTGTAGTATAGTCTGAAGTCAGGAAGTCTGTTTCCTCCAGCTCCATTTTTTTCCCCTCAAGACTGCTTTGGCTATTCAGGGTCTTTTGTGTCTCCATCCAAATTTTAAGATTTTTTGTTCTACTTCTGTAAAAAATGCCCTTGGTAATTTGATAGGGATTGCATTGAATCTGTAGATTGCTTTGGGTAGTATAGTCATTTTCACAATATTGATTCTTCCAATCCAAGAACATGGTATATCTCTCCGTCTGTTGGTATCATCTTTAATTTCTTTCACCAGTGTCTTATAGTTTTCTGCATATAGGTCTTTTGTCTCCCTAGGTAGATTTATTCCTAGGTATTTTAATCTTTTTGTTGCAGTGGTAAATGGGAGTGTTTCCTTAGTTTCTCTTTCAGATTTTTCATCATTAGTGTACAGGAATGCAAGAAATTTCTGTGCATTAATTTTGTATACTGCAACTTTACCAAATTCATTGATTAGCTCTAGTAGTTTTCTGGTGGCATCTTTAGGATTCTCTATATATAGGTATCATGTCAACTGCAAACAGTGACAGTTTTACTTCTTCTTTTCCAATTTGTATTCATTTTGTTACTTTTTCTTCTCTGATTGCCATGGCTAGGACTTCCAAAACTATGTGGAATAATAGTGGTGAGAGTGGACATCCTTGTCTTGTTCCTGATCTTAGAGGAAATGCTTTCAGTTTTTCACCATTGAGAATGATGTTTGCTGTGGGTTTGTCATATATGGCCTTTATTATGTTGAGGTGGTTTCCTCTATGCTCACTTTCTGGAGAGTTTTTATCACAAATGGGTGTTGAATTTTGTCAAAAGTTTTTTTCTGCATCTATTGAGATGATCATATGGTTTTCCTTCTACAATTTGTTAATATGCTGTATCACACTGATTGATTTGCGTATATTGAAGAATCCTTGCATCCCTGGGATAAATCCCACTTGATCATGGTGTATGATCCTTTTAATGTGTTGGATTCTGTTTTGCTAGTATTTGGTTGAGGATTTTTGCATCTATATTCATCAGTGATATTAGTCTGTAATTTTCTTTTTTTGTAGTATCTTTGTCTGGATTTGGTATCAGGGTGATGGTGGCCTCATAGAATGAGTTGGGGAGTGTTCCTTCCTCTGCAATTTATTGGAAGAGTTTGAGCAGGATGGGTGTTAGTTCTTCTCTAAATGTTTGATAGAATTCACCTGTGAAGCCATCCGCTCCTGGACTTTTGTTTGTTGGAAAATTTTTTTTTTTTAACTTATTTTTTCAAATGGCATTTCAACACTAGCTTTATTTTATTTATTTATTTATTTATTTATTTATTTATTTATTTATTTTTGGCTGTGTTGGGTCTTCGTTTCTGTGAGAGGGCTTTCTCTAGTTGCGGCAAGTAGGGGCCACTCTTCATTGCGGTGTGTGGGCCTTTCACCGTTGCGGCCTCTCTTGTTGCGGGGCACAGGCTCCAGACGCACAGGCTCAGTAGTTGTGGCTTACGGGCTCAGTTGCTCTGTGGCATGTGGGATCTTCCCAGACCAGGGCTCGAACCCGTGTCCCCTGCATTGGCAGGCGGATTCTCAACCACTGCGCCACCAGGGAAGCCCTGTTGGAAGATTTTTAATCACAGTTTCAATTTCATTACTTGTGATTGGTCTGTTCATATTTTCTATTTCTTCCTGTTTCAGTCTTGGAAGCTTATACCTTTCTAAGAATTTGTCCATTTCTTCCAGGTTGTCCATTTTATTGGTATAGAGTTGCTTGTAGTAGTCTCTTAGGATGCTTTGTATTTCTGCAGTGTCTGTTGTAACTTCTCCTTTTTCATTTGTAGTTTTATTGATTTGAGTCCTCTTCCTCTTTTTCTTGATATGTCTGGCTAATGGTTTATCAATTTTATCATCTCAAAGAACCAGCTTTTCGTTTTATTGATCTTTGCTATTTTCCTTGTTTCTATTTCATTTATTTCTGCTGTGATCTTTATGATTTCTTTCCTTCTACTAACTTGGTTTTGTTTGTTCTTCTTTCTCTAGTTCCTTTAGCTGTAAGGTTAAATTGTTTATTTGAGCGTTTTCTTGTTTCTTGAGGTAGGCTTGTATTGTTATAAACTTCCTCCTTAGAACTGCTTTTGCTGCATCCCATAGGTTTTGGATCATTATGTTTTCATTGTCATTTGTCTTTAGTTATTTTTTGATTTCCTCTTTGATTTCTTCAGGGATTTCTTGGTTATTTAGTAATGTATTGGTTAGCCTCCACGTGTTTGTGTTTTTTACATTTTTTTCCCTTTAATTGATTTCTAATCTCATAGCGTTGTGGTTAGAAAAGATGCTTCATATGATTTCAATTTTCTTAAATTTACTGAGGCTTGATTTGTGACCCAAGATGTGATCTATCCTGGAGAATGTTCTGTGTGCACTTGAGAAGAAAGTTTAATCTGCTGTTTTGGGATGGAATGTCCTATAAATATCAATTAAATATATCTGATCTATTGTGTCATTTAAAGCTTGTGTTTCCTTAATAATTTCCTGTTTGGATGATCTGTCCATTGGTGTAAGTGAGGTGTTAAAAGTCCCCCACTAGTATTGTGTTACTGTCGATTTCCTCTTTTATAGCTGTTAGCAGTTGCCTTATGTATTGAGGTCCTCCTATGTTGGGAGCATATATATTTATAATTGTTATATCTTCTTCTTGGATTGATCCCTTGATAGTTATGTAGTGTTCTTCCTTGTCTCTTGTAACATTCTTCATCTTAAAGTCTATTTAATCTGATATGAGTATTGCTACTCCAGCTTTCTTTTGATTTCCATTTGCATGGAATATCTTTTTCCATCCCCTCACTTTCAGCATGGATGTGTCCCTAGGCCTGAAGTGGGTCTCTTGTAGACAGCATATACATGGGTCTTGTTTTTGCATCCATTCAGCGAGCCTGTTTCTTTTGATTGGAGCATTTAATCCATTCATGTTTAAGGTACTTATTGCTATGTATGTTCCTATTACCATTTTCTTAATTGTTTTGGGTTTGTTTTTGTAGGTCCTTTTTTTCTCTTTTGTTTCCCACTTAGAGAAGTTCCTTTAGCATTTGTTGTAGAGCTGGTTTGGTGGTGCTGAATTCTCTTAGCTTTTGCTTGTCTCTAAAGCTTTTGATTTCTCCATCAAGTCTGAATGAGATTCTTGCTGGGTAGAGTAATCTTGGTTGTAAGTTTTTCCCTTTCATCACTTTAAATATGTCATGCCACTCCCCTTTGGCTTGTAGAGTTTCTGCTGAGAAATCAGCTGTTAACCTTATGCGAGTTCCCTTGTATGTTATTTGTCATTTTTCCCTGGCTGCTTTCAGTAATTTTTCTCTGTCTTTAATTTTTGCCAATTTGATTATTATGTGTCTCAGCGTGTTTCTCCTTGGGTTTATCCTCCCTGGGACTCTCTGCACTTTCTGGACTTGGGTCCAGAACTTTCCCATGTTAAGCAAGTTTTCGACTATAATCTCTTCAAATATTTTCTCTGGTCCTTTCTCTCTCTCTTCTCCTTCTGCAACCCCTTAAAGGCGAATATTGTTATGTTTAATGTTGTCCCAGAGGTCTCTTAGGCTGTCTTCATTTCTTTTCATTCTTTTTTCTTTATTTTGTTCCGCAGCAGTGCATTCCACCATTCTGTCTTCCAGGTCACCTATCCATTCTTCTGCGTCAGTTATTCTGCTACTGATTCCTTCTAGTGTATTTTTCATTTCAGTTATTGTATTGTTCATCTTTGTTTATTTGTTCTTTAATTCTTCTAGGTCTTTTTTAAACATTTCTTGCATCTTCTCGATCATGCCTCCATCCTTTTTCCAAGTCCTGGATCATCTTCACTATCATTTTTCTGAATTCTTCTTCTGGAAGGTTTCCTATCCCCACTTCTTTTGGTTGTTTTTCTGGGGTTTTATCTTGTTCCTTCATCTTGTACATAGCCCTCTGCCTTTTCATCTTGTCTGTCTTTCTGTGAATGTGGTTTTTGTTCCATAGGTTGCAGGATTGTAGTTATTCTTTCTTTTGCTGTCTGTCCTCTGGTGGATGAGGCTATCTAAGAGGCTTGAGCAAGTTTCCTGATGGGAGGGACTGGTGGTGGGTAGAGACAACTGTTGCTCTGGTGGGCAGAGCTCAGTAAAACTTTTTTTACTTGTCTGCTGATGGGTGGGGCTGGTTTCCCTCCCTGTTGGTTTTTTGGCCTGAGGTGACCCAACACTGGAGCCTACCCGGGCTCTTTAGTGGGGCTAATGGTGGACTCTGGGAGGGCTCATGCCAAGGAGTACTTCCCAAAATTTCTGCTGCCAGTGTCCTTGTCCTCACAGTGAGATACAGCCGCCTCCCATCTCTGCAGGAGACCCTCCAACACTAGCAGGTAGTTCTGGTTCAGTCTCCTATGGGGTCACTGCTCTTTCCCCTGGGTACTGATGCACACACTACTTTGTGTGTGCCCTCCAAGAGTGGAGTCTCTGTTTCCCCCAGTCCTCTCAAAGTCCTGCAATCAATTCCCGCTAGTCTTCAAAGTCTGATTCTCTAGGAATTCCTCCTCCTGTTGCCAGACCCCCAGGTTGGGAAGCCTGACGTGGGTCTCAGAACCTTCACCCCAGTGGGTGGACTTCTGTGGTATAAGTGTTCTCCAATTTGTGAGTCATCCACCCAGAATTTATGTGATTTGATTTTATTGTGATTGCACCCCTCCTACCATCTCATTGTGGCTTCTCCTTTGTTTTTGGATGTGGGGTATCTTTTTTGGTGAGTTCCAGTGTCTTCCTGTCGATGATTTTTCAGCAGTTAGTTTTGATTCTGGTGTTCTTGCAAAAGGGAGTGAGAGCACGACCTTCTAGTCTGCCATCTTGAATCAATCTCCTTGAAGAGAATTCTGATTGGTTACTTTTTTGAATGTCAAGTTGACAGAATTTACTGATGAACTGGATGTGAGGAATGACAAAAAGGGAGACAGCAACACTGATGTTGAAGTTTGGAGCTTAAGCAAGTGGAAGAATGGAGTTGTTTTTAACTGAAATAGGAAAGAAAGCCTGTGAGGAAAATATTAAAAACAAATTAATGCTATAAATGTTTGTGATCGTAGATATCTAAGTGGATGTGTACATTAAGTCCAGGGTTTCAGGGAGAGATCTGGGCTGCAGATATAACTTTGGAAGTTATCAACATGTAGATGGTAGTTAGAAGCATGAAACTAGGTTGGATCCCCTATGGAATAAATATGTAGAGAAAAGAGAACATGACCAAGAACTGAGTTTTGGAACACTGCAACATTTAGAGATGAGAAGAGGAAATACCAAAGGAGGCTAAAATAGCAGTTTTGGAAAGGTTAGGCAAAACCTGGTGATTTCTGGGTTCCCAAGACCTAACTGAAGATGTTTCAAGGAAGAGAGGAGATGCAAAATATATTGAACATTGATGACAGGTTAAATAAGAAGGCTGAGAAATGACTATATGACTTAGCAATGTGGAAGTAACTGCCAACTGTTATGAGAGTAATCAACATGAGGTGACTGGGATAGTGAAATAGTGTAAATATAGAATGAGAGGAGAGAAGTAAGCAATTGGTAGCATAACTCATTTAGAGGGTTTTGTTGTCCAAGAGAATAGGAACGTGAGGAAGTAGCTATTGAACAATGCGTGGTCTTTTTTAAAGATTAGAGATACTACTATATATTAGTAAACTAATGGGAATGATTCAGTAGAGAGGAAAAAATTATGATGAAGGAGAAAAGAAAAATAAATTTAAAAGCTAACTTCTTGCATTGTCATGCATGGGCTCTGCAGAATCCCACCCATGGTTAGAGATGAGAGACAAAATATACACTGTAGAAGGAGGAAAGTAAAGTAGTTAGGTGTGGATTTTGATAGGTTGATTGGTGAGCTGATTGAGTCTGGGCTTTTTTTTTTTTTCAATGTAAAATGAAAGTTTATAACAGAAAGTGTGTCTGGAGGAGGAATTTTTAACCTTTGAAGAGAGAGAAGATATAAATGTTATTTAGAAAAGTTAGGGAAATGAATTGGTGAGGGACACAACACTGGGCAACATTAAAGACCTTGAAGTTAAGGTCTTGAATTCATTAGTAAGGGGTGTGTGTGTGTGTGTGTGTGTGTGTGTGAGAGAGAGAGAGAGAGAGAGAGAGAGAGATAAAGATTGAGAGAAAGAAGTCAAAGCATTGGATAGATTATTCGTATGAACACTAAAATAATTAAAAGTGCATACATGATTTATGGTAGAGAGAAGAAAAGTAAGCTAGATGCTAAAAGTTTCTATAAAATTTCAATAAAATTCATTTCATTGAACGAATAGGATTCACCAGGATTTAAGCAGATGGGGAGTGGATAGCATAGTCTGATGTAGTCTGACAGAATCTGCTTCACGTGAACTGAAATATTCTGAGGGAGGAGGGAGGAACAATGTTTTGAAAATGATAACCACTACTCAAAAAAAAAAAAATATATATATATATATATATATATATACACAAATCTATGGTATAAGAATAGTGAAATAAAAACAGCCATCAGTTGAATGGACTAAAGGTGAAATAGAATCTTTAGGATCAGCCATACATCACTTAAAGTCAGAGTTAAGGAAATATTCAGAAGTTGAAACTGCAGTGAATTTTGTGGTCAGATTTGAATCCCAGAAGGAACAGTTGATGCGGTTTGGAGGTTTGAAAAAGGTAGTAATGTGATTAGTATTTTTTTTTCAGTATAGATATTATCAAAACTTTAGACAAACTATGATCTAACACATTTTTCTAAAGAAGTTATTACTTTTTTTTTTGGTTGGTGGAGATAGTTAACTCAACTAGTACATAATTTTCATTTCTTTATATTTTTTGAGGTAAATATTACTGAAAAACAAAAAAAATGTTATATTAGGTTCCTCACATTAATTTATTAAAATTTTCCAGCATCTGTTTCTTTGAAAAAATAAGTTTAGAACAAAAATCCTGCAGATTATAGTTGAATTACAATGTTTGTCTACCTTTCTGACATCATACAAGATTCTTTTTTTTAAAGAATTTTGTTCCAATTTCTCATGATAAAAGCCATTTTTAAAGTAAAGTAACATTTTTAGAAGCTTATTTGTCCAATAAGTTTCCTTATTGGAAAGAAAATAGAGTTGAAATTCTTCCTACATGGAGCACAATATTATTTTAATACACTTAAAATAGTTACAGTTGTTTTTAATAACCAGTTAACACTGTAGTGGACACTGAGATATTCATTTTAAAAATGATTGAGATCAAAATAGAGAAATTTGATTAGAATTTTAAAAATAAAAAGTATTTTCCTCACATTGAAACTTTTATGATTAAGGTTTTGTTGAGTTGGATTTCATTAAGAAAAGCTGACCACCGAGTAGTATAGTCTTGCTTATTTTAAATAATATTAAGTATTCTGACACCAGCTATTGGGAAAGGAATGATAGATATGTCAGATGCTGTTTATGAATTCATAAACACTGATGAAAAATAGATTTTAAGGAATTTTTTTGGACTTGTCAAATACATATCTAATCTTTGTATACTAGTTACATACATTATAAGGAAACAATGAAAAAAGTTTGTTATTTTTTAAAGTAATTTTTGGTATGTTTAATTTCTAATACTCCAGTGACATTTTATGAAAAAATGCTGCATAATCAATCCACTGTGATAAGATTGTCTTTAGTAAATATCTTCTATTTTAATTAAATACAAATTTTGTCTTCTATAAACATAATAAATAAATATTTAATTTTAAAGGCTATGACTGTATTGTGGTTACTTTATTTCTGCTACAACTTAAGAAGGCCGATTTTGAAAGCATTTAGCATGCTATGAATATTCTTCCAAAATGCCATTTATATCTACAAAACAGAGGTATATACTACAGAAAAATGTTGAATATAATCTTATCTGTGAGTAAGTTAAGAAAGTGAAATGTAGGGGAAAAAAACATCATCAATTATGGAGTGGCATATTACAGTTATTTATTCCTTTTGACATAATATATATAATTTCATCACTAAGAAAGTCAAAGACTACTTTTACTGTTTATATTTAAAGAGTAGACAATTCATAAGTATTTCTCAAGATATTATGAAATTATTTCCTTTTCTGATAAATGGGTGTCCATAATATTATATAGTACTTAGTTTGTGGACAACAAAACTGTTATGAACTTTCATTTTTCTATATTTTCAGTAAAAATGTTTATCCTTTATTTTCTGTGGACTATTTTGAAGGTTGGATGGATAACATTAAGCCAATATAAATTAAAATATTGAAGTTCAGGTACAAAAAAAAGCTAAACCCTGTTTCCATGTGATTTCTATTTAAACATTTTATGAGAGTTTTTCAACTTTTATGATAAGACATCAAACTTTTGCCAAATTTGAATGTTTGTAGGTCTCCTGTGTGACATAACAGCTTAAATACAGGATACTTTTATTTTATTGTTATATAATAAGAATTTAGAATGAATTAGTAGATTTAAAGATTTTTTGACATTCAAGATGCATTAAAATATGTTACTTGCCATTATATATGTGTCTATATAATTGTACACATGTAACTGTTTAGATCCATTGCTCATATTTAGCATAAGTTTATTAGTGATACCTTAAAACAAGTATGTGTTGGGTATATCCCCCTCTAACTAATCTCACTCATATTGCTATGCATTTTTATAATCTGAGAGTAGCATATTTTTATATTTACAGTACCTTCCAAAGTAGAGTACATAATATAATAATGTACACAAGTTACCTAAGAGAAGTGACATGGTTTTTATGATTAACTTGTAATATTTAGTAAAAGTTGACTTTAGCATGTTTAGTAAAGCATGACCCTTAATTAAATTTCCTTCACTGCCAAAATTTCAAAAACATGGTGTTGTCTAGATAAGAATTATTATCATAATTTATTGGAAAATGCCCCTATTTCTTCAGTATTTTAGAGGTCAGTAGAGTTTTACTCATTCTTAGGAGGATTTTTAATGTTTATGATTATTAGTAATATTAAAAATTGCCATTCTTAATCATGCCTACTATGTGATAAACATTGTATTAGGTAACTTAAATTCATTCTCTATTTTCACACTAATTATAGAAGTTGAGATTTATTTTGCCGACAAAGATAATAAGTTTTAGGTAGGCTGTATTCTTGCTAACTGAATTTTTAAAAATATATATTCATTAATGGATGGACGGATAAAGAAGTTGTGGTATATATATACAATGGGATATTATTCAACCATAATATAAGAGAAAATACTACCATTTGCAATGATATGGATGGACCTTTAAGGCATTATGCTAAGTGAAATAAGTTAGAGAAAGAAAAATACTGTATATGATCTCACTTATACGTGGAATCCAAAAACAAAAACAAACCAAACTCATAGAAATAGAGAACAGATTTGTGGTTACAAGAGGTGGAGGGTAGGGAGGGGGAATTGGAGGAAGGTTGTCAAAAGGAACAAACTAGATTAGTACAAGGGATGTAATGTACAACATGATGGCCGCTGTATGATATGTAGGAAAGTTGTTAAGAGAACAGATACTAAGAGTTCTCATGACAAGGAGAAATTTTCCTTTTCTTTTTATTATATCTATATGAGATAATGGATGTTAACTAAACCTATTGTGGTAATAATTTCACAATATATATAAATCAAACCATAATGCTGTATACCTTAAATTTACACAGTGATGTATATCAAATATTTCTCAATAAAACTGGGAAAAGTAATTAGGCTTGTTATCTATAGTTATACTCAATATGAGCTAGGGATAATATTTTTCTGTTTAATCTGTGATTTTCTAGCAGCAGGTTCAAATTCACAGGTAAGATGTTTATGACAGTTTTCCATATTGTCTCTACTAGGAAGATTATGTCCACACAAAATATCTTGATATACACTATATATAGTGTCCTGGAAGAGTGCAGATTCCGGGACATACACTTCCTTCATTTGTGTACTAATGTATTTTAAGGGATTCACTGAATACTTTACATAGCTTTATCACTTTATAACATTTGTTCTTATTTTGTCCTTGGGTGTATTAATTTGTTACCAGCTTTCCACTCGAAGGCTAGGCTGTGATACTGGGACAAACACCACTAGTCACAATGCCACTGGGAATAAGGATGCTTATTAAGGAATAAGGATGTGCATCAGCTCTGCTTTGATGACCATCTGGAGAATCAAGTTCCTCCATTTGAAATTAATAGCAAGTTATTTGACATTGGTTTCCTTAGCAGTCCTTGAGGTAAGCTGTTATCTCTTTTAAAATTTCTGTTCTTCAGTATAACATTAAATGAAGAATTGGTGTGGTGCTTTCAACTCAAAGAACAAACTGTGGCAAGATCAGAACATAAGACTGAGGGGAAACTTCTGCACAAACAGAAACATCTGATTCAGGATTAATACATTAAAACTCTGATTAAAACATGCAGTTGAATGAATTATCCTTTTTTTTTTTTTTTTTTTACATTTTACTTGAGTTATAAATTAAATTGACTGAAGTTTATTTCACAGCAATGATAAAAATGAAGCTGCAGTACACAACTGATAGCTGAAGTAGACACAATAAATCTTTAATTTTTTAAATCAGCCATGAAAACAGTAGCAAGGTTAAATTTTAACTAGTAGAATATGACAACCTGAGAAATGAAACAATCTGGCTCAAAAGTGGAAGCCTCAAACTGCAAAAGAATCTAAAGTGGAGGGATTTAGATCTCCATTTAAGAGGCAGTTACAAACCTCACAGAAGAGGTGAAATTAGAAATGATTCTGCACATGCAGGTGGAGGTCTAGTTCTTCTTCTAACTAAATTTCCATTTAATACCAAGGACAAGAGTCTGAAATAAAAGTGAAGACACACCTACCTATATATTCATGAACAGGTGCCCCACCTGTGTGCAAATGTGCATGACAGAGGGATGTAAATGTGGAGAGAAATTCAAGAATGAAGGATAAATTGAAAAGTAATAAAATTATTTTAAACATGAGAGGGGTTTTGTATGAATAGACAATGGTAATGTTCTGGGAATAAATGAAATATCTGCATCTACCAAAAAACACAAAACTCAACTGACAGTAGAAATTAATTTGATTTTCTCTTCAAAAATTCTATTTTTGGATTTCTATTTTCAGCATTAAAATTTTAATTTCTAAATTTGAAATAAAGACAATTTAATCTGATAATTTAGGCTTCTTGTTTCCTCAGCGAGAAGGTAAGGCACATGGATAACCATTGTTACCTTCCTAGTGCATAGATTTCAGCTTAAGCACAGAATTTTCTGGAGTAAGTAGTGGACATAGTAGGGATTAAAAAATAATAGTAAACATAGTAATATCTAGAGTGGCAAGGTGGCTACGTGATCTAGTGGAAAAAAAATGGGCTTTGGCGTCAGAAAGACTTGGGTCAGAAGCCCATTACAAACCATGTCTAACCTTTGATTTTGCCCAATTTTATTCACCCTATCTCTTCATCTAACTAGGAGAGATAATACCTTCTAAGCAAATTTGTTGTCAAAATTAAATTAAATGCATTAATGTACGTAAACACACTTAGTCCAAAGCTAGAAACTTGATAAATTTCTATTTTTTTTCTTTCTTTTCTCTCCTTCTCATCCATCATTCTCTAGAGATTCTTTTTACTGTAGATCAGTTCAAGAGTTCAAAATATCTGCACACTAGATCCTGAAGATTCTGTGAGTACAGACTTTCAAGAACAGATAAAGGACCACCTCATTCTCTCAGGAACAAACAGAAAATTATACAAGTAAATATTTTTAGTCTTTATCCATTCTTAACACTTTGGTACTAACTCTGAAATACATAATTTTATCAATAGTTAAACAGTTTGATGAGATAAAAATATACTGTAATATCCTTGTTCAAAGTTTTCTTAGATATAAATCCATAACTGGATAAAAATTGTATCTCATAAGTCTTTTATATTTTTGTGGATCTACCACAAGACTTAAAAGACAAAAGTATTAAATTTATCACTGTTTATACTCTATGCTTAGGTTTAAGGCATTAAATATGTTCTTGGTGGCATGATAACCTAACCATTTGTTTCACATGCTGGACATAAGAAAACTATAAAACTACAGTATTATGGTTTCAAATAAATGGAAAGTTCAATTTTTAAACTATGCTTAAAATTGGCATTTCTAATTTTGTGAATTTTTAAATTCAATTCTTGCATTCTAATTATAACTTAACTGTTGTAGAGTGCCAGAGAAGTAAAATGAAAATGAAATATTTTACATACATTTTTCATATTTTTTGCTAGTTACTAATGATGTCATTAATATTTATTTGAGCCGTCTTTAATGTGGTATCTTCCCACGGTGAAAAATGTTTAAATAATATTCTATAGGAAGAGATGTAATACCGTGGCTAGGCATACACCCTGATAGTGTACGGGTGTGAAGGGGGAAACTTACTAAATATACCTTCTTTAATATGGAAGTATGTATATTCTAGTTATTAAGGGATATGCTCCAAAGCATTGTACATTGGCATTAGTTCTTCCCGATTTTTTCTAACCCCTTTCTCTGTTGTTTATCATTTCAAGCTAGTAAAAATGTTTAGAATGCCCTTCATAATGTCATAGGATTTCCACAATTCTCTAGTTGCTCAACCATCTTTACTTTCGTTCCATGATGGTTTTCTGCATACATTTTTTTTGGTCAGGATTATGGTTCAAAACTTTTTAACCAGGGAAAAAATAGTATAAAGAGAAGATACTGTGGATTAAACCACACAAACTGCAGAATTATAATAAATCAATGTTCTGTGGCATGTTGTTAAACAAGAAATAAGTTCACTTTGACTATTTACCAATAATTTTTTTAAATACTTTAAAAAGTTAAATAAAAATACTTTAATATGTAACTGGAATCTTTTTGATATTGGACTAATTTTTATTATTATTTTCAATATTAAATTATCAAATATTTTTGTTCATTTTCTTACAATCATCTTTTATTCTCTTGTTTTCTTCTTTACTGAATAATTTTCAGTTCTTAAATCACTAAAGATTGAAGATCAATTTTGATTTTTCATCACCTTATTATCGTCCACTTGTGGATATCTGATTATGTTTATATCTAGAGCAGGTTTACAATGGGAGAATTTACATATGATGTACCAATATTTTATAAAGTCAAAACTACTTTACAAGATAAAGGTTATTGATCCTTAACTACGTTGAAAAGTTGGTTGAGCATATTCTGTTAAAACCTTAATTGATCCACCATTTAGATTCACTTATTGACACCAAAATCTTTCCCTAGTCCAAAAACTGGAGACAAAAATGTTAAAAGACAATGTTGAAATAATTTCCAGGCCTAAGGTGGAACTGCTCCAGCCTGGGGTGCTGTATCAGCAAACCCAAACTTTGATAACTTTTGTACTCCTGTAAATGCTCTGTTTTACCAGAAAAGTAGTACAGTTGACCTTTGAACAACATGGGTTTGAACTGCTCAGGTCCACTTATATGCATATTTTTCTCAATAATAAATACTACAGTACTACACGATCCTCCGTTGTTTGAATCTGAAGCCGTGGAATACGTATACGGAGGCCAACTATAAATTATACTGGATTTCCAACTTCACAGGAGGGTGGGTGCCCCTAATCCCAGCATTGTTCAAGGGTCAACCGTACATCCAGTCAGCCAATCCCCAAACATCAAGTCAACTCTGGGCTCTATACTTGTTTCCTTATCCTTGATCTTTAATAAGGTCACACATGCAATGCCAGTCAGTCCTGTCCTGTCTCCTTCTTACTGCTTCTAAAGTCTATAAAACTCGCTCCCGTCCAAACATCCCTCAGGAAGAGCGCTACACTGCTTGTGAAGCACTGTATTCCCCCAGTCCATAGACTGTTTTCTCTTGAATAGAACACCAAACCCGATACTAAGTTGTTTTATTTTTGTCGTTTGGCAACAATGAATATAAATTTATGTTTTAAGCAAATTTTCTATAAAAGTTTCCACATAAGAAAGGGCAATTGTAAAGATGAGGTTCAATTTCATATTTAGAAGTTAATAATTTTTCTCACTTTAAAATTACTTATTCATTACATATAAATGATCTCTATTGTACTCATGGTAGAAAAAGAATGTAATTAATTAAAGATATAAACCATCCAATGTGGCTCTATATTATAATTTAGGTAGAGATCAAAAAACCTATCTTAATTTACACTTAGTTCATTAGAAGCCCAAGTAACTAATAGACTATCTGAACCCCAAGTTGATGGAGGAGACAAGATTAGGACTTGTACATCCTTGAACTTTAATTATTTTTATAGTTGTTAGGCTTCTTTAACTTCCACAATGGTTACTTTGTAATAAACCCCCTTATATTACAAGGTCTGAGTAATTTATTTTCTAGTAACTCAAATTGATAAGTAGATAGAACATTGTAAATAATTTTGGGGGGTAATAACTTAAAAATGAAATCTGAGATTGCAGTCTAGTGTTATAAATAGAATTAGTTTGAAGAATCTACAAATAACATTTTCTGGTTTATGTTATTTTCCCCTCATTCTTTATTTCAGGGTTTATTAATATGATTCAAAAGTCTTTATGAACACATTTTATGAAACATTCATTTCCCAGAGGTTATCTTTTCTTAAACAGAAAAAAAACAAAACAAAACAAAAATCCAAAAATAAACAATGAAATAAACTCAAATGCATATTCAGAGCTTTAGAGATTTAGGGTGAGGGAGAAGGAAACCTTATTTCTATTATAATGCTAATATTTAGACCAACTTTTGCCCTTATGATGTTGATCTTTACTTTCCTTAGCTCACTTGACACTTAATGGAAACCCTAAATATGCAGATTGAGTCCTGCCTAAACCCAGAGCCAACCTTGAGAAATGCAACCAGGACAGTAGAAATGCAGTGAGTCCCTTTGAAACTGGAGGAAATGGGGCACGGCACAACATTTAAAAGAATGACATAGCCCCAAGGGCACGACATAAACTGGTTAGAACCAACTAGGTCCAAGATGACAGACAACTGACTTCCACTAGACCTCGAGCACGCTAAATGACACACCCACAGGCACCATGACAGCTCCAAGGCCGACCACAAAATGTCAAAAAGTGGGCAGTGGCCTAACTCCTGGAAATCCCTGCCCCTTCCCCGAAATAGCTGGAATACTCCTCCCACTCATTAGCCTATGAAATTAACCACCCCTATAAAAACTGACAACCCCCATACCCTGGTGCTTCTCTTGCCTTCTGAGATGGCCCATACTCTGTCTGTGGAGTGTGTTTCTCCCTAAATAAATCCAATTCTTGCCTATCACTTTGTCTCTCACTGAATACCTTCTGTGCTGAGACAAAAAGAACCTGAGCCTCAGTAAGTCCAGATACCAGGTGAGTGAATCTAATTAAAAGACTGTGGGTTCAAGTCCCAGTCTGGGTTTTGGCTGGGTCCGAGTCCTGGCACGTGGATTCAAGTCCTAATCTCAGTTGCATGGTTTCACCTTGATAGCCTCCTTCTCCAATCCCTGCTGGCCTGATCCAGTTGTGAGAATGAGTTCTCACTTCAGTGTCCATTTTTTTTATTCTGTTCTTCTTCCTACCAACCTGTGGGCCTGATACTGAGCAGGACCCTGTGGGGCTCCTGGGCACAAAAACCTTTCTGTGTCCCTCATTTCTTGGTTACAGGAAATAGGCTTCATTCAGACTCTATGACCTTCCCTGAGTTCCAATGAGCAGGTTCAAACAGTTGCTAATTAGGGAAGAGAGGGGATGTGGAGACAAGGGAGGAACAGTCAAAAGAAACAATGGTGCAGCCTTGGGGCAAAGTCCTGGTTCTCCTTTAAGGGATACACATAACATACATGTACTTTGAGCTGTTTTGCAGATACTGAAACTCCCACCAGGTGGGAGAAGATAACGGTATGCTGCCCACAAGCACATAGAGCCCAGACCAGTTGGAACCAAGAGGTTGATGATGCGGACTCCCACTTACTTCACCACCAACCAGTCAGAAGAATGTCCACGAGCTGATCACGCCCTTTTTGAACCAGTGCTATAAAACTTCTTACTGCCTCTCCAAGTTGGGACACACAGTTTTGAGGGCATTAGTCCACTGTGGCTCCCTTTCCCTGGCAAAGCAATAAAGCTATTCTTTTCTACTTCATCCAAAACTCTGTCTCCAAGATTTAATTTGTTGTCGGGGTACAGAGGCCGGATTCGGCTTCAAGCCCTTCACTGAACTTCCCTCCAATACTTTTTCAGCTTTTGCCAAACTTTGTTCCTTGGGGCTACTTCACAGTTGCTGTAGGCCATCTGACTTCCAGTTAGGGTTACCAGATTTAGCACAAACAAAACAAAACAAAACAGGACCCCACGTTAATAGTGAATTTTAGCTAAACAAGTTATTTATTTATTTATTTTTTTAGTTTAAGTATGCCCCATGCAGACTTATGAGACATACTTACACTAAAAAAATACCTGTCTAGTTGACCTAAACAATATGTAACTAATCAACTAAGTATCCTGTTCTTTATCCATCAACCTTACTTGCAGTATGTGTCTGGAAATATGTCAGATATTTTACATGTGGTTTCTCAAATTTCCATGACAGCCAGGAGATAGGTATTAGCACTCCCATATTAAAGATAAGGAAACTAAGGGCAGAAAAGATTCAATTATTTGCTCTTTCCCTTTCCCATTGGTATACAAAAATTCTAATATAGAGGGGACAAAGTACAGGAAAAAAGTACCTGGGTTCTTCCATCAGAACACAGGGCTCAAGCTGGAGCTCTGGTTTTTACTAATACATGTGGAATTTTGAGCAGCTTAAGTTCTTTAAATACCCTCAGTATCCTTGTCACCACCTGTTGATGATGATCATACTTCCTTAGAAAGTTGTCTGTCCTAATGAAAGTGAAGTCCTGAGCAGAGAACAAGCACATGTTAGCAGTTAATACATTTTAACTGATGTTATTATTAATATGAATAATACTATAGGCTTAAAATTGTTAATCCAAACCTACTTGGTCAGTACTTTCTTAAGAATATTCAGACCACAACAATAGCCTAAATTATTATGTATAGGTCATGTGTGAGGCATATTCCTTAAGGGCTCAGTTATTTTTATTGTAACCGCATTAATTTTATTTTAACAAATTAATTTTCCTAACAGATATTGCATAATACTTCCTTGAATCTTAAAGGATGCATGGAAGGCACTACATAACATGTTTTGTGGACTCAGGGTCAATATTTTGTCACTACTTAACAGGAGGTTGTGCATTAGAGTTTACTGCCCCTCCCCCACCCACAGCTGCTTGTCTGGCTGTTAGTCTGTGACCTCTCAGTTCTGTTGCAAAGTTGCTTGCTTCCTGCCTTAGCTCTCAGAAATCTGCTGCTTCTGATTGTGTCTCATCTTAAAAACAGAGAAATAATTCTTTCAGAATTTAGGGCACATTATAAGTCCATAGGTTCCAAAGGATGAAATACAATCTTTTCTGTGGAATGAATATCAAAGAAATATTTCATGACAGCCTTTTTTTGATGTTCAGAATATTTGGGTGGTGGTTTTACTTTCCCTTTGCTTCCCATCTCTTGATTCCCTTAGTTTGTGCTCTTCAAAATCCAAGTTACCGACAGCCTGATTTCTAACCAAAGGGTTTGCATTGTGTTTAGATGCATTGTTTTCTAAAAAGAAAATAAATAAATGAATAAAGTTAGGTAGATGATTATGATGCTGACACAAAACCATTATTAGTCACATTAATCACTATACCATTCCCATCAGCACACAAACCTGTTACAACATCTCCCATGAAAAAGCAAAAACAATCAAAAAAACCTCCTGCTCTCTTGTTCCCACATCCCCTGGTTCAATTCCCCTGTTCCACTTAAAAGTAAAGCTCTTCGAAAAAGACGATTCAAATAGCAATTTCTAATTATTTTCCTCCCATTCTCCTTTGAATTGCCATTAAGGTTTTAGTTCCTATCACTCCATCAAAATAGCAGGTATCTTTGCCACCAATAACCTCCACAGTTCCAAACCCACGAAACTTTATATACAGTTTCATATAGTTTTCCTTATGCTTATCCTATATTTGATACAGATATTCACTCCCTCCTTGAAATGCTTTCTTCATTTGGTCCTGGGAGATATCTTGTTCTCCTAGTTGGTCTTCTAACTCATTGGCTAAGCATTCTATTCTCTCTGCTCGTTACTCTTCCTTCTCCAAATCTCTAACCTTGAAGAACTCAGACATCTGCCTCCGTAAATGATATAGTCGTTTCTCGTGACTTTAAATACCATTTTCATGTTGTTAGATACCAAATTTATATCTCTAGCTTCTGCCTCTCCCTTGAATTTCAGACTTCAGTATTAGAATAGCTATTTTACTGCTCCAAGTGTCTACAGAATAGGCAGCTTAAATTTAAAATGTTTAAATCAGCACTTTTGATTACACAATCTCAACCATTATCCTACCGTAGTCATCCCTATCTCAGAAATTGGCACCTCTGTTCTTCTGGTGGCTCAGGTCAAAAAACTTGGTGCATCCTCTTCTCCACTTGCTCTCTCATATCCCACATCCAATCTATCAGCAAATCCTGTCAGATCTTCTTTCAAAGTATATCCTGACCATTCCTTTCCAGTTATACCTAATTCAAGACACCACCTGGGTTACTATAATAGCCTCCTAGCTCCTTTCTCTGATTCACTCTTATTTACCTACCAGAGAGATGACATGCTTATAAACTTTGAGTCAAATTATGCCACTCGATTGCCCCAAATGTTCCACGTCTTACTGTTTCACTCAGAGTCGATTCCAGAAAACGTATCTAAGCTCCAAATCTTATATAGCTTGACCCTCTGTGCTTCTCTGACTTTGCCTTTTACCACTTACCCCTCACATACACTTGCTGTCTTGCTGTTCCTGCAACATCCTAAATATTTCAGTCTTAGGGCACGTCCTTGCTGCTTTCTCTCCTGAGAAAACTTTTTCCCAAGATACCGACACAACATTTTTCTCTGGATATCCACATGATTAACTCTGTCATTTCGCTCTAATATAACTCTGTGAGAGGCTTTTCACGGCAACCCTACAAATAGTATCACATTCCACTCACTTCAGGCTCTATGTCCCTAAATATGCTTAATTTTTTTTCAGAACTCTGATCACTATAAGACATATTATACATTTGTTTATTGTCTTTTTCCGTCTATAAATTGTAAGGCCCCTGAAGGTAGAAACTTCCTCTGGGATTTTTTTTTTTTCCCCTCCAACGTTTTCCTTTTCGTTTTTTTTCTTTCTTTCCCTCGGTATATTTTGATTACTGCTGTATTCACATCACCTAAGTAATACTTGGTGCATACAGGCTTTCAAATATATTTGTTGAATGACTAAATTGAAGAATGAATAAACAAATCATCATATTCCATGACCCATCTAAAGAAACATTATTAATTTGTGATTAGCAAGTGCTTTATAAAAGATGTAAGTTTTAATTACAAGGAGCTTCATAAAATGTGTAATTTTTCCTATTTCCAGAAACATTATCAAACGAGCAAGAGCCTGATTGGCATTATGGCTTTTAAGAAAAACATAAATTCTAACACTTGTGATATCATTGGGTTATTATTTATCAGATAAAATATATTTTGTAATTAATAATTCTAGTCATAAAACAAATATTATTTATATATCAATCCTGAGAGAATGATACACCAAAAGTAATTCAATTTAATTTGTAAGATAAAGATTCACTTGCTTTTACATAACAGAGGTCTGTGGACAGGTGAATATTAACATTTCATGTATAATAAATCAATAGATTATCCCACCAGGTTAATAGTATCTATCATGCTAATGTGAAGGTGTCCAGGAGCGATATTAACATACAGAAAATTTAAAAGAGTGGAGTTATGCTTTTTAGCTCTGATCTTGAGTGTTACTGACTGGGAAGGAAAATTGGAGCAAAAACAATTTCTTGGAACTTAATATAACCAACCACATTTTAATCATATCTGACTATGGAACAGTCAGAAAAATATAGTATTTTAAACAGCAAAATATTTAAAGTCACATTTTGGTTACTGCATTTTGTTATTTTGAGGTTATTATTTTGTATCTGACAAGTCTTTTGAAGTATTGCATTTATGTGTACATTCCTGAAAATTTTAAAATTTAAAAAATAATTGATAATTAATTCTAATTTCAGATTGAATTTAAGATTTACAGGTAGACTGTATGTTGTAATTTTTCCAAATACAGAAAAAACTTTGGGCAAACATAGAGAACAAATCACATTAAGCTATTTCCAAGTAAATTGATCCTATAAATATAATTTTCTATGTTTTAATGAGCTCCCTTATACCCCAAAAACATTAGTTTTCCCTTACTTCACTGTGAAGAGTATTTCAAAACACTTAGTCAAATATATTCCAGTATAGCTATCTTTGTAGAGGTAGTAGCCTTTTGGGGAATCTGGTTTCTCCTCATTCCACTGTCACTGATGGTAAAATATTGCGACACTCTAATATGGTCTTGCAAGTAATCTTATGTACATTTTAAATTGTGCTGTAACATAATTCTTTTCTTTTCATATAAGTTACACTAATGCATATGTATATTTTTTCACTTACATTTATATTCTATTTGTTAAACTAAGTATTTTACAGAAACACTGCAGCCAACATTTATTGTTTTATTCCTTACTAAATCCTCACCTAATTCCTAAGGGGGAGAAAAGAATTTGAAGGGATAGAACATTGATGCATTGGTGCAGTCATGATAACAATAAAATAAATCCCAGGAGACTTGAACCCTAACCCTTTTGTGAAGTCATCAAAATGTTCCAGTTAGGTTAATTATGATAATGTACCACAAATAATTATAGAATCGGAGAGTAAGGACTTTTTCCCTCACTCTGGAAACCACATGAACTATTATCTGTCAAAAAATCTAATTATAAGGCTGACAATAATTGGACTAGATGGCCAGATGACAGTCTTCCACAAACTTAAATTTGTCTCTGTATGTCACGATGTCTAATTTTAGTCTATGCTCTGCCCTTACCTCTGTAACATTAACCAGGCAGGTATCAGCATGCTAACATGTTAAAATTATAAGTTTGCAACCAAATGCATTTCCTAAGCATATTTAATGACTGCTTTCATAATAATTCATGGTGAAGACAGCCTGGAGAATGGTTAATAGAAGGAAATGAAAGTTAATCGTCTTGAGTCATAGCTAATCTTTGCTCTTCCCCTATTAGCTCCAATTCACTTTTCTTCTATGGACCACACTCTTCTCATCAGAAAATGTTAAATAGTGTCATCATTTCAGCAAATTTTCATTCTAATAATAGCATCCATATACTTCATACCTTGTCAGTATAATGGTACCGTTCACTTTAAAACTATCTTTAACTGCTACTCTTTTGGTGTATTTAAGACATCTCTTATTAAAAGGTGTGTTGTAATTAAGTCCTAGAATATTTATTTTAAGTTGGAAAATATAATAAAAATAAATTCAAGTGTAATTTGAAAATTAATATCTTGGTGAAGGGATATAAACTCTATAAAATGAGAACAGACACATGCTAAGTTCCTATACAGAGATTTAGAATAAAGGGGCACCAGTTCTCCACTAATATTTTCTTTAACTTTTCTTCAGTTTTTCTATTACCTTTTAAAAACATAAAATAATTCCAGGAGATGAAAAGAAAAGAACACACAAAGAAAATATACTTGTTTGAAAATTAAGTGGGGTTGAAATGTTATTTCAATCACTTTATTTCTTGCGTCATATATAAGTACACACAAAAGAAATATAGCTATTAAACACTAAATATTATTAAATAAACTTCACATTATAAATATTAGAAAATACATTATTATTAAGTTCACTCCTACTAGTAAAATGAAGTTATAGCAATACATATGAAACACCCATCATATATATATCTGGAATATAGCAATAAAGTTCATTATTTTAGAAATCTGGCAAATCTGTAATTTCTAATTATTGCAATCATAATTTATTACACAGAAGCAGGCCTATTTTAAATTCTCCCAATTATTCAAAGTAATCTTGTGCACTAAGGAATAATGACTTAGCATTTCATTTAATGTCACTTACTTTCCAGTACAAATGTCAAGAACTGTTTATATTTATTTTTTACAGATCAGTGAACCAGGGGACTGAAAGTTTAGTAGTATATTTTTGTTCCTATTTAATAAGTTGTTCCTCACACTGTAAGGGAATAAATAATAAATAAATAAAACACACAAGGATAGCAGCAGGTATACTGATGTGAAGTTACTAAAAATACTTTGTTAACTTTTTGGTTTCATGACATCAAACTAGGACAAAATAAGAGTGCCTTGTGTTATATCATTTATTTCTGGCAAAAAAGTATTAGGAAACAGTAACAAATTCAGAGCTGTTCCGAATAAATGAATTCTCACCAAAAAGACAGAAGCAAGTTAATTGCCTCAATTTTGCAGTTTACCTTTATTTGTTTGAAAACTTGATTAATGTTGAGTCAGGAAGTTAAACAATTGTACATTCTTGGGAGGAAGCCAAATTTAATCTTAGATAAGAATAGATTGAAGTAGTTTATGCCTGGTAGGGGCAAAACTGAATTTGTTTAATGGAAAGGAGGAATGCAGTTTCCTGTCAATGATAAGGTTTATTTCAACATGTCAATAGGGTTGTATATTTATAGTCCTATTTTTCAGATAAGGAAAAACAGTAAGGAATTTTAAGTAACTTGCCTAAGGTTATATTATATACAAAGGATCTGTAGAAAGATTAACACTGGACACATCAGGGCTATCACTTACGATGGGGAAGACTGTGTAACTGCACTGTGAATAGCTCTCCTTGAGGTTGTGCCCTGGAGGAGCTCTGAAAATAGCACCCAGAGAGGACATAGCAAACAAAAGATGCTCTGCAACAGCAGGAGGCAACTGGAGTTGTCCTGGAATAATGATCCTCTATTTGACGTTATGCTACTAATTGTATTTTGGCTTATTTTCCTTCTTTAGCTGTTCTGCTCTATCTGACAAATCAAGTTTGATTTCACCAATTTCCTGTATCACTGAGGTAGTGCTGAAAATATGTCATTAAGTGCTGGTTAATTTAATCTATTTGTCATCAAGCTATTGACTGGATGAATAATTGATGGATATATATGTTATATGGATATTTCAACAACTCCTATTCTACGATATTGGATATAATGCACATATGGAACTGTCTGCTATTTGGATATGGGTTTAATTCATTTTTAGAGATGGGATTGAGGGAAAAGCAGAAGCAAGCAAAGTACATATAGGTGGAAATTCCAACTAGCAAAGGCATAAATACATTGTGGCTTCTACTTTATGAGGACTCTCAAAGACTGCAACTAAAGACACTAAATTTGAATACCATTTAGTGCTTTCACAGAATAATGTTTTCTTTATTTTTGCAAGAAGTCAAATTAAAAGGTTTTTTTTCTAATATATCTTGGAAATTGAAAAGATCTTTTAAAGTAACTGAAAAAAATGAATTTCAAGGAACGAATGAGAAATGTAAGGTTAAGATTCTATTAAAATACAAATGGGAGAGAGGTTGGGCTTTCATCTTCATCCATGATGGAGTGACTGAAACTGGATTAACTCTCCTACCAAAAACAATTATATACTAGACCAAAAACAAACAAACCAAAACAAAAAGACAATGAGTTTCAGGAACTGGATAACAGGCAGCATAAGTCTATGATGTTTGAGAGAAGGGGAAGTTCAAGGTAAGTCCACATTTACTGTGGTTACTCACATAAGGATAAATTATTGTCCAAGATGCAGGGAGCTTGAGACTAAGCAGAGTACAGTAGGTTCACTGAGGTTAAAAGACAGAAATAAGAGTTCTAGGATACAGAAGAAACTAGAATCTGTGAGACAAGTCTCCCTGCAGATCTTTGGCTGAGTCTTGGGCTAAATATGTACAAGATGAGAGTATGAGAGGCTAAACAGGGAGAAGATGCTGCAGGGCTGAGAGCAGAAAAGAGATGGGAAAACTGGAAAGTGAATAACTATTATAATGTTGTCAACACTTTTGTTTTCATCTCATTAATACTCAGTCCAGCTGAGTGGAAAGTTATAACTTGGGAATGAAGAGACTCAGTCTATCCCCATCCTAATAGACACTTAAACCAAGTAACTGTAATATCCTCAGTGACAACGGACATTGGAGTTTAAGTCTTGCCAAGTTAGAGGGTTTATAAAATATCTTGGGCCTTTCATGGATTCACTCTAACAAAATATAAAACCAAGCCTATACACATTTGAGAAAAATTCAAGTCTATACACATCCCTTAATTGAACTGCCTAGTAAAATTAAAAACAAACAGACAAACAAACATTATTCCACGGAAACGTACATTCTTCAGAAGAGCCTAAAACAATATAGAATTTCTACTCATATCATCCACAAAGTCTAGTACAAATTTGAAAATTTCGAGACATGCAAAGAAATAGGAAAACAGAAAATGAACCCGTGAAACAGATATTGGATGAGCAAACAAAACCTTAAGGCAGCTATTTTAAGTATGTTCAAGAACTTAAAGAATAATATCTTTAAATAGAAAACAGGGAGGAACTCAGAAAAATAATGAAACTACTGAAAAAAATTAGATCTGAATACTAATAAGTGAAATAAAAAAATCATTGGGTAAGTTCAACCACAGATTGAAGAAGATAGAAGAGTCATTGAGCTTGCAGAGAAACTAATTTAAAAATGTACCTAATTTGAAAAACAGAAGCAAAACTGAAGACAAGGGAAGAATAGAAACGAAACTGAGTTGTTTGTAGTGAGGTGGATGAACCTAGAGTCTGTCATACAGAGTGAAGTAAGTCAGAAAGAGAAAAATAAATACCGTATGCTAACGCATATATACAGAATCTAAAAACACGGTACTGATGAACCTAGTGGCAGGGCAGGAATAAAGACACAGACATAGAGAACAGACTTGAGGACATGTAGGGGGAAGGGGAAGCTGGGACGAAGTGAGAGAGTAGCACTGACATATATACACTACCAAATGTAAAATGGATAGCTAGTGGGAAGCTACTGCATAGCACAGGGAGATCAGCTCAATGTTTTGTGATGACCTTAAGAGATGGGATAGGGAGGATGGGAGGAAGGCTCAAGAGGGAGGGGATATGGGGATATATGTATGTATATGGCTGATTCACTTTGTTGTAGAACAGAAACTAACACAGTATTGTGAAACAATTATACTCCAATAAAGATATATTAAAAATAAATAAATAAAATAGAAAACAAAAGAATCTAATTTGAAAAACTGAAGCGAAACTGAAGAAAAGGGAACAGAACCTTAGAGACCTGTGGAACAAAATTCAATAGTCTAGTGCATGTATATTTGGAGTTCTTGAAGGAGATAAGAGTGAGAATGGGGCAGAAGGAATATTTGATGGAATACTGACACAAAATTTCTCAAATGTAACATTGAAAATCACCAGGAAGAATCTTAGTAAACACCAGGCCAAAACAAAACAAAACTCCTAACCAAAGAAATCACATTTGGAAACATCATGAACAAACTATTGAAACCAAAGATAAACAGAAAATTTTGAAATCAACCAGAGGAAACATTTTTTTTTTAATTGTATACAGTGGACAATCGTATGAATAAAGGCTCACTTTACATCAGAACTGAAGAGATAAGAAGAAAATGAAACAGGGCTTTAAACTGATAAAAGAAAAAAAGATCAAACCAGAATTCTATCTTCTTAAAAAATATATCATTCAATTGAAGCAAAATAAAGGTATTTTCAGATTAAAAAAAGCTGAGGACATTTGTAACTAGCCAAACTGCCGATGAGAAATCCTGAAGGATGTTCTTCAGCACAAAGGGAAATGATGTCAGATAAGAAGTAGAATCCACAAGAAAGAGTAAAGAACACTGGAAATGGTATATACATGAGTAAACATAAAAGAATATTTTTTCTTTTCTTTTATGAATTTATATTAATATAACTAATCATTTAAAGAAAATAAAATTTTATGAGGGACTTTATATTATACATTGTATAAACATATGACAACAATATAAAAAACATGGAGGACAATAAATGAAACTATACTGTTAGTTTCTTACATTTGTGAAGTAGTAAGCGTGAAATGGAAAATAGGAAGCATGAATTGTTTAGAAAGTGGGAAATGTCAATGGCAAAGTGTTAAGTGGTTCAGTATTAACTCTAAGTAGATAGTTATAAGTTAAAGAAACAATTGTTAGCATTAAGACAAATACTGGGGAAAAAATTAAAGGCAAACTAAAATATCTGTTTAAAAATAAAATCAAATAAAACACTAAATTAATGCAGAAAAAAGCTGAAAAGGAGCAATAAGAAGGATGGATTAAAAATAGCAAGGTGGTACCAGAAAACTACTAGAGCTAATCAATGAATTTGGTGAAGTTGCAGGATATAAAATTAATGCACAGAAATCTCTTGCATTCCTATACACTAATGATGAAAAATCTGAAAGAGAAATTAAGGAAACACTCCCATTTACCATTGCAGCAAAAAGAATAAAATACCTAGGAATAAACCTACCTAAGGAGACAAAAGACCTGTATGCAGAAAATTATAAGGCACTGATGAAAGAAATCAAAGATGATACCAACAGATGGAGAGATATACCATGTTCTTGGATTGGAAGAATCACTATTGTGAAAATGACTATACTACCCAAAGCAATCTACAGATTCAATGCAATCCGTATCAAATTACCAATGGCATTTTTTATGGAACTAGAACAAAAAATCTTAAAATTTGTATGGAGACACAAAATATCCCGAATAGCCAAAGCAGTCTTGAGGGAAAAAAATGGAACTGGAGGAATCAGACTCCCTGACTTCAGACTATACTACAAAGCTACAGTAATCAAGGCAATATGGTACTGGCCCAAAAACAGAAACAGAGATCAATAGAACAAGATAGAAAGCCCAGTGATAAACCCACACACCTATGGTCAACTAATCTATGACAAAGGAGGTAAGGATATACAATGGAGAAAAGACAGTCTCTTCAATAAGTGGTGCTGGGAAAACTGGACAGCTACATGTAAAAGAATGAAATTGGAACACTCCCTAACACCATACACAAAAATAAACTTTTGACATAAATCACAGCAAGATCTTTTTTGATCCACCTCCTAGAGTAATGGAAATAAAAACAGAAATAAACAAATGGGACCTAATGAAACTTCAAAGCTTTTGCACAGCAAAGGAAACCATAAACAAGACGAAAAGGCAACACTCAGAATGGTACAAAATATTTGCAAATGAATCAATGGACAAAGGATTAATCTCCAAAATATAGAAACAGCTCCTGCAGCTCAATATTAAAAAAAACAAACAACCCAATCCAAAAATGGGCAGAAGACCTAAATAGACATTTCTCCAAAGAACACATACAGATGGCCAAGAAGCACGTGAAAAGCTGCTCAACATCACTAATTATTAGAGAAATGCAAATCACAACTACAAAGAGGTGTCACCTCACACAAGTTAGAATGGGCATCAACAGAAAATCTACAAACAACAAATGCTGGAGAGGGTGTGGAGAAAACGGAACCCTCTTGCACTGCTGGTGGGAATGTAAATTGATACAGCCATTATGGAGAACAGTATGGAGTTTCCTTAAAAATCTAAAAATAGAATTACCATATGATCCAGCAATCCCACTACTGGGCATATACCCAGAGAAAACCATAATTCAAAAAGACACAGGCACCCCAATGTTCATTGCAGCACTATTTACAATAGCCTGGTCATGGAAGCAACCTAAATGCCCAGCGACAGACGAATGGATAAAGAAGATGTGGTGCATATATACAATGGAATATTACTCGGCCATAAAAAGGAACAAAATTGGGTCATTTGTTGAGACGTGGATGGATCTAGAGACTGTCATACAGAGTGAAGTAAGTCAGAAAGAGAAAAACAAATATCATATATTAACGCTTATATGTGGAACCTAGAAAAATGGTACAGATGAACTGGTTTGCAGGGCAGAAATTGAGACACAGATGTAGAGAACAAATGTATGGACACCAAGGGGGGAAAGCAGCGGGGGGGTGGGGATGGTGGTGTGGCGAATTGGGCAATTGGGATTGACATGTATACACTGATGTGTATAAAATTGATGACTAATAAGAACCTGCTGTATAAAAAAATAAATTAAATAAAATTCAAAAATTCAAAAAAAAAGAGAAGAAAATCATAGCAAGGTGGTAGATTTAAACAAAAACATATTGACAATTACATTAACTATCAAATGGATTAATCACACCAACTGTAAGAAAGGGTTTTTTTTTTTTTTTTTTTTAAATAGGTGGGTTGGAGTAAACAGATGGAACAAAATATGTTATGTAAATGTAAGCATGGGAAACTTGATGTATCTATCTTAATATTAGGCAAAGTCAACTTCAGGACAGAGACATTTCATAAAGATAAAACAGTCAATTAATCAGGACTACATAATCCTAAATGTACATGGAATTTATAGTATAGATTTAAAATATTAAAAGGAAAATTAGCAGAACCAAATGGAGAAATAAAAAATACCATAGTTATAGTCCAAGATGTTAATACCTTTCTCTCAGTATTTAAAACAAGTAGGCAAAAAATACTAGTAAGACTATTAGAAGACCTGAGCAACCATGAACTAATTAATCTACAGAACACACCATACCAAATAATTGAAGAACACACATTCTTTTCAAGAGCACATAAGATAATCACCCATAAGGATCATATGCTGGGTCATAATATAATTCTCAATACATTTCAAAGGGAAAAATCTTACAGAGTATAGTCTCTTACTAGAACTGAATTAAATTAGAAATCCACAACAAGATATCTAGAAATTACCCAAATAGCTGGAAGTTAAACAATAGACTACTAAACAACCCACTGGCAAAATAAAATATCACAAAGAAAAATTCAAAATTATTTTGAACTTAATCCTAATGAGAAATACAATATATACTAAACGTATTATTTAAGGAGAAAAATTCATTAAAACATTTTATGAACCATGAACTGGAAAACTCATTTTCCTGGATGATTATTACAGCGCTCAGTTCTACTTTTTTACTTTCTTGATGTGTCATTTTGGGGTTATATGGAAGTAAAATCCTGCAGTTTCCCAGTCTTGGCATTACTGACCTTTGGAATGAATAATTCGCTGTTGTGGGGGGCTGTCGTGTGCATTTTAAGATGTTTAGCAGCACTCCCAGCCTCTACCTTGCTAGTAGCACCCCAACTCCAGACATTGTTAAATGTCCCCGGTATGGGGAATAGAGGGGAACCAAGGGGGAGAATCTCCCTGGGATGAGAACATCAAACATCATGTTTGTGGTCCAATAAATATGGGTGGATTTCCAAACCTAACGCTTAAATCAACTTTGTTTCCATGGAGTTTAATCATTCTAAACTTCTGTATATATTCATAGGTATACTTTGAAAACAGATAATGCACACCAGGAGATTAAAATTATGTTTGCCATCAAGTCAAATCTCAACACATATGACATGTTATTATCTGTTCAACTGTGCAAACGTGGACTCTAAAGAAACTCACTGACCGAAATGACATCTTGTTATGGCTGAACTTCTTTAAAAAGTTTAATTTTTATGGTTTACAATCTTGTTTATATGAATTTATCATTATAATTAAAAAGTGTCAACCTTTATTTATTTCCCATTAAAATATGCTAATCATAGAAGGAGATTAGGATTAAACAATCTATTATTCTATTAATTGTCAAATATTCTCTTCTTTGACCTGTTGCTATCTGTGTACCATAAATATGACCTTTACCACATCTGGTTCTCAGTGTTCCCAATTGTGAAATAAGAAAATATAAATTTCTTGATAATTTAAACATGCAAAATATGAAGTCCTTTAAAAATTTACAGGCATCAATTATTTGAAGAAATATTGATATTTCCCTTAAGTTCCCTTAATATTCCCCTTTAGTTATGTATAATCTCTAGAATTGCCAGAAAGAATTAAAAAACATATTCAGATGATTTAATATGGATAGAGCCTTGAGGGAGAGAACAGAATGAAATATACGTAATTCTAATGCAGCTCTAGAAATAAGATGATCCTTCTTAAGCAGAAATTTAGACTGATGTTGAGAAGGTGTAAGATATTGCACAGCTACAGATAATATAATAACAGATAATATAATAGCCTACATATCTTGAAAAAAAATTTTTTTACCCATACTAGCTTTTACCTGCTTTCACTGAATCATTAACCAAATATTGGTAAGTGTGACATATACTAATATCAGTACTTTAATGAGTATCCAATAAAACCACACGTTCTCTTTCAAGAAGCTAGTCTTAGTCTAGTTTAGGAGGCTCAGAATACAATAAAAGATAGGATTTAGACACGTGACAGTCAATGGCTTCTGTGAGAGTGAAAAAGGGGTCTGAGGGAATTACAACTCTAGGAGTTAAATACACATTGTATGAAACGTGTAGTCAGTCAAAACCTTAACAAAATAGTAGGACTTGTGTCATTAAAAAGGAGAGAGGTAAATGTTCTAAGCAGGGCACATAGCAAGAACAAGGCTCTAAGGCATAGTTAGGCTTGAAATCTTTGGTATTCATGAGATAACTTGTCTACCAAGCAACAAGGTGTTGGGGAGTACGGGTTGCAGCAAGATTATAGAAGCCTCTTAATGCCAGATGGAAGAGTTTTAGCTTTATACACAGTAAATAAGTATCAAAATTTTTGAGATGAATTATATCATACAAGTACTTTGTAGAAAGATACACACAGTAACATGGAGTACAATGAATTCCAAATGGAGGATGGAAAAGAAAACCAGAAAGCAAAATCATTCTCAACATTCTTTTCAATCGTAAAACACAGGACAACAAATTGGATTAATGCATCAATCGATTTGTGAGTTTCTGTAAGCACTTTTCAAAAAAAGAGATGCCCAAATTTCTATTCTTTTATTATTCTCATTGATACAAATTATTCCAATGTATAAAATTCAATTTGGGGTTACAAACAGTAAAAAAAAAAAAAAAATCTTATTTTTTATACACACAAAATATTAAAAAAATAGAATATATATTAAAAGAGATTATTTTCCTCTGACTATTGAAGACATACTATCACAATATTTATAATATATGAGGGAAAATATGTTCTTTTGTAACATCTCTGATTATGTAAGGTAATGTCATCCATATGACTACTCAAGTGTAAAACAGCTTAGCTGAACAAGATGACTCTTGTAGCTCTCGTTCAACACAGGTTACCTAAAAGCTCTGAACAAACATATTAGGGAATAAAAAACGTTGATAAAATGGCAAATTCTGTATTTTGAGTAATCTGAGGGCCAACCCTATCACCACCTTGCCCTTTGATTTTCTTGAGCAGGGATGTATTTCTTTGTGTATCAGATAACAATGTACTACTGCTTAAGAGCATGAGAAAAAGAGAGAGACTCCTAATCTCTCTTAAACCTGTGAACACTATAAACTTTCAGGCTTAATAACATGTCACAGTAATTTTAGTTCTCAAGGTAAACATCTATTTCTGTACAAACTTTGGTGAACATTGTTAAAGTACTTTGCAGTACTTTGGAAATGAAATCAGAAAATATTTTTCATAAAATTTCTTTGATTATTTCTTTTAAGCACTCTGATGCAAGGAACTGAAATGCAGTACATAATAAAAAACAAAACCAGCTTAAGGTATGAAGAGAATAAATAATCAAAATGTTTCTGTACCTTTAATGAAGTCTACACTGGAGACCAAGCAAAGTTAAGCAAAACAAAACAAAGCCAAACAAGAACAACTACAAAAATTGGCACTTACCCATATTTTGCAAAATTTGCCCAGCGTTTCATAATGGATCTACTCAAAATTTCCTCAGCTTTTGTGTAATTAACTCTTCTTTCCAGAGGCAAACCGAAGACAAATTCAATCTCATAACCATGCATCACTCCCATCCATTCTGGCCAAGGGAGTTTGGAGGATCGGTGTTCAAAATAGTAGAAAAAAGCATTGTTTCCCATATCTGAGAACTTTTTGGTGAACTCCAAGGCAGGGCATATGATATTATAATCCCCAACAACATCATCCAAGGCCTCACGGTAGTTTTCAGCTCTCTGATCATCTAACCAGTCCATGTAGTGGAAAAGGATCGATTCCTTTCCAAATTCACTCAATCCCGGAAAAAATATTTTTAAACCTTCTTGAAATTCTTTTCTAGTTATAATACTATTGTTATCTTTGCTGAAACCAGGAGCACCGTATACTAAAAATGCTGTCCCTTCATCTTTGTTAACACCCACCAAGATCTGGGTTTTTTTGAACTGTCCAAGTTGGAGTAGTGTGTCTGGCATGTCAGTGAGAAAATCACCATCCACAGTTGGACCAAAGTTTACTGACAAGAGCGTACCATAAGGGACAACAAATACTTCATTCAGAAGAATTTCCTGGGGATCTTTATTTCGAAGACATTTGATTATCTCAGTCTCATTTTCTCGAGAGCAACCAATAAATTTAGCTAAAGTCAATGTTCTGTTCCTAGCTTCATAAAGAGATGTCACTACCCAAGGGGAATTAGAGGATCCACTTTGCAGAATGGCTCTGGTAAACAATGGGTGGCTTCTAGGAGAAAGTAAATGAAGGCTAACTGAAGCTGCTCCTGCACTTTCTCCAAAGAGAGTTACACTCTTAGGATTTCCACCAAAGGCTGCTATATTTTTTTGGACCCACTGAAGGGCCAACTGTTGATCAAATAAGCCCGTGTTTCCTGGTGCCTCAGGATTTCCCGGTAAAGCTAAGAATCCTAGGGCACCCACCCTATAGTTCATTGAAACCACAATAACTCTTTCAGTCCGTGCCAGAAACTTGCCATCATAAACATGCAAAGATGATGTCCCAGTTTGAAAACCACCACCATAGATCCATACCATGACAGTAGCATTTTTAGGTTTAGGTGCTGGAATCCACACATTCAGATATAAACAGTCTTCACTGAGGTCAGTGTTCGGGTTCCACATCTCTGATCCAAGGAAGCCTGGGAAACTTTGATCTGTGTTCTGATAGCAAGAATTTGCATATTTTGTGGCATTCCAAATATTGGGCCACTTGGTCAAGGACTGTGGCTTTTTGAATCGAAGTCTACCAAGAGGTGGTTGTGCATAGGGGATTCCAAGAAAGGCTGTTACTGTGCCCCCAAGAACTGGCAAGTTCATCCCTCTGACTTTTCCATTCTTGGTGGTAATTATGACGTCTTCTTCAGTGTGTGACTTCCCAAAGAGCACCCAGAGCAGAAGAAACCGCAAGAGAAATCTGATGTATATGATTGTACCCTTGCTCTGCATATTGGTTTCTGCAAGAGAGATAAGCGGGAAGTTTTAACAGCCTCATGCATCTAGTATTATATTTTATTGATGATAATTAACTAAAATTTAGTAGTTCTTATCAATCCTATAAATTATGAAAACTAATAAATCTGTTACTGCTATAAAGACACGTAAAAAAACATAGAAAGTGGTTGGAGATATTTCAGTTTTCAATTTAGAAATAAATGAAATGGAAAAGGAGAAATTATTTCAATTTGGAAAGATTCGTTTTCAAACCTCTGTAAGAAAGATGTAGTTTTTTAAGGAGGAAATTTGTCCAAGGCATTAGTATATATATATATACTTCTTTACCATACACAGCACCACCAAAGGTGGCATTAAGTGGTAGTCTACTTAATGACAGATATAATAGATTAAATTTCTACCATAGTTAGAAGAGGAAATACAAGCTTATATAATCTCTGAAATATATACAGCTCTAATCATGGCTAGCTGGCTCTTGACAGTAGGTTAAGAACCTTTAAGGATCCTTAGACTTCTATTACTGCCTTTTTCTGTTTCCATGGTCCCTTCTGTGGTCCTTTTTGCCTAGTGGTTTCTTCCTCTATATAATTGTAGCCTATGGTCAGAAGAGAATTTGGACAAGCAATTCACAGAATGTGAAGTAACAAAAAAATACAGTAGTTGCCATTTTTCCTACAAATTGTGAAAACGAACAAATCTGCTACCACTATAAAGGCCTACGGGAAAAACTGGAAAGGGAAGACTGGATATATACCAGTTCCTCTGAAACTGAATAACCACGAAGGGCTTTTCTACCTGAATTATATTGTCAATGGAGATAACGTTAGATGTGGGAGAAGTAACTGACTTAGAAGAAATTTTACACGCAGGGATTACTCAACGCATGTCTGTTAATTTGTTAATTCATTAAAGCATGTGCAACTAGGGAGGTTAAATGTGCTAGCATGGTCAGATTTACTTGTATTTTGATAGTGGACGCGATGAGTGTAATAAGAGGATTAAAACTGAGAAATTACTGGGAAAAGTGGGGGAAGCAAAAGTAATCTTTGAGACCTATAAAATCATAACTATTTGGCATTTTATTAAATAATATTTATTAATGATATGAAGAGAACATTTGGGGAAATCAAATTTTCATTAAAAATTCATAATGCATACTTGAGTTTCTTTTAAATAAAAAAAAATTTAAATCGGATTCTGAAACTCCAAGTGGCAAAGAGGGACAGAAAAATGTAATGCAGATATCATTTGAAAGAACTAACATCTTTATATAACTAAAAGAAAAAAGAAAATCTGATTAAAACTGTCAAATACAAACACTGATTCTCATCCACATAACAATAGCAAAGGTCCATACATGTACAAAATATTTTTATTATGTTTTGATAGTGTAATAATAAGTCCAACCTATGTGTCCAAGAAGCTAATCCTGTGAGCACTGAGAATTTGTATTAGTCTTTTTATTCTACTTTTTAAATTAAATTGTCTTAGAAGGCAGAGATTAAGGCACTATCTATGGTGATAACTGTCTCAGATCTACGATTCTCACAGTTAATCAGCCTCATTCACCACTGCTCATAGGACAGCTAGTGATCAACAAGTATTTTTTCATCCCCTAAAATATCTGAATAAACTAGTCCATTGTGTATACTATTTTGTTCAGTGTCTAGTATTTATAGATATATCTCCATCTATACCTCTATCTCTGCCTCTATTTCTGCCTCTATCTTTGTCTATGTTTATGGCTAGGTCTATATCTATATATTTATATCTAATTCTACTGATGTCCATATGTTTATGCATATATATACATATATATTTATACATAATGATTGTTATAAGGTTTAAAAAAATCAAACCATGAGATTAATTTTTATGCTCTCAATTTTTTTTTTTTTTTAAATAAATTTATTTATTTATTTTTGGCTGCATTGGGTCTTTGTTGCGGGCTTTCTCTAGTTACGGCGAGCGGGGGCCACTCTGCGCTGCGGTGCGTGGGCCTCTCATTGCGGTGGCCTCTCTTGTTGTGGAGCACGGGCTCTAGGCACGTGGGCTTCAGTAGTTGTGGTGCACGGGCTTAGTTGCTCCACGGCATGTGGGATCTTCCCGGACCAGGGCTCGAACTTGTGTCCCCTGCATTGGCAGGTGGACTCTTAACCACTGCGCCACCAGGGAAGTCCCTATGTTCTCAATTTTGATACAACTGAATTTGTGCTAATACCAATAAAATATATTATTGAAGTATATAATATTTTAACACTATGTATATACTATTATAAAATTTAACTATTATTATAATCATAACAAAAATGCAATTTATCTTCTAAAAATAATAAGTAAATAAAATGTCATAATAATATAAAGTTTCCTGTAAAGTTGACACTTATTAATAAAATTTTATATTTCTGAGAGTTAGGAGTTTTAGAGACACTGCTACCACATACCACAGTTGTGTGGTTTTTTTTTCTTCCTTCTGATAATTCCTAAGACATTTCTTCTAAATAAATGGAGGAGGGCATTTGGAAGAAAGCAAAGTGCTGTGATAGATTTTTTTTCATTTTTAAAAACTTGCTTTAGAAAGGAAAAGGAATTAAGATACAAAGCTGGTTTATTCTAAGCTGCATCTCAACAAATAAATTGCAGCTTCTTTGGTTGGACTCATTCCTGCCTTTGGTCTAGCTCAATCAATGTATTCTGAGTCTAATAAAGACAATCATTTTTTATTTTGGTTTTATATAAATCTTATTTTGTCTTTTAAACCACAAAACAAATCCTAATAATTTTTGCTTTCTGACATTTTTCAAACTTTCATTCTATTGTTTATTAATTTTATTGCACAGCAAATATAAAATTACTACCAAAATTCTGGTTTTGTATGTAATTAATAAATATAATAATTTTCATTGCACGTGTTATGAAAGGCTGCTATAACATCTAAAAGGTTGTATTATCATCCCCATGTCATTTAGTTTGATTTATACTACTACTTCTTGTATGTTTTTATTTATATTTTGTGCTGAGTAGAACTTAATGTTATATAATATGATTTATATGAATAATAACTTGCTTTTTCAACAATGATATCTGTGAGTCATCACCTTGGTATTAGTAATACAAGTACTTACACCTTGTAATTGTAAATAATGTAATTAGTAACATTCAAAAAATCATTGTAAGCCTGTGTTTATTGCAAGAATGGCAATATAATTCCAATTCACTTTCATGGTACCTGTTGTAGTGTATTATATACCATATTATTAAATCTAGGTTTTAATAGGAAAATATGCTTATGTTCACATACTCACTGTTAGCATAGGCTAGTGTTTTTTTATATTTAGCTGCAGTACTTTATTTAAGTAAGCATTACTTTGTTCTTTTCATAACCTGGTATTCTCTAGTCTCACATGTTGCACTGTGGTTTTACCATTAAGAGATGTTTATGTTTTTAATATATGTTATCACATGATTAAACAATCAAAAGAGAGACAAATACAAGAGACTAAGACATGTTATTACTCTATATCTCTAAGTCTTTATTAATAATTAAAATATTCAATAAAATTTCATTTATTTCCTCCTATACTTTCTGGTGCAAATTGACTACTGGCACATTAAATAATTTAAACTCTGAGAACACATAACATGTTTATCATAAAGAACGGGGTAAAGTTTTATACCAAGGACAACTAAATATCTGAATTTAGATCAATTAACTTATTGTAATAATCTTTAATATTTGATTAAAAGACGGAGGTTTTGTTTGGAATTGCAAAAGAGAATGGATGGGAGTGGGAAGAGAGAAAAACCTGAAAGACAATTAATACTACAGTGTTCCAAGTTTATCAAATGCTCCAGAATATCAAAATCTACTGGTAATTTTGGGAAAATATTCTAAACTTAAAAAAATTTTTTTTAATTAAAAAAAGGTAAAAAATAATTTCCTTCTTTTTGCATTCTTAATTCAATTTTGAAAGTGTCAAAATTCCTTGACTGATTTTTAAAATATATAAGGTTATGCTATAAAATATGGGTGCAATCAAATTATTGATATAAAGAGCTATTTATTTGCCATATATTTGCCATAATTGGATATCAACCAAATTTTCAAAATAATTGGCCAGTCAAGGACTTCTTAAAGGATGGTCATGCAAAAATTGATAATAGTTTTCTCTGAATGTAATTTTCCTGTCTTTTAAAAAGTTTTATTAGAATATATATTTCTGTATAAAAATAGACTGTTAAAATGGTGGGGAAAGAGCCATCTAGAAAATATGATCTAGAACAAGTGCCACTAAAATGTATTTAGTTCAATTAAAACAACTGAGCCTTTATACCAAACCTAAAGAGCTTGTATTGTTGTAGGCTAAGTGAAGTGGGGAACTGAGGAAGTCTGTTTATAAATAGACTATACCACTGTCTTTCAGGGACCCTTCAGATACCAAATAGGCATTAAAAGGATGTGTATACATAGAAGACACTATATTAGGTATGAGAAACAGATCTGTAACTGTCCTCAATCAGGAAGAACATCCACAAACTTCTCATTGTGTGAACAATTTGAACATTTAATATTAGAGAGATATCTTGGGTCTCCTTTGAAAGTTCAATCTGTTCTTAGGTTGACATCTATCCAATTATAATTCTCCAACGTTTGAAACAGTTTAGTTTTGATAAGAATTAGCAGATTTTGGCATGAAAGCATTAAAATGAAGACAGCATACAATTTAAGTATATATTATTAATTGTTACCAAGAAATAAATCAAAGCACAAACTAAATTTGTAACTAAGATATCATTTGCTAAGATATTATTAGCTTATTATATTATTAGCTTATATATTATTATTATTATATTATATTATATTATTAGCTTATATTCTAAAAACTGAAATGTGGAGTAGATCCCAAATATTTTCTTGCATTTAAAGAAGCAGGACATTAAAAACAAACAACAACAGGTTTAGGAGAATAAAACAGAACTTTGCAAATCCAATTAGAAATTTAGTTTGCTTCCAAAAGGTCACGTTATTTCAAATACACTGAGAATTCTAAAGATGTCATTTAAAGTAAAAGTCACTCTTTAAAAGCTCATGCATATCCTTAAACAAAGTAACTATTTATATAAGTGAAATGTAATATTTATCATAGATATGAGATAGCTTATATTATGGAAGCATTACACAGCTTAATGACAGTAACTCCTAATTGAGTTTATTATCATGCACTATCTTCATAAAAATTTGGAAGAGATAACTTTAATTTTTTTTAATTACAAATAAAAATCATAAATAATGAAATAATTTTGCTCACATTTCAGTTTACTTTTAATCATTCATATATTTTATACTCAATGCTTAATTCTCTGGTTAAACAAGAACTGGTATCAAAATAAAGGTAGATTACAAAATCATAGGATGAGCAGAAAGTCAATATTTGCTTATTATTTCCATAATAATAAAATAATAGCAAATGTAAAATATTTTGCTATAAACACACATATTAAAAGAAAAAAAAACAAACAGGGAAAATGGGACAAAAGTTTGTAAATCAAATCGGGAAATAGATTTTTCCTTTTAGAGAAAAGAAACTTAGACTTTTTCTTTGCCAATTGATATTGTTAAAGTTTCAGATGACAAAATGTTAAGTACCCTGTAGAGCCAGACAATAACTATTCATTTCAAACCACTTTAAAAAAAGAAAAAACTAGAGAGTAAGACTGGTCAAAAAACACTTTTGTTACTCTTTTAAGGAGAAATTCACTAAACAGTGCATTTAAGGGTAAAACACAGCATAAAGTGTTTTCCCTTAGAGGGTGCATTAAGAACATATATTACAGTGATTCCACAAGTGCTACGGTCCTTTATACAAAGTTGAATAAATTCATTATTTCCTTAGCAGTTAAATGGCCGCAGTCTGCGTTCCCTGAATAATCGGAAGATTTGATGTATGTGGCTGCTCCCTTACTTCATCTATCCCATTTGCAGTGACTGTCTCCCACAGAGCACCAAAGGGGCACAGCAAACACGTGAAGGGCTCACGTTCCTCCCACAGAATGAGCTTCACAGTAACTTGCATCTCTAACAGGAAGATGTAAATTCAGAGCAACTTACCCGACTCACTGCAATGAAGATGATAAAGTTTGCAAGGAATGGAAATCATATAATACCTCAGGGAAATGCAGTAAGCAGCTTCTGCTCCAGCCTGCAAATTGGACTGCACTGACATTACAATCAACTGTTACTGACAAAGCTCGCGAGAGTTGGCAGCTGCAACTTGATCTAGAGGCAGCCAGTCTTTACTTTCTGACATCTGTTCAGAGGCTAATTGTATGAATGCAATAGTGATTCATTTACAGAAGTATTACCGGCGTCATGCTTTACGATTGCAGGCGCTCATCTAACAGTGAAGAAAAAAAAGACACAGAGCTTCTTTAACAGACGCTGAAATTGAACAGCAAATACACAGGTTATTTTTGTTTGTTTTCTTAAACACTACCAGAACTTTTAAGATTTTTTTTCTCCTTTAAGGAATATACATTTTTCTTATGCTTGTTTTGATTTAAAGATATACATGTTGCTTTAAAGAAATGCTGTTATTGAAATCTTTGTACCTTCAATCCGTGGCAATCATGGAGCTATAAAGGAGCGTAAAAGATTAAATAGGAAACTAATTACTCTGTAGATAAAGCTATGAAAATCAAAAGACTAGTTATATACACGAAAAAAAAAAAAAAGGCTAGTTATATGAATGAATGAATGTCTCTGATATGTATGTCCTTCCAGCTCCCACACCCCAACACTCATTTAAGTCATACAGATCTCAGCGTTGGTAATTTCCTAATCGGCGACCCTGCAAGCAGTCAAGTGTAATGAGAAGCCACAGATTTTCTGGTTGAGACAAGGAAAATAAAATACAATGAACAATCAGCACTAAACTTTATAGAAAAACACATTTGTCAGCTGAAAGGATGTATTTATGTCTTTCAACCTTATCTTCTTTGACTTAGATATTTGGGAAAATGAAAAGACAAAATACAAAAAAAAAACTTCTTATAAACTGCTTAATGCCTGACTTCTCAATGCAGTTATATTCTTTATCTCCCTCAAATGATCACTTTCACTTTTAAATCTCTCATCTTGGGGCTTACTATGGACTAATCAGTAGGCATGTGATTGTGGATAAGCCCATTTTTTATTTTTAAAACATGGTGTTTAAAATTTCAAACATGCAAAGGTAAGAACTGTCATTTGTTATTAACACTACTCTGTGCCAGTCATTGTAATTGACAGTTTACATAAATTATTTTATTTTACTCCAACAAAATATATGAATTAATATATGAATTAATATGAATTCCAGTGTATGAATTAAATATTATTAATCACATTTTCAGATGAGGACACTAAGGCTTTTAAAGATCAGAAACTTGGCTATATATATCCTACCACTAGTAAGAGTTGGAATCAGAATTTTAACCTAGATTTGTCTGATGTCATTCCATGTCAACTGTTTCCAAGATAATGACCACTTTGGTCTTTTAAAATGATCTTTTCTGGGAAAATTTCTGCTTAGGAGGTATTTATTAGACAATGAAGTTCACAATCACAATGATTTATATTGTATTTAGAATATAGTTTATGTAATGACAACCTAGCAACACAAAAGTTACAGAGTATATGGTCTAAAAGGAGAAAAAGATTTTTTCAAAGGTGGTACACTGATAATCATGCACTGGATAGTAACGCGATGGCGTTTCTGTTTAAAATGTAGTCATTCTGGTGGCCCATGTGAAAGAGAGTTCATTGGTTTAACATGTGATTTTTTTTAATCCAAACGTCAAAATTCTTCTCTCCAACACAGCTCCACTGCACTGTTCTCTGTGCTGGCATGTGGTTGGTCTTATTCTCAAATCCTGCAACTATACCATAATTTGTTGCACCGTTTGTTACTTATATGATGATAATAATAATTTGCATACACTACTATTTGTAAACACTGTTCTAAGCCTTTGAATACATTAACTCTTTTAAAACTCAAAACCATCTTTTAAGTAAGTACCATTATTATCCCTATTTTATGGTTGAGGAAATTTATCCACAAAGTGTTTTAGTAACTTACCAAGAATCATACAGGTAATAGAAGTATTATCTAATTTTTTAAATGTAAACACTTGCAATTGGCAGTTTTGCAACTTTCACTTGTTTTCTTAATTTATTTTCCCAGAAGTGGAATAACTGAACTTAACTAGTAGAATGTGGATTTTTTGTTTGTTTGTTTTTGCAATTTTATGAGGTTCTCAATAGACTGTGGAATAAGAAGAGGTTTCCAACAGTTCTGGCAAAAGGGAAAATGTTCTTAATAGCAATAAATCTGAACAAGTCTCTGGAGCCAAGAGACTAGACATTCATACCTGGATGTGGCAGGTGAGGTATTTAAAGGTAGATTTCTTGACAAATTTTAAAAGTGCCCAGCCCTGCAAGCAAAAAGAATTCTTTAAGAGTACGGCAACACCTAATATTGGAAGTGCCTGCAGGCAGTAGTATCAGTAAATGATAAAACAAAGATCTCTTGGAGTTAAGGGAGAGTGAATGACAGGGAGTCTGAAGTAGCCCTGTGTTATTTAGACCAGGATATAGGTATTTTGTGTAAAAAGTTCTGGAAAGAGGTTTATAAGCCCAAACAATTTGGTTACAGTCTAGATCACTAGACTCTAAGAAGATAATTAAAATCAATAACAAGCTACAGCTTCTGAGGAAATATGGTACCAAGCCCAATTTCATGGAAGGTGCAAAGACAAAAGAATCAAAGTAAGAAAATAAACTCTGAAACTAAATTATTCAGGGCTTGAGCAAAGAAAGAAGGAGAAACTCATTTTTTAAACATGAAAAAAGAGACAGAGAAGAAGAGCCCTTCTTTGTTTAAAATCTAATTTATTGAATAAGCTTAAATTTACTCTTACCAAGCACTTGATTAATCTTGGAGTTCTACTCTCAGAAAAAAATTCTACATTAGCATGCCACCAAATCAATCTTGGTGCTCTTTAAAAATCCTGGAGTGGGATATTTAAACTAACCTCCTATGTGAGACTGATTTGGGAAGTTCACAGGCCACACTGAGAGGCAGAGTCCTGGGGATTGGCTCATCAGGAAATTGTTATCATGTCATGTTTATGGTTTATCTTTTTTCTGCTATTTACTCATGTGCAATTTTGCCCTCTACTTTAGCTAATTTGGAAATGCATCAAATGTAATATTTTGTAGTCTACTTTCATATAACTAATGTTATCAAATATTTTTCTTCAACTTAATTTCATTGCCTGTATATTGATCTTTTTTATGGATGTACTATAATTTATCTAACTCTTTTTTTTTGTTGTAAAGGTAGATTGCTTTAAACTGATCATGGAAATAGTAATAAAAAAATGGGTGTAACAATTGTAGATATTTTTACACATTTCTGATTTTTTATGGAATAATTAAATCAGAATTGTTCAAAAGTTATGTACACTTTTATGGCTAAGACACATACCACCAACTACTTCCACAAAATATTATCAATTTGTATTCTCACTGGCAATCTAATGTGTCTCCTTTAGGTTCAAAAGACAGTTGACTATCATATATTTTCCTATTTTTCCATTTTGCTTGATAAAATATGACTTTATGTTTAATTCATTTGCTATTATTGTGATCAACCATATTTTCATGTGTTTATCAGTTTCCTGAAATATAACATTTTAATTTAGATATAATTTCTAATTATGGAAAACTTTCAAAACACTGTAAAGAACTCTCACTTACCCAGATTCACCACATGTAAATATTTTGACCCATTTTTAATATCATGTTCTCTTTCTTCATGAAAATGTGTATGATAATATAGGTATGTACATATATGTGACTATTATTTTTTCTGAGTTATCTCAGTGTTATTTGCAGGCATCATGTTTCTGTATCCCTAAACACTCCTTTAAGATCTATGGAAATCCACCTGCTGTAGACATAAGTGAATTTAATCAGCAGTCTGATAAATAGACTACAAAACTTAACAGCCCTGTTACTGGGGGATAAGTCTAATTTAGAAAATAAGGACAACTAATATATGTAGAAGGAATAATATGTTAGAAATGAAAATTTAACAAAAATTTAACAAATTTAAAATTTAACAAATTTTTAAATATTTAAAAATGAAAATTTAACAAATGAAAATTGGGTTGGGCAAGAATGAACAACTGGTATTAAAATCATTAAGTGTATGATTGATGGAGAACTAGATATTTGACATTCTTCAGAAATCACACATATTACATTCAGAATTTCATAACTTAAGCAGAGGGTCAAATTTGTATCATGTATGGTGGGGTCTATGGAATATTAGGCATACAACAGGACCTATTCCATCTGAAATGTTTTAAACTGAATTACATTTTTTATCAGCAAACTTTAAGATTTGACTTACACTTTATGTGAAATAGAGAAAATCAATGAACAAAATAAATTATATCACAATAAAGTAATCAGACAACTCCTGAAAGTGGGACATTCTGGCCTGGTCATTTCAACAAAACAGTGAAGAAAGTTTCTATACAAGACTGGGCAAGAGGTAAGGGACATGATCAGATTCAGTGCATGGTACAGATTAGGAATGGGTTTGTATATCAGAAAGGATATTTGGAGGGTCAGTTTGGAAATCTGAATAATTTCTGGCTATTAGATTAGATGAGAATAACTGTGGTGAAAATTCATGATTAAAAGAAGTACATAGCAGGACACTATGAAAAACGTGATTCCATTGTGGTGTGTGTGCACATGTACACACACAGAGAAAGATTTGGAAGGGTATGCATTAGAATATTAATGGTGGTTATTACTACATAGTGAGTGTATAGACTATTTCTAAATGTTTCATCTCTATTTTCCAATTTTCTGTAATGCTAATGTACTGTTCCTATCATCATCATTTATATATATCAAAATAGAAAGTCAAATTTAAATAAATGACAGTCAAAATTTTCACTCTGCACTTCATTTCCAGGTGATCTAACGAGATTTTATCTTGTGTTAATTGTTTCAGAGTATTGGGAAGCGGCAAAGCCCCCCATTTGATAATACTGAAATGATATACACTTCATGGCAAAACAAGTTAAGGACAATAAAAAAAAAAAAAGACAAGTTGCAGTTTGAAGAAGCTGGAGCAAAGAGATTTTAGGTTGAGGTGAGGTAAATAAGATGAGAGGCAGACTCAAGATAAAGGAAAGGGAGTGAGTTGGAGAGCCACCCTAAAGAGTAGAAATGTGGAGTTATACGCATAGGAAAGACTTTGAGGAAGGTAGATATTTGTGGTGAGGTGTAAATCCCTCCTGAGAATCCTCAAACTTGTTAGTAGAGACTAACATTGTTTTTTAATGGTTCTGGAGCAAATGTGTGTGTGTGTGTGTGTGTGTGTGTGTGTGTGTGTGCGCGTGTGTGTAGAACTAGAGAGACACTGGCTGCAAGATTATGCTAGCTGGGACTTAGACAGGAAGAAAGACAGATATATATAGTATATAAAATAAAATAGTTATGCTACGATATTTGTTAGGTGGAAAAGTGTAACATTGTGTGTTCTTCCTCTATTTCTATAATTTGAAAAACTTCCTAATTTGCATGTAACATATTTAAGTTAAAAAATAAGCTTTTGGGGCTTCCGTGATGGCACAGTGGTTGAGAATCTGCCTGCCAATGCAGGGGACACGGGTTCGAGCCCTGGTCTGGGAAGATCCCACATGCCGCCGAGCAGCTAGGCCCGTGAGCCACAACTACTGAGCCTGCGCGTCTGGAGCCTGTGCTCCGCAACAAGAGAGGCCGCGATAGTGAGAGGCCCGCGCAGCGCGATGAAGAGTGGCCCCCGCTTGCCGCAACTAGAGAGAGCCCTCGCACAGAAACGAAGACCCAACACAGCCAAAAAAATAAAGTAAGTAAGTAAATAAATAAGTCAGGAGCTCTTTAAAAAATAATAATAATAATAATAAGCCTTATATTAAACAATTTTGATCATTCTAAGAGCACATTTTGGAGTCATCCACGACCTCTGAGACAAGAGTTGAAAAAGAGCAACAGGTGGCACCTTCCCCAGAATGGTCTTGCCTTCATTCCCAAGGTAATCTCATCTCAGTTTTTTTGTTTTCCTGACGATCTTCTGTTCTATGTCTTCTTTCCCTGTATCCCCTTTGCAATATTTCCAGATACCTCTCTTTCTGCTTTTTCTTTGAAACTTTATTACTCTAGGATGACGTTGCAAATGCCAAAATTCAAATCTTGTCTTTAGGGAGAGTAGGGAGAAATAGTGTCAAAAGCCACAAGGCAGAAACTCTGAACTGCTGGCATTCACCTCTGTTTTGCAACTGGATTACGAATGTAATGCCAAATATTCTGACTAATTAGCTAAGCACTGGATTGCCAGTGCATTACTGCAGTTACTAAATATAATCAGGCAACTAATAATTAATCTTGCCATGTCAGTATAATCTGTATCTTAATATTGTTTTTGAGTCTGTTCATATTTGGTGATCATATTCACAGAATGATTTTATCATACAAAGGAATTTTATTCGGAGTATATTCCTAAGTATGGAGAGGTTTGTTTTGCTGGCCAGGAGAAAACTTATATCAAAATAATTTGCTGCCTCCAAGTCATGATTCTACCTTTGATTTCCTCCTTAAACCCATCAGATGGCACTTTAGTTCTCTGTATAATCATTCTGATGTCAGATTTCTGGCTCTGTTTAAAAGATCAACATGACATAAGTAGATAAGTGCTACAAATGCCAAGAAATATGACTTGAAAGCACAACCTATTCGTAGACCTTACAAATTATTCTTCTACAAATAGATATACATATCTAAATTATTTTTATCCAGTAATTCTTAAAATTATGGATGCATAAGCTTATGTAAGCCATATAGGTGGACACAGAAAAGACATTAGGAGCCTCCAAGAGAGAATATGTATTTTTGTCTTGTGTATTTCATTAAATTTGGGGAAAAAAATCACATGAAGTAATGTCTGGAAAAGCATGTAATAAATTATAATGTTATTGCATAGCTCTATTGTATAGTTTATAAATATAACTAACCAGAAAATATTTTGATTTCTATTGCTAATCATTCTCTGCTTCCCAAAGCACAATAAAATTGTATCACCAACAGTGATCCGGCTCCGGTTCTTCTTACCTGGTCTTAGAGAAGTAAGAAATGCCGCTAGGTCTGTTACCATAGCCTATCAGTGGAGGATTTTCAAAAGCATCAACATCAAAGTATAAAAGCAAACATAAGTACATTTAAGGGCAGTCACAACAATCTTTTTTTTTTTTTTTAATTTTTATTTATTTATTTATTTATGGCTGTGTTGGGTCTTCGTTTCTGTGAGAGGGCTTTCTCTAGTTGTGGCAAGTGGGGGCCACTCTTCATCGCGGTGCGCAGGCCTCTCATTATCGCGGCCTCTCTTGTTGCGGAGCACAGGCTCCAGACACGCAGGCTCAGTAGTTGTGACTCACAGGCCCAGTTGCTCCGCGGGATGTGGGATCTTCCCAGACCAGGGCTCGAACCCGTGTCCCCTGCATTAGCAGGCAGATTCTCAACGACTGCGCCACCAGGGAAGCCCCAGTCACAACAATCTTAAACAAGGATGGCCATATCCCAAGAATACATTACTTTTGAAGCAAAAATGTGAAAATAAAAGGATGGATGTTTAGTCCTATTTCTATTTCTCCTTCTTTTGATCTGCATCACTCAAATAAATCGTCGTTTTTAAGTGAATGTTATACTCTGATTACTTCAGTTAAATTCAACTGAATAGGCCAGGGTAAATGGTCCGAGAAAAAAGAGAGAGGGTGCTTTTCGAGTAAATACCTTACTGTAGTTCTTTAAGTGCTAATTTTCTCGTGTCACCCTCCTATATTTGTTTATAAAATGGACAATCATTTGTATATCTTTGTATTGACAACACCTTGCAAGTTGCTTGGTACATAGTAGATTATAAAAATCTGGTAGTTGTTTGAATGTATAAATAAATGTATAAAACATGTAGATTGTTTTTCTCAAATACTATTTTATTAATACAGTGTGCCTATTCCTCTAAGAGTTTCATTGTTAGACACAGGAAGTACACTTTTTTTTTTAATAAATTTATTTTATGTATTTATTTTTGTCTGCGTTGGGTCTTCGTTGCTGCATGCGGGCTTTCTCTAGTTGCGGTGAGCCACGGCTACTCTTCGTTGCGGTGCACGGGCTTCTCGTTGCAGTGGCTTCTCCCCTTGCGGAGCACAGGCTCTAGGTGCGCAGGCTTCAGTAGTTGCAGTGCGTGGGCTCAGTAGCTGTAGCGCACGGGCTTAGTTACTCCACGGCATGTGGGATCTTCCCGGACCAGAGATCGGACCTGTGTTCCCTGCATTGGCAGGCGGATTCTTAACCACTGCACCATCAGGGAAGTCCCTACACTTTTTTTAAAAAAAGAAAAAAATATTTCTTATCATTGGGGATATTTTTTGAAGTCATTCATCTATTATCGGTGGTTACCTACTACAGGGATTTGCCAATATCTTTCCCCATGGTATTTTCTGAACAAGTTCTATTCCACCTGGATACACCCAATGAAGCAATTTATATGAAAGTTAGACATGTCTCTTTTGTCTAAGGAACGCAATAGAAGGTCTGAAATATCAAATTCAGGAAGATGTTCTTGAACTAGTCACACACATTCCTAAGGTGGGTTATGCTGATTGTGGTAGTCATGAAATACAATGACAAAGACACTTCCTGGGATGTATAGGTACACCATGATTATAGTTCATATGCATTAGTGATTATAATTGAAATCAACACCTTACTATTCTTGCATCAAGGAAGATTTGTGTTAAATTTCACCACACCCAAGGTTAACAACAGCCAATTATTTAGGATATTTTGAAAGCAAACTGTTAGCAGTATTTTGAGAACATTTTGATAGGAACTTAAGTTTTTACTTAAATTTTACAATATTTAATGGGACTCAGCTTTCTCAAATTGCAGACCTGTACTTCCTTTGTCTGGAACACTCCTGGTATATGCTTGTTTTCTCTGCATGATTATTAATAGTGCTGCCATTATGCTCAGAAATTTAAAGACAAAGTATGGAGGCCCATACTGACTGACGAAAATGGGTCCATGAGAAACGTTGTACATATACCTAAGTAATAAAGGACAAATATTAATCCAGAGTTTTCAGTACATCGTTTTATGTAATGACATAGCTGGTAATGACATATATATTCCATCCAAGTAAAGAATGGTATCCTTTCTTATGAGGTCCCTCTATAAACAAAGCAAGATCTTCAAAGTTTTATTGGAGTAATTACTATTCATCCTGTTTTCTTCGATGCATTGCCAAGGCATTTCTTCACCACTAGGATAAGCCTGGCATACGAAGGATTTATTGACTGTGTAGTCTGGGCTGTGACATCGTGATGAGCACAAACCCTGCTTCTTGCCACTCACACTTCACCTTAGAGTGTTGCTGCTGTGCTTAGCAACAGAATGCCAGATGGCACGGAGACATCAATTGATTAGTGCTCAAGAACAATGTCACCTACCAGAACAGACTACAGGCAAATTGACAAAGACAATGCTGTGTTTGCAGGCCTAAATGAAGAAGCCCTTTAAATAGATTTATGGTTGCATTTTAAAAATGTGTGCTGTTTGGAAGCTTTTGTTTGTAGGATAAGGCTACAATCTTAATTATATAATTATGCATGTTTTGCCCGAGTCTGTTCTTTAGCGCTTCATCCTTTTAACTTGTATACACATCTAGAAAGATAATATAGCATATAAAAGCTCTCTGTTGTCTGCCATTGAAAATCCAAAATAATCCAAACTCTCTTTTTTTAATGCATCCTTAGCCCCATTTTTGTGATAATCACTTAACATTTTAAACTCAGGCCAGAGAGAATGGCCAAAGAAGAATTGCCTGAAGAATTCTAGAATTCACAAGCTTTCAACATTAGTGAGCAAGTTTTTATGTTTGTTTTTTAAAATAAATTATTTTTATTTTTTTAATTTTATTTTTTTAACATCTTTATTGGAATATAATTGCTTTACAATGTTAGTTTCTGCTGTATAACAAAGTGAATCAGCTATATGTATACATATAACCCCATATCCCCTCCCTCTTGTGCCTCCTTCACACCCTCCCTATCCCACACCTCTAGGTGGTCACAGAGCACCAAGCTGATCTCCCTGTGCTATGCAGCTGCTTCCCACTAGCTATCTATTTTACATTTGGTAGTGTATATAAGTCCATGCTACTCTCTCACTTCGTCCCAGCTTACCCTTCCCCCTCCCCATGTCCTCAAGTCCATTCTCTACATCTGCATCTTTATTTGTGTCCTGCCCTAGGTTCATCAGAACAATTTTTTTTTTTTAGATTCCATATATATTTGTTAGCATACAGTATTTATTTTTCTCTTTCTGACTTGCTTCACTTTGTATGACAGACTCTAGGTCCATCCACCTCACTACAAATAACTCAATTTCGTTTCATTTTATGGCTGAGTAATATTCCATTGTATATATGTGCCACATCTTCTTTATCCATTCATCTGTCGATGGACACCTAGGTTGCCTCCATATCCTGGTTATTGAAATAGTGCTGCAATAAACATTGTGGTACATATCTCTTTTTGAATTATGATTTTCTCAGGGTATATGCCCAGAAGTGGGATTGCTGGGTCATATGATAGTTCTATTTTTAATTTTTTAAGGAACGTCCATCTGTTCTCTATAGTGGCTGTATTAATTTACATTCCCACCAACAGTGCAAGAGGATTCCCTTTTCTCCGAACCCTCTCCAGCATTTGTGATACCTCACTGTGGTTTTGATTTGCATTTCTCTAATGATTAGTGATGTTGAGCATCCTTTCATGTGTTTGTTGGCAATCTGTAAATCTTCTTTGGAGAAATGTCTATTTAGGTCTTCTGCCCATTTTTGGATTGGGTTGTTTGTTTATTTGATATTGAGTTGCATGAGCTGCTTGTATATTTTCGAGATTAATCCTTTGTCAGCTGCTTTGTTTGCAAATATTTTCTCTCATTCTGAGGATTACCTTTTCGACTTGTTGATGGTTTCCTTTGCTGTGCAAAAGCTTTTAAGTTTCATTAGGCCCCACATGTTAATTTTTGTTTTTATTTCCATTTCTCTAGCAGGTGGGTCAAAAAAGGATCTTGCTGTGATTTATGTCAGAGAGTGTTCTGCCTATGTTTTCCTCTAAGAGTTTTATAGTGTCTGGCCTTACATTTAGGTCTTTAATCAATTTGGAGTTGATTTTTGTGTAAGGTGGTAGGCAGTGTTCTAATTTCATTCTTTTACATGTAGCTGTCCAGTTCTCCCAGCACCACTTATTGAAGAGGCTGTCTTTTCTCCATTGTATATTCTTGCTTCCTTTATCAAAGATAAGATGTTACCATATGTGCGTGGGTTTATCCTTGGGCTTTCTATCCTGTTCCATTGACCTATATTTCTGTTTTTGTGCCAGTACCATAGTGTCTTGATTACTATAGCTTTGTAGTATAGTCTGAGGTAAGGGATCCTGATTCCTCCAGCTCCATTTTTCTTTCTCAAGATTGATTTGACTATTCGGGGTCTTTTGTGTTTCCATGCAAATTGTGAAATTTTTGTTCTAGCTCTGTGAAAAATGTCAGTGGTAGTTTGATAGGGATTGTATTGAATCTGTAGATTAGTTTGGGTAGCAGAGTCATTTTCACAATGTGTATTCTTCCAGTCCAGAACATGGCAAATCTCTCCATCTGTTTGTATCGTCTTTAATTTCTTCATTAGTGTCTTATAGTTTTCTGCATACAGGTCTTTTGTCTCCTTAGGTAGGTTTATTCCTAGGTATTTTATTCTTCGTGTTGCAATGGTAAATGGGAGTGTTTCCTTAATTTCTCTTTCATAATTTTTGTCATTAGTGTATAGGAACGCAAGACATTTCTGTGCATTAATTTTGTATGCTGCTACTTTACCAGATTCATTGATTAGCTCTAGTAGTTTTGTGGTAGCATCTTTAGGATTCTCTATGTATAGTATCATGTCATTGGCAAACAGTGACAGTTTTACTTCTTCTTTTCCAATTTGGATTCCTTTTATTTCTTTTTATTCTCTGATTGCCATGGCTAAAACTTCCAAAATTATGTTGAATAATAGTGGTGAGAGTGTGCAACCTTGTCTTATTCCTGATCTTAGAGGAAATGGTTTTAGTTTTTCACCATTGAGAACGATGTTGGCTGTGGGTTTGTCATATATGGCCTTTATTATGTTGAGGTAGGTTCCCTCTGTGCCTACTTTCTGGAGAGTTTTTATCATAAATGGGAGTTGAATTTTGTCAAAAGCTTTTTCTGCATCTATTGAGATTATCATATGGTTTTCAACCTTCAGTTTGTCAATATGGTCTATCACATTGATTGATTTGCATATATTGAAGAATCCTTGCATTCCTGGGATAAACCCTACTTGATCATGGTGTATGATCCTTTTAATGTGCTGTTTGGTTCTGTTTGCTATTATTTTGTTGAAGATTTTTGCATCTATTTTCATCAGTGATATTGGTCTGTAGTTTTCCTTTTTTGTGACATCTTTGTTTGGTTTTAGTATCAGAGTGATGGAGACCTCGTAGAATGAGTTTAAGAATGTTCCTCCCTCTGCTATATTTTGGAAGAGTTTGAGAAGGATAGGTGTTAGCTCTTCTCTAAATGCTTGATAGAATTCACCTGTGAAGCCATTTGGTCCTGGGCTTTTGTTTTTTGGAAGATTTTTAATCACAGTTTCAATTTCAGTGCTTGTGATTGGTCTGTTCATATTTTCTTTTTCTTCCTGGTTCAGTCTTGGAAGGTTGTGCTTTTCTAAGAATTTGTCCATTTCTCCCAGTTTGTCCATTTTATGGGCATAGACCTGCTTGTAGTAATCTCTCATGATCCTTTGTATTTCTGCAGTGTCAGTTTTTACTTCTCCTTTTTCATTTCTAATTCTGTTGATTTGAGTCTTCTCACTATTTTCTTGATGAGTCTGGCTAATGGTTTATCAGTTTTATTTTCTCAAAGAACCAGCTTTTAGTTTTTTTGATCATTGTTATAATTTCCTTCATTTCTTTTTCATTTATTCCTGATCTGTTCCTTATGATTTCTTTCCTTCTGCTAACATTGGGGTTTTGTTTTTTTTTTGTTGTTGTTCTTCTTCTTCTTCTTTCTCTAATTGCTTTAAGTGTAAGGTTAGGTTGTTATTTGACATTTTTCTTGTTTCTTGAGGTAAGATTGTATTTCTATAAACTTCCCTCTTTAAACTGCTTTTGCTGCATTTCATAGGTTTTGGGTCATTGTGTTTTCATTGTCATTTGTTTCTAGGTATTTTTTGATTTCCTCTTTGACTTCTTCAGTGATCTCTTGTTTATTTAGTAGCATATGGCTTAGCCTCCATGTGTTTGTATTTTTTACATTCTTTTCATGTAACTGATAATTAGTCTCATAGCGTTGTGGTCAGAAAAAATACTTGATGAGATTTCAATTTTCTCAAATTTACAAGGCTTGATTTGTGACCCAAGATATGATCTATCCTGGAGAATGTTCCATGAGCACTTGAGAAGAAAGCGTATTGTGTTGTTTTGGGATGGAATGTCCTATAATTATCAATTATGTCTGTCTTGTCTAATGTGTCATTTAAAGCTTGTGTTTCCTTATTTATTTTCATTTTGGATAATGTGTCCATTGGTGAAAGTGGGGTGTTAAAGTCCTCTATTATTATTGTGTTACTGTCGATTTCCCCTTGTATGGCTGTTAGCATTTGCTAGCATTTGTATTGAGGTGCTCCTATGTTGGGTGCATAGATATTTACAATGTTACATCTTCTTCTTGGATTGATCCCTTGATCATTATGTAGTGTCCTTCTTTGCCTCTTGTAACAGTCTTTATTTTAAAGTCTATTTTGTCTGATATGAGAATTGCTACTCCAGCTTTCTTTTGATTTCCGTTTGCATGGAATATCTTTTTCCATCCCCTCACTGTTAGTCTGTATGTGTCCCTAGGTCTGAAGTGGGTCTCTTGTAGACAGCATATATATGGGTCTTGTTTTTGTATCCATTCAGCCAGTCTATGTCTTTTGGCTGAAGCATTTAATCCATTTACATTTAAGGTAATTTTCAATATGTATGTTCCTATTACCATTTTCTTAATAGTTTTGGGTTTGTTTTTGTAGGTCTTTTCCTTCTCTTGTGTTTCTTGCCTAGAGAAGTTCCTTTAGCATTTGTTATAGAGCTAGTTTGGTGGTGCTGAATTCTCTTAAATTTTGCTTGTCTGTAAAGGTTTTAATTTCTCCATGTAATCTGAATGACATACTTGCTGGGTAGAGTAATCTTGGTTGTAGATTTCTCCCTTTCATCACTTTAAGTGTGTCCTACCACTCCCTTCTGGCTTGCAGAGTTTCTGCTGAAAGATGAGCTGTTAACCTTATGGGTATTCCCTTGTATGTAATTTGTTGCTTTTCCCTTGCTGCTTTTAATATTTTTTCTTTGTATTTAATTTTTGATAATTTGATTAATATGTGTCTTGGTGTGTTTCTCCTTGTATTTATCCTGTATGGGACTCTCTGTGCTTCCTGGGCTTGATTGAGTATATCTTTTCCCATGTTAAGGAAGTTTTCAAGTACAATGTCTGCAAATATTTTCTCAGACCATTTCTTTTTCTCTTTTTCTTCTGGGACCCCTATAATTCAAATGTTGGTGTTTTTAATGCTGTCCCAGAGGTCTCTGAGACTGTCCTCAATTCTTTTCATTCTTTTATCTTTATTCTGCTCTGTGGCAGTTATTTCCACTATTTTATCTTCCAGGTCACTTATCCATTCTTCTGCCTGCCTCAGTTATTCTGCTATTGATTCCTTTTAAAGAATTTTAAATTTCATTTATTGTGTTGTTCATCATTGTTTTTTGCTCTTTAGTTCTTTTAGGTTCTTGTTAAACGTTTCTTCTATTTTCTCCATTCTATTTCCAAGATTTTGGATCATCTTTACTATCATTACCCTGAATTCATTTTCAGGTAGACTGCCTATTTCCTCTTCATTTGTTTGGTCTGGTGGGTTTTTACATTGCTCCTTCATCTGATGCATTTTTCTCTGTCTTCTCATTTTGTTTAACTTACTGTGTTTGGGGTCTCCTTTTTGCAGGCTGCAAGTTCATAGTTTCCATTGTTTTTGGTGTCTGTCCCCAGTGGGTGAGATTGTTTCAGTGGCTTGTGTAGGCTTCCTGGTGGAGGAGAATGGTGTCTGTGCTCTGGTGGGTGGGTCTGTATCTTGTCCTTCTGTTGGGCAGGGCTGCATCCGGTGGTGTATTTTGGAGTGTCTGTGAACTTGGTATGACTTTAGGCAGCCTCTCTGCTAATGAGTGGGTTTGTGTTCCTGTTCTGTTAGCTGTTTGGCATGGGGCATCCAGCGCTGGAGCTTGCTGGCCATTGAGTGGAGGTGGATCTTTGTATTGAGGTGGAGATCTCTGGGAGAGCTCTCGCTGTTTGATATTACATGGGGCTGGGAGGTCCCTGGCAGTCCAATGTCCTGGACTCGGCTCTCCCACCTCAGAGGCTCAGGTCCGACACCTGGCTGGAGCACCAATACCCTGTCAGCCACTCGTCTCTGCCCTGCTCCCCCACCAGTAGTGTCACAATGTGGAGACCAACTCAGCCTCCAACTTCCATTTCCTCAGGATGAGGGTTCTTCCAGGAGCTCCAGCATCTCAGCAGCACAACCCTCACACCTGCTGCCACTGACGTCTAGTAATCTTGTTTTTATAGAAGGCATTTATTATCTAATTTGGCATAATTTTATGTAGCATATCTTGAACCATTTGCACTCAGTCCTTGGCTACAAGCTGTTTTAGCCTTAGAAGTGGATGCCAATATTTGAAAAACACACATGCCAGTTTACCTAGCTTAGTTTTGGTAAGTAAGTCATACTGATTTTTCAAAAATATTCCTGGAAATTTCTTGACTGCAGTAGCTTCCTCTCAAATTTATCTGAAGTGATACTAGTATGATAGTGAAAGTCCTACTTCAACAAATGCAGTTTATTGCTGCTTTTATACATGCATGGACTCTGCATGTATAAAAACTCTGCATTTGTTTATTAAATTTGGTTTATCTTCTGGTTGAAAATAGTTCCTTTCACTTAATTATTCTGTCAGTATAAAGTTTGAGCATATTATCAGGGCTACATCTGCTTCAAAAGTTCTTACCATGACTTTCCAGTTTGATCCCTTGGTTCAAAGTGAAGCTTTCTAATCTCAGTGGAAGACATTGTCCATAAGCATCTCACTGTTCATTGTCCTCACTGAACTCTTCCCTGACAGTCATTCCTGAACTGTTGTAGGCTCAGGAGCACCTGGTTCAGCCTGGTTTTAGACCATCAGGATGGTACTCACTCATGATGACTGGGTGCTTGCACTGCCTCAGGTTCCCAGATTCTGTTGCTCCCTTATTCTAACTTTTGGTCCTTTGCAGGTCACAGGTCCTCAGCATGGCCACATGCTCTAAGAGTGATGAAGAGCTTCTGTAGCTCATGTCTGCTTCAGGCAAGCTCTCAGGTAGGTCCCTGTGCACCATCTTCAGCTCTCCTCTGCCTATGGATGTCTATGAATTTCCAGTTGCTACTTCTCCTCTTCTGTGGTTATAAAGTGCCTCAGAGAACAGGTCTTGTCTTTCAATTTGCTCTTTCCCCTGTCTTGCAATTATTTTATTTTTCCCCACCCCAAGGTGTCCCTTATCAGATCCCTACTCAATATCTTTAATTTTCTTTTTTTTTGTAGTATCTGTGTCTGATTCTGATATCAGGGTGATGGTGGCCTCATAGAATGAGTTTGGGAGTGTTCCTTCCCCTGCAATTTTTTGGAAGAGTTTGAGAAGGATGAGTGTTAGCTCTTCTGTAAATGTTTGATAGAATTCACCTGTGAAGCTATCTGGTCCTGGGCTTTTGTTTGTTGTAAGATTTTTAATCACAGTTTCAATTTCATTACTTGTGATTGGTCTGTTCATATTTTCTATTTCTTTCTGGTTTAGTCTTGGAAAGTATACCTTTCTAAGAATTTGTCCATTTCTTCCAGGTTGTCCATTTTATTGGCATAGATTTGCTTGTAGTAGTCTCTTATGATGCTTTGTATTTCTGCGATGTCCGTTGTAACTTCTCCTTTTTCATTTCTGATTTTATTGATTGGAATCCTCTCCCTCTTTTTCTTGATGAGTCTGGCTAAAGGTTTATCAATTTTGTTTATCTTCTCAAAGAACCAGCTTTTAGTTTTATTAATCTTTGCTATTGTTTTCTTTGTTTCTATTCATTTATTTCTGCTCTGATCTTTATGATTTCTTTCCTTCTACTAACTTTGGGTTTTGTTTGTTCTTCTTTCTCTAGTTCCTTTAGGTGTAGGGTTAGGTTGCTTATTTGACATTTTTCTTGTTTCTTGAGGTAGGATTGTATTGCTACAAACTTCCTTCTTAGAACTGCTTTTGCTGCATCCCATAGGTTTTGGATTGTTGTGTTTTCATTGTCATTTGCCTCTAGGTATTTTTTGATTTCCTCTTTGATTTCTTCAGTGATCTCTTGGTTATTTAGTAATGTATTGTTTGGTCTCCATGTGTTTGTGTTTTTTAAGTTTTTTCCATGTAATTTATTTCTAATCTCATAGCATTGTGGTCAGAAAAGATGATTGATATGATTTCAGTTTTCTTAAATTTACTAAGGCTTGATTTGTGATCCAAGATGTAAACTATCCTGGAGAATGTTCCATGTGCATTTGAGAAGAAAGTGTAATCTGCTGTTTTTGGATGGAATGTCCTATAAATATCAATTAAATCTATATGGTCTATTGTGTCATTTAAAGCTTGTGTTTCCTTATTAATTTTCTGTTTGGATGGTCTGTCCTTTGGTGTAAATGAGGTATTAAAGCCCCCCACTATTATTGTGTTACTGTCAGTTTCCTCTTTTATAGCTGTTAGCAGTTGCCTAATGTATTGAGGTGCTCCTATGTTGGATGCATATATATTTATAATTGTTATATCTTCTTCTTGGATTGACCCCTTGATCATTATGTAGTGTCTTTCCTTGTCTCTTGTAACATTTTTTATTTTAAAGTCCATTTTATCTGATATGAGTATTGCTACTCCAGCTTTCTTTTGATTTCCATTTGCATGGAAAATCTTTTTCCGTCCTCTCACTTTCAGTCTGTATGTGTCCCTAGGTCTGAAGTGGGTATCTTGTAGACAGCATATATACAGGTCTTGTTTTTGTATCCATTCAGTGAGCCTGTGTCTTTTGGTTGGAGCATTTAATCCATTCATGTTTAAGGTAATTTTCAATATATATGTTCCTATTACCATTTTCTTAATTGTTTTGGGTTTGTTTTGTAAGTCCTTTTCTTCTCCTGTGTTTCCCACTTAGATAAGTTCCTTTAGCTTTTGCTGTAGAGCTCGTTTGGTGGTGCTGAATTCTCTTAGCTTCTGCTTGTCTGTGAAGCTTTTGAGGTCTCTGTCGAATCTGAATGAGATCCTTGCCGGGTAGAGTCATCTTGGTTGTAGGTTCTTCCCTTTCATCACTTTAAATATATCGTACCACTCCCTTCTGGCTTGTAGAGTTTCTGCTGAGAAATCAGCTGTTAACCTTATGGGAGTTCCTTTGTATGTTCTTTGTCATTTTTCCTTTGTTGCTTTTAATAATTTTTCTTTGTCTTTAATTTTTGTCAGTTTGATAACTCTGTGTCTCAGCCTGTTTCCCCTTGGGTTTATCATCCCTGGGACTCTCTGTGCTTCCTGGACTTGGGTGGCTATTTCCTTTCTCATGTTAGGGAAGTTTTCGACTATAATCTCTTCAAATATCTTCTCAGGTCCTTTCCCTCTCTCTTCTCCTTCTGGGAATGGTATATTGCAAATGTTGCTGTGTTTAATGTTGTCCCAGAGGTCTCTTAGGCTGTCTTCATTTCTTTTCATTCATTTTTCTTTATTCTGTTCCACAGCAGTGAATTCCACCATTCTGTCTTCCAGGGCACTTATCTGTTCTTCTGCCTCAATTATTCTGCTATTGCTTCCTTCTAGTGTATTTTTTATTTCAGTTACTGTATTGTTCATCTCTGTTTGTTTGTTCTTTAATTCTTCTAGGTGTTTGTTCTTTGATTCTTCAGGTCTTTGTTAAACGTTTCTTGCATCTTCTCAAGCTTTGCCTCCATTCTTTTTCCGTGGTCCTGTATCATCTTCACTATCATTATTCTGAATTCTTTTTATGACAGGTTGCTTATCTCCACTTCATTTAATTGTTTCTTTTGGGGTTTATCTTGTTCCTTCATCTGGTACAAAGGCCTCTGCCTTTTCATTTTGTCTATCTTTCTGTGAATGCGGTTTTCATTCCACAGGCTGCAGGATTGTAGTTCTTCTTGCTTCTGTTGTCTGCCCTCTCTCAATATCTTAACAAGTCTTTTATTCTCTATATTTATGTTCCTGTCACTGCTCACACGTTTGTTTCCTTTCTGAGTCACAATAAACTGTCCTCATATCATTTATATTCTATGCCAGGTCTAGACTTGGCTTTGGCAAAAAACTGCTCAGACTGCTAAATTTTATCTTGATATATTTTTATAAAAAATGTTCTAAAATGTAGAAAAAAATGTTAAAAAGTCTATTACCTTCCATTAGACTAAAAGACTGTCTAATTTGAAACCCAAAATTGATCAATAAATACTTTATTTAAGCTGTATTTGACTTCCTCTGTTACAATGTATACCATTATTTCAATGGGTATGGAAGCCAGCATATAGCTGAGATTATCAGGAATAGAATTCCATTGCTTTCATCTGAAAAAATATTATCTCAGTTTCATCCTGCCTAAGTAAAACATTGTTTCCTGAAAAAGACACTTATTCTTAGGCAAGGAAGCCGTTTCTTCCTAGAATTTGAAAGTCAAATAGTCTCAAACTTGATTTTTCTGTCACTTGCCATCTCTCCAACATCTGAGTACTAGAGGACACTATGTCTTACCCTAGAACAGTGGTTCTCAAAATAACTGTGCATCAGAATCACCGGAAGGGCTTGTTAAAGAACTACACCCAGAGTTTTCAATTCAGAAGGTCTGCAGTGTTTCCAAGAATGATCATGTCCTCCACTAGTAGCTTTGCCACCAGCATAGGCAAATCTTTCTTTGCGCAGTCATGCACCACTCTCCAGCTAAGTCACAATTGCATCTAATTCAAAAGAGATGCAAGTGTCCTCACCCCCTAAATAATGGTAAGACCCTTTCCTGGTTGCTCAAGACATCTCCAAAGTGACTTAGTGTTCACATTACCAACTGCACATTTTCCTTCAGGCCTGGATATAGAGACCAGTCTTTTTCTACAAGATCCGAGCTCTTCAAATATTCTCTCAGCCACAACATTTAGGGATTTTGTTGTGGAAATTTGTATTCTATACCTGAAAAGAGATTCCATATTTTGAAAGTTTAAAACTTAAGAAAGAAGTTTAAAGGTTATTTTCTATGTCCTTCCTTCTTTCTTTATTTCTTTATTTTTTTGGAAAAACCTATTTCTTCCTTGGTATGATATTTTTTCCCTAAAGTGTTGGTCATGACCTTTGGTTCAAATGACTAGACTTCTCTTTATTTTATTTTATTTTCCTAAAGATTAGTAATGACTCTGTGGTATGGATATAAATCCCCATGAGTAACAGGTCTGGTTTATACCTCTATAGTCTAGTAGCTAAGGTCTATGTCTTACATATCATTCTAATTTTGTAAATTCTCTGATGTTATTCAAAAGGCTTACAAGAGGTCTTGATGTAAATATTGCAACACCCACATTGGTCATTTTGACTGGAGCTCTGCAAAATTTTGCAGCATTGGTGAGAATCCCTTCTTTGTGATGATTCATGAGCAACCCATAGGAAATTGTTGAGGAAGGCCTTTACCAGAAATGATGAGAAGCATAACCTACATGACTACTCAGCCCAGCAATGTGAGGCACATGCTCATGTTGGGACTGATGTGACTCAAACATTGGCCTGGATCCCACATAGCTCTGTGATGGTGTGACCTATGCTAGCCAAGCTTGTGATGCTGTGTTTGCTTCTCCATATACCACCTCCATAAGTCTCACCTCTGATTACAGTTTTCAGTATCTTCTTCTAAACCCCATTCCATGCCAGATGAACTACATCTTCCTTGGGCCAAGTCATATGTTTTCCTCTATCATTTATCTAATTCTTGTTGTGACATAAGCTTATGTTCTGCTATAAGAGCCTTCAACTTTTGCTCTTCAAGGATATTTTATTCTCTTAACAAAGCTCAACTTTAATAAAACAAAAAACTTGACTTTAAAATAGACTCTCAAAACCTATATTGTAAGGATATTTTTCTTTTTTTCTTTTTATATTCCAGTCATATAAACTTAAAAAGTTTTGAGGCAGTGTGCGTAACCCAGATGTACTTTGGACCTTGTGTAAGAAAGGCACCATGACCTTAGGCATAGGATGCAGGCACCTTGATTCATTGCTATAATTGCAGATAAAGAATAGCTAAGGCGTAATAATTAGTATAAAAATGCAAAAAGCAGTATTTGGTAAACAATGCTCCATATCAGATACAGGGTACAATCTCCCAAGCAGATACCACCCTCACAGTTGTAAGAACTTGATAGTCTAGAACACTGCCTCCTTCTGTGATAGATGCAGGGGCTCATTGATCATTCTAGTCCCAATTCTTAGCACAGTGATTTGAATATGAAATATTTTAGTTTATTTTAGCTGAATAGGTTAACAGAAGAGGGAGGTGTATATACTAGGGCATTCTGGTCACTTTAGGTTTTTACATTTATATAGAAACTGGCAATAATCTCAGGTGTTGTGGGTTAATTTATGTCAGATCATCTTAAAGTTTTGAAACTTTGGTTTCTTTGCACACTTAAAAATTATTGAAGATTCCAAATAGCTTTTTTTTAAACAGATTTTATATATTTATGTATTTATTTATTTATTTATTTATTGGCTGTGTTGGATCCTCATTGCTGTGCACAGGCTTTCTCCCGTTGTGGCGAGTAGGGGCTACTCTTCGTTGTGGTGTGAGGGCTTCTCATTGCGGTGGCTTCTCTTGTTGGGGAGCACAGGCTCTAGGCACGCAGGCTTCAGTAGTTGTGACTCGCAGGCTCTAGAGCGCAGGCTCAGTAGTTGTGGCACACAGGCTTAGTTGCTCCGTGGCATGTGGGATCTTCCTGGACCAGGGCTCAAACCCATGCCTCCTGCATTGGCAGGCAGATTCTTAACTACTGTGCCACCTGGGAAACCCCCCAAATAGCTTTTTAATGAGTTATATGTATTAATATTTACAGTGTTAGAAGTTAGAGAATTTTTAAATATTTATTTATTTATTTATTTATTTATTTAAAATAGTAATAAACCCACTACATGTTAACTTAAATATATTTTTAAGCAAAATAACTTGATTTTTGAAATCACAAAGCAATTTAGTCAGAAGAGTAGCATTAACATTAAAAAAAAAAACTTTTAAATGTCTCTCTTAATAGCAGACAATTGGATTCTCATATCTGCTTCCACATTCAGTCTGTTGTGGTATCACATGTCATGTAGGCTCTGGAAAACTCCACTGTACACTTGTGCGATAATGAGTGTGAAAAATACAAATGAGGTCTCAGTGTTATGAAAATAGTTTTGTTTTTTTTTTTTTTAATTTATTTATTTTTGGCTGTGTTGGGTCTTCGTTTCTGTGCGAGGGCTTTCTCTAGCTGCGGCAAGCGGGGGCCATCGCGGTGCGCGGGCCGCTCATTATTGCGGCCTCTCTTGTTGCAGAGCACAGGCTCCAGATGCGCAGGCTCAGTAATTGTGGCTCACGGGCCTAGTTGCTCCGCGGCATGTGGGATCTTCCCAGACCAGGGCTCGAACCCATGTCCACTGCATTGGCAGGCAGATTCTCAACCACTGCGCCACCAGGGAAGCCCTGAAAATAGTTTTAACTTTACAGATCTCCCTAAGGGGACTCATAGAAATGAAGGGATCCCTAATCCATATTTTGAAACTGTTGGCTTGAGTATTTCTTGGTAGTTTCCTTCTTTTGTTGTAGCCATTAAACACAACCCCTCAACATAAGAAAAATAAGTAAAAGTAAAGAGTAAAGAGAGAAAAAAATTTTAAAATACAGGGAAAAACTGATCTGTCTCTTTATGTCTGTTTAATTCATCCCCTCATAAATTTTTATTTATATTTAAAATTTATTTTGTAACCAAAGTGTATTTAACTTGATGTATAAACTCAAGGAAGAAAATAAAATAGCTTCCACATTTTCTATTGACTCAATAAGGGATTATTATTTTGCTCTTAATCAGAAAATAACAATTTCTATAGTTCACATAAGAAAAATCAAAATATTGTGGAATTTCTAAGTTCCAGTTTTAATACTATCAGTTTGTTTCAATGAAAGTCCCTAATAATATTTAAATTTTTTATCATAGAAACATAAAATTTATTGTACAACAACCATATTTAGACCTTGTTTAAGCAACTCTCAAATGTGCCTAGGCAAAATGTGAAAGACAAGTGTCACATAATCGGGCTTGTAATTTGTCATCATTGGTTTATAGATTTAAAGTTCAATAATGACTGCCAATATAATAAATATGTGGATAGATGAGAATTTCTTTTGGATAATTTAGAAAAAACAATCCAAAATGAAGTTAAAATAATTAGTACTATATGTGCATATTCCTTGAATTTTTAGAAAGTGTGTTTATATGTGCCTGGTGTTGTATGTAAGAGAGGCACACACAAAACCAGAAAGACACGAGACATAAAGTAAAAATAGATGAATTAGGGCCTCTAATATGCTAGGGCCTTGTGTTTTTCTCCAGGTATAAACCAGTGAAACTCAGAATTTGTGTTTGGAGCTGAGACTCAGACATCCGACTCTTAGAGACTTACATATTTCAGTATTAAAGAACCAAGAAAGAGATTGTTATGACCCATGTTTCTGCCAGTTATTTGTATTAATATTATGTCAAGTGATTTATCTGCCTTCCTTGGGAATCATCGCTTAACATTTCAAGTCACTAGCTCCCTATTAATATCATCTTAAAGTCCTTTACAACTCAAGTTAATTAGCTTCATGTCTTTGGAATAAAAGAGTTTTTTCCTGAATGGTCCATTTTACCTGCTATTCTGTAACCTGCATTTCAAGGAGAATTAACATAGCATCATAATTCATATATCTTGATATCAGCATTTTATTTTTCACTTGAAACAATATTTTCTCTGTATAACAAAATGAAGTTTTTCTCCTGACAGCCTGGAGAGCTCTGTGGTTGAAAATTAAAATCATATTTAGATCTGGAAATCTAGTTTTGTAAATACCTTTAAGCCCAGAGTATTTTCAACTCCTTTTATTAAAATGAATAAACTCTAAATCAATCTTTCCCATCCAAAGTTTTCTTAGAAATATTTTACCTTAAGTAAATATAAATAAATAAATTGATTTCATAGGAAATACATCACCCTTAAAGCAAAGCAGCGTCACTAAATTTTACTACAAGCAACCTCACCGTGAAAATGTCTTTACAACAGAAGGCTCTGTCATTCTCTGAATATGCAAGTAGTATGTGATCATGAACATCTTATAATAAGCATCTGTGCAAAGTTTCCAGATTCATGCCATGATTCCTACATATTGGATAATTTATCATAGTGCCATCTGTTTAAAAAACATAGTTGCCAACGTGGATGGATGATCAAGAAAATAAATTATTTTGTGTCTTTATGTAAATGCTTTTGATGATATATTCATGTGAATTCTGCATAGATCATTAGCTTTTAAAGGCAAAATAACATTGCAAAGATGGACTAACCACTGAAAATAAATATAATTTCAATCAAACAATACCTCTTAACTATAATAATAAAGTATTAGTTGTTCTGGTCAGTTCATGAAAAAAATAACAAAGTGGTAATTTGGGGGGAAAAATCTGTGTTTCTAGATTTTTTTCTCTCCACCATTTGTGCTGGTATCATATGGACTTAAAACTTATTTCCTTAGAAACAGAGTGTGTATATATTGTTATTAACTTGTATATAATTACAACTATTTCTTCTTAGTACCTACTAAAGATTATATTATAAGTGATCAACAATGGAAACAGAATGCAGGTCATTCAAGCTCTTATACCTCTGAGAAAATGACCTTAAATTGTAGCTCATAGAAATCCTGGCTACAAAGGATTTTGAAGTCATGTGATCCAGTTCCTTCATTTTGTGGCTGGGAAAATTGCTATTCAGCGTGGTTAAGTATTCGTTGTGACAGAGTGTTGTTATTATCAAGGTTTTCCAGAGAAACAGAACCATTAGGACATATACACATATATGGAGAGAGAGAGAGAGAGAGAATTTATTTTAAGGACTGGGTTCGTGTGATTGTGGAGATGCAAGTCTAAAATCCACAGGAGAGGCGGGCAGGCTGGAGACCCAGGGAAGAATTGAAACCCGACTTCAAAAGCTGTCTGCTGACAGAATTCCTTCTTGCTTAGAGGTCAGTCTTTGTTCCTCTAAGGTCTTCGGCTGATTGAATGAGACTTACTCACATTATAAGGATAATCTGCTTTTCTCAATTCCAATGATTTAAATGTTAATCTAATCCAAAAAGCGTTTTCACAGAAACCTCTAGAATAATATTTGTCCAAATATCTGGGCACCATGGCCAAACCAAGTTGACACATAACAACTAACCATCACACTATTGTAGATGCTGCACCTTCAATGTTCTATTAACAATGTTTGGAGAACTGTTTGGGTTTTTACATATTTCCTCTCACGGGTATTCATTACACATCACCCTCTCTTTAAGGAATTTGGTATGAAATTGCATTACAAAGTATGTTTCTAAAAAGTATAATAAGTACATGATGTCACTATCAACTGAACTAAGATGCCTATTTAAGCTAAACAAGCAGTTTAAAAATGTTATGTAAATACTAAATAATACATTTGTCTAGAATTTTTACACTGCTTATAAAATTTATATGTGATCTTAACTCTAGATCTATTTTGAAAGAAAAAAAACTTAGTTTATTAGACTAAGAGTATTACTAAAACATTTGCACAACAAATCACAAGGGTTGAAAGGACACTTCTTGAATAGACTTGACAATACATGTCAGCCCTTAATATGCTATTCTTTTGTATTCAGGTGTCTTTATTTCTGCCATCTCTTTTCTGCTTTTCAACTAATGCTTATTCTCCAAAACAAAACTTAACCATCTCCTGCTCTTCTTATTTTCTGGTGGCTCCTTCCCCCATTCCCAGAGCAACTTGTGTGTATTTCAATCTTGCCAATCTCCTGTGACATAGTTTGCAAGTTTAAGTGAATCAGTATTTATTTTCTACAACAAATATTCTAACTGGAATTCTAACTAGAACTATGAAAGAAAACCTTTCAACCTTTTAGGATGATCCTTGAAAATTTTATTAACTGAAGTAGATATAATTCAATTTTCTGATAAGAATAAGTATAGATTTCACTATGACAATTATATTTGTTAACATTTCTTTTCTTTCTTCATTAAAAAAGTAATGCCTATCCAATGTTACATTTTAAAATTTAATATAAAAATTTCTTTTAAGGTTTTCTCATTAACTAATAGTTGAAGCATGTGGCTACTGATTTCAACATTACTTTTTATCAGGAATGGATAAAATTTATTTGGGCTACATAATATTTATTCCTCTAGTTATGAAATATTTGATGAAAGGTAATGTGTCTTATTCACCTCTTTATCAGGGGTACATGTCATATCTTATCACAGGTATTACCCAATACTTGTTATTTTAAAAACACTAAATAAATCATATACACTATGTGACTTGTATTAAGGAAACTTGATTTTGGATTTCTACCAAGGATAATTATAATAAAATTGCAAATTTATTTTTCTATGCCCTTAACACCATTTTTAAACACCCATTTGTTACTAACACATGTTTATACTCCAGCAAATTCAGGGACTTTATGCTGTCTTTATTTCTTCCCATTAGAAAGAGTTCTGATTTAAATATCTTTCACTAGAGAGTGTTATATAACATAAATGGATCCATCACCAAAGATTTTTTTTTTTTAATATATATAACATAGAAATATCAACACAACTTGGTAAGAGTAAATGTAATAAGTTCATATTGATTGTAAACTGCTACATTTGACATTTAGGTACCATTTATTTTGAAATTATAATGTTAATAAAATATTAATACTGTATATGTTGATAGAGTGGAATATTATAGTAAACACATCCATTTATGCTCTCAAACTTGATCCTTTTCCCCAAATTTGTGAGGCATTTAGGGCACTACTTAGTGTTAACTGTATGAACAAAATCTAATTGGCTCAATTCAATTTTCAAGTGGGATCACCAAGGTCACACATCTCTTAGTTTAGGAACTGGCATTTGACCAATCCTGGCATAGGAAAATGTGGCTGAGAAAGTAGGGGAAATATCTCCATTTGGTAAAAATCATGCGTGGGGCTGTAGACATGACAGCGTCCTTTGTGTTTCTGCATGGGTAAACTACCAGGGGTTGCAAATTCAGTGTATTTATTAGTTATCTATTGTTGTATAGGAAAATACCACAAACTTAGAGGCTTAAAATAACACAAAGTTATTATCTCAAAGTTTCTGTAGGTCAGGAGTCTGGGCCCAGTTTAGCTGTCGTATTTGCTTATAATAGTATAATAATTAAATATTGTAGACTCTAAAAATAGAGCTGCCATATGATCCAACAATCCCACTCCTGGGCATATACCTGGAGAAAACCATAATTTGAAAAGATACATGCACCCCAATGTTCACTGCAGCACTATTTAAATAGCCAGGACATGGAAGCAACCTAAATGTCCATTGACAGAGGATTGGATAAAGAAGATGTGGTACATATATACAATGGACTATTAAAAAAGAACAAAATAATGCCATTTGCAGCAACTTGGATGGACCTAGAGATTGTCAGACTGAGTGAAATAAGTCACACAGAGAAGGACAAATATTGTATGATATCGCTTATATGTGGACTCTAAAAACATGGTACAAATGAACTTATCTACAAAACAGAAATAGAGTTACAGATGTAGAAAACAATCTTATGGTTACCGGGGGGAAGCGGGGGAGGGATAAACTGGGAGATTGAGATTGATATATACACACTACTATATATAAAATAGATAACTATTAAGGACCTACTGTATAGCACAGGGAACTCTACTCAATACTCTGTAATGACCTGTATGGGAAAAGAATCTAAAAAAGAGTGGGTATATGTATGTGTATAACTGATCCATTTTGCTGTACAGCAGAAAGTAATGCAACATTGGAAATCAACTACACTCTAATAAAAATTTTTTAAAAATAGATATATATATAGATATATATATATACATGTATTTATATATATAGCAGTCCCACAAAGCTACAGTAAAGGTCACCTGGGGCTGTGTTCTTATCTGGAGGCTTGACTGGGAAATAATCTGTTTTCAAGTTCACTCAGGCTTTTGGCAGAATTCATTTCTTTGCAGCTGGAAGATTGAGTGCCCCAGATTCTGGCTGGCTAGAAGTTGGCAGCTAGAGGCTGCCGCTGTTCCTAGAGACTGTTAAAGTTCCTAGTCGTGTTAGCTTTCCCAACATGTCACTGTACTTCATAGTGACAAAGCCTGCAAAGGGTCTCTAGAGCAAGTCTGCCAGCAAGATGGAGATTTATTTAATGTAGCATAACCACAGGAGTGACATCCATCACCTACTTTTGCCAAATTCTATTGATTAGAAGCAAGTCACAGGTCCTGTCCACACACTCGGGAAAGTCCTACACAAAAACATGAACCTCGGTTTGATGGGATCATGACATGGGAACAGAGGGACCTGAGAGTCTGTCAGCTCTACTCAATATAGACAGGTTTTATCAGCCACAGATGAAAACAGCAGAAGTAAAAGTTTCTCTCAAGTCACCACTAGCAAATGATGACACTAAGACTTAAAAATAAATCTTTCTTATTCCCAGAATTAGAACCTCAATATTGTGAAATGTTTATATCTGGCGGTTTTTTTTTTTTTTTTTTTGGCTCTGTGACTTTTAGTCCACTTCTCAGGATCACCAGCCACTTCAACCCTGGCTCCTGTCCCCATACCAGCTTTATCCCTAGCCCCCACTCAGTATTCACCATGGTACCCTGTTGACAAAGGATGTGTTTCAGATGCCTGCACCCCGCACTCGCTTCTGAAATTTAACTTGCAAAGAGGCCAGGCATGAGAAATAGGTCCCTAGGATGCAGTCTAGAAAGAGACACCCCAAAGCAAGCAGGAATAAAATAACTCAATAGAGACTAGAGGAAAATTAACTGAAGGACAGAGAAAAAAATGTCATTAAAATGAAGAAAAATGAAAAAAAAAAAAACTCTCCTCCTTACATTCTGCATGTTATATCTGGAATACTTTAAATTGCAGGCATAGCTATATGTACAAATTGTAGGTGGCCAATGACTACCCTGAAGGCTGCAAATTTTAATAATGTAAAAGTGAAGCAGGCAGCTATTTCCTCTCCTTTGGGCAGGTTGACGGAGGTGATCCTGGATGGATGGTGAGCAACGATGTAATATAGAGACTTGGAGGGAAGGGTAAGAAGTCCAGCCGAAGCCCAAAGCTCTCATCAACATGAAGGGACCAGAAACTGAGGTATAGGCTTGAGGTATAAAGCCAGGGACCAGAGAGACAGGATCAGAGAGACAGCTAAGCAGGAAGACCTTCGGAGTGTCATCCTGGGAAAACACCTAACAACTAGGCTGTATTTGAGGATGATCCCTTGCTACTCAATTAGCTGGATGCCTGTGTCAGGAGGATATCAGACTGTGGCGGACAGAAGGTGTGTATCTTGCAGCATCAGGAAATCCTGAACACCCTTTTCTTTAGTCATCCTCTGTGAGGCTACTCATTCATTCATCAGATACAGCGGGGAATAAAAGAGACAAAAATATCCTCTCTCATAGACTTTATATTCCAGTCAGGGGAATCAAACTCTAACATAATAAACATGCATATTATACAGTGATAGGTGATAAGCCCCATGGAAAACAAGAAACAGGGCAAGGGGTCCAGAAGAGTTAATTATTGGATAGTCTTTACTGAGACAAGGTGACATTTTGAAAACTCTTGAAGGAAGTAAAGGTATGAACAGATAGAGTCTGAAATAGGGTCCTGTGTGTTGTGCCCGAGGAATAGCAAAGAGGAAAGTGCATCTGGAGTGGACTGAACAAAGGGGTAAGTAGTTGTAGATGAGGATAGAAAGGTTATGGGAGTTCTTATCACATAGAACCTTGTAAGCATTTAACAGGATCTGGGTTTTACCCTGAGTGAACAGAGAAGCCATTGGCGAGTTTAAACAGGCACCAGGAAGCCCAGAGGTTTCATTAGTTTGATGTTGCACCTACAAGCAGGCTTCTGTGTCCTCCCCTGTGGCTGATGTTTATCTCTACTCTTTTCTACTTCCAAGTAATAACAACCTTATCAGAATTATAGAAGTCTCCTGACCTTGCATTTGCCCTTAATTCCAGCAGTATGTAGTCACTTGCATTCTTTTAACATGGTTTGCAAAATAATATACAGGGATTGACAAATACCCTTTTAACCAAACACTACCTAATGGATGTGCTTTATAATTTTATTTATTTTTCATTTTGATGCTTTGATATTGTAATAACATTAAAAAATCTGTCTATGTCTACAAAGAATTCTTTTGACAAATTTGTGAATCACCAAAATTTAATGAGAGTGATCTGCATTACATCAGGTCCAGGACTGAGGCCAGTAAGGCCTACAATTCATATTCTGATTTCTCATATTTTCCGTATGTCTTTAGACTCTGTTAAACAGGGAATGACCCTCCTTCACACTTCTGATTTTAATATTCCCTAAACAATTCTTTCCTCTTCCTTCACCCCTTACTTTTACTCTCACAGGTGTAGCCAATTATCTGGTTGCTGGGTAAAAGCCATGGTTATGCATTTTTCTGTTTGACTTAGCTAATCTACCAAAAGATATAAACAACAACGGGGATATTGTTTCTTCTTTAATCTCCATTTCAAACCAGTGTTAAGACTGAGAACAAATGAATGTTTGCTGGTTGGGCTCTCCCAGGCTCGGACTGGGGGTCAGTCCATTTGACTATTATTTAAACTCTATCCACCAAGGTAGTCTTGGAAGGCTGACATTTTGGCCTTTTTTTCTTTTTCTCAATTTGTTAGGGATCTTGAGAGTGGTGAGAGATACTTCAAATCCTAGATACCCTTCTTAGATTAAAATCCTACATTTGTCTCAAGACTCAACAAATTTGGAACTATTGTAACTAAAAGGAAGGGTATCATTGAGAAGCCATGATTTTCCACTGTTTTCAACTATGTGTTGCAGTTTTCCTTGTAAATCTCATTCTTGGAATGGTAATATGCTGCTACTAGGTGACAATGTTGCCACACATTCTAGACTTTAAGGCTGAGTTCCTTTTGATTGAGCTAGAAGAATTAGGCATATAATTTATGTTTCTGTGTTAACTTGTGCATAGATTTTAAGTCTATAATTAAGTACATTTTGTCCAATGCATACACCCACAAAAGGAAATACCTCAATTGAAATAGGGAACACTTTCATCACCTTAGGAAGTTTCAGATCACTTTCAAGGAGTCTCAAGAGAATGGGGGAGGGACAGAAGTGGGGAAAGACCCAATTTAGAAAATATCAGAATATCCAAGGTTAAGCATGGTTCAAAAAGTATCCTTTCTCACAAATTACATGGCGGGGAGGGGGTGGTAGTCTGTGTCCTACCTCTGCCTTTAGAGTGTTACTTATGAGAGCACGTTGTGCAAGTGAATGTTCTCAGAGTGGAAAAAATAGGTAAAAATCCTAGAACATTTAATGAAATAAGCCCCCAGAAACAATATAGCACTTACTTCAGTGTTTCTCAATCAATATCCCCTTGTTGAAGCATTAATCTTAAACACCGCTTCATCCATTTGCTGACTTGAAGGCAGAAATCTTCCCCAGGACCTTTAATCTTATTGGTAGACTAAACTGCTGGACAGATGCAGTTTTGCCGAGTGATCGGGGCATTTCTCCATATTATCAGTTGCCTTTCATGTGTGGCATCATGAGTGAGTAAAGAGCTATCTATGTGAGTCCTCACTGTAGAAGAGCCTCCACCACTCTCGGAACACTTGGAATGTTTGCTTTTTTTCCCCCAGCTTTATTGAGATATAATTGACATACAACATTAAGTTGAAGCTGTACACCATGATTTGATACAAGTATATATTGTGAAATGATTACCACAAAATTAGTTAACACATTCCGTCATCTCACATAATTATCATTTTTGTATATGTATGGTGAGAACAATTAAGATCTATATTCTTAGCAACTTTCAAGTATATAATACAGTATTGTTAACTATAGTTGCCACACTGTACCTTAAATCCCTGGAATTTATTCATTTTAGAATCAGAAGTCTGTAGATTTTGACCAACATCTCCCCATTTTCCCCATCCCCAGCCACCATTCTACTCTCTGTTTCTATGAGTTTGTTTTCTTAGATTCCACATATAAAATGAGATCATATAGTATTTGTCTTTTTCTTGCCTGACTTACATCACTTAGCATAGTGTTGGAATGTTTGCTTTTATCATAAGAAAGGAAATATAAATTCACTCTTGAAAATTAACAAATTACTCACTCTTTCTAGACATTATTTGGATTTTTCCAGCTAAGTATAATTTGATATTTTAATTTTTGCCCATCTAAAATGGCTTAGCAATTTTATTTTTGGAAAAAAATTGTAAAAATACATTTACAAAAATGCAAATTGCTTTAGTAAAATAGCTGTAAAGATTTTATGTCTTTGGAAAATGAAACAATCAACCAAAACCGAAATAAAACTCAAAAAAAAAAACATGAAAGTAAATAAAATGGCATTTTAAATATTATATTATCAAAAGAAATAGTAAGCAATAAAGGAAGCTTCCTCTAAGTTCTTTAATACAGAGTGCTACACTATGTCTGTGAGATGATGATGATGATGATTATGAAGGTGACAGCAGAACTTAATTGCTCCTAGTGTCAGCCTCTGAGCTAAATGCTTTGCATGTGTCACCTCCTTGCATCTTTAAGAAATAGACATCGTTATTATCGCTCGTTTACAGGTAAGTAAACGGAGACTCAGCTACATTAATGTCTGAGGTGGCCTAACTGCAAAGTGGCAAACCTAGGGGTCAAAATTAAACTGTATGACTCTGAAGACCTTGAACTCAACTCCCATGGCAATGTTTCTCCAAGTATGAGCTATGAACTGTTTACATCAGTGTCAGTGGAAAATTCAGGGTCTTTGGCCTCACACAAAACCTTCTATGTTTATGTCCAACACTAATAATTAAAATTGACCAAGCTCACAGTAATTCTTAAAACACAGTTTCAGTGCATGTCCTCTCCTAACAGCCAACATATCTGCAAAGACAAAGGATGAATACAAAAAGCCATTTTGGGTATAAAATCACTTCTTGGAATAAGGTAGAGACAATTTTTGTCTACTTTCTTTGTCTATGAGAATTGCTTAAATATCATGACATCAAAAAAGAATGATTTGCTTTTACTGAATAGGAAATTATTTTTAATGTATTACAGTTGAATGTTTCTCAACTATTTGGCTGTCCCTCCACACACCTAAGTAATCAAATGTGCTCCTGTTACTAAGAGTGGTGACTAAAGCAGTGTTTGAAAAGGGGGAAGGAATAGGGTGTGTGTGAAAAAAAAAAAAACAACACTGTTGATGGGAAAGTAGTTAATTACAATGATCTCCTTAGATCATTCTGATATAACCTCTAGTTTTTATTTTTTGTTGAATATAGTTGACATACAATATTGGCTTAAGGTGTACAACACGGTGGTTTGACATTTATATACATTAGGAAACAATCACCACAATGAGTCTGGCAATCATCTGTCACATAAAAGCTATTACAATATTGTTGACTATATGTTTTATACTGTATGTTACATCCTCATGACTTATTTATTTTATGACTGGAAGGTATAACCCCTAATTTTAGTTGAGAATCCTTGATGTCATTTTTGTCAACCACTTCTACATCTAATTTCAGTAATGTGCTATTTTGAATCTTGGTGAAAAAAAATCACAGAACATATCACTGACAATATTCATAAAAATATTTGTAGATCAAACATCACATGTTATAGTAACTGAACCACAAAACTTTCAGAAACTAGCCAAAAGGAGTTTTCACTTTATCTTGTTTCATTAAAGGGGGATCAAAAAATTACTTGCTATTCAATGACGGGAAACGTGTATTCTTTCAACAAGACATTCTGGTTAATATATTTTATTGTGTAGTGAATATTTATAAGAAAAAGAAGTTTATAATATATTATCCATGCTGACATAACATATTCTTTTTGATATGAATATAGAATTTACAGAAAATGGTTCAATTATTTCACAGACTATTTATATTCCATCGTTGTAAGTTCTAAATATTTTGATGCTGAAAAATCAATGATCAGATCTAGTTTAGACTGACAGATATCCCCAAATTAAGATGCCAGATATTTGAGTTATTCATTCTGAATAAAACCACAATGCCAAATGTTACTACTGAGTGTAAAGGAAATTGTCATATCAATTAAGATGAAATCAGTAATGATCCATATGTTAAAAAAACATAATTGTGAAGGAAGACTGAGCCATTACTTAGCAACTTGAGTTTTATATGTTCATAAATACATCATTGATGTAGTAACTCTTTTCCTCTTTTTGAATCTATAGAAAATAGTGATCTAAAAGATATAAAAAACACTATTTTTGTCACCAAATTTCAAGCATGTTTTGAATTTAAAAAAAGAAAATTTATTGCAAATGGAGACACTCTACACGTCTCCATAATCATAGCTCTACATCTCCACAGGGGTGCAAGACTGTCACAATAGAGTGTCGGAAACCATCAATTCCTTTGTAATTTTTATACAATTTATCGCCTCTTGAAATTTTGCCTGTATTGTAGCTCTCTGTGAGCATCTTTTATCAACCATACAGAACTATAAGCTCTTTGAAGGTAGAGTCATAGTATTCATCTTTGTTTCCACACTTGTAGCCTAGAGACTTGACAGTGGTAGACTCTGAGTAAAAAATTGTACTTTTCTGTGTCTGCTCTTCTCATGAATGACCTGAGCAGAGAGGTTATGAAAACAGGTATTCCTGTTTTCCCATGATATAAACCATGGGAGAGCCAGGACCTGTGTTTTCTACAAGGCTTTATCACAGAACTAGGTTATTATTGTTGTCAGAAACATTTATCTCAACAACAGAAAAAAATTTTTAAGTGTTTTATCATGTGGACATAACTGCATTAAGATTTTCCAAGTTTCTCCTCTCCAATACTTTGTGAGGATTATTTAACATAATTATTAATCACCTACTACATACAAGGCACTGAAGAAACAGAAGAGGAAAATATAAGCATGTCCCCGGCAGCACTCACAGACCTTACTGAGCGAACATCTCAGAACTAAAGCAATCAGGATTCAGCCTTAGGTTACCAAGTGAGGAAGGGAGCATTGTAATTTAGGGTAAAGGGAGAAAGAGGTGGAGTCAGGAATGTTGGACATCATTCTGTGTGCCCCATCAGGGCAGTGCTAGAATTAGGCTATAGCACAGAGTTCTAAGTTCATTGTGTGAAATTATGTTGCCAACATAAGACTGTGGGTCATGCATTTTGATATGAAGTCAGCTCTCCTTCTTGAACATTTTCAAACAAAGCCTGAATGGGCTTTTTTAAAATTAAGGAGCTTGTAGTGGAGATTTTATGATAAAGTACTAATGTTGATGTTGGCGATACGTGGAATGGGAAGGGAGAGGAAGCTGAAATAGTAAACTTTCTGACATCTCACCTGGCCATACTTCTGTGTCTGGAATCAGGTTACCAAGCCAAAGTCAGGAAATCTGGGGATGATTCAAATCTCTAAACCTAGGTCAGAGACAAAGGACATAGACTTACAAAGATGGATGCACTAAATAACCGAAATTAACTAAATACCTTCAAATATTATTAATTTAACTTTATTAGTTCATTTATCAAACCCAAATAAAACTATTACCTTATATATTAGTGATCTCAAATTATACTTCTATCTATGGAAATAATTGATAACACACAAATAATATCTTCTTATATAAATTGAAAATTGTGAATCAACTTATATCTTACATTTCTGTTAGCATTAATATTTTGAATTATTAAGCCCCCCAAACTAGACCTTTTAGTCAAATAACATTTTCTTTCTTTTACCAAAAAAGAGCTGCCAAGGAAACTAATTTTTAATTCCAAACTACAGACTATTTTTGCATTTAACCACTCTACTAAACAATACAGAGTGTGATCCTTAACAGTTGTTCAAAAATGTGAACCTAAGACACTTATATAACAAATTATAATATACAAATAAATTTTATTAACTTTTAGCTACAAAGATGGAAATATAGTTTGATATAATTTAGAAATATGTTTATTGAATGCTGAAACAACAAAGAAAAATTCTGTTTGAACATAATGTTTCCAGAGAAAAAAGCAGGGATTATTTCTTTTATTAAGAGAAACTGAAGTGAGATAATTTTCTAGTGCTGGTCCTTAGGTAAGCACTCACCTCATTTGTACCAGTAGTTTTCTGTATCATTTATCATATACGTTCTTTTTGAATACAAGAAAAGAGAGACATACTAAGGAACTGTTAAGTAAAATAATCACTGTTAAAGTTTCCCATACACCTTAACTATAATTTATCTTTTATTGCTCCCATTTACGCAGTCAACACTTTAATACTTCCTGCCTTTTACTGCAATAAACTGTCCTCATATGCCTCCCTTTTCTGTCAATATTAGCATCTAAGTATAACAATTGATATAGCATATAAAAGTCAGACTTGAGAATCTGTCTTATTCCCTCATATTTCCTATATAACTTACTTTGGGCTCACAAAGATGATATAATTGTTAACACTAATTGAATGAATTCCCAATAGTTGGCTAGTGTGGGGACGAGTGTAAGAGATAAAGAAAATAATATTCTCTTGCGTTGAATAATGTCATTATCTGAAATGATCCTCAATTTTCAAAGAATTAAGAATAAAATGGTTACCAATAAAAAGAAATTGAATATAATTTTCTCTTTACTCAGAAACAGAACCTTAGAATGAACGATACAGAACCTCCTGATTCTTTTAATCTTGGATTAATCAGCAGAGTTACATTAGGGAAAAGTCACTGTGACTCCAGTGGTGAATTAGGCAATTTTACCAATAAAGATTTAGTCATGCTTTGGGCTATTTTAAAGTATTTGTATTGTAGATGTATTTATTCATCGCAAGTTACACCAGTATACACCAAAAAGGCTAGAGTGAAGAAAATGTATTCAAGATTTTAGTGACATTCAAAAAGGCCACTTTAAAATTAGGATGATAGAATCAGCCTGCATTAGTTATCTACTTTCCAAATGACTGGTATGGCTGTTTTCCTAAATCTGGATGTTGAGTACAAAATTATCTTCTATAGTAAAGTGGTAGACTCTAGATATATGAAATCAAAGCAGAAGTATGCTGAGTCATCTTAAAAGGGATAGTTATGTCAAGGTCTGGTTGACCAGATTAAGCTCCTTTAAAGAATGCAGGGGAAGGTGGTTACTAAAGGAAGAACAGAATATCAGCAAAGCAAATTAATTAATAAATACACATATTCTATATACCAAGGGCTGTGCTCATTTCTGAGAATATAGCAGTAAATCCTAATTTCTAACCTTTCATGTTCATAAAATTGAATGAATAAACAAATAAACATATAGTAAACAAATGTATTCATAAAATAAGCATATACTTATAAATATAATATACATAATATATAATCTTATATCCCTGTATGTATGTATGTATGTACGTAGATCCCAGAAGCAAAGTGGGTGAGAGTAACGGAAAACAGCGTTCTACTTTAGACTGGGATGTCAGAAAACATAGCTCTTGGGAGTTAATATTCATGCTAATGTTTGAAGGGTGAGCAAAACTTGGCCAAAGGAAGTGGGGAGTATTTCAGGGAAATAGAACAGCAAGGGCAAAAGCCGTGAAGTGAGATAGAGATTTACCTGTTGGAAAAAAAGGAAAGTAGGTCAATGTAACTGGAACCTAATAAGGGAGAGACCAGTAAAAGACAATGTTGTGATTTTTGTGAAGGCTGATGGGTTTTTCCCATCCATCTCACACTTCTGCTGTCCTCATGTTGGTTTCATTTTCAGACAGCTTTCTCCACTTTGTGGCAAACATTAGCAGCTCCAGTCTTTAGGGCTCAGAAAGTCAGAGACATTCCTGTCTTCACAAATCTGCTTCTTTTGTGGTCTTTCCCACCTAATTTAAAGGGGATTCCATCCTTCCAATTATTTGAAGGCAAAAATGGTGTCATCTTTGACTCTCCTCTTACATGCCAAATATAAGCTGTAAGGATTTCTTGTAGGAAACACCTTCAAAATAGTTCCAGTGTCTGCTCAATTTTATCACGTGTCCCTACTACCATCATCTTTCACTTGGATCACTGCAAGAGCTGTCTCCGTGATCTTTCTATTTCACACTTGCTCTGCTTCAGTTGACTTTTTTTTTTTTTTTTTTTGGCTGCGTTGGGTCTTCGTTTCCGCACGTGGGATTTCTCTAGTTGCCGTGAGCGGGGCTACTCTTCGTTGTGGTGTGCAGGCTTCTCCTTGCGGTGGCTTCTCTTGTTGCGGAGCATGGGTTCTAGGCACACGGGCTTCAGTAGTTGTGGCATGCGGGCTCAGTAGTTGTGGCTCATTGGCTCTAGAGCACAGGCTCAGTAGTTGTGGCGCACGGGCCCAGTTGCTCCGCGGCATGTGGGATCTTCCCGGACCAGGGCTCGAACCCGTGTCCCCTGCGTTGGCAGGCAGATTCTCAACCACTGTGCCCCCAGGGAAGTCCCTCAGTCTACTTTTAAGGCAGCAGCCACTCCTCTGACCTCATCTCTACCTCATCTATTATCTTTTCTCTTTGCTCACACAGCTCCAATCACATTAAAAAACCATAATTGTACATACATCTTTCCAGGCTTTAGTTTACTGGATCTACCTCAGGAAATTAAAGAATTTTATGACAACATACATGTAAATGTTTACTATCATGATTCCTAATAAATTCTAATATTAGCAGCTATTAATATTATTATTGATGATTATAAAATTGATTAGTCAATACAGACAAAACATGCTATTTATAAAGACTTTTACTTCTATTGTTCTATTTCTAGTTGTCTCCATAAGCTAATACAATACCATTAGAATTTAAACAATGCATTTTTTGTAAGGTACCTAGTTTAAAAAGTTATTAATTTTGTATTAATTTGGAGTAAATCTGGACAAAGTAGACAAATGACACCATTGAGATTCAAGATTTAGACTTTAGGTGGCTGAAAAGTTACTAAAATAGCACCCCTTAAGGAAAAGTGCACAATAAGCTATAAGCACAGAGACTTGACATAGTGTGTGATGCCTATATGCTTATGGAGTGAGTGACCAGTGAACATGGGACTCGACAAACACTGCAGCTGAAGGGAGTAACCAAGAGGATGTTACAAAAAATTTATGGTTCTTCTTTATTACTTATTTGCAATTTCTCGCTTTGAGTAGCTTATCCTTGTACCGGGTATCTGAAAAAAGTAAAAAAGGGACTTGGAGAAAACAACTTGCTCCAGAGTGACTCTCCATGTCTTATTTTCAAACTGTTTTTTGCTCTCTAATTTTCCTTTTTATGGTATACTTATTGCTTAAATGATAGATAGAAGGAAGTTCATGATAGGAACCAATTACATTAAAAAACAAAAATAACGTTCTGTGTGCAGTAGTGAGAACACTACAGATTTCATTTCCTGCACTGCTTACCCCCTACTTGAAATATATATTATGTAAATTAGTGCCTCATCCATTTCACTTTAAAGCTGGTGAAATATTTCCAGTCTCTATACATTAAAAAAAAAGGAGTCATCTAATATACTCTATATTCCAATTAATTAATTATTTATGAAATGACAGCATAATGACTAAAAAAAGGAAATGTGCATAACAAGGCAACTAAACCCCTTTCAGGAAGAATCTCCTGCCAAGAAAGTATTGAACTATATGTATAATATTATAAAATATGTTTTTCAGTACTGGTATTTGAGTTCTACAAGAGGAAAGGCACATTCTTGATAAACAATAATAGGAAAACATAATTATTTAAGACTCTCCATAATAAGACATTCATAATCTGAGTTCTTTGTGTGAAATAATGCTCCTTTTCTGGCAAAAATGTGATTTGGTAGATGAAAATCTACATTTTGTTATATGTGAATATAAAATATGTCAATTGTAAAGCAGGCTATTTTTCTCCAGTGTGTTTCATAAAATTTACCATGACAGAAGTACAAATCTTAGTTTATCCTGGAATCTGTTTCTCTTTTATTAATAAAACTTATATTTAAACATATAAATTAAACTAGAATTGAATGCTATATTCTTTGTCTAGGAAACCATTCTCATTTATTTCCTAGTGAAATTGAAAGTATATAATGGAATTTCATAGAACATGAATATAAAAATATGAAATAAAAATAATGTCAATATTTATATCAATGTTATCATGTTACATGGCTTTCTGTGGTGTTTCAACATGTTGCCATTAATCTAAAAGAAATATGACAATAAGACAAAATGTAAACTTAATTTGGGACAGATTCTTGTATTCTACAGGAAAAGTGCATAAAGTGCATATCTTTTAACAACACGGACACTCTAAAACTAAAATTCTTAGTGAAACATTAACTGGCTATATATTTTAACTGGGAAGTCAATGAGAATATACATATTTGTTCAACTTGAAACACTATAAATAAACTATAGAACATCCTGTCATTTATAAATATATATAAATGTCTATATTTTCATATATAATAAGAAATTTATTTATTAAATTTTATTTTAAGAAGGACCTCATTAAAAACAGTGAGAAAATAATGTTTTTCCCTGCCTGGCATTGCCACAATATTTATTGCTGTTACAGTAAATTATTAGGTCAAGAATGAATTCTCCAGTGGACAGTAGCCATGTTGGGCATTTCAGAACATGAGAAGTTTTTATTGCATCCAAAAGAAAGCTCTGGGGTCATACAATAACAGCATAACTATGAATATTTTTTATGAAGGCCATAGAAACCAATGCCACTTAAATATGTGTGTTTTCATTCCACGAATATATATTTTTAAGTTTTGCTTAACCCTAACCTCCACTTACCAAAACCACCCTCCTTAAAAGGAATGGATAATTACAAACATCCAAAAAATTGTTCGGCTACACAATTATTCCTTTTCAGTCTGTACTAAAGTCTTTCCTTCATTGGTTCTATCCCAGTCACATTTAAACATGCTTTAACTGCTTCCACATTTAAGTATAAATCAAACATTTGAATGCATACTCACATGCATGAATCCAATCCAAAGTCTCAATTACCATCTCTAAACTGATAATTCCTTAATTTTATCCTCTATGTGCTTAATGGACAGCTCATGAACTGCAAACTTAGAATGTTGATATATCAGTTTTTCTCACAAATTTTTCCCTTCTCCAGGTTTATCTATCTCATGAAATAACCTGCAATTACTCAACCTTGGAAATATCTTTGATTTGTTTTTATTCTGTTCCCCACTACAATTGTTAATCATCAAATTCATTTGATTAATTCTACCTATTCAAGATGTCTTAAAAGATATACTGATATCTCAGCATCCTGCCACTAGCATGGGTTACATCTTTGTCCTGACCACTGCAGTTATCTCCTGTTGGTTTCCCTGCATCCACTTGCCCTGCTCCAAATCATTATTTTCAGATAAAAATCCAACTGTGTCAGTTCTGCTTAAATTTTTCTAATGAATTCCCATTGATCTTGTTATAGAATCTGAAACATTTAATAGAGCTTAAAAGGATCTCCACATGAAGCCTTAACTTCCCAGACACATTTTACCATACCCTGCACCCAGATATTCTAGACTTTATAGTGCCTCAAATACGCCATATTCTAATTCTAGTCCAGTGCTTTACATATGCCGCATTCTCTGTTTAGATTGAGCTGACCCATTCAATTCTGTAGTTTCACTTCAGTAATCTACTTTTCCTGATAACCTGAGCATAATGTCATTTTATCAGAAAATCTTCCCTAATGCCATAGACTAGGTTAAAGTACCCCAGTATATGCTCTTTTATCACAATGTTCCTCTATGTACATCACACATGCACTTATTCTGTCTAGATAATCTACTCCATGAGGACTGCCACCTTCTCTATCTTATTCTAGCTGCATTTCAGTGCTTAGGATAAGTTTTAATCAATGCATGTTTGATAGAATTGAATATACAGTTAGTCATAAAACCTAAACACATAGTTATCATTTATGTTTTGTTTTGTTTTTTACAGATCAAGTTTCTTCAGTGGTGTACTAAAGGCACATGATTATTTAATGAAATAACAATCATTAAACAAATCATCTGAGGAAACCCAGGGATTGAAGGGAATTAGTGTTAATGCACTGTGTTTATAACAATTTTGCATAGTGCATTGTATTGTGCATAGATAATGAGATAACACATTGAATACATCATGTAATGTCATTGGCCACATCATGTAATAGTGATCAATATTTTGTTATCTATGTTGACTTATGCTTTCAGACTGTGGTCATGCAGTAGAATAGACATTCTGAGCTGAAAATTGTACACTTGCTTATAGTCTTCACCTGAACAAACACTGGTTCACTGCTTTTTTTCACCCTAATAAACTTTCAGGACTAAGCACTGGGAAGAGTGATCTCCTTGGACAAATAGGTCAGTGAGGCATAAAGACAGAAAGGTAAGGATTTGACAAATTGCTTCTTGAATAAAAGAGGAGCACAAGAGGGAGTTCTGGCTTCCAGGTATCATCTAAGAAAAAGTATTAAGAAGTATATGGAAAGGAATGCCTTCCTAGAGATCACACTTACGTTTCCTCTTTTTATTTCCTGAGCCATACTGAGAAGGAATTTTTCTTTTAGACAGGGGTTCATTTGAAGTGTTTATTAAATGTAAGGGGTTTTGGGTTTTTTGTTTGTTTGTTTGTTTTGTTTGCTTGTAACTTGTACTTCATCCTCAAGTTTATAACAAAGGAAGAAAAGGAAAGAGTAGTCAGTCACTTTGGAGACTGAATGAGCCACAGTAATTTCTCTTCCCAAGATACCAACAGTCAGTGTAGAAAAAACAATTATAATTACGATTGAAAGCTTAGTTTAAGCAGTGAGAAGGGAAGTATTGGCACTGTTCTATAATCCCTTGAGAGTGTTTTGCTTTGGCATTTGGTTCCAGTATAAATAATGCTTTCATCCTTTAATGGCAACGCTAGCCATTGTTATCTGGCATAAATGCAAATATCTATAATATTAAAGATACTTGGGTTTTGGAGGGTGTCTCAAAGGCGAGTTGCAAATGTCAGAGATGTCCTGGACCTGCATTTCTCCCGGGTCCCGCCTGAGTAAGCATCTACTAAATTTGCTCCAGAGATCCCAATCCCCTGGAGTTGGGAAGGCCAAAATGGTAGAAATGACGCACATAGAAACACCAGGGAACCTAGTGATAATGAGGAGTGGGTGAGGTAGCCATATGTTCAAATTATTTTATGAAAAACGTTCTCCATGACAGCAATTGATTGGATCATTCTTATGAAGCTCAAATACTGAAACCTAACCTCACTTCGGATCCACGGTGGCTCTGAGAAGAGTCAGTTCCTGCTGTTATTATGTCCAGACAAAGGGCTCATGCAGAGAATGCTACACATGACGAGGACCTGCTCCAGCTTTTAAGAAATACTGTCCAAGGACTTCAGGCAGCCCACGGATATTGAATCACTGAGCTCATTCTCATCTACATTCTATGGATAGAGCATGTCAGAAAGTAAAAAAGGTAACAAAGGAAAATGACAGTATCCCTGCTCCTCACCTAGGTTTCTACCAAATGACCATCCCCAAAGTCCCCAATTCAGAGAATTTTATTCCCAAAATAACCTGAGAGGGAGAGGTCACAGAAGGCTTTGTCATTTCTTAGATTATGCTCAGAGCATAAAATAAGGCCACAAGGTGTTTGACCCTTTGGAGAAATATTGTGCTTTTTGAAATCAATAATTTGTGAGAACACAGAAAACATGCTGATATACTGTATATTCCCTAAGTTCCACAGCCCTGGGCCTTCTCATCATGGAAATGCATTAAAAAAAGTAAAAAAATATACATATGGCTGTGATAGACCATGGTAGTCTGAATAGACTCATTAGTAATAAATTGTCAAAATATTTCCTGAATTCAGAATGCCCTGGGGTGTTTATGAGGAAGCTGCTGGGTTTTATCACAGGATTTGAAGAGCAGATATAATTAAAAACGTATGGTTAATGAGAATTTTAAAAATACCTTTGTTTTCTCAAATGGTTTTATTACTTTGGCAGTATGCTCAAAGGCAGTGAGTGCTTCCCAATCTTTTTCATGGCGTGATATACATAGAAAATAACAACATTGGTGTGGAAACACAAGAGTAATTGGGAAGAATGCTTCAGGGCAAGAAGGTTGCCGGGCCAGGTGACTCCAAAAGCCACAGGCCCACCACGCAACCATGATGAGAATGAATTCAGCAGCACTTAAAAAAACCCAACACTTTATTAAGGGAAGATTGACATACAAAAAGCTGAACATATTAAATACTTAATGAGTTTGGCGATAAGTATATACCCATGAAACCATCACTATAATCAAGGTCATAAACATATCTATTACCTCGAACAATTTCCTCTTGCTATCTTTATTTTTTTTCTTTAATTAAAAAAAATAATCAATGTCATGTCAGTTTCTGTTCATTTCAGTTTCAACAGGACACTGTAAATCAACTATACTTAATTAAATTTTTTTTTTCTTTTGTGGTAAGAGTGATTAACACAAGCTAGACTTGTAGCAAATTTTTGAAGTACAGGATACAGTATCATTAACTATAGGCCCTGTGTTGTACAGTAGATCTCTGGAACTTATTATCTTGCATAACTGAAACTTTGCACCCTTTGACTGACACCTTCCTATTTTTGCCTCCCCACAGCCCCTGGCAAACACTACTCTATGCTCTGGTTCTATGAGTTTGACTATTTTAGGTTCCCCATAAAAGTGTAATCATGCAGTATTTGTCCTGTGTCTGGCTTATTTCACTTAGCATAATGTCCTCCAGCGCTTCTTAACCCTTCACTGTACATGAGCCTGCAATGGAACACTGATTGGAGAGCTCAATCCTCAGGTATTATTTTGAGAGAAAAGCTCATTGGGGACATAATTTAACTGGAAGTCTAGTTCATGCAGGTTTACAAATTTATTAGTGTATTTTAGCTTATAATGCTCTCTGTTGGGATATGCCTAAGGAGAGCATGACTTCAGCTCAAAAACTGTGATAGATCCCAAAGGCACTGAGCATCAGCTACCTTCACACCTTACTGAAAGTTTCTTCTTGAAGAGAGATCTGAGTGGCATATTTCCATAATTGCAACAGTCTACCACTTGTGCTGAGGACATCCATTTCTCCATTGTAAGAAAGCAACACATCTATTGTTCATTCTCAGGAGCTTCTTTCTCCTGAAGGGAAATTTAGAAGAAGTTTGGGGTTTCACAAAACAGCCCAGGGCCATGACTTGTGTTAATCCTTTCCCTCCACTGCTGTTCATTCTACACCTCCCTCACCCTTATTGATCTCACCTTTATGATCTTGGTGGTTTGGCTGTTGGCTTGACTCAAACCCTCATTCCTGAGAAATCTGAGCCCCTGGCATCCACATGCTTCTCAAGCCAGGGTTGCTGCATTTATCCATTTACAGTCTTAGCTGGGCAAGGGGAACCCTAATGAATTATTTAAGTTTTCCACATACTTTTCCTGCCCCAGTGGTGTAACAGCAGGTATATGTCTTCTTTTGCTGACCAGTTTCAATTGTCTGTCTGTATGGGGACTCCTCTAGTATTGATCTTTGTGCCAGGTCTTCTCTTTGGACCAGCCAACACTTTCTCAGAGCTACATCACAGTCAGAGGTTTTTTCTACCCCATCTTCCCTTTTTCTCCATCTCTCTCACAGGTATCAGATCTGCATCATGGTCTGAATGCTTTCTTATCCTACTCCTGTTCCCTTCTCCCTTTATCTTTCACAGTCATTACCCCTAATAAATATTTTGCACTATTAACTCTGTCTTGCTCACTTCTCAGAGGACACAGATACAATGAGCAAGTGTGGGAAGGGAAACAGAATAAGTCAGGCTGAAAAGTTCAGCATCCTCTCCAAAGGAATGAAGTTGAACTAGAATAAATCTAAAGGAGATAAGAGGGGCTAGTTTACCAGAATTTGCAGTACCTAATAGGTAGTCCATAGAACCTTACACAACGATTTTAGAAATCATTAAAGAAAAAAACTTTAAAGCAAACTCAAAGTTGGGTCTTTAATCCAAAATTGAAGAGGCTTTCATGTGTGAATGCTTCCTAATATTGCATTGTCGACATTCATCCTCCTGGGTCTAGAAGAGATTATCATTTGATTATTAATTATGTTAAATTAAGTATTAATAGTACTTATGAACAATTATCACTTATTATCTTCTATGGTTCGTACTTGGTTCAGTGACTAAGAACTTGAGCTGCTATTGTCCGGTAAAAATTTATACCTGGTGGTACATGCTGAACTTGAGCAGGGGAGAAGTGGACACCCCATCACAAATATACTGCAGGTAATAGATATGAGTCTCATTCTCTGTTTACCTCATTGTGGGTGCTAATTTTGTGGGTAGTACTTGCTGGCTTTTGGGAATTCAGAGATAAAAGTCACAGTGCTTTCCATAGAAAAGGTGACATATAGATTCAATTGTATTATATTATGATAAATGTTATAGTAAATGTAATCATGTGATTTTATGAGCTAATATAGGGAGTTCCCTAACTTAGCCTGTCATAGAGGAAGTGAGAAGGCAAGAAAATATTTCCATGCTTTGAAGCAAGCATGAGCAAGCTAACAAGCAAGCATGAAGCAAGCTAACAAGAAGAATGAGGATAGCATGTTTGGAGAAGTGAAAATCCTTCCATATTGTTCAAGAATGGGATAAGTGTGGAATATTTAGACATGTGTCTGGGGCAAAAAACTAAGGCCCAAATGAAGTTAAGTAATGGAGTAAGATTTTCTTTTAGCAGTAAAGTGAAATAATATTTTCAAAATATCATTTGTCAGTAGTATAAAATAAATATCGATTTTCTAATATTATTTTTATTATATCTTTCTTCACTGTTTGCAGTCAAGTGTTTGGCAGTTAAAAAATTTGAATATTGCTATCATTACCTTTTTATCATTTTCTCTAAGTCCTTTCCTTCTTTCTGGTATATAACTTTTCCTCTATTTATCTATTAGTCTTTGCCTAATCTTTTCTTTGATGCTAAAGAATGTTGAAAAATCATTCATTTCTAAGTACATCTTCATTCATTTGACTATAGCAACATCTCAGAATTACTTTTATTTCAACTTTAAAAGATAAATCTCAGTTGTGTTTAATAAATATATATTCTAGATTTATTTTTAATACTGATAGTTTTTTCTTTATTCCTTAGAAAGATGCCAGCTAAATTCTCTGTTATGAGTCAGAAAGTTATTCAAGCCTACTATATTTCATAGTAAATAAAATTAAAATAATTAGACTTCCTCAAGAGCAGAGATAACCCTCAACATATATTGATAGGGACAGAGTAAAGGGACAAAGTAGGTGATTAAATAGTTAATCCCACTAGGGGATTGTAGGTAGAAAAAAATATGGGAGACCACTGTAAGTTAATGATTACTCAAGAAAGCAGTTTTACTTAACCACAAAACCAAGCAGGCTTGCCTAGCAACAAAACCATGCGACAGAAGCACGAGACATGTCCCCAAACAGTAAAACAATGGTGGCATGAGACCCACATCCTGCCCAGTGAGCTCAGTAAGTCAATGATCCCTAGGACATACTCTCTGCACACATAAAAAAAATAATGTATGGAAAGGTGCTCATTGTACAGAGACCTGTAATAAGTTTTACAATCCTGGCTTGACCATTGTAGGGACAAAAAAACTCCCCTGCCCAACCTGGAGGAGGAGCTGTTGATGAAAGCATAACATCTACTCAAGAATGAAGAAGAAAGTGATCTTTTCCCCCTCCTCACTTTTCCTTTGATTATAAGACTGTAGCCCACTAAATTCTCGGGTGCGGCACTCTCTCACCCACAATCCTGTAAGTCTCACAAGCATCCTATTCCTATAAATCGTCTCTTATCCATCACTTTACCTCTTGCTGAATTCTTTCTGCACTGAGACATAAAGGATTGGGCTCCTCGGAGCCCCCCTAAATGAAACCTATTGGTTTCACATGTGACTCTCTCTCTCTCTCTCTCTCTCTCTCTCTCTCTCTCTCTATATATATATATATATACACATATATGGAATTTTTAAGAAATCTGTAGTACTTAATGCATAATTGGTCATAGATACTTTTGAGTAACTAATAAAAGTGACATTTTCTCCCCAGAAAAATGAACATAATTTTATCAGATATTTTTTATAAAATTTATTGTATCGAAACTTTATTTTCCTCAAATGGATAGAATAGGAAAATAATCCTTACAAAGAGTTACGTCTCTCTCAGTTATATCTTTTGCATACAAACAAATTCCACTTTCAGAGAAGTAAATATATTTTTTTAAATGTCTTAATAAAACCAAATTCTATTTCTGCACAAAAGTGTATTTCAAGAGAAAAACAGCTATAGTTTGATTTGCATAAGAAATTGAAATTTCAAGCGGTCTTTTACATGGCAAGTTCCAAGTGATGTTTTATATCCAGTTGATTTTGATTTTTCACTTTTATAAGTAATGCAATCTCTTGCTCAATGTTACTCACAGTATCAGAATCAGTATCAGAACTCCTACAATTTGTTTTTCCAGATATCCATAGCCTTGTGTTAAGAATCACTAGATTCTAAGAGAATATTTGTGTCAGAATATATATTGATCTCTTTTTAGTCAAGTTAATGAGATAACATCTGGCTCAGGCTGAATTATGGATTATGTATTGGTAAAAATGAACCTGATTTCAATTCTAAGACAAGTTTAACAAAAGTATGATTCAAAAGAGTACTAACAGTTCCTAGGTCTGTAAGTCTTGGTTTCCATTAAAGGAAACAAGGTTTATGTTTTTTTCACTCCAACCTAGAAAATCTGTTCCTGCAGCACTGAAAAATTTTTCATAGCTATTTGCCTGTAATCGATGGTTCTGGTATCATTTCAAGGTTCTGGCCAAAGAAAATGAAATTTTTCAGCAGCATCCATTATGGTGGCTGGAGGGTGTTGAATTGAAGATTCATCTTATTTGTAATGCAAAAAGTTTTCCAAGTTTTTATTGAGCTCTTTCTTGTACAATAGTTCTGAGAGTGGCTTTCTTCTACCTGTGATAACAGTGAAATTTACACCAATATTTGAATCAAACACTTGAGTCCTTCCTGTGGGAAAACCTTCAGTGTGCATTAAGATTCACACTCTCTTCCTATTTCTTGATCAAAGTGCTAATCTAAAGCCCTTGTTCCAATAAAATTGATAATATTCATAGCATTAGCCAAGTATATTTGTTTCCAAATAACCAAAATAAGATGAAAACCAGTTGAACAAAAAATGGAATTTGGGGGTTAGGGAATCCAAAGATAATTAAAATAACCAAATTAAGAGGACAGAAATGCAGGTGGACCCCAGTCACTACTGAAAATAGGGACTCAAAAAACCCACAAGAACTTTCCCGCTCTAGTCTCTGCTTTTCTTAGTGGATTTGTTATATTTCCCAGCCCCCCCCCCCAATTTTATTTTTCCTTGTTCTAGGAAACGTAACTGTTGATACCTTCAAGATTTTAAATATAATAACTTCTACAGGGGAAGAATTTATCTAGAATCTCAGTTTCCAGAGACTCATTAATCCAGCCTTGTTCAGATGAATTCTATACTGATCAGTGTGGCAAGTGCCTGAGGTCATATAACAACTTAGAAGCTTCCAGAATAGCAATATGGATAGGATATTGCACCAATAAGATTATAGGGACAACTTGGAAAATATTTCCATTGATGTCACCCACAACATGTTGAAATAAGTTTTAATGCTAATAGATGCTATACAGAAAAGAATACTACACAATGTGGCTACCTGTTTTAAAATCAGACAAACTAAGCCTTTCAAGAATTTCATCAATGTTTAGAACCACCTATTTTTATTCTGCTCAGTGTTTTGTATGACAAATTTTTCTCCATATGGAAGTTGTAGACAGCCTTTAAAGTTTTCAAAAGAGGTTTAGCTTAAAAAATGATAATTTTTTTCTGGTGTCAATAGGAATGCAGCCCCAAATTGGGAACTAAAGACTCAAGTAAGCATTATTAGTTTTATCCTAGAAAGGGAAAATGGTGTATCTCTCAATATTACTAAGACATATATAAAAATAATTAAAGAAGCTTTAGTAATTCTTTGGTAATGACATCATGAAAAAGTAGATGTTTTCATTTTTTATGGTAGAAATTGTCAAATGTATTTAAGAGTTTGGATAAATAACAAATTACTATGTGCCCATCAAACAGATTTAACAGTTATCTATGTATGCCCAATCTTATTTCATCTATATCTCTTTCACTTGTCTCCATAACAGATTGTTTTAAAGTAACTAGTAGACATAAAATCATTTTTCCTGTAATACTGAAATAGGTATATCTGCAAGGAGATTGAAAATTTAACTTAGTTTTATGTGTTTGCTTGAATCAGATTTCAAAGGGTTTTATAGTTTTATACATTGCATTAGGCTGATCAATCTACTAAGTCTCTTTAATTGTTTTCTTTTAATTTAATTGTTCCAGAAGTGGGATGGATTTCTCACATTTTGAATTTTTTATCTCTGTGAGAAAAAGGAGTAGTAACTGCTAATAGGTAAAGAGTTTCTCTTTGGGGTGATGAAAACATTCTAGAATTAGATTGTGGTAATGACTGTATAACTTGTAAATATACTAAAATCCACTAAATTGCACACTTTTATATAGTGAGTTTTATGGTATGTGGATTATATTTTTTTTGAAAAAGGAAATAAAATCAGAACATTTAAACTGGAATAGAATTAAGGTATCTTCTGGCCCAGTGGTTTCCGAACTGGCTGATTATTGAAATCACGTGAAGAGGTTCTGATATAAATAGATTTTCTAGACATTCTTATTTCATAGGTCTGAAGTGAAGCATAGAAGTATTATATTTTAAAAGAGATTCTGTGATTATGATTAATATTTAGGTTTCAAAACCATTAAGAGGAAAATAAAGCCCAAAGAAATGTGATCCCAAGGATCAAGGAGCTAGTAGCAGCAGGAATCATAAGCCAAGCCTCTCAGTTTCTTTTTCATGATCTTTTCATAATGCTGTGCTGCTTCCCATTATAGACAGCTTCAAACCAATTAAACTTGATACACATGATCCTTTATGTCTCCTGTATATCCTATAGTGACCCAAGAAAAGCCATTTAAGCTGGGTTTCTTCTCATTTACCCTAGGCCAACAATCCATCTCTTTCCCATTTCTGCCCCCTTCCCTTCAAAACCCCTGCTTCTCCCTTTGATCTGGAACAAGAGAACACTGAGGTTTATGTTGCAAATTTAGACAATCATGCTGAGGAAGGGGAAGTAGATCAAAATAAATCCACAATTCTGTTTCAACACGATGGATTTAAGTATATTGTTATTGTTGTATTGTACCTGCCTCTTTCTAATTTTGTCTGCCTGCCTTTTCATGCCCCTCTCCCTCCCTCTCTCTCTCTCTCTCTATTTCTTTTTAAAATTTTCTCTACTCTGAGACCATCTTCCTAGTTCCTGGGAAGAAGGTCAACCAAAGCAGAGTTGATATTACTACATTCTACAATATATGTTATTAATGCCTATGCAAATACTTTGTAGCTAAAACAACCATGTGGTTATATGTCTACGGAGGAGAAACATAAAGTTATAAAGGAACAACTATGAGAGAATTATTAATGTGATTTTCACTTTGACCTTTTTACTTGCATGATCTTCATCCTAGTTGGTCTAAAGAACACATTGACCAGGGTATAGTCTAGCATTCCTTACAGAATGAATGAAAGGAGTGTGAGGTCATGATTTAATATGATGATTAACTTAATTACATAAGTTAAGAATTGTGAAGTGGTTAGAGCTATGTCTGACGCATAGTGCTTTTTGAGTGTTATTATTGTTAGTATTACTAAAGGAGTCACAACATGGATTTCTCCCTGTAGTATAATAATGAAGATACTTCTGCCCCAGTTCTTGAAACAAGGTTTACTTCACTGGGGGTGAAGTGTGGGTGATGTTAGGGGGTGATAAAAAGGATTCGGGGATGGAAACAAGAGATGGAGGCAGAAATGTAAACTGATAGAGACCAGATCATCTAATAAACAAAGCACCAAAGACTTCTAGCTCTTTCCTGCCAGCTTATGTTTGCGCACAACTACCTTCAGACATCATCTTGGGCGGAAAGCATTGGAGAGCAAGGCTATTTGAGAGAGGTAGCATTTTTTTCTAGAGAGACTGAATATTAACTGAAAAGATTGTTTAAATGATGAAAGGCAGTAAAGGGACTTCTGCGGCTATTCCTTTGCTACCATGTTGTATTTGTTGTTTTCTTCTGAAAACCCACTATCCTTCCTTCAGTCACCTCATTTGGCAATTCATCTTCTCACACTCTTAAACTGAACATATGGTTTCATTTCTGTGGTCCCACCTCTTAACTCTATATAAGTGTTTTATTTAAAGCTGTGATCCTGTTGTGTAGCATTAATATTAGCGGGTGATATTTTTCTCATGTACAATCCAATGTAAAAGACTGAATAGTTGAATTTGACAGGTATCCCTTCTAATGAACACAACAGTGCCAAAGATAATTCTGAAGCAGTATATTTGAACTCACAAAGTCCTCTCATATGGAATTTATTTTTTCTTCTTTTTTCAGTAGTTACAGATGACTAAGAGGAATATAGCCTTCTAGATCAAAAGCATCTGTGGATAAATTGTGTGCTACATTTTGTGTCCTATATTATGTGGTAAAGTGAATTTTCCCCACTCAAATACATAATAGACTATGATCTTTGTTCTCCACTGGTGTCTCCCTCACGCCCCACCTTGGAAGCATTGGTTGCCTTTGCTATAAATGTCAAATGAACAGTGTTAGGGAAATTCAGGTGGCTGTTGAAATAAATTTTTAGGCCCAAGATGGAGCAGCTCCTCCCTGGGGTGCCACATCAGCAGATTAAAACTAAGATAACTTTCTCATTCCTGTAAATGTTTCACTTGACCAGAAACACTCTATATCCAGCCAGCCCATCCCCAAATGCCAAGAATCTGTAATGACTTCCTTGTTATAAATAAGGTCAGATATACAACCCCAGCCAATCAACTTAAGCTAAACACACTTTTCTTACTCCCCAGTTGTCTTCCTCTATAAAAGCTTGCAGCCCTGTTCCTTGCTTTGCAGTTCTCTGGACTCTTGAGGGTGGAGACTGTCTGCTCTGTGAAATGTAAAATAAAATTTGCTTATATCAACTAAATTGTTCTCTTTGATTATTTTAACATGACCCCTTATAAAATTTTGCTTTGGCATAGCTTGTGTTAGCAAAATATGTCCAAAGATTTCATACCACTTATAATTTTGTGTTGCAAAATGTACCTGAGAGGGAGGTTTTTTATAAAAGAAGGAGCAGATAAAGAATTAATAGACAGAGAATCTCAGGAGTTCTAATTTGATGCATTAGGGACTATAGCCTCCGCCTCCTCCCCACCACCATTTCTGATATTTAAAAAAAGATATGGTTACCAAAGGGGAAATGTGTGGGGGAGGGATAAATTAGGAAGTTGGGATTAACATATACACACTACTATATATAAAAAGATAATCAACAAGGACCTACTGTATAGCACAGGAAAATCTACTCAGTACTCTGTAATAAACTATATGGGAAAAGAATCTGAAAAAGAATAGATATATTTATATGTATAATTAAATCACTTTGCTGTATACCTGAAACTAGCACAACATTGTAAATCAACTATATTCCAATACAAAATAAAAATTAAAAAAAATAAGACACAGCAGAATACACTCATTCTAGACCTTGGAGATAGATATAGAAAGTTCTTTGTACAGGTATGCATGCCAACATGTGTGCATGCTACCCCTTTCTTGTACATGCCACAAATATTGTATTTAGTTCATGTGGTGTGAAGCAAGAAAAAATTACTAGCTCAGAAAAAATTCCAGAGAACAAAACTTTAAGCCATTTCTGTATTTCTGAATTTTTCTTGACCCTATTCAAAATGTGGACTTGAAATGATTAAATATTAGTTCATTTTACAACTATAGAGATTAATACCCTCCTGTGCGGGGTGTGTGTGTGTGTGTTTACTTGTTTTCTGCTGTGTTTCAGAATGGAGTTAACCAGGATTAGTTTTATAGTAATAAAGGACCATATTTTTAGGGAAAAAAATAGAGCAACATGAGATTACTGGCATCATGGTTTTATGATGTATCCAGAGAGACTCAGCTGAGCCCTGGAACTGAAGTCTAGTGCCTTATCCAGACAAATAAGGGATAAGGTGATTAAGGATGGTGCTGAGAAAAGTTTATTTCATTTCATCCACTATTTTGTTTCTGGATTTAGCATCTCCAAAAGTTTGCTCAGGAAATAACGCCATTCCAAGAACGACACAATAAAAAAAATAACTTTTGTAATAATAAAGAGTTGTAACTATTTCTTATCATTTTCACCCATCTTTGAATGAATGAATATCATTTTCAAAAGCCTGATGATCAAGATAGTGTAATTGGGCTGATTTAGTATTAAAGAATGGAATTAGAAATTGTAGAATATGCCAGAGGCTATAAATTTCATTGGTGATTGGGCTTTGTCTGGGATTACCTATGGTAAATTTACAATGTCTAAAATAGTGATGTTTATAAATTAGGTACTCAGTGTTTGTTACATGAATTTGTGAATGCATATTTGAGATTATGCAAAAGAAATTATAGCAACGTATATCTCAGGGAGTACTTGCCAGTAATACTTTGCAGAAGCCAAGTTATTAAACTTTCATTATGAGAAAGGGAGTAGGTGACTTAAAAATGTGCATAGTTAATTATTATCCTCTTTTCTATGAGCTAAGTTCATTTTATACCTGAGTGGAACCTGGGTTTGGGAAACAGGATTCTGCTCAACAGATGTCTGTCTGTACTAGATACATTCAGAAGGAGACTCAAGTAGAAATTCAGCTCATTAGAAAGACTACTAAGGTCAGTGGTTCCCAAAGTTGGAGTATACATATTCTAATTTCTATTAAAAAATGCTATTACAAATTCTTTCTTACATGGGCTGCCGTTTGTCAGGGTAGTATATAAAGTATCTTCAAGTAACTCTGAAGAGTACCCACATTCACTTCTTCCCTTTTAGTGTATTGTGACTTGGTAGATAGTTCACTATTACCCAAAACCATGAACAGTAAATTTCATATGAACATGTTTTTTAATGGTAGAATATTTATAATAGAGTGGAAGGAATGCAGAAGTACCAAAACAATTTTTTTTTAAATCACCCAGAAATTTACATGTTTTCTCATAATGAAATACTCAAAAAGGAGATTTCAAATCACATAATTTTGGTAACAGAAACCCAAATGTTCCAAATTTTCTGACAATTTCCTTGATATCATAAAGCTAAAATGTTGTCTATAGTAGTTAACCAGACAGATATTAAGAAATAACCAAATACTTTTTAAGACAAAAGATTAATTTCAAAGTGACAGAACTTTTTGAAAATAGATGCCTAGAAATGTTCTCATTACTGAGATAGCTCAGTAGCTGAGTAGCTTCTTATGGATGAGCAAAGAAAGTGTTTCTTGAGGTGGAATCTACTCCTGGTGAAGACTGTTGAAATGACAACAAAGAACCTAGAATATTACATAAACTTAGTTAAATAGATAAAGCAGGAGCAGGTTTTAAGAGGACTGACTCCAATTCTGAAGAAGTTCTAGTATGGGTAAAGTCCTATGCTACAGAGAAATCCTTTGCAAAAGGAAGAGTCAATCAATGTGGCAAACTTCATGCTGTCTTCTTTTAAAAAAATGCCACAGCCATCCCAACCTTCAGCAACCACCACCCTGATCAATCAGCAGCCATCATGGAGGCAAGACCCTCCACCAGCAAAAAGATTACAGCTTTCTGAAGGCTCAGATGATAGTTAGCATTTTTTAGCAGTGAAGTATTTTTTAATTAATGTATGTATGATGTTTTGTAGACATAAGGTTATTTCACACTTAACAGACTACACTATAGTGTAAATGTAACTTTTATATGCCCCGAGAAACCAAAAAAACCTGTGTGACTTGCTTTTTTGCAGTGGTCTGGAACTGAACCCACAGTATCTAAGAGGTATGCCTGTAAAACCTCTTAAATGTTTATTTCATATTTTTTTCTTCTTTGTGAAATTTTTGTTTTTGTGTTGTTTAATACAATAGTACATAGATAAAATTTTCAAATAAATGCACGCACTTTTATTAGGAGACACATTCAAGTCTTTAAGTGATAGGAATACATGTCAGAAATGTTTGAAGAACCCTATATTGATTGTCCTACCCCAGGCTTACCGCAAGTACATGGATCTTTAAAGCAGTGAGAACAGTCAGCTCACACGGTAAACACTTCTGGGACCAAGAGAGTGAGAAAAATTGCAGCAGGCATTCACCAGGCAAATTGAAACATCAACTTGACGTTTTTCTGTTATCCTCCCATCCCCTTCCCACTGCGTGTGCAAATATTTATGTCTTTCAGAACATAAATGTCACATGTTTTTAACCAGTATTTGATGAGATAAAGCAGAAGTTAGGATTCTAATATAGAAAATATGACTCTAGAGCCAGTGTTTTAATGACTATTCTTTTTTTTCTTCTTTGTTTCTAACACTTAAAACTTATATTTCACACTCTTGTCAAAATTTGTTGTTGAAATGTCAAAGCCGTATTAAATAATATGAAGTCAGAGCGTTACACTCCTGTTCTTGTTTTTATTGTGAATGTCTTCAGTGTTTCCTTAGAGAGGATGATGTTGGCTGCTAATTTGGATTGATGTTGATGTATTACATAATGATATGTATATAGATATTATCATAGGAAGAAATATTGCTTGTTTTCTTATATATTTAGAGGTTTATAAAAAATTCAGTGTTGATACATATCTGTCATTTAATCTTTTATTATATAGATTATAAGCTTGCTCCCCCATGCATCTATTGCATTTATTAATTTCCTAAGTGTACTGTGATGTACCCATGAATTCCCAGTGTAATGCTTAGTTGGCAATGGTATATTATTAGATCAAATTTAATAATACTTTATAATTTGTGCACTAGTCATAAATGAGTTTGTGTTTATTCTATATTCATCATTTTTTGTTGTTGTTTTTCTTGCTTTGTTCATCTTGCTTATCTTCTTTCCCTATGTAGTAGAACATTTTGAATAGCATGTGTATTTATTATTTTTTCAATCTGAAATACGCTCATTTTACTCAGATGCTATTGGATTCTTCAGTTTTCCTAAACCTTCTAAAGTCCATTTTGGAAGTTCGCATTTTCTTAGAAAGCTAGCATTTCATCGAAACATACAAATTTATTTTATAATATTGTATGAAATTATATCTGTCTGAGTTCTTTTATTTCTTTTTTGTGCATTTGAATTTTAATCTTTTAACAACTTGATTGACATATAATTCACATAGCATACAGTTCTTCCATTTAAAGCGTAATTCAATGGTTTTTAGTATATTCACAAAGTTGTACAACCACCACCACAATTTCATTTTGTGACATTTTCATCACTCCAAAAGAAAACCCAGTACAAATTAGCAGTCACCCTCCATTCCTCTCCCACCCCCAGGCCGAGTCAACCTCTAATCTCTACTTTTTATCTCTATAGATTTGCCTGTTCTGGATATTTCATATAAATGGAATAATATAATTTGTGGCCTTCTGCCCCTGGCTTTTTACATTTAGTATCATATTTTCAAGGTTTATTTTTATTGTAACATGCATCAATACCTATTACTTTTTTGGCTGAATAATATTCTGTTGTATGGATATATCAAATTTTTTTCAGCCATTCATCTGTTAATGGACATTTGAGCTGTTTCCACTTTTTGGACGTTACAAATAATACTGTTATGGATACTTATATGCAAGATTTTGTGTGGATGTATGTTTTCATTCCTCTCGTATTTATACATATACCTAGGAGTGGAATTGTTGGATCAAGTGTAATTTTTTATAACATCATAGTAATGATATTGGTTTAGAAATTCAGCAGAAATAGATCTTAAAACATTTACTGGATTCTTTATTCCTTCATATTTAAAAAAATAAATAAATTCCTTCTGTTTTTCATGGAGGGTTCTGAAATTTGAAGAAAAAATGGGCATTAATGTATATTTCAGACAGACATTTTAAATTTTACTCACCTATAAGAGAGCCATATGGATTTGTTATGGGAAAATAAGCTATTGATTTTTTTCTTATTTGTCTCAAAGAGATGCCATGCAAGATATGAACTGGAACCATAGAGAGAATTAAGAGTTGAATGGGGAATTGCTAAATCTCCATGTGGAAACTCTACAGCATCAGACAAAAATTATTCAGTTATCTGTGTGTGCCAAGTTGCAACTGATTTTATAGTTTTCATAAAGGTAAATGATATATGCTAGAATGTTGTGATTTTACTGTTGAATTCTTTTTCAAATAATTATTTTTAGATTCTGTTATTCATTAGGATGTACGCATATGCATATGTGTTTATGTCTGTAGGTCTACACACACCATACACACATGTACCCACACTTAATCTCTAAAACCTAACAGGTTCAAAATAAAACAAATTATTTTTTTTTCTCCACACGTCTTCACCCTTATTAGCAATTTTATTAAAAGTCACCAAAGTGCAAGGTTGTATAAGATAGAGAACTCCGAATCATCTTGACTCTTTCCTATCCTACAGGGTGCTTCATGGTCTGGATTCTGCTTATTACTTCAGAATCACTCCATTTTAGTTCCCAAACACCAGCTCTCTGTGATCAATCCATATAGGCCTTGTCTCAAATCCTACAGTACCATTCTTATCCTGTTGCCTAGAAAGCTTGATTGGTTTCTTCTTGTTCTCCAAGAATCGGATAGATTCCCTCCTTGATCACTAAGATTTCTAGGATAGAAACCTCATTCTGAATCCTGTTTATTTCCTTTGGAGCACTCCTTAGCATGAGGAATAATTTTTATTTTATTTTTCTTCTTTCTCCTACACTAAATGACAAGCTCCAATAAGGAAAATATTCTGACTATTATATTTACCTTGCAGAATTATTGACATTAGAAGTCACAGACTAAATATTTATGGATTGAAAACATAAAATAAAATATCAAGTATGGGTTAATTTCCTGGGAATTCTTTGGAAGATTTAAACCAGTAAGCAAACAACTAGCAAACTATCAGCTCAGACTCAAAAAGAATGAAATTTATTTTTAAAATTACATATTCTTGTTTCCATATGTGAAAATTGCCAAGAAAAATATAATGTACATCTTTGTTAATTTTCATGAAATTTACAAAGATTAAAAAAAATTCCTTTAAAAATTAATATTAAGTATAAGGCTGAAAAAATTTGCCTTTTCTAGGTAGTGATTGTGAAGGATGTGCTGTAAGATTTATCCTTAAAATAATCAAACACACAAACAGTAGAGAGAACAGTGAATAGGGACAATGCAAGACCATACATTTTCCTAAATATGCTGACATTGTTCAAAGTATTTCTGGATCTTCTCTTGGGACTGTTCTTGGAGGCTACAGCACATTCCTTCATGCTTTCTCTGTCAAGGAAAATGCTTATCATTTAAAGGTGGATTCAGTTTTTGGAACACACAACCAATTTTGAGCCAAGTTTGCTGAGTAAGAGAGTGATTAAGTTGGAAGATACTGTTTAAATCAAAGAAAAGAAAAATAACTGAAGAAATAAGACTAAACTTCATGGTCAGCTCACAAAACTGAACTTGAACTAACTCCCAAGAAAGAAATTCCAAAGGTTTTCAGAAAAATAGAAAAAAACTGGAATAATTTTATTGCCTCATAAATGTGACTTATAAAGTTCTAATAGCTCTGTCTAAAAATGAGCCTTTCCCTATTAGCAATATTTTGTTGATTTTTGTTGTTATTGTTGAAGTATAGTTGATTTACAGCTTGTGTTAGATTCAGGTGTATAGCAAAGTGATTTTGTTATGTATACATTTTTTATATATATATTTATATATTGATATATATGCTTTTCAAAAACTCTTTTCCATTATAAGTTATTATAAGATATTGAATGTAGTTCTCTGTGCTATATGGTATGTCCTTGTTGTTTATCTATTTTATATATAGTAGTTTGTAACTGTTAATCCCATACTCCTAATTTATCCTTCCCCCTGCTTCCCCTTTGGTAACTATAAGTTTGTTTTCTATGTGAGTCTTTTTCTGTTTTGATATTTTGAACTACCTTGTTAATTCATTTAAAACTCCTAAGGTAATTACTTGTATGCTTCAATACAATTTGAGTGCATTTACTGGGAGATTATAATGCATATATTTTTTGGAAATTACTCATAGAGAAAGAGTAAAATTGAAAATTGTTGACAGAGTGTTTGATGGCAATGTAAATGTGAGTATGGCTACTTCAAATTGGTGAGTTAAGTGTTATTTTATTTTTCTTTAAAATTTTAAATTACTAAATAACAATAATATATAATACAATAAAAATAATAAGAATAAATAATAATTATGTCCAATTCAGTTTCTTATTGTATTAAAATTTAATGTAGTTAATTATCAAAATGCTAAAATGAGCCATTATTTTTCTTTTACCAAAAATTAATAATCATCAGAATTGTTCAAGTTAATAGCTTAAATTATGCTTAATGTAGGAATTAACATAGAGAAATTGCATAATAAAATTTATTTCCTATTCATAGATCAAACAACCATGATTTTAGAAATAAAATACTTTAAGAATAATAAACTAGTCAAGGGATATAGCTGCCAGAATAAGAAACCACTTCTCTTTAATGTAATAGAAATGGAATTTGTTAAAAGACAGGTAAACAAGAAATCAGCCCATCTCACCAGAAAACTGGTTTGAATGTTTCTCTGGTGCTGACTCTAATTAAAATTGAATTCATGGGACATCAGGAAGGTGACCTCAACTGCTCTCCTAATTTGTATTACATTTTTTCCCAAACTCAGATACTTTTTTTTTAACACCTTTATTAGTGTATAATTGCTTTACAATGGTCTGTTAATTTCTGCTTTATAACAAAGTGTATCAGCTATACATATACACATATCCCCGTATCTCCTCCCTCTTGTGTCTCCCTCCCACCCTCCCTATCCCACCCCTCTAGGTGGTCACAAAGCACCGAGCTGATCTCCCAGTGCTATGTGGCTGCTTCCCACTAGCTATCTATTTTACATTTGGTAGTATATATGAGTCCATGCCACTCTCTCACTTCGTCCAACTTACCCTTCCCCCTCCCTGTGTCCTCAAGTCCATTCTCTACGTCTGTGTCTTTATTCCTGTCCTGTCCCTAGGGTCTTCAGAACCTTTTTTTTTAGATTCCATGTATACGTGTTAGCATACGGTATTTATTTTTCTCTTTCTGACTGGCTTCACTCTGTATGACAGTCTCTAGGTCCATCTACCTCACTACAAAAAACTCAATTTCATTTCTTTTTATGGCTGAGTAATATTCCATTGTATATATGTGCCACATCTTCTTTATCCATTCATCTGTCGATGGACACTTAGGTTGCTTCCATGTCCTGGCTATTGTAAATAGAGCTGAAATGAATATTGTGGTACATGACTCTTTTTGAACTATGGTTTTCTCAGGGTATATGGCCAGTAGTGGGATTGCTGGGTCATACGGTAGTTCTATTTTTAGTTTTTTAAGGAACATGCATACTGTTCTCCATAGTGGCTGTATCAATTTACATTCCCACCAACAGTGCAAGAGAGTTCCCTTTTCTCCACACCCTCTCCAGCATTTATTGTTTGTAGATTTTTTGATGATGGCCATTCTGACTGTTGAGAGGTGACACCTCATTGTAGTTTTGATTTACATTTCTCTAATGATTAGTGGTGTTGAGAATCCTTTCATGTGTTTTTTGGCAATCTGTATATCTTCTTTGGAGAAATGTCTATTTAGGTCTTCTGCACACACTTGGATTGGGTTGTTTGTTTTTTTGATATTGAGCTGCATGAGCTGCTTGTAGATTTTGGAGAGTAATCCTTTTTCAGTTGCTTCATTTGCAAATATTTTCTCCCATTCTGAGGGTGGTCTTTTGGTCTTTTTTATGGTTTCCTTTGTTGTGCAAAAGCTTTTAAGTTTCATTAGGTCCCATTTGTTTATTTTTGTTTTTACTTCCATTTCTCTAGGAGGTGGGTCAAAAAGGATCTTGCTGTGATTTATGTCATAGAGTGTTCTGCCTATGTTTTCCTTTAAGAGTTTTATAGTGTATGGCCTTACATTTAGGTCTTTAATCCATTTTGAGTTTATTATTGTGTATGGTGTTAGGGAGTGTTCTAATTTTATTCTTTTATATGTAGCTGTCCAGTTTTCCAGCACCACTTATTAAAGAGGCTGTCTTTTCTCCATTGTATATTCTTGCCTCCTTTATCAAAAATAAGGTGACCATATGTGTGTGGGTTTATCTCTGAGGTTTCTATCCTGTTCCATTGATCTATATCTCTGATTTTGTGCCAGTACCATACTGTCTTGATTACTGTAGCTTTGTAGTATAGTCTGAAGTCCGGGATCCTGATTCATCCAGTTCCATTTTTCTTCCTCAACATTGCTTTGGCTATTCGGGGTCTTTTGTGTTTCCATAAAAATTGTGAATTTTTTTGTTCTAGTTCTGTGAAAAATGCCATTGTTAGTTTGATAAGAATTGCTAGTATTCTGTTCAGGATTTTTGTATCTATGTTCATCACTGATATTGGCCTGTAGTTTTCTTTCTTTGTGACATCTTTGTCTGGTTTTGGTATCAGGGTGATGGTGGCCTCATTGAATGAGTTTGGGAGTGTTCCTCCCTCTGCTATATTTTGGAAGAGTTTGAGAAGGATAGGTGTTAGCTCTTCTCTAAATGTTTGGTAGAATTCACCTGTGAAGACATCTGGTCCTGGGCTTTTGTTTGTTGGAAGATTTTTAATCACAGTTTTAATTTCAGTGCTTGCGATCGGTCTGTTTATATTTTCTATTTCTTCCTGGTTCAGTCTCAGAAGGTTGTGCTTTTCTAAGAATTTGTCCATTTCATCCAGGTTGTCCATTTTTTGGGCGTAGAGTTGCTTGTAGTAATCTCTCATGATCCTTTGTATTTCTGCAGTTTCAGTTGTTACTTCTCCTTTCTCATTTCTAATTGTATTGATTTGAGTCTTCTTCCTTTTTTTCTTGATGAGTCTGGCTAATGTTTTATCAATTTTGTTTATCTTCTCAAAGAACCAGCTTTTAGTTTAATTGACTTTTGCTATGGTTTCCTTCATTTCTTTTTCACTTATTTCTGGTGTGATCTTTATGATTTTTTTCCTTCTGCTAACTTTGGGTTTTTTTTTTTTCTTTTTTCTCTAATTGCTTTAGGTGTAAGGTTAGGTTGTTTATTTGAGATGTTTCTTGTTTCTTGAGGTAGGATTGTATTGCTATAAACTTCCCTCTTAGAACTTTTCTTGCTGCATCCCATAGGTTTTGGGTTGTCGTGTTTTCATTGTCATTTGTTTCTAAGTATTTTTTGATTTCCTGTTTGATTTCTTCAGTGATCTCTTGGTTATTTAGTAGCATATTGTTTAGCCTCCATGTATTTGTATTTTTTACAGATTTTTCCTGTAATTGATATCTAGACTCAAAGCATTGTGGTCGGAAAAGATACTTGATACCATTTCAATTTTCTTAAATTTACCGAGGCCAGATTTGTGAACCAAGATATGATCTATCCTGGAGAAAGTTCCATGAGCACTTGAGAAGAAAATGTATTTTGTTTTTTTTGGATGCAATGTCCTATAAATATCAATTAAGTACATGTTGTTTAATGTATCATTTAAAGCTTGTGTTTCCTTATCTATTTTCATTTTGGATGATCCGTCCATTGGTGAAAGTGAGGTCTTAAAGTCCCCTACTATTATTGTGTTACTGTCGATTTCCCCTTTTATGGCTGTTAGCATTTGCTTTTGTATTGAGGCTCTCATATGTTGGGTGCATAAATATTTACAATTATTATATCTTATTGGATTGATCCCTTGATCATTATGTAGTGTCCTTCTTTGTCTCTTGTTATAGTCTTTAGTTTAAAGTCTATTTGGTCTGATATGAGAATTGCTACTCCAGCTTTCTTTTGATTTCTGTTTGCATGAAATATCTTTTTCCATCCCCTCACTTTCAGTCTGTATGTGTCCCTAGGTCTGAAGTGGGTCTCTTGTAGACAGCATATACACAGGTCATGTTTTTGTATCCATTCAGCTAGTTTATGTCTTTTGGTGGGAGCATTTAAACCATTTACATTTAAGGTAATTATTGATATGCATGTTCCTATTACTATTTTCTTAATTGTTCTGAGTTTGTTATTGTAGGCTTTTTCCTTCTCTTGTGTTTCCTGCCTAAAGAAGTTCCTTTAGCATTTGTTGTAAAGCTGGTTTAGTGGTGCTGAATTCTCTTAGCTTTTGCTTGTCTGTAAAGATTTTAATTTCTCCATCGAATCTGAATGAGATCCTTGCTGGCTAGAGTAATCTTGGTTGTAGGTTTTTCCCTTTCATCACTTTAAATATGTCTTGACACTCCTTTCTGCCTTGCAGAGTTTCTGCTGAAAAGTAAGCTGTTAACCTTATGGGGATTTCCTTGTATGTTATTTGTTGCTTTTCCCTTGCTGCTTTTAATATTTTCTCTTTGTATTTAAGTTTTGATAGTTTGAGTAATATATGTCTTGCTATGTTTCTCTTTGGATTTATCCTGTATGGGACTCTCTGCACTTCCTGGACTTTATTGGCTATTTCCTTTCCCATATTAGGGAAGTTTTCAGCTATAGTCTCCTCAAATATTTCCTCAGTTCCTGTCTTTTTCTCATCTTCTTCTGGGACCCCTATAATTCGAATGTTGGTGCATTTAATGTTGTCCCAGAGATCTCTGAGACTGTACTCAGTTCTTTTCATTCTTTTTTCTTTATTCTGCTCTGCAGTAGTTATTTCCACTATTTTATCTTCCAGGTCACTTATCCGTTCTTCTGTCTCGGTTATTCTGCTATTGATTCCTTCTAGAGAATTTTTTATTTAATATAGTGTTTTTCATCATTGTTTGTTCTTTAGTTCTTCTAGGTCCTTGTTAAATGTTTCTTGTATTTTCTCCATTCTATTTGAAGATTTTGGATCATCTTTACTATCATTACTCTGAATTCTTTTTCAGGTAGACTGCCTATTTCCTCTTCATTTGTTTGTTCTGGTGGGTTTTTACCTTGCTCCTTCATCTGCTGTGTGTTTCTCTTTCTTCTCATTTTACTTAACTTACTGTGTTTGCAGTCTCCTTTTTGCAGGCTGCAGGTTCATAGTTCCTGTTGTTTTTGGTGTCAGCCCCCAGTGGCTAAGTTTGTTTCAATGGTTTGTATAGGCTTCCTGGTGGAGGGGACTAGTGCCTGTGTTCTGGTGGATGAGGCTGGATCTTGTCTTTCTGGTGGGCAGGACCACGTCTGTTCATGAGTTTTGGGGTGTTTGCGACCTTATTATGTTTTTAGGCAGCCTCTCTGCTAATGGGTGGAGTTGTGTTCCTGTCTTGCTAGTTGTTTGGCGTAGGGTGTCCAGCACTGTAGCTTGCTGGTCGATGAGTGGAGCTGGGTCTTAGCGTTGAGATGGAGATCGCTGGGAGAGCTTTTGCCATTTGATATTACATGTTGCCAGGACGTCTCTGGTGGACCAATGTCCTGAACTCAGCTCTCCCCGCTCTGAGGCACAGGTCTGACACCTGGCTTGAGCACCAAGACTCTGTCAGCCACACGGTTCAGAAGAAAAGGGAGAAGAAAAGAAGAAAACAAAGAAAGAAAGAACGAAAGAAAGAAAGAAAGAAAGATGAAAGAAAAAGGAAGTAAAGTTATTAAAATAAAAAATTTAAAAAATTATTAAAAATAAAAAATTACAAAGTGATAAAGAAAAAAGAAAGAAAGGAGAGAGCAACCAAACTTGATTGTTGTATAAGTTGATTGTGGAGATTTAATCTGCTGCTCCTGAGGCTGCTGAGAGAAATTTCCCTTTCTCTTCTCTGCACAGCTCCTGGGGTTCAGCTTTGGATTGGCCCCTCCTTTGCATGTAGGTTGCCTGAGAGCATCTGTTCCCACCCAGACAGGATGGGGTTAAAGGAGCAGCTGATTCGGGTGCTCAGGCTCACTCAGGCCGGTGGGAGGGAGGGGTACAGATGCCGGGCGAGCCTGTGGCGGCACAGGCTGGCGTGACATTGCAACAGCTTGAGGCACACCGTGTATTCTTCTGGGGAAGTTGTCCCTGGATCACAGGACCCTGGCAGTGGTGGGCTGCACAGGCTACCGGGAGGGGAGTTGTGGATAGTGACCTGTGCTTGCACACAGGCTTCTTGGTGGCTGCAGCAGGAGCCTTAGTGTTTGATGCCCGTCTCTGGGGTCCGCGCTGATAGTCGCGGCTCACGCCCTTCTCTGGAGCTAGTTTAGGTGGTGCTCTGAATCTCTTCTCCTCACGCACCCCAAAGCAATGGTCTCTTGCCTCTTAAGCAGGTCCAGACTTTTTCCCGGACTCCCTCCCTGCTAGCCATGGTGCACTAGACCCCTTCAGGCTGTGTTCACGCAGCCAACCCCAGTCCTCTCCCTGGGATCTGACCTCCTAAGCTGGAGCCTCAGCTCCCAGCCCCCACCCGCCCCGGCGGGTGAGCAGACAAGACTTTCAGTCTGGTGAGTGCTGGTCAGCCCTGATCCTCTCCGGGAATCTCTCTGCTTTGCCCTCTGCACCTCTGTTGCTGCACTCTCCTCCGTGGCTCTGAAGCTTCACCCCTGCCCACCCACCATCTCCACCAATGAAGGGGCTTCCTAGTGTGTGGAAACTTTTCCTCCTTCACAGCTCCTTCCCAGAGGTGCAGGTCCTGTCCCTATTCTTTTGTCTCTGTTTTTTTTTTTTTCTTTTGCTCTACCCAGGTATGTGGGGAATTTCTTGCCTTTTGGGAAGTCTGAGGTCTTCTGCCAGCATTCAGTAGGTGTTCTGTAGGAGTTGCTCCACATGTAGGTGTATTTCTGATGTATTTGTGGGGAGGAAGGTGACCTCCACATCTTACTCCTCCGCCATCTTGAAGGTCTCCTCCCAAAGTCAAATTCTTGAGACCTTCCTGAATGATTGAGTTTGACCCATTAGCTTCCAGGGTTCTGGGAGAATAATACCTAGTATGACCTCTATATATAGTCTGAATCAGATCTTAGCCTTCCATCAAGATCGACAAAGAAGCAGACTGCCAAATTTAGCAATACTTTTAGATGATGGGGAATAAAAAATGAGGGAAAACTAATTTCCACCACTGTCCTTTTTCATGGAAGCATTTTAAGATGAACAGGTTGTTAATTTTTAGTAATTATTGACACTAATATTCTACACACTAATAATACATACATTAATAATACACTCCTAGTAGGAAAACCCTATTTAAAGTGACTCAAAGATGCTAACGTTGTATAGATACAAAGGAAATGTAACCTTAACATACTACTTGGTATTTCTTATTGTTATTTTTGTTTTCTGTTGTTTATTTTTATTCCTATCCTTATATGTTTTTAGCTTTATAAAACTTACATGGAAGAAACACAGCAAACTTAGGAATGATTAAGATCTGAAAGAAGATAGGTCCTCAGTGCAGAGAGAAAAATGGAAAATGGTAGTACTACTATCTTCATCTTGCAGAGTACAAAAGTCAATATTATTGAAGTGATGGAATAGACCTAAAAGTTAGAGCATTTTATTTAAAAGTTACAGACACAAACTATACAAAATTTTAAATAATATTTATATCATAATCTACATATGGAACTGTGAAGAAGGAAACAGTGAAATCTTTTATATAGGGAAGAATATCAATCAGTTGCTGATGTGAAATAAACCATTTCAAAACTCAGTTATTTAAAACAATCAAATAATTCTCACTCATGTGTCTGAAGGTCATCTGATCTACTCTGAGATGCTCTTGACAGCTCTACTTCAAGCTACACATCTGCTTGGGCTTGGCTCCTGCTGTGGATTTGACTTTTGTCTGCTCTTCATGTCTCTCATCCTCCTTGGACCAGCACATTCATTGGGGTAAATTCTTTTCACGGTGAAGGTAGAAACAGAGGGCATAGGGAAAACACACAAAAGCTCTTAGGTCCAGGTTTGAAAATAGCACAAAAACACTGACTAATACACATCTCATTGTCCAGAGCAAGTCTAATGGTCAAGCCAACATGGTAAGAAAAGGGAAAGTATCTGTTAAAGTTGAGGATACAGATTTGTAGTCAATAATTCAATCTATTGTAGTGTAACCATCAGAAAAGCTAAAATCGGAAACAAGGAAAGGATAACTACTTTGGGGAATGGTATTAGAAGAGAGGAACGATGAGATGGGTGATTACTCCTTTTCATCCTAATCTGTTCTGTACCATTTTGAGTCGTTAGAACATTTGCATTGTATTACTTTGTTGAACAGGAAAAAAAAAAAGCACAGAAGAACAAAACCCATGTGTGATTAGCAAAAAAAAGAAAAAGAAAAAAGGAGAGAGAGAGAAATAAATGACTTTTTAAATTGGCCTTGCATATATTTATTATTAGAAAATGTAAAGAATTTATGAAACCAAATTTTAGGTATTCCATATTTTTATGCATGTGTCATATTAAATCACCAGAACCATAATTAATCTGTCTTACGCTAAAGGTTTTCTACTAAAACATGCAGTTTTATAGAAACACTATGGAGAAGGATTTTGATAATAATGCAATATTATATAATATGATTATATTTACACAAACTATATATTTTTAGAACAATTTTTTTGAGGGTATCTTTCTTTTATTTTACTTTTACTGATTTTATACTATTATATTGCTTTCAGACTGCATTTATGCCAGTTAAATACTAAATAAGAACACAGGAACAAAAATTTATCATTGGTAGAAAAATAATTTATTTAGGATGTCTTGTAATATGTATTTACTTTTATGAAATCTTCTAATTCTTAAAAGAAAAAATACTATAGAAGAGTCAACAAACAGAGAAGGCAGTTTGACAAAAAGAGACATATAGTTTAATAACTGACAAAATGGGTTGAAATACATCTGCTCTGTTTTCAATACTCTGAGTCTTTTTCAGTTATAATAGCTAATCTTTCTGAGCATTTATGATGTTCCAGACTCTAACAAATGTTTCAAATTATCAACTATAATCTTCACAATGGCTCCGTAAAGCAGGTGCTAATGTTTTTACCATTTTACAGATGAGGAAATTGAGTTTTCAGGGAGATCAATGAATTTACAAAGGTGACACAAAAAGTAAATGTTGAGGTAGCAATTACTTTGAGTTTTTTCTTCTTCAGTTTCTTGTTTTTAACTATAATACAAGAATACCTTTCTCAAGGTATCTTCTGGTACATTCATATTACAAAGAACATTGTACAGATTTCAAAGTTGTAATATTACATAGGGTGAGTATACAAATTTGCTCAAGAGAGGAGGGGAAAACCAATGGAAAGTTATTTGAAAAGTTCCTTTAAAAAGATTGTTAAATTTTAGATGACATCAAAGATAAATAAAAATATTTAGAATAGAGATTGGAAGACTCCATAGGGTATTAGAAAGTAAGTAGATGGAAATGAAAATATAAGTAAATTTATGTTTTAACAGTTATTCTGAGAAATCAAAGGCCAGTAAATTGAAAGAAGGCTGAAACTCTATTTATTGATGACTCTTTACAAAGTTTAAATGTTTAAATATAGGTATTTTAAATCATTTTTATTCCTGCATTTATTCTGCCATGTATCTCCTGCTCACTTTTTCACTCAAGTCTCTGTTTTTTAGCACTTTTATCAGCAAGAGATAAGAACAGAGAACCAATTAATTAAAGGAATTTTATTTACAGATCTAGTAAAAGGTTTAGTAAGGATTAAACTACTGGCTTGTTCCTTGCCCTCCCCTGGGTTCAATAGATAATAGACCTAATTAGCCATTAGGAAGAAATGCTCTATTCAGAGTTATAAGTGCACAGAACGGAGCAGTTGAGGCTCTGGAGAACCCATGGCATTAAGAATCCCCTTTTTTACACCCAAAAAATCCAAAAGGAAAATCATAGGCATTATGAGTTGGCATTAAATGTACTTTCAACTACATAAAATGGCTTTAAAATTTCTGTATTCTGATCCATCAGCTCACTGACCAACAAAAATGAGGTTTAATTGCTCTTAAAGGATTCAAAACTTTCAGGGTATCTGTACCATCGTTACAGCAGTTAAGTTTCCAATGGGCTTATATTCCAAATACAGATGGTCCTTAATTAAAACCAAACCTGCCTGGTTATAGCTGCAAACTCTTTAAGTCGGTGAAATCCCCTCCTTAAAATTTCTTCATTTCACACATACAGGGCACAGACGCACACAGATATTTTCTTTATTTTATGAAAGAGAACAAGGGATAATTTAATTTTTCTGTTACGAAAATTATAAATCAGTATATTACTGATCACAATGGCCTTAATATTCCCCTCAGCTTGAGTAAACTTTAGACAGATTTATTCTTGTCTATAGTACCACTACCTCCCTTTTCTTAGAGATTTACTTTAGAAAACTTGTAATTACAAATTCTTTCTCTGCCCCCTTTGAAATGTACATAAATTCCCTTAAAAGTCTCTTGACAGTTTTATGACCCAGGGGATGTCTTCCTCAAGGACCTGGGAGCCATCCTTTTAAAACATAATCATCAAGGAAGATAGTGCTCCTATCTCCCAGTCTCTGTGTCTGTGTGTGTGTGGGGGGGGGAGGGTAGAAACCTAATTTTAGTGGGTACATCTTGTACCTCCTGTCCTAAAAATATGAGAAAGTTTAATTTTCCTTTGGGTAAGGCCAACCAGCAAACACAGGTGGCCTAAGATTTCCCCCATCTCAGCTGGTAAGGCTCTCTAGCGCTTTGTTTCACTGGAGTTGAAGAGTAGTCTTTTTTCCCCACTGCAATAGTCTTAGACAAAGTCCTCCTTGACTGTTTAACTTCACTCAGTGAAATTTTTCTTTGACATTATTCAAAATACTTTTCTGTGGAGACCCATAATTTTTCATATGTTTTAGAGGGTTTCTGCATTCATATATGAAATATGTAAATATTTATGATATATACCTAATTAAATCTTGTGATTTTGGGTTAAAGAAAGTCAGTGGGCAAAAGGACTTTGAAGACTTCAATATCTCCAAACCTCGCTCTTGAATTATGTTTTATTATTTTTAGTTTACTTTTTTATTTCCCAAAGAGAATAACAAGAAAAGCAACAATTGAAAGTAGTTGAAAAATAACAGACTCATCAAAATTTAAATTCTATAATTCAGTAATTGAATGACTAGCCTATAAACTATTATACCAAATGCCTTTTTGCTAGTTATCTTTAAACATGCCTTTACAGATTACACTCCATTTAAAGTTATTATAAACTAATGGACATTTTTCCCTGTGCTGTACCATATATCCTTGTTGCTTATTTATTTTATACAAAGCAGTTTGTACCTCTTAATCCTATACCCCTATCTCGCCCGTCCCCACTTCCCTCTCCTCACTGGTCACTAGTTTGTTTTCTATATCTGTGAGTCTGCTTCTGTTTTGTTCTACACATTAATTTTGTTTTTTAGATTCCACATGTAAGTGATAAAATAAAGTATTCGTCTTTCTCTGTCTGACTTATTTCACTAAGCATAATACTCTCTAGGTCCATCTATGTTGTTGCATATAGCAGAATTTCATATTTTTATGGCTGAGTAATATTCCATTTTATACATATGCCATATCTTCTTTATCCATTCGTTGGTTGGTGGGCATTTGGGTTGCTTCCATATCTTGGCTATTGTAAATAATGCAGCTATGAACATCGGGATGTATGTATCTTTGCAAATAAATGTTTTTGTTTTCTTTGGATATAAGCCCAGGAGTGGAATTGCTGGATCTGATGGTAGTTCTATTTTTAATTTTTTTGAGGAACCTCCATGCTGTTTTCCATAGTGGCTGCACCAATTTACAATCTCACCAACAGTGTACAAGAGTTCCCTTTTCTCCACATCCTGGCCAACATACGTTATTTGGAGACATTTTGTTGATAGCCATTCTGACAGGTGTGAGGTGATATTTCATTGTGGTTTTGATTTGCGTTTCTCTGATGAATAACGATGTTGAGCATTTTTTCATATACCTGTTTGCCATCTGTATATCTTCTTTGGAAAAATGTATATTCAGATCTTCTGCCCATTTTTTAAATCAGATTGTTTATTTGTTTGATATTGAGTTGTACAAGCTATTTATATATTTTGGATATTTACCCCATATGTTGAGACATGTTCTATGTCAACTTTGATGAGATTTTTATCATAAATGGATGTTGAATTTTTTCAAATGTTTTTTCTGCATCTGTTGAGTTAATCATGTGATTTTTATCCTTCCTTTTGTTAATATGCTCTATCATATTGATTGACTTCAAATATTGAAACATTTTATCATCCCTGGAATAAATCCCACTTGATCATGGTGTATGACCCTTTTTATATATTGTTGAATTTGATTTGCTAATATTTTGTTGAGGATTTTTGTGCTAACATATCAACTACTTTATACTAGAGTCAGGAGTTTTTTATACAAAGAAAACTATAGCAAGTAAAGGAGAATATTATATTGTGAACAACAAGAGTGCAGGATTCTGGGTTTTTTGCAAGATGGAGAGTAGAAATCACTTATCCCTCATTTTCTATTCTTTTGCATGTTCCTCCTTACTCTTTCCCAACACTTTCCTTCTGCTGGTTAAAGAGCTGTAGAAGTACATCAGCAGAATGTGTGGTTTCAACGCTTATCGAGACTTGGGGATAAAGGACAAATAAATCATCTAAATGCATTTGGCACCATTACTAGACATTTTCTTGCCCATTATTCACTGACTGTTGTTTTGTAAAGGGCAGGGTTAAGAGCACGATATGGAGTGAAGCTTCCCAAGTTCAAACACTGATTCTTCTGCTCTTAGGTAAAATGGAGAAATTACAGTGCTAAACATTTAGGAGGGTTGAAAAGGACAAACCATGTAACCCTGTAAAGCACTTAACATAGTGTCTCATCCTATTAAATGTTAGTTTTTGTTTTGTTTATCAGTTATGATGTAACAAACTCTCACAAACTTAGGAGCTTAAAACCACCATTCCTATTGTTCATGATTTTCTGTGTCAGGAATTTGGGAAGGTCTCAGTTGGGTGGGATGACCTCATTCCACATGGCATTAGATGGAGCAGATGAAGCCAGAGGATACCCTAAGTTTCCTTCTTCACTCACATGTCTGGCACCTTGACATCCTTTCTCCTTCTTTTCATGTGCCATCCCATCTTTGGCCCTTTCTCTGGAGCTTTTTCTCCTAGGCTGGTGATCCCAAGGTAGTCTCACTTCTACCATGGTTGTTAGCTTCCAAGAACCTTTCTATGGAAACTTTCAGGCCAGTTTAAAAGTTAAGCCTGCATCTGACCAGCAATCACAGGACTCAATCAGATTTGGTGGGATTCAGAAATAGGCTGAGTTTCTTGGTGAGGCTTGGCAAGGTCACACTGCAGAGGTGCCTGGGAGATCTTTTGTTACCACCACCTTTGGAAAATACACTCTTCAGTAGTTAGTCTATTTACGGTTATTACTACTTCAGTGATTTTTTCCACATTATGTAACCCAAATGAGATACCTTCATTTTTGACTAAGTTGTGTTGATCTTAGTTTATTAGTTCTTTCATTCATCTTTTAAATAAATATCTACTGAATAACTATCATGTGTGGGACGTTGCTCAAGGAACTGTGACTACAGAAGTAAACATTGCAGGTAAGCTCCTTGTTCATATGTTATCATAAAAATAATTCCCCAGGATATGATAGAAAATGACTGACATCACAGATGGGGGAAATGGAGAGCTTACTGTTTGCTGGAAATCATGGCACCCATTTTTGAAAAAGTGACATTTGAGCTAAGATCAGATTGACAAGAAGCCCTATGAAAATATTGAAGAAGAATATTCCAGGTAGAAGGAATGGTAAGTATCAAAGCCCTGAGGTTTTGACTAAATCATCAGCCACAGAAACTTAAAACTCAAAGGGATTTTTAGGGCTGTGATGAGTGTTGGGAAGAGATTTACCTCTCCTAGTAACTCTTCTCTATCTGCAATTGTTCCTAATTGGGAGAATCTTCTCTGGCACTTATGGGAGAGGAAAGTAAGTACTGTTAATTCAGATGTGGAAAAAAAAAAAAAGCAGTATATTTATTTGATCAAAGAGTCCCACCTATGACACCAGGTTAGCAGCCCATTTCCTCTATAAATGTAAATACTGCCCAAACTCCATTAACTAAATCCAACACCTTTTCCTTCCACAGGGTCTGTGTAGGATAGTGGCTTGGACAGCTTTACCAACAGAGCAGTAGTTTCAGTTTCCTCCTTGCCAGAGTTCTCGGACATTTTCAGATGCGTAAATATGGCCTTCAGTTTCCCTTGGGGATGGAGAAATCTCTGCTCCACCTCCAATTTTCTTTCTCCTCAAAGTAACTGTGGTTGAGGGAGACAGCTACAGGGATGGGGGCATGGGACATGGATGGAGAGAGTAACTCCATGCCATTAAGCACGTCTTCACCTTTATTTTCTGCTGCAAGTGCCATGGCAATGTCATGTGACTCAACCAAATGAACTAATATTTTCAGCCTACCCAATGTTCCATATCATCTCTGATGCCATCTTTTATTTCAGTCCCTTGACTCAACAGCCTTAGTTGCTTTGTTTTCCGCGTGGGACTATGGGGTTTGAGCCCTCTGTCTGACTCAGGCTTGGCTTGTACAGCAGAAAAAATGCTTTGAACAATCCACTTCAATCAGGGGCATCTGCTGCTTTTTGGCCTGGTTTAATGTAAGCACTAAGGGAATTTTCTAAGGGGGCAAGGTTGACTGAAAATATTTATGCAGTTTCTTTGAGTCAGTTTCTCCAATAGGTTACCAGCATCAGAATTAAAAAACCAATCTAGGAAATAAGAGCTCAAATTCAAGTCAATGCTTTATGCTTGATTTACCACAAGAGTTTGTTTGTTTGTTTGTTTTTCCCATAGAGAGCGAAAACCCCTTATAGTAGCCCAGGAATCACTGCAAAAACCTAAAAAACAAGGAAACATTTTATTGTCATGTCCAGATGGATCTAATGTTGGCTTGATGGACTGCAGAAATGGCTGAGCTATAAAATTGTCCAGCTATTGACATTCTTCCTTAAGGAGCCTTGAGCATCTTGCCACCTCCTCTCTCAATTGTATCAGACATTTCCTAACGATTCTCCTAGTTTCTGCCTATAGCAATTGTTACCTGTTCTCCTTTTACATGCAGTGTAGATATACATCTCTGTTATCTGAGAAAGGTTAGAACCCTCTGTTAACTGAGGACAAATCTCAGTACTAGTTATTACAATGGAGCAAACCAAGGTTGACTGCCAGCTTGATGAGGAAGTCCCCCTGCCCAGAAGAGAGTGAGAAACAACCAGGGAAGTTATTTTTGAACCTATCCTAGGACTTAGCCTATAAGCACCTACTCCTTATAAAGTAAAGAAAATGCGTTGCTCAGAAAACCATAAAGTTTGGTCATCATTTTCATTGCTAGTTAGATTGACTCCTCTCAAGTAATTCCAATTGGCTTATGAGGCCTTCATTTTTCTCTTCTAGAAAATCATGTATGTCACATCCCATCTTCATTACTAAAACTATCAAGAAATGTTCAGGATCTGAGATTTTAGCCCACTTGCAAGCTAAATTAGCATGTCACAATTATATGTATATGTACATATATACATACATATACATATTAAAATCATAAAAATGTGCAAGCTGAAACTGCACTAAACATACTTAATATTCAATGGGTAAAATTGTACTGTTACTTGACCTTTAAAATTTTTTGTCAAAATACTAAAATCTCTCTTATTGTTGGTTATAAATATACAGAGAAGGGAAAAAATAAAATCATTATTTTTTAGAAACATAGAGAATTAGTGTTTTATTTCTTTGTAAAAACTTATCAAATATTTGAAAAGTGCTTGCCTTCCTCTGGTCTTACAATATTATAATATGTTATTGTAATATGCAGTAAAATACGGAATGAGCACTTTTATTATGTTGAGAAATTTCATACTCCTTTCTAAATGTGGATCAGCTTCCAACATTTGTTCTTTGCATTTTCAACGTTGTGAAATATTTCCAGGAGTTACTCTAATGTGAAATTACTTGGTATTGTCACTTTCTCTAAGATATCTATATCCTTTTAAACACAGTCACTTTCTTTTTTTATGGTGATAGGTTTGTCTTCACTAAATTCCTCTGGCTGCATATTGAGTCTCTCAAACAGTAGCCTTGTCAACATTCCTACAGGCATTTATCTTCTAACCATATCCAATTTCATATTCAACCCCTTCACTGTTATTTCTTTGTTGGACTTTCATCTTTGTTGGCTAACTACCTCTTTTGATTATCCATTTTTGAAAATGTGAAGTTGGCTTATTACTGGTAAGCCAGGAAGCAACATAATTGCACACTTTGCTGTCTATGCATGAACTATATATAAAAGATGTACAGTAACCAATCACCAGCAGACTTTGAGAGAAGTGACCTGATTGGTCATTGATTATGATACACATCTGTTATTTACATAGTGATTATAGAATGAAGGCCTAGTAGTAAAATTTGTGTTTTATACATATAATAATATTTAATATTCCATCGTAATCTGAATCCAGCTGAGATAGTGATTTCATTTTCTTTGGATATGTAACCAGAAGTGGAATTGCTGCACCATATGGTAGTTCTATTTTTAGATGTTCCATTTTTTTTTTTTCTTTTTGCCCCACCTCGCGGCATGTGGAACGTCCCCGACCATGGATGGAGCCCGCGCTCCCTGCAATGGAAGCACAGAGTCTTAACCACTGGACAACCAGGGAAGCCCATGGTAGTTCTATTTTTAACTTTATGAGGAACCTCCATACTGTTCCTAGTGGTTTTCTATTATAGACTCTTGTAGGAAGAGCTATCTCACTTCTGATTTTGTGTGCTCTGTCTTGACTATTGTTGATGAACTTCAAAATTTCTGGGGACGCTAGAAGTTACTTTAAGTCTACTAACCTTCCCTTTCTTCTTAAAATGGGGTGAAGTTTACTACCATTGCACTGGATCATTCTTCATACCTGCTGAGAGAGCTGTGAGATTCTTGAGTATGTGTTCTCCACCTTGATCCCATTTGATAGACTTGAGAATGTCTGTCAAATAATTTAATTCTCTGGAGAAATTCAGAAATAATTTCTGATATAAAAAATTTGCAAAATAAAATCAATACAGAATGACATTTATTTTGGGATAATTTCTCCTTTAAATAAAACCAGGTGATATACAATATAAAGTCTCCAAATACTCTTTACATATTCATTGGTAAATTTACAAAAACTTTTTAATTTTCTAATTAGAAACAAGTGTATAGAATATTAATGTGTCTCTTATGAAACCATTTGGATAATGACATTTTAATAATTTTAAAACAATTGCTAAAATTTATAAGATTGTTGTTATAGTTTTACTTTTCTGTGCCATTTCCACTAATTATAACTCTTGTAACTTGGGTCAATTACAAAAAATATGTTTAACTGTAATACATTTTACTGTAATTATTAACATTTAGAATAGGAAAATTATTGCATACTAGGCAAAAATATCCATAATTAACGTTTGATTTTTGGTATTCTAACAACTGTGTAGTTTGAATGTTGGAAAATGTAATAATGATTTTATTCCTGTACATTTCCTTACTTAACACAGATTTATTCTATATAATTGGTCATGATCTGATAGGGTCAAAAAGTAGATAATTATTAAAAAAAAATACCAAGTGTATTGTCACGGCATGTCCACTGGCAGAAAAGTTTTGAAATAAAATTATTTTCAAATGTTTTCTGCAATTAAACAAGTAAAAGAACTTTCTGATATTTTGTTTTATGAAGGATGATTTTGTTCATAACTGATCATTTTGAAAAAAAATCTGTTATCCCAACTTCAAAATATTTTTTCAAAATAAATTATTTTCAAATATATGAAAGACTTTGAAGAGGTCTCTGAATAATGATGGTAACAGTAGAAATTAAATAAACTTGATAGCTTATATTTTTTTATTGCTAACATATTTTATGACTCAACAGCATTTCAGTGTTTTCCTAATTTTTGCTACAAAAGGGAAGTAAAACAACAGTTTATTGTGGCAATACTTCATACTGACCTACTTTGTAAATTGTCTTTAATCTCTAGGGTACAGAGAAGAACATTCATGTTTTTAAATTGGATACAAAAGCAGTTTCTATCCCGTAGCTGTTGTAGCATAAATTTTCAGATAGAGACTATTAGACATGTCTAAATGTACTGCTGCTCAGCAATTTCTAAACATTTTCTTTGGTGTGCTTTACCTGGGTGAGCTTATTTAGAATTTTATTGAATATTTTAAAGATACAATATAAGTTATTAAACATTTTCAGTTTCCAATAACATTGTTCTTATGGTATGTGATGCAAGCTCAATGCTGTTTCTTCAACATATTGTCTTTTTAGAATGGAATATAGTCATTCAGTGTTTCTGGGAGAGAAAGAAAGAGAAAGAAAAAAGGAAGGAAGAAAGAAATGGGGGGTGGGAAGAAGGAAGGGAGAAAGAAAACTGAAATAAGGAAGAAATAGGAAATAAAAATTAAGCAGTCATGAACAGTTATATTCAGGATAAGCGGGAATATAGGCAGACACTTCAAACATTAAAATAATACCACTAACCTTGGTAATTAAATACCTTAAAGATTTGTTACATGGTATGTATGAAGGTGGCCGAAAGGTTATCTTTGACACATGCTCTTTCCCCACTTTCCAAATTACATATGGAAATTCCTATTGCCTTAGTTATAATCTAGTTTTTGGATGAATATTTAGTGAAATGGGAGAAACACTTATACGGTCCCTCTCTGTATTTAGAAGGTATTAAATAAAGATTTGTTTATTTATATTTTATATTTAAGAAACAAGATTTTTGTTTTCATTTTGTACATACTTATTTTAGCATTCACAATTTGGGAGCTAAGGGGAGGAGAAGTGTGTATGTGTGTGCGCATGTGTGTGTGTGTTTAACACTTGTCTCTGTATCTTCATTTTTATACTGAAATAACAATAAGTAAAAATACTGGTCTTCTTATTAGATTGGTCAGTTCAGATTTTCTTTAAAAAAAGAAGAATCCAGGTATTCTTAACACTATTTTGAGTATAATGATTAGCATTACACTTTCCTACCCAGGTTCAGAAGTGCATTTCTGTTTAGTTATACTCACACAAATCCACTTACATTCCATTCTATGTGAATTAATTTCTTAACCTCCAATTGTAATTATAGAGTTATCTATACTAATTTTAACATGGTATATATTGCTTTACTTAGTCCAAATTTTCAATACCACTTCTCATTTTAATTTTTCTCTAAGGTGTGATCCATCTCATGGTTGGCAAATATAATGAGAATACCACTGGTTGCATCATCTAATTTAGGACAACTAACATTTCAACTCTGAGAAGAATGTTTACTCTTCCACTAATCAGTATATGTCTGAGGAAAGACTTTCTCATGTTGGCTTTTGTCCTGAATTACACCCTCACCTGCCACATTTCCCTTATATTTTTTTCCTATCCTGGAATTTGAGGCATGCAGCTCTTGAGAGTCAATGAGGACATGCTCTTTCACAGGATACCAGGATACAAGTATTAGCACACATATTTCCACATTTATCTTGGCTACCTTCACATTCCAGTGTAGACTTTTTTGTTCTGATGATAGTTCACCATGAAGGATGAGTGAAAAGAGCATACAACTCTCTTCATCATGGAATACTTATAATTGAGTTTTTAAATATAATTCCTTAAATGCATCCTGACATTTTCTAGAGGAAATCTCAAGCACTACACAACACATCCACTCATTTCTCATCGATAAAAGTCCTACTAAATAAAGAGAAGCAGGTCTGTTTGCAGTGATAGAGGCCTAGGTCTTGAAAAAGTGCAGCCTGTCAAGTTCAAGTAAAACTCAAAAAAAAAAAAAAAAAGCACTTAAAAGTTCTAACGCCTAGATATTTCTTTTAATCATACTGCACAGAGCCTGTAGTTTTGATGGTTATAGACTGCCTCTACTAAAGGATGTACATGTTAGTGATCTAAGTTTTATTCTTGGTGATTGCAACCCAAAGGAGTTCAAAAAAGGAATTTTTAAAGGCTTATGCATCTCTGTAAAATATATCTTTTTAATTCAACATTTTATTTTATTTTTTAAGTTAAAATTTCTAATGGGGGGGCTTCCCCGGTGGCGCAGTGGTTGAGAATCTGCCTGCCAATGCAGGGGACACGGGTTCGTGCCATGGTCTGGGAGGATCCCACATGCCGCGGAGCAGCTGGGCCCGTGAGCCACAACTACTGGGCCTGCGCGTCTGGAGCCTGTGCTCTGCAACAAGAGAGGCCGCGATAGTGAGAGGCCTGCGCGCCGCGATGAAGAGTGGCCCCCGCTTGCCGCAACTAGAGAAAGCCCTCGCACAGAAACGAAGACCCAACACAGCCATAAATAAATTAAGAAAAAAAAAAATTTCTAATGGGTAAAAATAATTTCCTATTTTTCTTAGATAAGGTTCATGCCTTATGGATGACTATGAATCATCCTCATTTCTCTAGCTCACACTTTGACAGAGTTTCCTGAAGACCTACTGTTTTCATAAGCCCCGCCCTTATGACCTCATTAAACCTTAATTATTTTCTTACAAATTCTGTATCTAAATATAGATGCACCGAGTGTTAGGGCTTCATATATGGATTTTGAAGAGACATGATTCAGTTCATAAGAGCCATCAATTTGCCAGTCTTGAATAACTAAATATGTCATCAAAAATCTAGTTAAAGTTGTACTGCTAAACAAAATCTAAATAAAAAAAGTTCTGATGTATCATATGTGGGTGTCTCCTTAAGTCAGATAACCTAGTAGAGTCAACAGTAGTCCCTGTTATTTTTTATATAATTACATTAAGAAAATGAGAATCCAGTTTGCTCTTATGACAACAATCAATTGAGGGGAGCCCTGTAATCAATCTGATGCCTCGTCTCAGGTTGGCTTTGCAACATTACATGAATCTTGTTAGGCGGACATCCGTAGAACCATCCCTGGTCCTCTGACTTTCAGCAGCATGTTAGTATGAGGACCTAGGCAGCCAAGCAAAAGGCTCTAGATATTACATTTGAAATAAGACACACACACTTCCTGTGCATAATGGGGTTGGGATAGAATGAAAAAAAAAGCTCTTTTTTTTTTCTTGTCCCTAGTGCTAACAAGTCACACTTTTTCCCTCTTTTAACCACTTGGTGTTAAGGAGGGCTTAATTTGATCTAATAATATGAGCGTGTTTGGAAGAATAGAAATAAAGACTCTAAGTCACTTTAAGGTAGCCCAGCATATCATTTGCTACCATGAACCAAGGATGTGGACAGAGATAATAGAAATGGATCTTGGAGATAAGACTCTGAGTCTTGGCTCTAGTGCTCATTAGTTTGGGTATCTCAGTTTAACACGTTCAAAGGAGAATATCATGTATCAATTTCATGAAATTGTCTTGAGGATTAGATATAATTTCCATAATATAGTAGCTTGTACATGATCAAGACCATAATAAAGACAATATTCTGTATCAGAGTATCATTCTAGGATTGTGGTCTAGAATAGAAGTTTCTCCAGGGGTATGGTTTAAATATTTTTCATTATACTTTAGTCTTGTTATAATTTTAATACTTTAAATATAATCATCATGCAAAAGCAAATAAACCAACACATGCTTTATTGATTGTATTTTAGACAAAACTACTGCTCATATTTTTTTATATGTGATTTCAGACCTCATAAAAGGAGCTGAACCCAGATAGTAGTGTTCTGAGAAAGTGATTATAAAACAGCCCTATTGCAAAGTTTAATTTAAAAGGAATTCAAAAGTAATTGCATGACATAAAATAAAATGAGTCACTGCTAACTTTGAAAACACATTTCAGGATCTGGTGTCAGTTACCAACTTTGTCATTGGGGTTGGTGTGGCAAGTGGGTGAGAACCAGGTCTAAAAATGTTTATATGATAATTTACTCTGGAGCTAATACTGAAGAATGTATACCCTAATCTATGAATTAATCCTTCTTTAGTGTTTATGGAGTTTTTGATTCTTTTCCCCTAAATCCTTGTCTATCATTGACATAACATGAAGAAATAGCAGTAATTGGCTGATAGGTTTAAGAGGTACATTACTAGTGAAAAGTTTGGGCTTCATTAAGGGCTTTTCCTGCACAGATTATAATACACTCATAGTCATTTTCAGGTTGGTTGGCAATTTGAAGTGCTTTGCTGAATCTGAAAATTGTTATATAATCAGTTACAGGCCTTTGTGTATTTTTTGTTCCACTTCAGTAAGCCTAAAGCAATTGCTAGAAGCAGGCAACCCTGACAGAAATGTAAAAATGAGTTGAGTTTTCTTGGTTACTTAACAAGAATCACTTTCTTTTCTCTAGTTATTCCACTCCCCAGTTGCCCAATATTTCATCTCCTGAAGCTTCAATCTTGAAGTCAATGTTTTGGAGGCTGACCAGGTCTAATCTTCATCATTCGCTTTTCTGTATGTTAACATAGTGTTTTAGAGCCTGAGCTTTGGACTGAGACAAAACTAGATTTAAATTCTGACACTAATGCTTACTAGTTGTGTGTCCTTGGGCAAGTCTCAGAGCCATAACTGGTGAACGTGATAAAATAATTTAAAGTCTCTGGAAATTGTCCTGAGGGTATAAAGAAAACAGGGAAATATTTATTCTAGAAAATGTAATAAATCATCGTAAGAACAGGAAGAGTTTGTGGCAACTTCCTTCCTCTCACCCACTGAGCTTGGTGTGACAGGAGCTCTACCAGAGGCAGGTAGAGAAAAATACAGGCCTACTCTTCCCTCAGCCCTAGTTGAAGGCTAGGGCATCTCCCCTGGTTCCATGTTGCAGAAGTTTTATTCTAGGAAAGAAAGGCTGAGAGACCTGGGCTCTCTTCATCCACTCAGCCTCCACTCTTAGGCAAGAAATTCTATTCAGGTGAGGCAGGCCAAGGATGTGAGGACCCTCAATCACTCTCACCACAGCTCACTCAGAAGGCAGAGATTTTCAAGTCAAAAGAGGCAAGCTGAGAAGACCAGAGGCTACTGCTCTCACTCAGAGCCCTGTTTATAAAGCAGGCATCACACTGAGGGAGGCAAGCCACTGTCCACATCTACCACTACAAAGTAGTGGTTCAGAGAGTCTACCCAGAATCATGAAAACATATGTGCACATGAAAATTTGTACATAAATGTTCACAGCATCATTAATCATAATGGTCCAAAAGTATAAATAATCCAAATGTGCATCAACTGATGAATGAACAACAAAACAAAATGTGGTGTATCCATGCAATAGAATGTTATTCAGGCATAAAAATGAATGAGGTACTGAAACACGCTACAACATAGATGAACATTGAAAACGTTATGCTAATTATAAGAAGTCAGTCACAAAAAACACATATGGTAGCATTCCACTTATATGAAATGTCTAGATAAGCATAGAGACAGAAAGTAGATAAGTGGTTTCCAAGGACTGGTAGAAGGGAAATTTTTCTTTCAGGAGTGATGAAAATGTTCTAAACTTAGGTTGTAGTGATGAGTGCACATCATTGTGAATATATTACAAAAAAACATGGAAGGGGCGAATTTTATGGAATGTGAATTATATCTCAATAAAAGTCCTAAGAAATGGTCACCCTCTCCCCCAATAATAAACTTGATTTTGATTTACTCTTTCAAAGCCTTTGATAAACCTTTGTCAATAAATCAGGTCAATCAAGTCAGTATAGTTAAGTAACATTCCTGGTCACCACCAGAGATATAAAAAGTGCAGGAGATAACATCATTTTACTCAATATACTCCCAATGAAAACAGGGGAAAAAAATCTCTATAAGTAAGAAGAAAAACATGCATCGAAGAAAGTGCATAACAATTTTGCTCCCAACTGATATTTACTGATGTGTTAAAAAATTCAACACCAAAGTTTATGTAAAAATGGATAGGATAATCTATAGACCTAAATATCCAGAGGCATAGGAAAAAATTGAAGAAGATATATCAAGATATTAACTATTTTCATCTTTAATTGGTGGAATTACATGCAAGTGTTTTATTTTTATTATTTTCTGTATTCATAATTCTATAATTACATATTTTTATAATCAGAGCAATATTACCCCTTTAAAAAGAGTCAAAGGAAAGATGTAAGTTTCCAAAGAGTAACAAATAATTATTAAAAGTTTCCATAACTTATCCATATGCAAGAAATAATGCTAAGTGATATAAAGAATTTAAAGATACATAAAACTCAGGCTGGCCTTTCAGGAGCTTAACACTTAGTAAAGGAGATGAATTCTGTATATAAATCTAACACAAACTTTAAACCTACTATGTGATTGATTTTATATGTGTATTAGAAACCTTAAGTGCTGGGGGAAATTGTGGGGGAAGATCTTATCTGATAAGAAGGTTTTATGGAAAAGAGGCTTTGCCTTGGGTATGCTACTGATAAATTGTGTTATGACAAAAGTCATTCTTAGTTAAGGGAATAATGTGAACAAATATTATGAAATTTAAAAAAAATAATAATTGAGGCCATAGAACAGGAAGTATAAGGCAGAACTGACAAGAGATAAGACCAGAAAATGATGTAGAGCATGGAACATGAAGATCAGAGAAGGATATTTTTTGAACTTATCATGGATCTATTTTGTTGGGTAGGAATTAAATCAGCAGAGAGTATGTGGGAGATCATTCCCAGGAGAAAGATGAAGGAAGAGAAGAGGATTTGCTGAATGTGTATGAGAATAGTGGCTGAAGTTGGTGAATATGTAGAATAATGGAAGGAAGCTTTATGCTTTGTACATCTAAGGAAGGGCTTGAATTTAATTTGTAGGTAGTGGAGTGCAATCAGAGTTTTCAAAGAAATGGAGTACTAGCATGACATAAGTAACACATAATATGCTTTTCTTATTCTATATAGCACAAAACACACTCTTTTTTTGTGGCCTACTCATTGGTGTATCTCACCCTTTCTATTGTAAATTTTGGGGGGACACGAACCATAACTGTGTGGCATTCAATAAATATTTGTTTAATAAATGGAAAGATGAAAGAAACAGGGGAATGTGTAATACATGATATGGTTTTAAAAGTTTAAATATAAAATTAGTGTTAAAGAACAAGTAGTGAAGGACAATCGGAACTTCAGACACCATAATTATCTCAAGTTATTTGAGAAATGGCTTCTCTAGGTATTCAGATATTAGATAACTGGTTCATATGCTTTAGTTACATCAGAATTACCTTATCACAACCCAGACTGCTGCACCTCATTACCAAACTTTCTGATTCAGTAAGTCTTGGTGCCCAAGACTTCATTTTTAAGAAATTCCCAAATGATGTCCATAACGCTGAATGCCTTGAACATATCACTGAACTCTGAGTGGATGGTACATGGTTGTACTCAGTTAATGGTGACGCTATAAGAGAGTGATTAAAGAGTTTGAGGGTCAAAAACGTTAATTAGAAGCAGGCCATTCTGTGTGATTGGTTGGGGGACATACTGGGCTTTCCCTGGTTGGTCCCCAGTTTAAAGTGGCATCAAAAATTAGGGAAGCTGTCAGTTTTTTTCAGGTTCTAGATATTTGGGGCCAATTATTGCAGGGGTTATTGTTTGGCTTTCTGGATTGGTTGCTAGAGATAGCAACCTGACTTCCTACAAACCTGACTGATAGAAAACAGGCTGGCTTCCCGGGCTAGTAATTGTTACTGTAAAAAAAAATTGGCTTGGTTTCCTGGACTGGTTGCTGTAGATAGTGGGCCAGAGTTCTGTTTTTACATATGGTTTAGCCATTGTCCATTGGTATATTCTGTATCTCAATAAAATGATTGTTTTAAAAGTCTTCATGTTTTGGGACCTAAAGATGGTGGAGAGATAAGATGTGGAGATGACCTTCCTCCCCATAAGTACATCAAAAATACATCTACATGCAGAAAAACTCCTACAGAACACCTATTGAATGTTGGCAAAAGACCTCAGACTTCCCAAAAGGGAAGAAAATCCCCACATACCTGGATGTGTGGGTGACAGGGTCTTGGTGCTCCGGGCTGGTGTCAGGCCTGAGCCTATGAGGTGGGAGAGCCAAGTTCAGGACATTAGACCACCAGAGACCTCCCGGCCCCATGTAATATCAATCAGTGAGAGATCTTCCAGAGATCTCCATCTCAACGCTAAGACCCAGCTTCACCCAATGGCCAGCAAGCTCCAGTGCTGGATGTCCCATGTCAAACAACTAGCAAGTCAGAAACAAAGCCCCATCCATTAGCAGAGCAGCTGCCTAAAATCATACTAAGTTCACAGATACCCCAAAACACATCATTGACGCAGCCCTGTCCACTAGAAAGACAAGATCCAGCCCCAACCACCAGAACACAGCCATCAGTCTCCTCTTTCAGGAAGCCTATACAACCCACTGAACCAACTTCACCCACTGGGGGCAGACACCAAAAACAACGAGAACTATGAACCTGCAGTGTGCGAAAAGGAGACCCCAAACACAGTAAGTTAAGCAAAATGGGAAGACAGAGAAATATGCAGCAGATGAAGGAATAAGGTAAAAACCCAAAACACCAAACAAACGAAGAAGAAATAGGCAATCTACCTGAAAAAGAATTCAGAGTAATGATAGTAAAGATATCCAAAATCTTGAAACTGAATGGAGAAAATACAAGAAATGTTTAACAAGGACCTAGAAAAACTAAAGAGCAAACAAACAATGATGAAAAACACAATAAGTGAAATTAAAAATTCTCTAGAAGGAATCAATAGCAGAATAACTGAGGCAGAAGAACGGATAAGTGACCGGGAAGATAAAACAGTGGAAATAACTACCACAAAGCAGAAGAAAGAAAAAAGAAGGAAAAGAATTGAAGATAGTCTCAGAGACCTCTGGGACAATATTAAACACACCACCATTCGAATTACAGGGAACCCAGAAGAAGAAAACAGAAAGAAAGGGTCTGAGAAAATATTTGAAGAGATTATAGTTGAAAACTTCCCTAACATGGGAAAGGAAATATAGTCAATCAAGTCCAGAGAGTCCCATACAGGATAAATCCAAGGAGAAACACACCAAGACACATATTAATCAAACTCTCAAAAATTAAATACAAAGAAAATATATTAAAAGCGGCAAGGGAAAAGCAAAAAATAATATACAAGGGAGTCCCCATAAGGTTAACAGCTGATTTTTCAGCAGAAGCTCTGTAAGCCAGAAGGGAGTGGCAGGACATATTTACAGTGATGAAAGGGAAAAACCTACAACCAAGATTACTCTAGCCAGCAAGGATCTCATTCAGATTCAACAGAGAAATTAAAAACTTTACAGACAGGCAAAAATTAAGAGATTTAAGCACCACCAAACCAGCTTTACAACAAACGCTAAAGGGACATCTCTAGGCAAGAAACACAAGAGAAGGAAACGACCTACAAAAACAAACCCAAAACAATTAAGAAAATGGTAATGGGAACATACATATCGGTAATTACCTTAAATGTAAATGGATTAAATGCTCCAACCAAAAGACATAGAGTGGCTGAATGGATACAAAAACAAGACCCATATATATGCTGTCTACAAGAGACCCACTTCAGACCTGGGAACACATACAGACTGAAAGTGAGGGGATGGAAAAAGACATTCCATGCAAATGGGAATCAAAAGAAAGCTGGAGGAACAATTCTCATATCAGACAAAATAGACTTTAAAATAAAGACTATTACAAGAGACAAAGAAGGACACTACATAATGATCAAGGGATCAATTCAAGAAGAAGATATAACAATTGTAAATATTTATGCATTCAACATAGGAGCACCTCAATACATAAGGTAAATGCTAACAACCATAAAAGAGGAAATTGACAGTAACACAATAATAGTAGGGGACTTTAATACCCCACTTTCACCAATGGACAGATCATCCAAAATAAAAATAAATAAGGAAACCCAAGCTTTAAATTACACATTAAACAGGATTGACTTAATTGATATTTATAGGACATTCCATCCAAAAACAAAAGAATACAACTTCTTCTCAAGTGCTCATGAAACAGTCTCCAGGATAGATCATATCTTGGGTAACAAGGCAAGCCTTGGTAAATTTAAGAAAATTGAAATCATATCAAGTATCTATTCTGACCCCAACACTATGAGACTACATATCAATTACAGGAAAAAAACTGTAAAAAATACAAACCCATGGAGGCTAAATAATATGGTACTAAATAACCAAGAGATCACTGAAGAAATCAAACAGGAAATCAAAAAATACCTAGAAACAAATGAGAATGAAAACAGGATGACCCAAAACCTATGGGTTGCAACAAAAGCAGTTTTAAGAGGGAAGATTATAGCAATAAAATCCAACTCAAGAAACAAGAAAAATCTCAAATAAACAACCTAACCTTACACCTAAAGCAATTAGAGAAAGAAGAACAAAAAAACCCCAAAGTTAGCAGAAGGAAAGAAATCATAAAGATCAGATCAGAGATAAAAGAAAAAGAAATGAAGGGAACAATAACAAAGATCAATAAAACTAAAAGCTGGTTCTTTGAGAAGATAAGCAAAATTGATAAAACATTAACCAGACTCATCAAGAAAAAAAGGGAGAAGACTCAAATCAACAGAATTAGAAATGAGAAAGGGGAAGTAACAACTGACACTGCAGAAATACAAAGAATCATAAGAGATTACTACAAGCAACTATATGCCAAGAAAATGGACAACCTGGAAGAAATGCACAAATTCTTAGAAAAGCACAACCTTCTGAACCTGAGTCAGGAAGAGATAGAAAATATAAACAGACCAATCACAAGCACTGAAATTGAAACTGTGATTAAAAATCTTCCAACAAACGAAGTCCCGGACCAGATGGCTTCACAGGTGAATTCTACCAAACATTTACAGAAGAGTTAACACTTATCCTTCTCAAACTCTTCCAAAATATAGCAGAGGGAGGAACACTCCCAGACTCGTTCTATGAGGCCACGATCACCCTGATACCAAAACCAGACAAAGATGTCACAAAGAAAGAAAATGACAGGTCAATATCACTGATGAACATAGATGCAAAAATCCTCAACAAAATACTAGCAAACAGAATCCAACAGCCATTAAAAGGATCATACACCATGATCAAGTGGGGCTTATCCCAGGAATGCAAGGATTCTTCAATATATGCAAATCAATCAAAGTGATACACCATATTAACAAATTGAAGGATAAAAAGCATATGATCATCTCAATAGATACAGAAAAAGCTTTCAACAAAATTCAACACCCATTTATGATAAAAACTCTCCACAAAGTAGGCATAGGGGGAACTTACCTCAACATGACTTCACTTTTATAATTAGCTTGAATTAATTTTTTGAAAGTATATCTACACCTAAATTTGCCTGCAAAATTATTTTGAGGTATTAATACCAGCTTTTCTATAGGACTTTTCTTTTTTGTTAAAGTTTTATGTTTAAATTTAATCTTTACTTTCTGAAAATATAATGAATCCCTAATAGTACATCATTTTGGAGCCAGACTGCCTAAGTTGGAATTTTGGTTTCAACTCTTGCCAATTGTTGACTTTGGCCAAGTTCTTAAATATCCCCATTCTGCAATTAATTTCCTTGTAAAACAGGCATAACAGTATCTACTTCATGATATTTTTTGAAGATTAAATTACTTAACGTATGCAAAGCACTTAGAAAAAATACCTCGTACAAAGTAAGTGCTAAAAAAATCTTGGCTATTTTTCTTAGTATTATCTATGGTGTTGAGAAAGAGGAATTCAATGAGTAATTATAACAAATGCCCTGAATTTCATTTTAGGTAATGAACTATGTCCTAATACTTCAAATACAAGTAATGCCAGGACTCGAAACAAATTCCATGCAATAATTTCAACAGAGTAATTTTAGCAATTTAGTGAGCTCTATTATGCTGTTTGTGTTGTTGTGTTAAGTACTGTTTGTGATCCTTATTATTGAATTGAGCAGAAATAATACTTGGAGATACTCAGTGTTACCATAATGAATGTAGGATTCAGATATTCATGAACTACCAGTTAGGGTTCAGTGAAAAAATCTGGATCAGCTCGGGATTAACAATTTCGAACATGAAACAAGTAAACAGAGGAATTCAGTATAGCAGCACAGAAGTACTGGATTGGAATTTAAATATCCAGTTTTAAATCTTGATTATGACAGATAACTGTGTAACATTGCTTAACTTTATCATCTTCAGTTTTTTGGTAAATGGAAGTAATAACATATTTTATAAGTATTTTGAAGATTCAATGAGTTAATTTCTGAAAAATTAATTTCCATAAGTGTTGTTGGTGTTTTTCTGGAAAAGTGACAATTAGGTATTTTATTACTTAGAGGCAAGAACTATATCTCAGTGTGAAATTGTTTCATGGATAACCTTACAAAAGAAAGACTTTAATCCTTCTCTAAAACCAACCAAAACCAACTTAAAGACTTAACAACTTTTCCAATGAAACTAGGATAATCACATAAGTCAAAACCAGATATTATGATACATCTATTATGATATATCACTGCCAAATACAGGACAGTTTGAATGACACCGAAAGATGATTATAAGAGCATCTGTGTTAGCTTTGCTGACTCCTCAACACAGAGATAAAGGAAATGGAAAAACCTTTCAACAATTACTTACTTTGAGTTGCAAGGTTCAAGTCTACCTTGGGGAAGTACAGGGCACCCAAATGGGACTAAACAGCAGGAGATGAGCTATTTTCATTTTCTATTACCCAACCTCATTTTGGGAAATGTCTTTGTGATCAGACAGGGTAAGGGAAATAAGACCTTTGACTTAGCAACAAATGACCACAGTCAGGGGATCAGATACTTAAAATGGCAAACACTAAAGCACCAAATGGAACCTCACTAAAGTACCTCATAGAGAACTGAGACAGGAGAAATGTTGAAAACCAAGGAGAGATGCGTTCCCAAGGCAAAATTGTTGAGCAGGTGTTTTAAACAACATTTCTGAATTGCTAGCTGCTCCAGATCATTCCTTTTGCCCCTCCTCACAGAATGCTTAATCAAATTGCTGAACTACCTAGAAATGATCTCATTCAAAAGCTCCTAAGGCAGTATATTAGTGAGGGTTTTCCAGATAAACAGAACCAACCAACAGCATATAAATATATAGAGAGATTTATTTTAAGAAATTTGCTTTCACAGTTGACTTGAGGTTTCCAAAATCTGATGGGATAGGTGGGTGGGCTAGAGACTCAGGGAAGAGTTCTTGTTCAAAGACAGGCAGGTGGCAGAATTCCTTCTTGGTAAGGAGATGTTAGCCCTTGTTCTAGTTAGGCCTTCAGCTGATTGGATGTGGCCCACCTACATTATGGAGGACTTTGGCTTTATTCAAAGTACATTAATGTGAATGTTAATCTCATACCAAAAATACCTTCACAGAAACATTCAGAATAATGCTTGACTAAATATCTGGGCACTGTGGCTCTGCCAAGTTGATACAAAAAATTTATCATCACAGGCAGTAAAGAAGTAGTGTGGTTCTTAAGCCAAATTACTGAAACTTTAAAAGTAGTAACAAAATGTCAAAAGCAAAAGGAAAATTAAAATATTTTTCAATAGAAAAACTTCTCAAACACACAATCTTCCATGTCTTCACAAAATTAATGTGAAATGGACTTTCTAAAAAAAAAGCAGGTCAGATTATATTACTCTTCAAACTTTCCATTGGCTCTCCAGTTCACTCAGAGAGGGGGGAAAAAAAAAATCTTTGGAATGACTTACAAAGCCTGACATCACTTGATCTCATTAATTCTCTGACCTAATCCCCTTCTACTTTCCCCCTTGATCACACAGTTATAGACACACTGGCCTTCTGATGTTTCTTGATATTCCATCATGCCTTCCCCTTGGGGCCTTACACTGGAATTTCCTTCTGCCCTTTCCGAGGTGGTTGCATGACCAACCCCTTCACTATTTCCCAGTTTCTGCTCATTGTCGCCTTCTCAGGGAGACCAATGCTGTCATCCTATTCAATGCTGCACATTTCCCCCGCACTACTTTCACACATTCACCTTCCTTTCCCTGCTCTATGTCTTCTTTCTTCCATAGCAATTATCATATTCAAACGTTCTGTATTATGTACTTATTTATTATGTTTTTACCTTTATCTCCCCAGCCCTGCTAAAGCATAATTTAACTGGGCAGGGATCTTGGTGTGCTTTGTTTATTGATATATCTCAAGCACAAAAAATAGTACCATAGCAAGTAGACAATAGATTTGTTAAACAAGGAGGTAGATGGATGAATGAATGAAGCAATCATCTGAAGAAGAAGGATATATAAACTATAGGGTTTCTATTCTAAAAAAAAGCAGGAGCCAAGAACATTGAAAATGAGCTATAAAAATTAGTAAATATATATAGATAAAGTAAATTTAAATATCATTTGTTCAATGCTATGCAAAGAAACTTGATCTGATGATGTATTATTTTTTAGAAACACATGCATTTCCAAACTCTATCTTAAAAGACATGAAATATTCACAGTCCATATGTCTGAAAATATTGAGAAATCTTAAGGCATGACCTTCCTTAAGCACCAGGACAAGACGTTTTTGTCAGTGAATTATTTCAATGAATTATCATTCCAGGAATGAGATAAATTCTGGTACAATTTAAAATGCCACAGTGCACAATAGAAGAAAAGTTTCCCAAATTCATTTTTGATGCTACCCTAAGACTGCTTCACATGATAAAACTAGCAGTTTAAAAACTATTACCTAAATTCACTAATGAATTTAAATGCAAAAAAATTAAATGTTGGAAAATAAAATGAGGAAATATATAAATACATATTATAATATTAAAAATGGCATTGATTTCAAGAATATAAGAAAAATCAAGCTAGAAAATTCACTATTGTAATTTACCATTTTAAATATTGGAAAATGAAAGTTTAATGTAAATTTTGACAAAATTCAAGTAGAATCAGATAGATACTCTGTATATAGTAAAATACACATTATTTCTTCCATGTAACCAGCACTAACTTTAACGTGAGTTAAATAACCATTGTTATTTAACAAATTAACATTGCCTCAGAATACTTACACAAGTGGGAAAAAATTAGATTTATAAATATTGGATAGGAGGAAGACAAAAAATAAATTCTTGTATTTCAAGATTGATTACTTAGAAAACTTAAACGATGGTTCAACTTAACAGTTTTTCTCTGGACTTTATTATGGTACAAAAGCAGTATGCATTCAGTAGAAACCGTTCTATGATATTGAATTTTGATCTTTTCTGAGGCCAGCGATATGTAGTACCATAATCTCTTGTGATGCTGGGCAGGGCAGCAAGCCACAGCTCCCAGTAAGCCATGTGACCACACAACCACATCACTATGAAGGTAAACAATCAATACACTTACAGCCATTCTGTACCCATACGACCATAACTGCTTTTTAATTTCAGTACAGTATTCAATAGGTTACATGAGATATTCTACACTTTATTATAAAATAAGCTTTGTGTTAGATAATTTTGGTCAACTGTAAGCTAACAGTAAGTGTTCTGAGTACGTTTAAGGTAGGCTAGGCTAAGTCACGATGGTCAGTAGGTTAGGTGTATTAAATGCATTTTCAACTTATGATATTTTCAACTTATAACGGGTTTATCAGGACGTAACCCTATCAAAATTGAGGGTGATCTATACTAGAAACAAACAATTTAGCAAATTTACTAATTTTAAAACAAAAAAGGCAAAACAAATGCTTTATATAAGTTAAAAATAACAAATATAATGGCTAATATTTCCTATTAACAGTAATCATAACAAAAAAACCTAGGTAAGTATTCAACAAAAATTACTTGGATCTCTAGAGCATAATATGAAAAATTGAAAGATTTAAATGGAACTTGTTACTTTTCTTTCATATGAAGACTTTCTATGGTATATTTCATATACAGGGAACATACATTTATACACAAATGACATTTCAATGGCAATCACAACCCCTTCCTTGCAGCCTACTTTTAACAAAATAATATAAAATTCCTGTAGAAAAAAATAATAGTGCAAATAATTATTTTGAAATATAAGTGACAATATTCAGAAAATTTCTGAAAAGTAGAGTAAGGAGGAAAAATTAATCCTTCTGTTTATTCAAACACAATGTAGCAATTAATGTAGGCTGAAACTAACACAATGAAGGTATAAATATATTAATTAGATATAATTGGGAGAGCAAATGTATATGACAATTCCATAGATGCAAAAGAAGACATTTCAAATCATTTGGGAGAAAATTGAGTATTCATTGTGACAGTTAGCCAGCCATTTGTAGAAAAATAACATGTAACTTTACTTCACTACTTGTGTCAGAAATAATTCCAGATGGATCAAATATTTAAATGTCTAAATAGGACCAGAAAGTTATTAGAAGAAAAATCATGAATTTTAAAACGATAAACTTGGAATGGAGACAACATTTTAAAACATGGCAACTTATTCAGGAAAATGATAAATCTCACAAAAGATTCAAATTTTGATTACATTTTATTACACTTTACTAGATAGAAAATTAAAGTATAAAAAACAAAGAATTCTTAAAAACTAAAAATGAAGAAAAACTCTATTGCCAGAAGAGAAATCACAGAAACACATGAACTTACAAACATCTAAGATGATGCTTTTTTTCACAATAAAAGAAATGTAAATTAAATGAGGAAAATGTTTCACATATGATGGCATATAATTTTATATATTGATGATAGTATTTGAGAGGAAAACACACCCATAAATTGTTTCTGGGACTATATGTTGATGAAATAGTTGCAGAGCACAATTTGGAACATATTGTAAATTATAAAAATCATGTATTCTTTGGCTCAGCAATCATCATTTGCATAAAAATATAGATTTCATATATATTATGTGTGTATATGTATACATTTTATATAGTCTCAGTGTAGAGACATATATTCATAAACATTGCCTAGAATTATAAATAAGTTATTAAGAGTGATCATTTCTGTGCTAAACCCAGGATGCGGGAGTGGAGTGATGAGTGTTCAGAGAAGAGCAAACAGTATGGGGAAATCTTCAGTCTTCACTGTGAATTCATCAACGTTTTTTAAAAATGTCTTTAGTTTTAATTGTATACCCTTTTTACTATTTTTTTTCACCATAAGCTTTGATTGCTCTTTAGGTTTTATTATCCTTGGTGTTTCTTAGGTTTACTTTAGTTCATGGTACATGGTAATTACTGATCATGAAGAATCTGCTCTAATTAATTAGTTGATCAGTTATTTTTGATGAGTTCAAAACCCCAAGCCAAAGCTAAAACCTTGACAATAAACAACACCTAAGTATATAGTTCCAACACAAACCATTTAAACGCCTTCCCCCACCAGAAATAACTACTATCCTAAATTCTATGTTTATCATTTTCTTGTTCTCCTCTTTATATAATCTTGTGTCCACATATTAATTTATAAAGTATGCTTTTAGCATCATAAAAAAGGGCATCAAGTTATAAAAATGTGGGGACTTAATTTTAATTTTAAGCTTCCTATTACATTCCTAAAATTCATTCATGTTTGGAAACATTGCTACAGTTCAATTTTTGACTGCTGTTAAATATTCCGTTGCATGAATATGCTATAGTATATTAATCTATTCTCCTGATGATCAGAGGTAGAGTTGTTTCTAAGTTTTATGAATTGCTCCTATAAATATTCTTGTACATGTGTTCTGCTGTTGATATATACTTAAGCATGGAATATTCAGGTACCAGAGAAAGTGTCTGTTTTCCAAAGCAGTTGTACAATTTACACTACCACCAGCAATGTACAGAGACCCTGTGACTGACATCTTCAACACGTAGCTATTTTCACACATTCTGTTTTTTTTCCCCAAATAATTAGGTGTAAACAGAACTTCATTATGGTCTTGAGTTTTCTGATTATCATTGATGTTGAATATCTTTTCATATGTTTGTTGGTCATATGTGTTTCTCTTCCTTAAAATGCTTATTTATGTCTCTTGCTCATTTTTGTATTGGGTAGTTTGTTCACTTCTTAACGATTTTTGTTATTTACACATTTTTGACATGACAATTTTAAATATGATTCCTTTAGTTTGTAATTTGCCATTTTCACTTTCTAAAAGTGACTTTTGATGAAAAAAGTTCTTAAATTTAATTTAGTGGAACACATCTTTTAAAGGCTATCGTTTTTGTGCCTTGTTCTAGACCTCTTTCCCTCCTCCAAAGTTTAACATATATTTACCTATATTTTATAGAAAAAGTTTTTAAGTTGTTTTTGTCATTTGTCCTTAATCTGTTTGGGTTAATTTTTGTGTATAGTGTGGGGAACAGATCCATTTTTCATCTTTTCCCACGTGCTTAATTAATTTCAAAGATCAATTTTGTTGAGTAGTTTCTACCTTTCCCATTTGATTGCTTTTCTAATTAAAAATGGAAGCAAAGGTAAATAACAAACACAACCCTAGGATCTAGCTTTAAAGCTCATTTCCTTGTCACTAGTCTCCTTAAATAGATACACTTTGATCATTCCAAATGATACTATGTTCTGTTTTAGGAATCACTTTCTAATTAAATATTAGAATGGGAGAGGTTTACATGTTCATATGTGTCCTGTGTTAATTTTCAGCATTTCCCCCCCCCCCTCAAATTCTGCTATGAATGAACTTAGACAATTCAAGGTAGGGCACTTAAGTGTCAAGTTGTAAAGCAGTGTCCAGGAGGCTTAATTCTCAAATAGAAATATTGACATATGATAATACTGTAACTTTTACTGTATTTTTATTGCTTCTGGGCACTATTCAACCATTCATACATGCATTATCTCATTTCATACTCACAATAAGCCATAGAGAGGTTTGATTAGTCTCAGTTTTCTACATAAGGAGGATTAGAGAGGTTATATAATTTGCCTACATCATACACATCATGTTTAAAGTGATTTGAACCTAATTCTTTCTCATTCAAAAGCACGTGTTCTTTCCCATTATATGAAATTATCTTTCTACGACCCTAAACTATTTTTGTTGTTTATTCATCCCGTATTGTCTATCAGTGTTTCTAAGGTTTACCTCAGTAGCTGACTGAACAAGCTCATATTCAGTCCAGGCCCCCTCTTCATGGATGGGTCTTTTGTTAGGTGCCAGGATTTTTCTCTTCTCACATGCTGCTATAAATGAACCAAGACAGTAGAAGGTAGGACACTTGAGTGTGAAATTACGAAAGATTATCAAAGATGTCCAAATATTAAATAAAAAATATCGTTTTCCAGTATTCAACTCAGATCTGAAATGTAATTTCTTTTTTTTAATGTTTATTTTAATAGAGAAGCTGAAAAAAGTGTGTAAATCGAGTTATGAAGATCCATGTAGCAAGTGTGTTGCGCTATGTAAATTTCACCAAGAATATATAAGAGATGTACCTTCCTGACATGGAAGTTATTTTACTTTCAGAGAAGTTTTTTGAAAGTGCTCTTGATTTTTAAATAAAAACTTTCTTTAGGATTTTGTACAGCAGTAATTGAATAATAACCAGAATATAATTTCAACATTAAAGTATGACTACTAAAATATAAAATAATATTCACCAGATGCCACCATATACCATTAGCCCATCGAGCCCAGTGTGACAGTGATCCTTTCTCACTGTTAGGGCAGCACGGCCCAGCAATATCCTTGCTTGCAGATTCTGTCTTGGATGGTCCACATGCTACTATTGACTCCAAATTCCCTGACAGTATAAACACTGCTCTCTGATAGAAGGTTGGCTGAGGCAATCATCATTTCCAAGGGAGTAGCCAGCTACTTACTGAGTTAGGTAAAGCTGCCAGACACGTTGTCAATCCTCTGTGCTGACACAGAAGAAGACATATCAAGAATCCCCACTGAATTGTGTTTGGACCCTGCTTGGGTACACAATACCATTGCTATCCCAGATTTTTTCAGATATCAAAATGGGAAGACTTTCACTGGTCTCACACATACTAATATTTTTGTGAAAAGGAAAAGTATTTCCATATGAGCATAAGAGCTTCTTCTCCCACATTTTCCCATCCTCACCCAGTGTGTTAAGATTATTTTTTGCTGTCCAATGTGTTCCTATATACATTTTTGTGTGTGTAAAGAACAGGGTAAGGGATGTATTTGTATAGGCCAATGGGGATTTTTTTTTAAATTGTGGAGTATCTGATTGATTATGTCTGTGAGATAATGAAAAATACTTTTGTCATATTTGCCTTTAACCCTGAGCAGAGAATTACTAAGTGATACACAAGCAGATCACCTGTGTTTCAAAAGTATTCCTTCCTGTCCCATGGAATAATAGCTACCCAACTTCACCCTGGTGATGAGGGTTAATTATTCCTGCCAGTATGGTAATACTTTCCATTGCCTCCTCAACTCTTGGCGAGAGGAGCCTAGAAGTTAGTAGGTGGTTTGCCATAGTTTTAAGCTGAATGAGACACTTAACTTTGTGTATGGTAGGAGTGATCCTTCTCTGGGAACCTGGATCTCCACATTAATAGTGCCTAAAATTGTGTGTCAGAGAAGCAAAATTCCCTATGTGGGTCACTGTTGGGCCCACTTGCACATTCAATCCTTGGTTTTTAATTCATGTACTCTAAGGGGCCAACAGCTTCCGGGTATTACAGTATGTGATACAGGCAATGGATTCCATGTACAGGTATATAATCCTTCTCTCTTATGTGGTAAAGTGGATTGGTTATCTTCTATAATGTAATATTATGTGGAACTGTGTCCTGATGAGTCAAACACTTTATAGGAAAGGTAGAACCATACCCAGAATACGTATCAATTCAGGTCAAGATGGATCACTGCCATTCCAGGTTGGGAAAGGTCTAATGTAATCAACATCCCACCAATCCATTGCAATCCAGCAATGGTGGGACTTAATGCAACAACAGTAGCTGGTCCAACTTTCATGAGGGGAAGCCCACATTATTTGGTTCAATGCATAGTGTCCTTCCCATTGTGCCTACTCTATTCATGTGCCCATGTAGCAGATCACTGGTCACAATGACCTGATGATGTCAGTTGGCTCAGCCATTCTTGGGTGTTTAGTTCCAATAACTGTGTGAACGGTGTCTGCTGGGCAAAGCTATACAAAACAAAGTTCTTCACACTTTGTATCCACTCTCATAGGCCCACCTGCGTGATTATTCCAAAGACTTTTATGTCCCCTAGCTTCTAGTTTTTAAATTTCCTGGCCACTGACCAACTAGCTAGTTCACTTAACATTACTTCCCTTTGCACACAAAAAAGTAGGTAACCGGGTTTGCCACCTGAAGAACTGCCTTTAGGAGAATATTCCCTCATAACCACAGTCATGGTAAAGTGAAGCTGTTTAGAATTAGCTCAGTAAACGGCCATAGGTCAAATCGGCAAAGAACTGGGGAAATCATTGTACTTTACAATTGTCATTGCATTCTGAGGGTCTCTTTCTCACTGGAACGCAGTCTTGATTTCAATTAATGGGTTTACCTGTTGGAATTGGCTCAAAGAAAAATTGGACAATAGATCTTGATAGTACAGCCATAAAATCATTTTTCCTTGATGTCTTTTAGTTGTACAGATTAAGTAATACCCTTGTTGGCTATTTATCTATTTTACTCCTAGGAACATGGTGTCTAAAACCATCTTCATAGCTCTCTGCGAGTTAGCCAGGCCCCTCTGACTGCCACTTAAACTTTGCAACTTATTATAATTAAATGTTAAACACAGACACCTGGCTTCTATTATTTTTTTATTTCTATATTCCCATTGCTTTCAGGGAGTCCAATTCTGTAATAGCATTTCCTATTCTGCACTACCATCAACCCTGGTCTACGTTGCTCATCTTAATAGTGCATTTCCTATCACTTGTGAAATAGAATGCCCTCCAGTCCCTCCTGTGGGACAGTTTTCTGCCTTACATAGTATACCCACTCTTGCATACCCAATATGTTGATCCTTTTAATCTCTTCTTCCACCATTTACTATGTCAGTTTTAACATTTCTTCTTCATTTAGTGTGGGCCATCACTATTCATATGCTTCCAAATGCCAAATGAGCAGCTTAATAGCATCCTGTCCTGGTGGACTTGTCAGTGTATTAGATTCTGCTGTCACAGGGGAATGCACCTATATTAATAAATTCTCATTTATCCAATTTTGTATTACCTCCTGCTTGATCATAAACATTGAAGATACAGTTCTGTGTAATTCTCTACCACCTGATCCTGTGACATGTTGACTATAACTTTGACTATAGTTTGATTAAATTATAGATTCCTTTATCCTCGCAGACCAAGCACTTCACTGGCTGCATTTCCTTCCAATGACATCCCTTTCCAATTTACCATCAGTGAAATTTTAACAATTTGCTACCTCAACATTTGAGGGGTTATCATCTGACCCCTGATCTGTCAGTAGTTCATCTGACACTAGTGAAATATTTCACTTTTTCATCCAGCTAAGAGGTAATCCAGTTTCAGAATCTCATTTTAGAATCTGCTCCCTATGGCCACTTTTCACAATAACTGCTTTAGGTCAAGTTTCCTAGAAAGTGACCCTGTGATGGACATTTCCACATAGGATGTTGTTTGAAAATAGCTCCTAGGAACACTTTCACTAGGTAGTCAGTTATGCCACAGGATAAAATATAACATGAGCGTGGCCAAGGTCAAAAGGAAGATAAGTACAACCCAGGGAACAGACCAGTGTGTGATTTGAGGTCACTGAGAACAGAGATGAAGTCTTCTTCATCTATTATTTTTTAAAAAGTGTGTATATTTTTTTTCTATAGAAATCTCGGAATTATCTTCTTATATTTATTTTTGGTTAATATTTGATACTAATGTATTTTATTTATAATTTAATTTTTATTACTTTTAAAAAACATATCAAAATATAAAAATGAAATCAGCATATAATAAAATGAAGGAAGAGAAAATATTTTGGAAACAAGTATAGAAAAATGTGTATCTACCTCTCAAATATTATATAAGGAGGTAATGTCATTTGAATCATGTTTTAATAGTGAATTCACAACACTCAGAACTAAATGTTTCCTATCAATTCAAAATAGAGACTTTATTAGGTTATACCTTAATTCTAGTGAGGTATTTATAATTTTAAAATACTTTGAAGCTGGTTTAGATGCTCTCTTTAAAAAAAATATATATATATATATGTGTATATATATATATATATATCCAGTCAATATTTGTCTCCTGAGCTCTTGAACACACACACATTTTTTTTTTTTTATTTCTAACTGGATTTCTCCTACGTATCTCAAATATACCATATGCAAATTTGATATCATTGTTTCATCAACACCGGCTCCATCAACATATAAATTTCCTCTCTTATAACCTACTCTCTCTCTTTTGCAAATGGCACAATTCTCCTTTTTTACCAAAATAGTTATTTTATTAACCGAACCTTATTAACTTGATCCCACCTTTGACCTAATAGATCACTGATTTCTATTGTTTCTATCTCTTAAATTCTCTCTTCTTTCCATTCTCATTACCTATGCTTCAAACCTTCCTTAGCTTCTGTGTTAACTCCCACAGTTAATTTTTCACTGGTTTCCCAAGTTCCAGTCTTATCTATGTCCAATTAAACTTTCTCAATATTTCCATTATTGCTAAAAGCACCAGTTTTATATGCATATTACACAAATCTTGATTGGTAAAGTAATTTGCAAAACGGAGATACTTAGATGTGGATTTAGGTTTTGGAAAGAGTTAAATATCATTGGTTTGTGAATAGGAGTTAATTTTGTTTGAGGTAAAAAGTAAAACAAAATTACATAATGATTCTGATTTCCTTGTGTTACTTGCAAAGGTCACTGATATAAATCTACCTTATTATCTCTGTGCCATAATTAACTGAACTATCTAATGACTGAAAAATCTAGTTTTCCCTAATAATATGAAATTAGCTGCTATTCATCCTACACTTTCTCTATTTCTTCACCAATATTTTGCAATGCTATACTTACCTGTGATCAGTGCTAAGATGCCCAGAAGTGATGGGAAGGCTCCTAGGAGAGCTGTTTTGCCATTACAATGGCTTTATTATAAACACACTCTGAAATTTTAGACTTCACTCTTAGTTTCCCATCTCTAATCACATAAGTTTTTCAGAGAAATAAACATATTTTCTTTAACAAAAAAGCATGTGCTTTCTCTGTCCTCTATTTTTAACTTGAGAAGGATTACTTTGCAAAGAAACATCATAGGAAAATGTACATGAACTTTAACATCAAAAGGACTAGATTCAAATTCCAGTTCAAATACTCACTGACTAAGATATGTTGGACAAATGGTAAAATGAGCTTCTTTTTCCAAAACCCCAAATAAAAATGGCAATGAATTGTTTGCAATATTAAAGAGATTAAGGTAACTCATGAGAATCTGTTGGTAGAAAGCATTTTCTCTATAACTTGAACATAAGCATCTTAGAGGCCTGGTGTCTAAGATTTGAAGTAGAACTTGAAAGTCTAATAATGAAATCCTGTTTTCATAATCTTTTCTGTAAATCATTGTCATGTGACAATCCCTTTGATGGAGAGAGGCATGTATTGGTAATCATTTACTATCTGAGGACATTATGTCTAAGAGTTGTCAAGAAACTTCTGAAAGATCACACAACTCACAAACACCAGACCTAAATCTTTCATCTGAATTTCATGTTTCAATTCTGTCTTTACATCATCAATGCCAGCAGGCACTAGCCAGTGCAGGATTTTCTCTGCCGCAGCCATTGCAGACGTCCTATTTCACAGTTGTTGACTAATTGAATCGCCAGTAAATTCTGTTAATTTAGAACTGAATCTGCTTCACAGTAATTTCTAACCCATAATCCTAGTTTGGCTGTCCAGAGCCACACTATTTACTCATACTGAATGATATTTCAAGGGTATCATGTTCCTCATATCTTCTGCTTTCTAGATGTTACTTACCTCTGGAGAAATCCCTATTTGAATAAAAATCTGTGGAGGATTACAGGGCAAAATATTTCAAATCTTTCTATAATATATGTTGCCAGTGACAGCCGTGAGGCCAATGACAGCAGTGAGGATAACCTTGGGCAGGTTATCATTATGAACATTCATATAAGTGTGATTTGTTATTTAGAATGTGAATATATTGTAAAAGAATAAATTGGAAGCTTACTATAATAAAAATAGCCACAAAGTCAGTTTAAATTAGAGGGTAATTTTGAAAATACTATGCTTTTTAGAAGATGGAATCATCAGGCTCAAAATGTGTTAAAAGAAAGTTGTGCAAAAGCAGATATTTCTGTTACCAGTCTTCCCTGCAAAGGAGCTAAGAATGACTGTAGATGGTTTCTTCTCCTTTCAGTTCCTAGCATGTGAGCTTTTGCATTATATCTTGCATCACGGCAGGTTAAAATCTGTTATAGACCATTCTGGTAATGAAAAACATATGATATTTATTACAAAAAATTAACCTCCTAGACTGGGACTCAAGATGGGAGAGTTCATTTTAAGTGGAGTTCATCAAACTTCATAAATTGTGGGCTTGTGTGATGCTTTATTGAAGATAAAATACACCTGAGAATGGTAACAGTACATAGCTCCATAGTTTAACTCAGTAAACCTAGTCAGTATTGGTACCATTATTTTCATTATTTAAGCCAATTTATGTGCCTACTGGAATAGTGGTTATATAGTTTATACACAGATAGTGGTTATATAATTTGTATACAGATGGTGGTTATATAATTTAATTAGTCCCAGGTCTACAAGTTTTGTAATTTTTAGCTATTAAGAAATTTTATATGTGTGTTTGTGAATATGTGTGTATGTGTGTTTACACACAAATAATTCGTACAATTAATAATTAATACATCCTCATCTATACTACTCTAGTCTTCTGAAAATAGGAAGATAGTTGTTGCTAAACAGAGCACCTTATACATAGATAAGAAGGTTGAAAATTTTATTAATTTTTTAATATTCTACCAAGGATAGCATTTAGAACCATTATGACATATGTACATCATGTTAGGAAATAGTTTACCAGAGCCTTTCAAATAAAAGTTCTAATTAAGAATAGACATGACATTATAGAAGACCAGACTTTTCTCTCCCCTAGAAGGGAGTAAGCACTGCTGGAAAGACTTCGCTCCAGGAATAAGAAAGCTAACAAAACTAACAGGAATCAGTAGTTCCCCAAGAAGAAAAGATGTCATCATGGGGCAGCAAGTTAAATAGAAGAGATAAATGTGAATGAGAATTTATTTTGATTTCCCCAAACTGAAGGTGTCTAGTGGCCCATCAAAAGTTCTACTTTTTTTTTTTTTTAACCAGGTTAGTATCTAACCTAAAATTTTACTATAAGTTTCTTTCAGTTGTTATATATACTCAGCTTCCCAAGTTCACTTTGAATCAACTCCACCATATTGCCGGTTCCTTCATGAATGAGTTAATAAAAATGTTAGGCACATGCTAATTTAAAAACAGTCCTGTTCTGTTAGTTCTGAGTACTATGAGAAGTCACAGTGAAAAGAACAAGAGTACCTTAAGGTGTTCGATTTCCCTCAAAGCAAAAGATATTTCTCATATACCAAACACTTTATCATATAGTTGACTTTGTCATAATTCAAGAGAAATAATAGTGCCAAAGGGGGTTTCTCCAAAACCTTGAACCAATTTACAGACTTTAGTAACCAACTTCTTATTTCCCTTAACATTTCTTTTTCTCCCTCAATAGAGGTAAAACAATACATTACCAAAGGAACTTCTCTAAGTGGGAAACACAAGAGAAGAAAAGGACCTACAAAAACAAACCCAAAACAATTAAGAAAATGGTCATAGGAACATACATATTGATAGGTACCTTAAACATGAATGGATTCAATGCTCCAAACAAAAGACACAGGCTCGCTGAATGGATACAAAAACAAGACCCATATATATGCTGTCTATGAGAGACCCACTTCAGACCTAGGGACACATACAGACTGAAAGTGAGGGGATGGAAAAAGATATTCCACGCCAATGGAAATCAAAAGAAAGCTGGAGTAGCAATATCAGATAAAATAGACTTTAAAATAAAGAATGCTACAAGAGACAAGGAAGGACACTACATAGTGATCAAGGGATCAATCCAAGAAGAAGATATAACAATTATAAATATATATGCATCCAACATAGGAGCACCTCAATACATAAGGCAACTGCTAACAGCTATAAAAGAGGAAATCGACAGTAACACAATAATAGTGGGGGAATTTAACACCTCACTTACACCAATGGACAGATCATCCAAACAGAAAATTATTAAGGAAACACAAGCTTTAAATGGCACAATAGACTAGATAGATTTAATTGATATTTATAGGACATTCTATCCAAAAACAGCAGATTACACTTTCTTCTCAAGTGCGCACGGAACATTCTCCAGGATAGATCACATCTTGGGTCACAAATCAAGCCTCAGTAAATTTAAGAAAATTGAAATCATATCAAGCATCTTTTTCAACCACAACGTTATGAGATTAGAAATGAATTACAGGGAAAAAACCATAAAAAACACAAACACATGGAGGTTATACAATACATTACTAAATAACCAAGAGCTCACTGAAGAAATCAAAGAGGAAATAAAAACATACCTAGAGACAAGTGACAATGAAAACACGATGATCCTATACCTACGGGATGCAGCAAAAGCAGTTCTAAGAGGGAAGTTTATAGCTATACAAGCCTACCTCAAGAAACAAGAAAAATCTCAAATAAACAATCTAACCTTACACCTAAAGGAACTACAGAAAGAAGAACAAACAAAACCCAAAGTTAGCAGAAGGAAAGAAATCATAAAAATCAGAGCAGGAATAAATGAAATAGAAATAAAGGAAACAATAGCAAAATCAATAAAACTAAAAGCTGGTTCTTTGAGAAGATAAACAAAATTGATAAGCCATTAGCCAGACTCATCAAGAAAAAGAAGGAGAGGACTCAAATCAATAGAATTAGAAATGAAAAAGGAGAAGTCAATAGACACCACAGAAATACAAAGTATCCTAAGATACTACTACAAGCAAGTCTATGCCAATAAAATGGACAACCTGGAAGAAATGGACAAATTCTTAGAAAGGTATAACCTTCCCAGACTGAACCAGGAAGATATAGAAAATATGAACAGACCAATCACAAGTAATGAAATTGAAACTGTGATTAAAAATCTTCCAATGAACAAAAATCCAGGACCAGATGTCTTCACATGTGAATTCTATCAAACATTTACAGAAGAGCTATCACCCATCCTTCTCAAACTCTTTCAAAAAATTGCAGAGGAAAGAACACTCCCAAACTCATTCTATGAGGCCACCATCACCAAAACCAGACAAAGATACTACCACAAAAGAAAAATACAGATCAATATCACTGATGAATATAGATACAAAAATCCACAACCAAATATTAGCAAACAGAATCCAACAACACATTAAAAGGATCATACACCATGATCAAGTGGGATTTATCCCAGTGATGCAAGGATTATTCAATATATGCAAATCAATCAGTGTGATGCACCATATTAACAAGTTGAAGAGGAAAACCATATGATCATCTCAATAGATGCAGAAAAAGCTTTTGACAAAATTCAACACCAATTTATGATAAAAACTCTCCAGAAAGTGGGCATAGAGGGAACCTACCTCAACATCATAAAGGCTATATATGACAAATCCCCAGCAAACATCATTCTCAATGGTGAAAAAATGAAAGCATTTCCTCTAAGATCAGGAACAAGACACGGATGTCCACTCACACCAGTATTATTCAACATAGTTTTGGAAGTCCTAGCCATGACAATCAGAGAAGAAAAAGTAATAAAAGGAATCCAAATTGGAAAAGAAGAAGTAAAACTGTCACTGTTTGCAGATGACATGATACTATACATAGAGAATCCTAAAGATGCCACCAGAAAACTACTAGATCTAATCAATGAATTTGGTAAAGTTGCAGGATACAAAATTAATGCACAGAAATCTCTTGCATTCCTATTCTCTAATGATGAAAAATCTGAAAGAGAAATTAAGGAAACACTCCCGTTTACCATTGCAACAAAAAGAATAAAATACCTAGGAATAAACCTACCTAGGGAGACAACAAACCTGTATGTAGAAAACTATAAGACACTGATGAAAGAAATTAAAGGTGATACCAAAAGATGGAGAGATATACCATGTTCTTGGACTGGAAGAATGAATATTGTGAAAATGACTATACTACCAAAAGCAATCTACATGTTCAATGCAATCCCTATCAAATTACCAATGGCATTTTTTACAGAACTAGAACAAAAAATCTTAAAATTTGTATGGAGACACAAAAGACCCCCAATAGCCAAAGCAGTCTTGAGGGAAAAAAACGGAGCTGGAGGAATCAGACTCCCTGACTTCAGACTATACTGCAAAGCTACAGTAATCAAGACAATATGGTACTGGAACAGAAACAGAAACATAGATCAATGCAACAAGAACGAAAGCCCAGAGGTAAACCCATGCCCCTATGGTCAACTAATCTATGACAAAGGAGGCAAGGATATACAATGGAGAAAAGACAGCCTCTTCAATAAGTGGTGCTGGGAAAACTGGACAGCTACATGTAAAAGAATGAAATTAGAACATTCCTTAACACCATACACAAAAATAAACTCAAAATGGATTAGAGACCTAAATGTAAGGCCATACACTATAAAACTCTTAAAGGAAAACATAGGCAGAACACTCTATGACATAAATCACAGCAAGATCTTTTTTGATCCACCTCCTAGAGTAATGGAAATAAAAACACAAATAAACAAATGGGACCTAATGAAACTTCAAAGCTTTTGCACAACAAAGGAAACCATAAACAAGACGAAAAGACAACCCTCAGAATGGGAGAAAATATTTGCAAACATATCAACGGACAAAGGATTAATTTCCAAAATACATAAACAGCTCATGCAGCTCAATATTAAAAAAGAAACAACCCAATCCAAAAATGGGCTGAAGACCTAAATAGACATTTCTCCAAAGAAGACATGCAGATGGTCAAGAAGCACATGAAAAGCTGCTCAGCATCACTAATTATTAGAGAAATACAAATCAAAACTACAATGAGGTATCACCTCACACCAGTTAGAATGGGCATCATCAGAAAATCTACAGAAAACAAATGCTAGAGAAGGTGTGGAGAAAAGGGCACCCTCTTGCACTGTTGGTGGGAATGTAAATTGATACAGCCACTATGTAAAACAGTATGGAGGTTCCTTAAAAAACTAAAAATAGAATTACCATGTGATCCAGCAATCCCACTACTGGGCATATACCCAGAGAAAACCAAAATTCAAAAAGACATATACACCCCAATGTTCATTGCAGCACTATTTACAGTAGCCAGGTCATGGAAGCAACCTAAATGCCCATCGACAGATGAATGGATAAAGAAGATGTGGTACATATATAAAATGGAATATTACTCAGACATAAAAAGGAACGAAATTGGTCATTTGTTGAGATGTGGATGGATCTAGAGACTGTCGTACAGAGTGAAGTTAAGTCAGAAAGAGAAAAACAAATATCATATATTAACGCATATATATGGAACCTAGAAAAATGGTACAGATGAACTGGTTTGCAGGGCAGAAATTGAGACACAGATGTGGAGAACAAACGTACGGACACCAAGGAGGGAAAGTGGCGGGGGGGTGGTGGTGGTGGTGTGATGAATTGGGCGATTGGGATTGACATGTATACACTGTTATGTATAAAAGTGATGACTAATAAGAACCTGCTGTATAAAAAAAATGTATATCTAGATTAATGAATATTTTCTGACAGAATCATTAAATCAGAGAGATTTGATTGGATATTAGAGAAAATTTATTAAAAATTGATGAGATTTTAGAGTATTTGACTTTAAGCCAGATTCAGTTGTCAAGGCCATTCTTAATGCCCCAATTCACATACCATGTAGCCTTAAGAACATTTACTTTTCTACTCTCAGTACCTGGGGTATATATATATACAGTCTATAGTTTTAAATCATTAAGAAGCGAATTAAAAGTAGTGGGTAACAATATCTATCCCTATTTGATAGTTCTCTTTGTCTAGAATATTTCTGCTGACCCTGACCTTTGACCTTGATAAGGTGTTAATATGCAGGTTCTACCTGAAGTTTAAGTTTGATTTGGAAAGGTTTCACTCCAGAGAGCCAAGGGCAATGAAAATATCAATAAAACTAAAACAAATGGCTTATTTTATGCCTAAAACTAAAACAAATGGCTTATTTTATGCCTAACAGGTTTTTTGGCAAACTGACTAAGCAGGGCCAGGAAGGGGGCTGGAAAGTGAGGCACCTAAGGCACAAAATTTCAGGAGGCCTTCCCTCTCAGCTGTGGACAAGTGAAGACAAAGGAGTATGATATGCAGAAGTAGAGATATGGGGCTGTTTTGCCTCAGATACAAGCACTCAGTACTTCAGTGGAGGAGCAGAACATTCCATAAGTGAGCTTGGGGGGGGGCGCAGCATAGGGATGTATTTTAGTGCTCTTTGTACAGGTAGTGAAGGTGGTTTCCACACTAATTTTTAACAGTGCAATTGACTGAAATGAGCACCTAACAATGTGTAGGAAAGTCTCTCTTTGTAGCAAAGGTTGCGGTAACTCTTCCTTGGTTATTTTACATTCTTCAAAGCTGTCTGTACAAAGATAAACCTTCTCATAATATATATGTAAATAAATAGATACTTCAAAAAATTTAGCTAATTATTAAAAAAAAAGAATCTCAAGGGAAATTAGAAAATATTTAAAACTAAATATTAATGAAAATACAACACAAAATTTATGGGGTGTCGCTAAAAGTTATAGTGCTTTATAATATTCCAAGGGCAAAACAATGCATATAATATTGACTCACTTTCAGTGAGGCACCCTTCTCTCTGGTATCTTGGCCCCTCAAGTTGTGGCTGGCTTGGAAACTTGTTAATGAACTCACAGTGATTGTTTTTTGTTTTATATTATCCAGCTTTTCTAGTTCTCAGAAGTCATTCGTTAACAGCTACTCCATCATATCTGGAAGTGGAAATCTGGAACGTTTGCCTTTAATATCTAGAATTAAGAGGCCCAGGTAAAACATTAATATTTGTAGTAAAAAGACTGGCTGAACTAATGGGGATCTTACTCAGTTTTCTCTAATGTTAGCACAATTCAGAAATATTGCAAAGCATCTGAAAATGCTAGATCTCTTGATCTTAATGACTCTGCCTTTGGATTGGTATTTTGTCCTCCTGGGAGATAAATTAGTTTTTCATAAAGCTGTCCAGGAATACCATAATCATTGAATTTTACTTCAGATTTTCAGGTGTAAATCTCAGTTTCTGTAGCATATATCATTTATCAATGCAACTTTGAACTACAGAAGATTACTGAATTTAAATTTGAAACATTATTTATAATTATATCAGAGTTAGTGGAGTCTGTTACAAGTTATTAAATTTGTTACATAAATCTTTCAATTGGGTCTAATAAGAATGAATGGTTTCCTAATGTTTTTGCTGTAATTAACTATAAAAACCAATTAAGAAAATGAATTGAAAAGTAACTGAAATTCAACTTCCAGAAGAACTAATATGGGAGCAAATTTATTAAAATATCTAATAAAATACCAGTTCCTTAATAGTAACTCTATCTTCAAATAAAAACGAATACTTGTTAAAAATAGCAATCTGAATTACTACTGTAACTTATCCACTTTAAGCAGCTTTAATTATAATTTTAAATGTTTCCTTTGCAAAATATGTATCAATTTCTTTGTTATAATTAAAACATTATGAAAATATGCTTTGAGTTTTGCTGTTTATTTAATTACAATTCTAATAAACAAAAGCTTCAGGGACTACACAGAAAAGTTATTGTAGAAGATGCACTATTTTTGCTAATTCACCACAAAGTTATTATTTCACAAAGAATATATTTAGTTCTTAAAATGTGATCCTGTCCTATCACTTCATCAATGTTTCATTAGCACTCTTGGGAATGTTTAAAACTTCATGAAACTCTTAAAACAAGGTCAAACTTTCTTAACTTTTATTATACTTTATTTCTTCTATTTCTTGAAGATAATGCCACCATTTGAAAACTGATTCTTCAACCAAAAAAGATAAAAATTTTCTTTAAATTTTCTTTTTATTTCTTGTTTGTTGCCACATAACTCAGTTTCAGTTTCTCTTATTATCTTAGTTTCCTTATTAAAATCCTAAAACTGCATACTTCTCTCTACATGCATTTGGAAAATTGTAAAGCTCTATATAAATGCTAAGTATTTTTACAATTTTGGAGAGATGATCATTGGCAATTAAAAATTGTTATAACCAAGATTTGTTTTCTTTCACCAGGTTCAAGGAAACTATGAAGCTAATTGTTCCTGAGTAAATTCCAGAGAAAAAAATTAATAGTGAAATGTTTTGTTATGTTTTTTAGGTAAGGAAAAATTATTCTATTATTGACAAAAATAGGTCTCTGGAAGATACTTTTGGAGACAACAAATAAATCACCTTTTGAGACTGTTGGCTAAACAGTAAATGAATACCTGCATTGTTGGTTCAAGTATTAACAGTCATATTAAACTATTTAAAGATAAGGTCATTTTGGTGGAAAAGAAATATGACTCTGAATTTGCACCAGAGCAAACAGATGCGGTTCTGCCTTTATTATTTACTCTATCTCAGAAGATCATCTAGAATTTACTTTTGGAGTACCAGTATTATATATGATCAATTAAATTAGCATAGGGTCTCTTAGGGAAGCGTCCATTCAACAATGGTTAAAATAATTCCTATTTTATATCTCTACTTTAAGCAATATTTTGCTTAAATAAAAAATGTAAGCCAAAAACCTATACTTTTCAGTTTGTATCAGAAATGATTTATGTACCCAGCAATTTGGCTATATCAAATTACAGATGTTTCTCTTTTGTCAACCTAAATAAACACAGGAGGCAGTAATCGAGCAAAGACCAGACCCCGTTGATTGGGAAGAAAATGTCTTTGTGGCTTTCCAGAACCTGAAGAGCAACTTCTCAGTCCCCCTCGTTAGGACATCCTAATTACCAGCTTCCCTTTTATTTTTTGTTTACCAAAAGGAGAGGAATGCCTTGGGAGTGCTTATAAGAGAGGCATGGAGGTCAACACCGACCACCTTGGCTACTACAGGCAGCAATTAGACCCTATAGCCAGAGGTCTTCCCCCAAACATGAGAGCTATTTCATCAGCAGCAGCCTTTACGAAACCAACTGAGAAATAGTTATGGGCTGTCTATTCAATATCTATGTTCCTCATGCAGTAGAAGCCTTGCTCAATTCTTATCACACTCAATACCTTTCTGTAAGCAGTCTTATGTCATATGAAATCTTGTTACTAACTTCCCCTCAAATAACCCTTTCCTAACTACAGCAACCTTACCCCTGTAAGCCCTCTTCCTTTACCTATTGACATAACTCCTCATTACTGGGTGACTGATCAGATATTAATCCCTAGAGCTGACTTACAAGAAACTCTTATTGCTAATGCTGAGATTTCATGGTTTACTGATGGTTCTTTTTTAAAATGTGGAGAAGGAAAATTTCATGTCCGGTATATAATCACCTCCTCCCTTGAACTGAGACTACTCCACTGCTGACCACTACTTCTGCCCAGCAGGCAGAACTCCATGCTTTAACTAGAGGTTGCACCTTAGCAGAAGATAGAGCTATGAACATCTATACAGGTAGTCACCATGTCTTTGGGGATAGTCGCACGACTTTGGCATGCTTTAGAAACAAAGAGGATTCTTGACCTCAGGAGGAAACCAGATTAAGAATGGAAGTTGAGTCAATGAGTCGTTGGAATCAATCCAACTTCCATCCGTCCTAGACACTATTACAGTGCCTGGGCATTCAAAATTAAATTCAGAAGAAACCAAGGGAAATAATTTAGCTGATCAGACCACAAGGACAGCAGCCTGAAAAGCCACCAAACCTGAAACTGTTACAGCAACGTTTGACTACATTCAGAAATAGAATTTAATGAAAATGATCAAAGACAATTGATCATTGATCTCTGATCAACAGATCAAAGACCAATTTAAGGCACCACATAAAGGCGAAACCCCATTGACAAGGCACTCCTTTTTCATGATGGTGAGTTTCTCTTTGAGTGTGTTATAATTTTGTGATTAAAATTTCAAGGGAAAAAACCTTCTTCTGCCTCTTTCCTTTGGGAAGGGGAGGACCAAGAAAGGGGGCGGGGGCTGTTGGGGTTGTGCCTATCTACCTCTAGACAGATAGAAACGAAAGAGGAACAAATTCAATACCGAGGTGCCCAAACCAGGACATTAGCATTAACTCTGGAGTGGAGGTTGGCGGGGTAGGGGTGGGGAGTGAGGGAAATAAGGTACCGCAAAAAGTGAGGCTTCACTGAGCTGATAGCAGTTGTATTTTAAGTCCAGCATCCAACATATGATATGGCCCAAATAAAAGACCTGTCTTGCCAGAGTCCATGTAAAGACTCCTGATGGAAATGAGTCATCAGATGACCCACTGGTCAGCAGATAAACTTATAAGTTTCATGAAACGAAACTGGTGGGGTAATATTTCTAAGGCCACCAAGATGGCACAATTAACTTATGTTGTATGTTCTAAATACAACCCAGGGAAAACTATTCAAACCACCTCTGGACACTTGAACCTTCCTAAAGGGCCTTTTGACCTTTGAGGAATGGATTTTATCCAGTTGCTTCCTTCCTAAGTCTGTAAATTTGTTCTTCTTATGATTTGTATGTGTTTTCATTGTATTGAAGCATTTCCTTGCCAATGGGCTACCGTTTTTGTTACTGGGTTGGCGTGCATTGTGTCAAATAGCTTCAACTGAGGAGGTCAACGGAAGAACCGGACCAGCAATCTCCATCCTTGTGATAGCAAGCAAAGAATTGCAGACTACCACTTCGTGCTCAAGCACAAAGCACAATTTATTAAAGCATAGTTACACTCTCAGGGTGAGAGCGGGCTGTTTCTGCGAAGTGAAACCAGCGCTCCTGTACAGGCTTAAGGGTGTTTAGAAGGAGCGTTCGTTTATAAGGAGCGTTCAGGGAGGAGGCGGGGTGTGATCATGGGTGAGGGACAGGAGATCATTATTTGATTGACAGTCCCGAGCTATGTAACAAGTTCATTATTGCGCATGCCCTTACCCTTGATTTGCTGAGAACAGCCCACGCGGGGGATGGGGGAGCGGAAGCAAAACCACGTGCAGATTTTATTATAATGATGGTATAATGAGTTTGGGTTTACTCTCGTTTATACGCCTGTCTCGTCTGGGCATGCTCAGCCCGGGGAAGTTGCCTCACGTTACTGTACTCCCTCTTTATCAGGAAAAAGTTGCCCACCACCCGACCATAGTTTCGCGGTTCTGGGTGGGGTCAGAGGAGAATCCCCAGATGGCTGGGGCATAACTTGACCACTTCCTCTGTCTTTTTGCCCCTGTCATCTCCTTGCTGCTAATGTTTGACTAACTACCTAACACTTTGGCAGCTACAAAATTGTTACTGGCCATGTTATGAAGCAGATCTGTGAGGTTTGGCCTATTCTATAATATTTTTATTGTGCCTCTCACCCCTAGTCCTCAGGACTGGTAGAAAGAACAACAGCATTATTAAGATTCAATTGGCAGAATTTATCCTTGAAATTGACTTGGCCTAAGGCACTTCCTCTGGTCCTTTTGAATCTGAGAGCTACTCTCTTTGGGAAACACAATATGTCACCATTTGAAATCACTATTGGCAGACCTCTGCATTTGGCTCTCTCTGCTCTTGATATTAAACTAATTAAAGGAGACAAGCTGCAATATTGCAAAGAACAAATCAGAGCCTTAGACAAAAAACCATACCCTGGTAGGACCATCTTTCCACAGTGTGTTCCCAGGAGAGGAAGACCACAAACATCACAATCTACGCAAGGTAATTTTGTCTGCTGGAAATGACATCTTCAAAAAGATTCTTTACAACCTAGATGGAAAGGACCATGTCAGGTACTCTTAACTAATTCTTGTGCTGCAAAGCTTAAAAGTGTTGATTCTTGGATTCATGTTTCTCATTTAAAGAAGACTCCAGAACCCAACTGGGCTTCTGAATCAACTGGAGAATTAAGATTAAAGTTAACTAGGAAGTGAAGCAGAAGACATCTGATGCTGATAGCTTTCCCAAGATTTGGGAGCAGGCCAGTATATACAGACACACTGCTCCAACCTCTTTACTGATTCTTTTCATAATAGGCCTGCAGTATTGTACTGATGAATTTACTGAGTTTAATTATACTAATTTAATGTTCTTCATAAGGAAGTCCACTGAGTTGGCTGGTGGTTTCAGAATGTTGTTGGACCCAAGTTCACGTGCCTGACGCACAGTGAAGCCAAACAAACCAAAACATTTAAGTTTGGAGCAGAGAAACGTTTATTAGTCGGGGAGGTGTCAACCTGGAAGATGGGAGACCTAGACTCATTTCAAATCCACCTTGTCAGATCACCAGGGCACAAAGTTTTTAAAGGCAAAAAAGGTAGAAGTGCAAGGTGGTCTTTGTGACTTCAGCTTCCTGATAAGATCTCAGCTGCAAACTTCTTGGCACTGTATTGTGACTCGATGTGTCACTGGTGATTGTGATTGATTTATGTGTACCTGCAGTGCAAACTAGTAAATCATGATCTTGTGATCACTTAAAATTTTTGTAGGAGAGAGCAAAAGCAATGGTTGAGGCATTTTATTATTTACTTAGAGCCTTCCGGGTGGTTAGGGGTTTCAGCTCTTAATTCACTCTCCCAGTGTCATCAATTTCAAGTCCACATGATGCAGCTCGTTGAACCCACAGAATGTCATCTGGACAGTCTGGGGTCATAAATCAAGACAATTAGTTTAAGCTGACAATCATGGAAAAGATTATGTTGGGCTCACTTTTCTTTTGTTTCTGTGTTCCCTCATTTCCCTAGTCAGCAACTGTTTGAATATACTCTTTGGAACTCAGGGAAGGTCTAAGAGACTAAAGTCTTTACAAACAAGAGGTCTGTCCTAGGAAGGTTTTAAAGGCAAAGAAGGGAGGTTTGCATTGCAAGAATTTTAACTGGAGTTGGAGGTAGAAGCAAGTCTTGACTAAACATAATTGAGAGCTAAGGCTACAACTAAAGGAAGGAAAAGTCCATTAGTACAATAAGTCACAGGTGTTCTTGGAGAATCCTTTGAATATCTGTGGTTTGGCCCAGTTCAAAAGTTCATGGTTCCACCCAGCGAGGATGTGTATAAGGTCCACCTCCTTAATGACTTCTGGGCTCAATTTTAAAATCCCTTGACATAAGTGAATTCATTTTATTTCACACTTCACACTTTATAGATTTAATTTAGATACTAATTAGTGATTAAAATGAACTCCTTACTTACTGATTTTGAACAATAATTTCTAATTTAATTTATATATATTCCCTATTATATTTGGCTGAGTACACAATTTAGCAATTCTAAATATTCCTAAAACAAAAACGGATATATTGCATTGACATTTGAAAGTGTTCTTTAGATGAGGGTATCATGTCACACTAGGATAGTGCCTATATAGAGCTTTGGAACCAGTCTTAGCTAATAAAAACGCATGTTCAAGATGATGGTATAAGAGGTATGAGATTTGTCTCTGAGGTCAAATGGGTATAGTTTTATATCATGGCTCAAGACTCGATTCAAATATTACCTTTCCTTGGACAATTTGCATAAGCTTTCTGAGCTTGTATCCTCAACTGAAAAAAAAAAAAAATAGCAAGTAGCCTATATTCACTATATGTTAGTTTTCAATATTATAGGTTTTTTATATTTCATGGAGTTCCTTCTCTACAAATATTCTTTCCAAACCACACTTAGTAGATGCCAAAATTAGGAGTTTGGGATTAACATATACACATACTATATATAAAATAATCAACAAGGACCTATTGTACAGCACAAGGAATTATACTCAATATTTTGTAATAATATTGGGAAAAGAACCTGAAAAAATATATATATACATACATATATATGTCACTGTGCTGTACACCTGAAACTAACATGACATTATAAATCAACTATACTTCAATAAAAATAAATAAAACATAAAAATTTTTAAAAAAGAATTTGATGTTTCAGAACCTGGGTTTTATCCACGGAATCAGGATTAACATCTACTTCTCATAGCACCTTGTGCTAAAAGGTGAGATCATTGATATTATTGGGACCCAAAGTGAGCCCCAATGGTATATTTATTATTTTGAATTAAAGTTATTTAAGAAACAGCCAAGGTTAAAGAGACACTATGAACCTCCATTCTGTCTCCTTTAAAGCAGGAAATAAGCCTCTCATGTGAAAGGTGCACTCCCTGCATCTGGGGGTAGGACACCCTTATCGCCAGAGATGAATTCAGAACAAGAAGTCTGTTTAAACAAACCTTGTTACTTTAATTTACTACCCAAACCCAAACTCAGTTTAGATTCGTCTCTGAGCACCCTGGACCTGGGTTTCTTTGTTCTGTGAATTCCTCACAAATTCACTGTTTCTTTATCTAAAAAGTATAAAAGCTGCCTGCTTTGGCCATAGGTCCTATTCCCATGAGACCTCTTTGCACATGATTAAAATTGATTTCTTTTTCTCCTCTTACTCTGTCTTGTGTCAGTTTTATTATTAGTCCAGCCACAAGACCTCAAAAAGATAGAATGGGAGATTTTCCCCTCCCTCATGATATAAAATACACTTAATCAAAGAATTTTTGAGCAGCCCAAATCACACATTTCAAGTATATAACATTTTGATTGCACAATTTGATTCAAGGTCAGATAAACAAATAAACAAACCTTTTAGACTTGAAACATTCTTTTCCATCAAATATCACTTCCTCAGAATTTGTAGAGAAGAACATTTTACTTCTATTTACTGATTCATGCCTAATATGCTGCTGTTCTGAATTGTTTATAGAATAACAATTCAAATACTTTTAAAAAGCCCCCTGTATCTGTCTGTAGTTTATTTCTAGAGGTAGCATGAACTATAAAAATGCAGTTATCTTCAATTACTTCCACAAAAGAGAAGTGCAACTCGATGCTTTGGAGCGACTGAAGAGTTGAGGACCCATAATGCAATCTGTCTGCTTCCAGATATGGTCAGTTCAATTTCTAGGAGATCACTGCTTCAGTCAGCATATCAGTATTTCTTACAGAATGAGAGAAACAAAATTCAGTCATTTCAATTGAAAAGGAATAGTGATTTCTCTATTTAAAGCTTTGTTCTTCTCGGTTTCCATAGGGTTAAGACCATGAAATAAAACTTAGTGGCCAGGGTCCTCCTCTGTGGAACTTGAACAAAAAAGTACTAACCACAGCCTGGAATATCAGAGTGGAAAGAATACATACATAAAGAAACATGAATTATACTTCAGAAAGAGTACAGAGCTATGAATTTTGGCCTAACGATGATTTCTTGATCTCCTGAGAATCTCTAGAGCACTTTTTATTGATGAGACAGAAATGAAAGCAGTCATTAACTTGTGCAACACTAAAAATAGTGCATAAATGGGAGGATGTGAGCACCATGTATCATTCTGGATAATGATGAAAGATAATGCATGGCTTTAAGACATTGACTTACCAAGGATATCAAGCATTCTTTCATAATAAATTCCAGTCTCCTTGCATTTCTCTGTGGACCATATTTAAGGCCAAATGATAAATCAAGATTACTACAATGAGACTCCAGATTCTAGATTACATTAAAATCTGAAAGCATTCATGCCATGTAGCTGAAATTTGGGAGGTTACTTGTATATAAAGGATGCATAATAGAATAGCCGTATTTCTTAGCACTTGCATTTTGAATATATGAATTTTTATAGCAATAAATAGAAGGGCAAGAGGAATGGTAAATACATTTTTAAAATAATTTCAAGTGATTTGTTCATAAATGTGAAATATTGAGTATGGTATATTATATAAAAAATTAATACTGATCGCTTTATAACTGAAACTCATTGTAAGAAACACCTTATGTTTCCAGACAGTCTTGGCTTTCACGTCAGTCTAGTTCAGGAGAAATAGAAGATTGATGAAATTCAGCTTTGCTACAGATTTAATGGATTTATAGAGAAGTGGTTGTGAGTAAAGGGAAAAAGGAATAAAGAAGGTTTGATGTGGAGCTATGGAACCACAGATCCAATAATATGAAGGAGGAAATTTTCCAGTATAATCTAAAGTAAAGAGATTCATCTTCTCAGAGTTAGTAAGAATATATTAAAACTGTCATCAAGGAATATCTAGTAATTGACAAGGTTTATGCACACCAACATATATTATATATAGGGACATCAATTTATCATATTTCACTACATTTTTCTATTGTTAAAAGAAAAGCAATTGTACTTACTTGTTTTGGTGGTTAGGTACACAGATTTCAGGTCTTAGTTATTGACTTATTTTGGACTAATTTTGGGAGAAATCCCTAGAACAGCAGAGATAGCAATTGAAAATTGTTAAAGATAAATTGCTTTAGTGATGAGTTTCTTAACTGAATCCATTGAAGACATAAATATAATTGAGGTAAATTATGTCTGTTATATGAATTTAGAGAAGAAATACTATTGGCATTCTTTTAACATGCCAACTTGATTGTTAAGCATTGTAAGTGAGTTAATGATATTTTTCCATTTTCTTCTCCTTATATTTCATGTTCAGAATGAGTACTCACGGGGCTTCCCTGGTAGCGCAGTGGTTGAGAATCTGCCTGCCAATGCAGGGGACACGGGTTCGAGCCCTGGTCTGGGAGGATCCCACATGCCGCGGAGCAACTAGGCCCGTGAGCCACAACTACTGAGCCTGCGCGTCTGGAGCCTGTGCTCCACAACAAGAGAGGCCGCGACGGTGAGAGGCCCGCGCAGCGCGATGAAGAGTGGCCCCCCCGCTTGCCGCAACTGGAGAAAGCCCTCGCACAGAAACAAAGACCCAACACAGCCAAAAATAAATTAATTAATAAAAAAAAAACAAAAAAAAAAAACCAAGAACAATCAACCCCCTTGCCTTCTCTCCCTTTCCAAAATTCAATTGGCAAAATCCCAGCTTTGGGATGGTTGAGCTCAACTCTCTCCAAACTGTCTCTATACTGAAAGAGCTACAGAACATTACCTGGTTGACCGCTTTAGCTTGAAAATTATGAGGCTCTCCCTATTTATAAAAAAAAAAAAAAAAAAAAAAATGAGTACTCACAAATATACAATTTAAGTCACTTATACTATATATTTTTACCATGTTTATTTATAAAAAATTGATAATTACAAATATATGTATACATATAAAATATATTCTAATTAGTTTGTGCTATTAAATTTCAATAATCAAGATAAAATTTTAAGCATATGTGTTTATTTGACTTCTGTGATTCTTCAGTCATAAACATATATGCGTACATATTTACATTTATAGCTCAAAGTGACATAGATTAAATTGATATGAATTGTTGCTGCCTTCAGTACCTGGAAATATAACAAGAATTCTACCTGTGCTGAGAGTTTACTCCACAGCCACACTGGGCATCATGTCAAATGTTTGTCTTATCTTTTCAAATTGAAAGCCAGATTTCTTTTCTAAGACAGAATATATGCTAAAATCTATCTCAGCCTAGTTGCATTAATGACCATTTCCTTTTCACATGACACTTAATCTTATTATGTGGGGCGATGTCTTAGAGGAGATGAAAGATGGGAGATGATGCCCCAAGAAGATTTTATTTAGAAACACAGACTGAATATAGAAGAGTGTAGGAAGTGGTTTGGATCTGGGAAGTAGAGAATAACTTCAATTATCCTAGAAAATAAGAAAGAAATGTATTTATGGGAAATGTAGGACTGAACTGAATTAAATATGTACAGGTCAATTTTACTTAAATTTTTATCTGGAGTATAAGGCATTATAAAAGCAATAAACAGATTGATATCTATTATACTAATTTGACAGAGTAAGTAGAAATTAGATTTGGCTTAGCAAAAAAAGCTGGGATGTGAGAATCATTCACTTGCTGTCTCATCCTAGCTTTCTGATTCCTAGATATGACATTTGAACAATTTGTTTTGATAGTGGTGGTGGTGGTACTCATTGAATACTAAATACTTTCTAGGCAAGAATCAATGCTTTACATGACCTTAAAAGTCCTTTCAAGTCTTATATTTGGAAAACAGTAGATGGAAGCTTGCAACAAAGAGGGACAGAAAGTAATGACTATGGATTTTATTTGAGACTATTGAGAGAACTGAAATCTATAGCAAATGTATAAGAAAATATCATTAACACTTAATGATGGGTTGCCTGTAGGCTGTTACCTCTGGAAGTAGGTAAAGTGCAAAAATGAAAGTTCATTCTCTGGTGAATTTAAACTAAATAAAGCTCATTCTAGATAAAATTTACATATCACTTCTGAACCTTGAGTCCTAAATTGTCTAGACTGGAAATTCACTGCCCATAATGATTAATTGCCCATTTTTCCTTCTCATTCTGTCTGCACTTTTTAAAACTAGGTGCTCATACAAAGTTTAGAGTATAATGCATTTCCTGGGGATTTGAATTTTAAAAGCCAGTTTTATACTGAATCAGACATCAATACATTATGGATTAGGACTCAAAAACCCAGTGCAATCTTAAGACAAATCTTGTGATATCTAAGAACTATTATCTTATGCTCCCAAGCTCCCTAAATTCCAGTTTGAGAAACAGGAGGTGGACTTATGTGTTTGGGATTTGTCTGTCTAGGGAAGAAGAATTTTTTGTGACATAACTGTATGTATTCTTTTTACTGTTCCTTATTCTCATCACATTCAACATTTAACAAATATTTATAGAGTGTTCTTATATTCACAATATCTAGTTATTCTCTCCTATCTGGGCTAGCAGAAAAATACATTTTGTAGCTTATTTGAAATCAATCAGGGTCACGTGGCTAGTTCTGGTCAATCACATATGACATAAAGTGAAAAATGCCACTTTTATTCTGAGACTATAAAAATATGTTTTACAATTATACAGAGTCTGTATTCTTTATATCAAGAATGGAAATGGCCATGGACTTCAGCTGGTGCAGCTAAAAGTCACTGTGCAGAGCAGGGTACCACATTAACCTGTGCATAAGCACATTTGTAGGACTTGCTGCATGAGCAAAAAGTAAACTTCTGCTTTATTAAACCACTAAGATTTGAGTATTTCAAATAAGGCATTATAATGTAATAAATACAAGCACTGCTATGTTTCCAGCATGGTTCCAGATCCTTGGAATTCATTGAAGGCCAAAATGAGACAAAAATCCCTCCCCTGCTAGAGTTTACTCTATAGAGGATCACAACATATGTAGTAAATATATTGGAAATAAATAAGGGGTTGGTGAAGGTGTGGAAGAAGAGCATAAGTAATATAACGTTTGTGGTAGGTAGAATAATGACCCCCCCCCAAAGATGTCATTCCCGATCACTGAAAACTTTGAATATATTTCCTTACATGTCAAAAGGGACATTACAGATGTGTTTAAGTTAAGGGTCTTGAAATGGGGAGTTTACCCAAGTAGGTTAAGTGCAATCGTAAGAGTTCTTATAAGAGAGATGTAGGGGGCTCAAAGTCAACTAAGGAGATGTGATGATGGTAGCAAAAGTTGGAGTGATAACGGGGACAAGAGACAAAGAATGTAGTGACCTCTAGAAGCCAGAAAAGACAAGGAAATAGTTTCATCCCTAGAGAATCCAGAAGAATGAAGTCTTGCCAACCCATTTTAGACTCTGACCTTCAGACTGTAAGATAGTACATCTGCGTTGTTTTAAGCCACTGTGTTGTTTAAGTTTATGGTAATTTACAGCAACAATGAGAAACATATACAATTACCTAAAAAGAAGTGCTACAAGATCTGCCTACTTTTTTGAGAATAGACTGTATTTGGGATTGTAATAATTCAGGTGAGAGGTGATGATAGCTCAAACCTTGTTGGTAAAAGTAGTGATAGTTAGAATTAGTAGGATTCTGTATATGTTTTGAAGGTAGGAATTCCCTTATTAGTCAAATGTGACGACAGAAGAGACCATGTGAAACAGTCTAAGAAAGTAGAGGAATGAGTAGACTCGTAAAATATATTGTGATATACTATAGTTGCAAGGAGAACCAAGGGTCCACTTAAGCTGTGTGTGGACATGAATTTAATGTGGTATCAGTTAGTACATTCCCCAAAGTCTAGTGAGGCACCTTGCATATCATCATTAAAGATCTGATGAATAAATTTAAAAAGGCTTGAAGTCCTCTTAAAAGATACTGAATTCATATCATAGGGATGACCTTTGCCTGTTTGATTTTCTACTTTTTCTTGTCCTTCTAAGGCACATTTCACACTAATCATGGGGGAAAAAAAAAAAAAAGAACTACTCTGTTCTAGATGCTCGAGAAACAAACTCTGAGATCTGCATACAAGAGGTTTATTTGAAAATATTTCTAGAGAAACAGAATTGGGACTAGGGCAATCGAATTAGGATATAATTCCAATTAATCCTACGAGGAGTTGGAATGTATCTTGAAAATTGTTGCAATTGAGATAAGATTGGTGGAACTCCGTACCCTTTTATTAGCCCATCATTGGATATAGGCTGCCAAGGGAGTGGGTGTAACATTGTTCAAGGCAACATATTTCAGCCTAGGGCAATTCCTGAAGAAGGACTAAGATGTCAGATAAACGATAATGTTAGAAAAGTTCTTAGAGAGATAATTTTCAGTTACTAAATTCTCCACTTCTTGGTAAATATCCAGAACACTTTGTAATATAATTACCTCTTTTTCCACAGTAGCGACATTTAAATCTTTATCCAAGACTAGGGTCTAAAATATAGAAAAAACATAGGGTCATTGAGTCAGATAAGGATTATAAAACACTTATTCTGGCTGTTCAGTAGTTGGATACAATAATCCAAACCTTTGCTTCTAGCTTCTCTAACTCTATATTTTGAAATTAATAATAAATAAATAAATATCTAATTATAGCCCATTAACTTGATTTTATAACCTCCTGATGGTTTTCAATCTGAAGTTGGAAAAAGATGGACTACAAAACACAGAAAAGACGCACCTACTCTTCATCCATTTAGCAAGAATTCGAGAAATTTCCTGGGCACAAGTTCTATCCATAGGTAAAGTGGTCATAGAATATATCATCCACTCTCAGATTCTTTGAGAGTAAATGAGGCATAAACAAGGACTGTCCCACTCTACATAGTGGGAGTTTTCCATCACTAAGCCAAGTCAAGGGTCAAAGTAAAGAAACCAGAAGAGCACAGCAGTGGGATCCCAGCAGTTGTTTGTCCTCTTCCCTATTTTTCCTTTTGTTTCTCGTGTCCAGAAAAAATAGAAAAAGAGGAAGTCAAAAGACATTTGCTATGTACTAGAAGCTACTAACCGAGCTTGGATAAAACAGGGGAAAAATATTAATTTGCAAGCTAAAATCAAACCCGAAGCAAAAAGTATCAACTACACTTGAATTGGAAAAAGCCACAGTTGCCTGTGAAATGACACACAAGAAAGCACTATGTTACTGGGTTATTATGCACTGAATAAAGTAGTATATGCATATACCTGATGTCTCATTGAAACTCTCAGAGGTTGCAAGTCATGGAGAAACTATCTTCATGTGTAATTATGAGACAAAAAAGCAACCAAGGAATTTAGCTTTATTTGGATTATCAAGGTTTTGTTTTGACTATCAATTTTCCCAATTCCTCATACAAATCTAACATGCCTCTTTGTAACTGTATTTAATCAAACCTGGGTTTTAATTTTTTTTCAGAATTTTATAGAAGTTTATTTGGTGTGATGGTTAATTTTATGTGTCATCTTGGCTGGGCTAAGGGATGCACAGATAGCTGGTAAAACATTTTCGCTGGGTGTGTCTGTGTGGGTGTCTATGAAAGATTAGCATTTGAATCAGTAAACTGAGTAGAGAAGGTTGCCCTCACCAAAGCGAGAGGGCTTCATCCAATCCACTGAGAGACTGAGTAGAACAAAATGGAGGAAGGGTGAATTTGATCTCTCTACTTGAACTAAGACAACCATTTCTACCCTTGACATTGGCGCTGCTGGTTCTCAGGCTTTCAGTCTCTGACTGAATTACATCACCAGCTTTCCTGGTTCTCCAGTTTATAGATCATGGGACTTATCAGCCTCTATAACCATGTGAGCCAATTCCTACAATAAATCTCCTCTTATCTATATCTATATCTATACCTATATCTATATCTATCTATTTGTCTCCTATTGGTTCTGTTTCTCTGGAGAACCCTTACTAATATATTTCATTAAGTATTTCACAGGAAGTGGTTGAAATGAACGTGTTAGGATACATTATCTTTCCTTCTCCCAGCAGATCATTTGAATTTATATTTTTACCCAAATAATTTTCACAGAATACTAAAATCATTAATGTTGAGCTTTTCTAATTTGAATGTGATTTCAATGGAACTTAAAGCAGAGAAGGAAATATATTAACTGGAGACTAACTGAAACCAAAACCAAAAATATATTTTAGGAAATAGTGTAGCTCATTAAATAAGCTCTTCTTACCTTCAAATTCAACACCATCTTCTAGTCAAAAGGAGGAGAGGGAATTCCCTGTCGGTCCAGTGGTTGGGACTCTGTGCTCCCACTGCCAGGGCCCTAGGTTCAACCTCTAGTCAGGGAACTAAGACCCCACAAGGTGACGCAGCCAAAAAAAAAAAAAAAAAAAAAACCTGGAGTTTTTGAAACTAAAGCACCCCATATATAACATGGAATAGAAAATAATATAAACAGTTCTCAGTCATGCCACTGTTTTTCTTTACTATAAAAGCAAAGTTTTTGGGGCTTCCCTGGTGGCACAGTGGCTGAGAGTCTGCCTGCTAATGCAGGGGACACGGGTTCGCGCCCTGGTCTGGGAAGATCCCACATGCCGCGGAGCAATTAGGCCCGTGAGCCACAACTACTGAGCCTGCGCATCTGGAGCCTGTGCTCCGCAACAAGAGAGGTCACGATAGTGAGAGGCCCGCACACCGCGATGAAGAGTGGCCCCCGCTTGCCACAACTAGAGAAAGCCCTAGCACAGAAACGAAGACCCAACATAGCAATCAATCAATCAATCAATCAATCAATCAATCTTAAAAAAAAAAAAAAAAGCAAAGTTTTCCTGGCTTCTTTCTTATTTGATGATACCTGATTAAGCTATGAATTCATTACACACACTCCATGGTTACAACTTTAAATGTTTTCCTTAAACAACAGTGAAAAAACTGGTGAATCATATCACTTCCATACTATGGTAAACTTCCCCTCTCACCTACTTACATACTTATACTACATACTTACATATAAATGCATCTGAATAAATATGCTCCTGCTTACAAGGTTTTTCTTGCATAACAAATCAAGACTGTTGTTATTCATTCATTGTGTGTGGCCAAGTGTTTATAAACTTAGTATGCACAGGTTTACATTTGAATATTCATAGTTCATTTCTGCTCTCATAGTGGAAATTGTCATCTTGAGAAATATATTGTCTGTCACTTTATTCTGCAGAGTGGCCATTCTTTTGATAATGAAAACTATTGAATAATGTGATTCTTTTGTAGAACTAGATAATCCATTAAAAGAAAATAATAAACATCTGAGTGGTAAGAATAACAGAAAATATATCTTATTTTCTGTTACTTATTATTCATTAAAGTAGAATTGAGTAATTTTTCTCAAACAATTGATTTTAGAAATGTAGACTCTGTGTTCATTTTGCAAAACTTTGCTTTACTAATTTTTATCATAAATAATTTTTAAAAATTAGTGTCTTTTAAAATGTATTCTTAATTTTCTCTTAAAGAAATGTTAGTGCTTATGAAGTTTAAAAGCTAATTAATAAATAATAAAACATGCAAAATAAAAGTATTAAGTTATAGAATGGAAACTATACATAATTCAGAACATGAAACTAATATAGAATTAATGTAATAATAGAAAATTTGGAAAACTTTCTATTTTAATACAAAGTTTCTTTTTTAAAAAAACAGTAATATTTATGTAGCTGCTTTTGTAGCAGAATAATTATTTTAACATTCAGGCCAAAAACTAATTTGCGGGAAAAAGCAATAACACAGAATCACAGGCAATTTAGCTTAAAAAGTCTTCCATTCTACTATGGTTCAAAAAGGATATGTTTTCATTTTCAAAAATGGGCCATAAAGCTTTAAAACAGGAAAAATTCAATAACTCTTGTTTCCAATAAAACAGATTTTTAAAATATCATGAACCCAATAAAGAGTTCTAAGAATTATTTAGGAAAAAAGACTTCATATTAACATTCGTTCAGATTATAAACAAAAAGTATAGCATCTATGTAATCCCTGAGTACCGTACACTAAGCTCAATGAGGGATTACTGCAAGCAACTAAATGCCAATGAAATAAATAACATGGAAGAAATGGATAAATTCTTAGAAAGGCACAACCTTCCAAGACTGAACCAAGAAGAAATAGAAAGTATAAACAGACCAATCACAAGCACTGAAATTGAAACTGTGATTAAAAATCTTCCAAAAAAATAAAAAAGCCCAGGACCAGATGGCTTCACAGGCGAATTCTATCAAACATTTAGAGAAGAGTTAACACCTATCCTTCTCAACTCTTCCAAAATATAGCAGAGGGAGGAACACTCCTAAACTCAATCTACAAGCCTACTATCACCCTGATACCAAACCCAGACAAAGATGTCACAAAAAAAGAAAACTACAGACCAATATCACTGAAGAACATAGATGCAAAATTCCTCAACAAAATTCTAGCAAACAGAATCCAACAGTACAGTAAAAAGATCATACACCATGATTAAGTGAGGTTTATCCCAGGAATGCAAGGATTCTTCAATATATGCAAATCAATCAATGTGATACACCATATTAACAAACTGAAGGATAAAAACCATATGATAATCTCATTAGATGCAGAAAAAGTTTTTGACAAAATTCAACACCCATTTATGATAAAAACCCTCCAGAAAGTAGGCACAGAGGGAACCTACCTCAACATAATAAAGGCCATATATGACAAACCCACAGGCAACATCGTTCTCAATGGTGAAAAACTGAAACAATTTCCACGATGATCAGGAACAAGACAAGGTTCCCCACTCTCACCACTATTATTCAACATAGTTTTGGAAGTTTTAGCCAAAACAATCAGAGAGGAAAAAGAAATAAAAGGAATCCAAATCGGAAAAGAAGAAGTAAAGCTGTCACTGTTTGCAGATGACATGATATTATACATAGAGAATCCTAAAGATGCCACCAGAAAACTGCTAGAGCTAATCAATGAATTTGGTAAAGTAGCAGAATGCAAAATTAATGCACAGAAATCTCTTGCATTCCTACACACTAACAATGACAAATCAGAAGGAGAAATTAAGGAAACATTCCCATTTACCACTGCAACAAAAAGAATAAAATACCTAGGAATAAACCTACCTAAGGAGACAAAAGACCTGTATGCAGAAAACCATAAGACATTGATGAAAGATATTATACAAGATACAAACAGATAGAGAGCTATACCATGTTCTTGGATTGGAAGAATCATCATTGTGAAAATGACTATACTACCCAAAGCAATCTACAGATTCAGTGCAATCCCCGTAAAGCTACCAATGGCATTTTTCACAGAACTAGAACAAAAAATTTCACAATTTGTATGGAAACACAAAAGACCCTGAATAGCCAAAGCATTCTTGAGAAAGAAAAATGGAGCTGGAGGAATCAGGCTCCTAGACTTCAGACTATACTACAAAGCTACAGTAATCAAGACAGTATGGTACTGGCATGAAAACAGAAATACAGATCAGTGGAACAGGATAGAAAACCCAGAGAAAAACCCATGCACATATGGTCACCTTATCTTTGATAAAGGAGGCAAGAATATACAATGTAGAAAAGCCAGCCTCTTCAATAAATGGTGCTGGGAAAACTGGACAGCTGTGTGTAAAAGATTGAAATTAGAATACTCCCTATCACCATACACAAACAGCCTCTTCAATGAGTGGTGCTGGGAAAAGTGGACAGCTACATGTAAAATAATGAAATGAGAATACTTCCTAACAGCATACACAAAAATAAACTCAAAATGGATTAAAGACCTAAATGTAAGACCAGACACCATAAAACTCTTAGAGGAAAACATAGGAAGAACAGTCTTTGACAAAAATCATAGCAAGATCCTTTTTGACCCACCTTCTAGAGAAATGGAAAGAAAAAGTAAAATGAACAAATGGGACCTAATGAAACAAAAGCTTATACGCAGCAAAGGAATCCATAAGCAAGATGAAAAGACAATCCTCAGAATGGGAGAAAATATTTGCAAAGGAAGCAACTGACAAAGGATTAATCTCCAAAATATACAAGCAGCTCATGCAGCTGAATATCAAAAATACAAACAACCCAATCCAAAATTGGGCAGAAGACCTAAATAGACATTTCTCCAAAGAAGATATACCGATTGCCAACAAATACATTAAAGGATGCTCAACATCATTAATCACTGGAGAAATGCAAATCAAAACTACAATGAGGTATCACCTCACACAGGTCAGAATGGCCATCATCAAAAAATCTACAAACAATAAATGCCGAGGAGGGAGTGGAGAAAAGGGAACCCTCTTGCACTCTTGGTGGGAATGTAAATTAATACAGCCACTATGGAGAACAGTATGGAGGTTCCTTAAAAAACTAAAAATAAAACTACCATATGACCCAGCAATCCCACTACTGGGCATATACCCTGAGAAAACCATAATTCAAAAAGAGTCATGTACCACAATGTTCATTGCAGCTCTATTTACAATAGCCAGGACATGGAAGCAACCTAAGTGTTCATCGACAGATGAATGGAAAAAGAAGTGGCACATATATACAATGGAATATTACTCAGCCATAAAAGAAACGAAATTGAACTCTTTGTAGTGAGGTGGATGGACCTAGAGTCTGTCATACGGAGTGAAGTCAGAAAGAGAAAGACAAATACTGTATGCTAATACATATATATGGTATCTAAAAAGCAAGGTTCTGATGAACCTAGGGGCAGGACAGGAATAAAGAAGCAGAAGTAGAGAATGGACTTGAGGACACGGGGATGGAGAAGGGTAAGCTGGGACAAAGTGAGAGAGTAACATTGACATATATACACTACCAAATGTAAAATAGATAGCTAGTGGGAAGCAGCTGCATAGCAGAGGGAGATCAGCTTGGTGCTTTGTGACCACCTAGAGGGGTGGGATAGGGAGGGTGGGAGAAAGATGCAAGAGGGAGGGGATATGTGGATATATGTATACTTATAGCTGATTCACTTTGTTATAGAGCAGAAACTAACATAACATTTTAAAGCAATTATATTTCAATAAAGGTGTTAAGAAAAAAAAGAAACAACATAAAAGGATTAATATTGGTGGGAAAAATATAAAGTACAGGATGTTTTCATTTAAATAAAGAACAATGGAAACTGGTAATAAGCTGTTAATCTCCAAAAAATTTTGTAAGATTTCTTGAACAAGGATATTTGAATAGAAACCATTTGCATTTTTGTGTGTTCTGTCAGTCAAAATCACAGCAAGTTTTTAGCTTGTTGTTTGTATTTGCTTTGTGGAAATGAATATGATGATCCTAAAATATTTATGCAAGTCCAATGGACTTAGAACTGCCAAGGCTGTCTTGAACAAGAATAAAGATGGAGGATTTACACTAGTAGATATAGATTATTATCAAGTTATAACAATCATAATGTGTGGTATTAGCACAAGTATATAAAAATACACTCATAGAACAAAAGGGAATGTCCAGAAGCAGAGCACACATATACAGTCACCTGACATGATCAAAGAAACACTATAGTGCAGTGGGTAAAAGGTAGCATTTTTAGTAAATGTTACTTTGGAAAAACAATGAATCTTTTACTCTTCCTCACACATACAAACAAAAACGTTATAAATTGTATATAGCTCTAAATGTAAAAGTTGAATAATAAATCTTTTTAAAAAATTGACTGAATAGATTCATTATCTTGGATTAGACCAAACTTTCTTAAACAATACCCAGACAGCAATAAACCAAAATGAAAAAAATGATAATATAGAATACATTGAAATTAAGAAATTTTAACAAAAGTAAAATTCTGAACAAAACAGAAGTAAGAAAGAAAAGCAAGTTACATAGTAGGAGAAGATACATCTTAATATCATGAATGATCCATTGGATGAATCAATAAAAAAAGAAGGCAGGGAACCTAATAGCAAAAAGGAAGAACAAAAGAAAGATTTTGAACGACTTTATATAAAAGAAGATATCTATTATCTACACTGCAGTACACATGTGAACGTGCTAATCTTCATACAAACCCATCAGAATAGCTCAATTGAAAAAAAAAAAAAAAAAGAAACCAAGCAAAACAAAACAAATAAACTAAAAGAAGGGTTGGCAAGAATTTAGAGCAGCCAGAAACCTGGGGCACTGCTGGTGAGAGTATAAATTGTTAAAATCACTCTGGAAAATTGCTGGGCAGCATCTCTTAAAGCTGCAAATGTACACTCCTATTTGAAGCATGCGTATATGCCTTACCAAAATCTGTATACATGTTTACCGAAAATTATGAATAATTATTTCTATAACAGCATTAGCCAAACATTGGAAACAACTCAACTGTGCACTAACAATAGAATGGATATATTGCAGTATATTCATACAATACAACGGAAGATAGAAAACAAGACAAGCTACCATTTAACACATGATAGGATACAGCTTGCAGAGATAATATCGAGGAAAAAAACCCAGTAAAAACCAAAAAACCAAAAACCAAAACTCAAAAAGGAAAGCAGCCACAAAAAGTACATTCAGTGTGATTCTATCTAATGTGGAAGCAGACCTCCATCAACAGTGTTAGAAGTAGGGATGATGGTTACTCTTAGAGGAGATACTGATGGGAAAGCACCATAAGGAGGTTTCTGGGACACTGGGTTTTCTTCATCTGGATGCTGGTTAGAACGTGTGTGCTCTCTTTATGAAACTTTATCAAGCTATATACTAGTGATTTTTACATCTTCCTGTGTGTATGTTATGCTTCAAAAGAGTTTACAAGAAACACACACACACACACACTACACCTGACAGTACATAGCAGGTGGATAGTATTGGAATTTGCAAGCATTTTTAATAATCTTAGTAACAGATGAATCTCCAAGGAAGTGCTGAACATTGCCACCTGGAAAGAATTCTCTCATCTCATAGTCATTTCAGCAAGTGAACAGCATGATTAGGTAATGCAGCCATAAAGGTAAAAAGGAAGTGAATACTTTGACAAAGTTGCCTCTGGATTCCATGGACAAATATTCATCTGGGATACACGTATTCATTTAATAGGTGGTTTACCAAGTGTTGTTCCCAGGCCAGCAGCATGGGTATCAGCTGGTAAGAGACCTACTGAATTCTAAACTTTGGGGGTGGGTCCCAGACACCTGTGTTTTAACAGTTTCTCCAAATAATTCAGGTGCATGCTAATTTTTTTTTTTTTTTTTTTTTTTTTTTTTTGCCATTTAGTAACTTGTCTGGTACATTGTTGATGATGAATGAACAGCTTCTGAATGAATAAATAGTGATTTGCATGATAAATGATATATAATTATTTATTGAATTGCATTTAATTAATTGTATCCAACATACCGGAATGAGATCAACAAAATTGGAATAACTTTCATGCTGCTTTTTGCTACTTTAGTTCAATCATCATGCATTGACATGAAAAAAGGCAGAGAAAGAGTGAGGAATCTAATTATTTTTGGCATTTGAGTACCACATTTCCATAGAGATCTTGATGTAGTTCCTAAAGTTTTAAAAGAACTCCTGACAGAACTTCTTGATCATGGACCATTGATTTGGACACAAGATAAAATAGAAGTGGAAAAAAGCACTCAAACACTGACTTGTGAGGGAGTGAAGCTTTACTTAAAAAAGAATGAAAAAAACCCCAAACCTTCTCTAAGGTAATGAAAGAGTAAAAAACACAGAATACAGAGTATCTTACTACTAACCGTCATGAATTAAAGTGAAATACCTAAGGCTATAGCAGGGAATCAGGCTAGTATAATCAGAGAAATGATCTGTCTGCCTAAATCTGAATGCCTAGCACTATGTGTGCTTTCTGCATAAACGTTATATGTGGCATCAATCTCATAGAATAAGCAGAGTTTGAGCTAAGGTGTCATAATTCATGAATCCGTGAAAATTTCATGAGTACCAGAAGTCAGTTATCACTGAAATGTTTTCTTTTTTGAAGCTGAGGTCACAGATCATTAAGCAGCTATTTAGGTATAAATCTTGCAATTAAAAACATCAAAATTGGGCTTCCCTGGTGGCGCAGTGGTTGGGAGTCTGCCTGCCAATGCAGGGGACACGGGTTCGAGCCCTGGTCTGGGAGGATCCCACATGCCGCGGAGCAACTGGGCCCGTGAGCCACAACTACTGAGCCTGCGCGTCTGGAGCCTGTGCTCCGCAACAAGAGAGGCCACGATAGTGGGGGGCCCGCGCACCGCGATGAAGAGTGGCCCCCGCTTTGCCGCAACTAGAGAGAGCCCTAGCACAGAAACGAAGACCCAACATAACAATCAATCAATCAATCAATCAATCTTTAAAAAAAAAAAAAATCAAAATTGATGTGCAGCTAGAGTCCCTGGCTTAGTAGTTGATTGTTAATCAGAATTTGGTATACTGCTACTGAACAACAGATCTTTGCGAAAAGATTTCAATTCCCTTTCACAAACACTGGACGGTAACTTGAATTCTAAACAAAATAGAAATTAGAAATATTCAGTGGCATCTGAAGAAGAGGAAAATATTTTATAAAGTCACTCTATTTCATTATAACTTGATTTATTAAACCAAAGAAGACACCCATTAAGTTGTGTTACTTCTATTATATCAATCACTTTACTTATGAGTTAATGTCATAGAGATGCAAAAAAAAAAAAAGATGCCATTATATATGGAGATTTTATTAATTTTAGTGCTTGTATCATTTAAATTTTTGCAATAATAGGCTCATTTCTGTATCCATTGATTAACTGATTGGTCGATTGATCTTCTACTCACAGTTTAATAGTAAAAATGTAGAAGTTTGAACTCAAATCCAAGGGTCCTCTGTGTTGAAATTATGCCTATGTATTAATAAAGTAACCTCATGTTTCTATCTTTTCTTCAAGTAAATTATGCTTCAAATGCTATCATGATTTTTAAATTTTACTATGCAACTTCTGGTCAGATTTTGACTCCTTTGGGTAATTTTTCATAGCTTACACCAAAAGTTTCCCCTCTAAGAAGGAGTATCAATAATAGCCAAGTGTTAGGAGTTCAAGATTGTGTTTGAAGGATGAATTTGTAATATTCCAAAGTGTAATATAGCCCTACAGCTTATATTTTCATCATTGGACACTCTTTCTTTCTATATTTACTTAATATCATCAGTTCTCCCCTTCATTGTAAGAGAACTGGAGTCTACTTTGGAAGCTAAACAACTCTTTTAGGAAGAGGTGTTATTCTCTTAATAATAGGATGATTCATATAAAAATTGCCATTTTGTGGACCAAAAATTATTGAACCCGATAATTTCTTATGGTGCAAACTAATGATACATATGAGATTGATCAGTTAAATTATATCAGTTTAATAGAATTTTCTCAGCTTTTTTAAGGTGCAATTGACAAGTAAAATTGTAAAATATTTAAAGTGTACAATGTGGTAATTTGATATACATATATATTGTGAAAGGATCCCCCCATCAAGTTAATTAACACAACCATCACCTCATATATTGTGTGTTTTTTTTTGGAGGGGGGAGGATATTGCAGTTCTATTCTCTTAACAAATTTCAATTATACAGTGCAATGTTATCAGTTATAGTCACTATGTTACACATTAGATCCTCAGACCTTCTTCATGTTATAACTGAAAGTTGGTAGCCTTTTACCAACCACTCCCTATTCTACTCCTTGTATCTATGAATTCATCAGCTTAACTGGTTTTTAAAAACCTGTAGCATTTGTCAAGAATTTTGCTAAATATTAAGAATACCATGGTAAAAAAGGAATCATCTGACAAGTAGAACACTCGGTCCTATAAACAAAGTCATAATGCTAAAAACATTTTAAGTTTATTTTTATTTATATTATTGTAATAACTCTGTACATATTCAGATATAGCACACAAAAAAGGAAAGGGTAATTTATGGTCCAATAAGAGAAGCCTGCAAGTGGGACTCAGAGAAGAAGGAAACTAACGTGTCTGTCTGGTCCTGTTCATGTGAGATTCTTAATGGTCCACTCTTATAAACCCAGAAATCTCCCTCTGACAATTAGCCCCACTTTTATATAAAAGGCTCTTTTGTTATCCTACCTGTCTACTGGTTCTTTTATTGCAGACAAGCCTCCTTAAAGTCTATTTTCAAATTTTCTTATTTCATCTCTCTCCTTCCCATCACACCCCAAGGTGTTTTCGGATATTCTACTTTTTACATCAACATCTTCAACATATAATATTAAATATATACAAAAATGTATGAAACATATATGTAAATTATAAATATAATGCTAAATGAATAATTGAAAATGAACAATTGTAAATCTGTATCATAGCTCATGAAGTAGAACATTACTGATATGTTTTATTTACCATGTGCTCTTTTCATGTCCTGCACTCTTGCCTCCCCTGAGGTACAAAAACCTCTATCTAGAATTAGTGTTTACCCTTTGTTTTTTAAAAATTAGTTGTACTTATATACATGCCTAAATATTATACTGTTTAGTTTTTATTGTTTTGGGGATTGTTAAAATTTTATTATGCTTTGTGTAATCTTCTGGGACTTGATTTTTAGTCAACATATTATTGCTAAAATTAATCCACACTGTTGTGGGTGACTGTAGTTTATTTGTGTTCACTGATGTATGACACTGATATATAATGTGTTAACATACCACAATTTATTTTCTTGTTGACCTGTTGATGAATAGTTGGCATATTTTGTCTTTAATCTTTTTTCCTTTTTTTAGCAAATAATGCAGATCTGGGCATTATTTTACATGTCATTTGTTGGATATGCTCAATAATTTTTCTGAGATGCACACTTAGGACAAAACTAATGCATCACATTTGAACCTTCAACTTTATTATATGATTTTACCTTGTGATACAAAGTGATTATAATGATTTACCTTCCTACCAGATATATAGAAAATGAAAAATGGACTTTGTCCTTAAGATCATGAACATTGGAGCCAGACTGCCTGGGATTACTTTTCCTTTGAACTAAAATGCACAACTGAAGTACACTTAGAAAACCACACAAATGTAAGTGCACAGCTTGATGAATTCTCATAAATTGAACCTATCTTTATAACAAGCACCTAGATCCAGAACCCCCAAATTACAAACGTCCATGGGTCTCTGCCTGTGTTCTTTTCCACTATTACTTTCCCATCCCTTCAGAATAACTGCTATCTTTACTTCTAGTTCCATAGATTAGTTTTGCCTGTTTATAAATTTTATAATACTGGAATCACAGAACATGTATTCTTTTCTGCCTGGATTTTATGGCTCAATTCATATTGCTTAATATAATAGCAATCCATGCGTTCTCACAGGCAAACAGAATATCATTGTATAAATACACCAGGATTTATTCATCCATTCCACTGTCTATTAGCAATTAGATAGGTTTCTATTTGGGCCCATTTCTAATAACGCTGCTATCAGCATTCTCGTACATGTTTTTTTGAGAACGTACATGCATTTTTGCTGGGTTACTTAGAAGTAAAATTGTTGATTTTAATATGTTCATCTTTAGTAGATACTGCTGAACAGTTTTCCAAAGCAGTCCTACTGATTTTTGCTCTCTGCCAGCGGTGCATGAGAGTTGCAATTGCTCTATGACCACAACTTATTTGTTTTATTTCTACTTTGTTTCATTTTGTTTTCACTTTAACCATTCTGGGAGTATATTTCGGCATTTCAGTGCAGTTTTATTATGTATTTTACTCATGATTATGTAAGTAGAGCCCTTTCAAGACGTTTATAGACCATTTGCACTTTCTTTTTGTGAAGAACCTGTTAAATCTTTTGTCAATTTTTTAAAAATTGATTTTTCAATATTTTTTCTTAGCAATTTTATTTGTATTCTGGATGCAAGGACTTTGGTAAGCTATTTAAGTATATGTCTGTGGCTTGTCTTTTTTAATCATTTGATGTTTCTCTTTGATGATGGCTTATACAATATAGTCCAAATTATCAAGTATTTCCTTCATGATTATTGCTTTAGAGTCCTATTTTTTTAAAATATTGGAATACCCCAAGTACAATATGTTGTTTTCCTATATTTTATTTTAAAACATTATTGTTTTCCTCTTTGTATTTACGCCTCTAATCCATCAGGAACTGATTTTGTGTATGTTACGAAGTGGGGGCCAGACTCCCTGGTTTGAATCCTCGGTCCAGTAATTTTGCTGTGCAAACAGGGTAAGTTACTCAACTTATTTGTCCCTAAATTTCTTCATCTGTAAAGTTGGGATAAGAATACTGTCTAACACTTGTTATGACAGCTGCTGGGATTGCTGTCAACACGTAGCCCTCATCTGTCAACTTCTTTTAGGGAGGAATTCAGCTGAAGAGAGCTCCCTCACTAACCCCCTAGCCTGGGGTGTCTGGCATCCAATGGCTGATCAACACAAGTGATAAAGTCCCAGGTCTCTGTCACCTCAACTCAGACAGTTCTCACAGTCATTCTATTTTCACAACCATCATCTAGTTAGCTAAGAAGTGTCTTGAGATTACACCACAGCTTGATTCCTCTTTCTGTTCAACCTGACTTCCTTCTTTTCTCTTCCTCAGGTGTTGTTCACAGGAGCAATCTCTAATAAACCTCCTGCATGGCAAAGTCAGCTTCCTTTTGAATAAACCATACCTGTCACCTGCCTTGTGGGAATCTTATTTATGAGGATTAAGTAAGTTAATATATGTAAAGCCCTGGAACACTGCTAATTACCATCTAGTGTAATCAAAGGAAGACCAGGGAAGGCTCTTGGGAGAAAATAGCCTCCACATCAAGGCAGGAATGGTGAAGAGCTCTTAGCAAGTTTAAGTTTGTTGGGTAGAAGGAAGTATGTTCCAGGCAGTGGAAATAACACATGCAAAAACTCTAAGAGAAGAACTAGAAACTGAAAGACATTCAGTATGGCCTGAGAATATTATGGGAGGAGGTAGTGTGTTCAGAAATAAGGCTGGGCAGGTGAGCAGGAGTCAGCTCTTTCAGTGTGTTGTCAACTTTGCCAAGAGATTTATATTTTTTTATTAAGAGGATGGAAATGGCCAAAAAGAAGCCATTGCAGGAATTCATAAATATCGGTGTTGTATATTTCCAAGATTACTCTAGCTCCAAACAATTGAATAATTAGAGAAGAGGTATTAGTTGGAAAACTACATTAGTCTAGTTTATCACTGAGAGTGACATAAACTAAGTGCAAAAGGATCCAGAACCAAAAAGTTAGGTGCTAGCAATAGAGATGAACCAAAATTAACATGATTTAGTAAATTATTTGTTATGGGGAGGGTGGGAGACAGAGGTCACTGTTAATGTTCTTGCTGGTGGCTTTAGTAACTGCATGTATGGTATACTCTTTGTTGAGCGAGGGAAACAAGAGGAAGAGGTTTGACACAAAGTGAAAAACTTATTTTTAGATATGTATTAGACTACCTATTTGAAAATCTACATGGATTTTCTTTTAAATTAACATTGTAAAAAAAAGAGCTTTACATGGTAGGTGCAAATTTCCGTGTTTAATATATTTTAGTGTTAAAAGCACATACTTATTAATTTAAATTAGGGAGTGAATGAACAAAAAGTAGACAAAAAGATATTATCACTGGATCAAAAGGTATTTTATGACTGTGGTACTTCAGACAATGGAATATTATTCAGTACTAAAAAGAAAGGAGTTATCATGCCATGAAAACACATGAATGAAATTCAAATGTATATTACTAAGTGAAAGAAGTCAATCTGAAAAGGCTACATACTGTATGATTCCAACTTTATGACAAGGGCAAAACTGTAAAGACAGTAAAAAGATTAGTGATTACCAGGCATTTGGAGAGAGAGAGAGAGAGATGAATAGGCAGAGCATAGAGGATTTTTAAGGCTGTGAAATTACTCTGTATGATGATCATATATCTATGATGATAGATATATGTCATTATACATTTGTCCAAACCCCTAGAATACTCAACACTAAGAGTGAACCCTAATGTAAACTATGGACTTTAGGTAATAATGACGTGCCAATGTAGGTTTCATCAATTGTAACAAACGTACCACTTTAATGAGGGATGCTGATATGCTGGAAGTTACGCATGTGTCGGGGTAAGAGGTATACGGGAAATCACTGTGCCTTCTGATCAATATTTCTGTGAACCTAAAACTGCTCCAAAAAACAAAGTTTACTTTATAAAGGTATTTTATGTAGTCTAAGTTTCAGTAAAGATTTCTGCTTATATGGCATATATTAAAGTGACAATAACATAAGTAGCTTGCCAGGTATCTTTCTATTTCACATCCATTTAAAAACAAACAAATAAATATTACCTATTAAATGGCAATTACAACATTAACCACAATGAAAACACCCATGAACAAAATTACCAAGAATCTGTGCCATATGGCTCTTATATTTTAGTCGTAAAAATCACACCCTAAAGAATTAGCATAAGAGTCAGTAAACAATGCAATTCGTTAGTGGGGGTAAGTCTTAAGGATAAAAATTGATCGTCTGAGAACTGGCAAAGAGGAGACCGAATTAAAATAATGGAGAAGTGCATGACATGCTTGGTCCTACAAGACTCATCTTTTTTTGAACACTTGTTGTTTTTATGTTATTACAATCATCATCAATGCAGTATTATTTTTGGCTTTCTACTCAAAGACTTAGGTTTTCTTTGTTACTTTCTTTGTTCTAGTGAATTAGGATCCATTTATTCAATTTAAAAACTCTAGAATTCTAAAGATTCCGTCTTACAGTGGGGGTATTCTGCATTCTATCTAGTGGCATATATACTCAATTTTAAAAGTAAATATTTGCTGAAAAAAATTAGATGCAAATTTTTAAAGTGGTATGCTAGGTTATAATTTTAAAAGTAGCAGTGCACTGATATAAATGACTCCCCAGCTCCCTCCTCATATCACTCACACTGAGAGACCACCTGGGTTGAGATTTGGAGATTTCCAAGTATCTTCAGGGCTTGTGGAGCTGTGCATGAGTCCCTTGGAGAGAGTGGGGAACAGAACCGTGAGTGGTGGTGGTTATTCCAACCCTAAACCAACAAAAAGGGGCTCTAAGGAGACAGCATGAAGTGCTTAATTTGTGTTTCTCTGCTCTTGAGGGAACACCTTGAGCTCTTGTCTGATTTACAACTAAGAAAGGGGGAGAGACTGATGAAGTGGTTTATTGAAGCAGAATAAAGGTGATTTTTTGATATTTGACATTTCACAGTTTGTGAGGCAAAGCATTTGAGAGCATTTCTCTTGAGTCATATGAATCAACTCAAGAAAGAGAGCCAGAAAGGCATCACTTTAGGTTTTGCCCAAGAGGGGGAAATAGAGCTCAGCAGAGAGAATCTAAAAGGATTCCTGGGTGCTGAGAACTGAGGGAATATCCAGTGGGAATTTGCTCTACAGGAAACTGCAGGTATGAGATCCCCAGAACGAGGCAACTTTTCTCAAGACAACACACGCAATTAGTCACCTGCTAAATCTGAGATTGTTTGTGTGCATCATGGTGAGATTTCTTAACTGAAATTTTTCCTGATGCCCTTCCTTTGCACCTTTATACTCTAGGTCCTATCTCAACATTGTCAGATACCACAGTTATTTTTCTGGGGGAGAAGAAGCATTATGTAGGGGAAAGAAAGAGAGCAACTTGGTCATAACACCACTTTCTTGAGAGTGGCTTATATAAATGAGGAAACAGTTTCAACTTTAGATCATATTGGGTTGTTTGATTTTTACCTGGTACTAGACATTTAAATTCTTGAATTAGAAACATATTTTATGGTCTAAAGTGCTTGTAATGTTTTAAATTACCTAAAAGTAATCATAAAGTTAGGGACACTGGCCATCTTTCCATCCAGGAGCAGGGAAAAAACAAACAAACCCTTCAATACAAATTCCAGGAGATAGTGGGAGAAAATGATTTACCATTACAATCAATGAGTTGTGTGAATTGTGCCTTTTCAGTGAACCAGAAACCCACACACACAGATGTATACACACACACAGAAACTATTTTTGTTGCTGTTGTTACTGACAATGTGAAGGATGAAAGAGTAATCCATTGACTCCATCTGTAAAACATGAATACTAAAATTCTACAAAATTTCCCCATATACCCAACAGGATTTTTAAAATTAAATGTGAGATATTTAAGTGCTGGTAAATATTAATTGTATTTCTATATTATCTGTCTTCTCTTTTAAAAGTTACTCATAATTGATTACTTTTGCATTTTAGAATATATTTTATAGGCTTATTGTATAGGTATGTAGACATGACTATATTTAGTTGGTTTTACTGCCAACATTAAGCTTTTTTTACTCTCTTCCTCTTCAGTTTGCATTTTGATTCATTTTTCATTCAAAGAGAGATTTTATTTATGTAATTCATTCAGGAAGTTTACTTGAGTGATATAGATACTAAAGTCTTGTTTTAATGATTTTAATCAATGAATAATTTATAAGCACCTACTATGAATCAGGGAAGTCTGTTTGCTTAGTGCATGACAGGTATTTTGGCTGAGTAGGGAATTCTTGAATTTTGAGTCTTCTTTGTATAACTCCTCACCTACCATCCCCCAAAAGCTCGTTAGTTGAATTTGCATTATAAATGTCCTTTAAGGTTTCCAGTCTGTTTTGTTTTTTCTGTGTATTTCACTCATCTCCATTCTGCATAATTTGGATGCTTACACAATTTTTGAATATTTGGAATAAAACCATTTCCATGAAATAACACTTTGTATTAGCATCTTTTACTTTTGCTCATAGATTCATGTTAGTCTTCATTTAGAAGAGTTTTTATTATTAACTTGAGTTATAAATAACTTGAATTTCCTGTTCTGTTTTATCTTGTTTATAGATTGGATTTTCTTCATCTGTCAAAGGTCTTATATTTTCTTGTAATTATCTTTTTTTTCCATTAATTTGTCAGTTGTCATTATTTTTCTGTAATTTCCAATAGGTTGTTTGATGCTTACTGGACAAAATCATGCCTATCAAATTAAAAAAAAAACAACTTCTCCATCTTTTTAGACTGTTTTCTCTTTATGATCAATTGCTCTAGCTTTATAGCCAAGATATATTCTCTTGAATCTGGAGGACAAAATAAAAAATGTTCTGAAGTTTTGTTCTGTTTATGTCAGCGAAAGTGTTTTCATGGTACTATCTCCTTTGATTAACAATAGAAGACCCTGGCTTTTGACTATTATGTCTTTACATATTTTTGATATTTTTCATTTTTGTACTCTTTTAGGTAAAAGTCCTAGAAATAATTCTCTCCTTGTAGTAACTGCTCATTCTGGAAAAGGACCATATTTGTGACAGCCAAACATGAAAAGGCTTTTGACTTGTTGTGGCTACCCAGTCTAAAAGGAATTCCTGCTTCTCAAATACTCTGCCTCCTAGGGCTGCCTTTTATCATTCATTGAACAATTAGTGATGCCCTATATCACTTGAGGAACATAGCTTTAGGCTAGGAAATACTGTTTAGAAGGAGAGGTACTCTGCCCTCATGGAGTTAAGAACATGCCCAATACTGCCCTTTGGGTTTATCAGGATTCCTTTGGGTTTATCAGGATTCCTCTGTGAATGCATAGCATTCTTTTTCAAAACAGGATATTCCATTTTCAAAGCAAAAGACATAAAATGTCTTCCTTCTCTGTCAGGTGTCTGTTACTCTTTTGAGTGCACTTAGCAGAAATCCCTGGCGACAAGTCTTACAAAATGTCCCTTTGAGTTTGAAGCAGTGATATGGATTTCACCACATTTTTATTTATGCTGGTCACAAATCTGGTGTCTGTCTGGTGGGATAAGAAGGAAAATGAACACCCATGTTTATGTTGTTTGTGAGTCAGATGTCACTGTTGTCTCACAATTTCTAAAACTGTTCAGACATTTTTCTGTGGCAGAAGACCTCTCTATCATAGAATCACTTTGTCTCATGGAAATTAATGTACTTGATTTTTATTTGAATTAATTGAGAAGCAACTCTAGATGTACAGATACTAATGCATGTAAGATATTGCATGATTTTGTTCAACTTTAAGTGCTAATATATGCTCACATTCATTACCAACCATTAAGAATTTGATAAACCTATCCAGCAGATGGCAGTGTTACCCCAATTTGGTGGATGTTTAACTGATTATTTTGGTCATAGCAGTTGGGGGGATACAATTTCATTTAAAGGGAATCTTTTTCAAGTATGAACAAATATGGTACCATCTACGCAGAGATTCAATAATGCATATAAACTATATCAAGAAATTTTCTGTGTAGAAATGATAAAATAGCATAATAAATATAAGAAAATCAATACAAATAATTTTCAAAGAACATGTTTTTTAATAAATTATATATAATTATAATAAAAGTATATGCAAATATAATTTATAAATATAGTTGATAGTTATGTATAATTTATTAAAATAAGCTTTTTAAAAATTAATTATTTTTATATATTTATTTTGCTTATATATATACATATGTAATACGATTTATTTTATAGCTTGAATAGATATAATCAATAGATCCATACATATGTTTCTAAAATATTTTTGTGCCAATTTTATAGTATAAAATAAATCATATTTATTTAACTTACTGAATCCATGGACTAGATTTTAATTGAAGCAGTTAATACCAGGAAAATAAATGTTAATGGCTCCTCATACCTATTGGGAAACTTTATAAAAGATCTTGAAGAGTGACATGAAATATGAATTCTAAATATGATAGGACGTTGACAAAGACAGTGTCAGCATGGCAGGATAAGAGAATTAGCTAAGGAAGTGTACATATCATCAGGACTTAGAAGGTCCATGGGTACTTTGACATAAATTTTTGTTTGTTTGTTTTTTATACTGTGATTTTCCTGTCATTGGTTTCATTTCATATTTGCTGGAAAAATTAACATGACCCAAGGAATTACATTTGGGATTTACTTTTCCCAGAAAAACATTTAGTAGACCTTTTATAATCAATTTTTTTTCCTAATCAAAACGTGATCTGTAAGCTTTTCATTTAAGGGGGAGAATAAAGGACACGTGTGTACTGATTGGTTTTACTAGAAAGCACATATTTTGAATTTACTATTTCTGGCAGTAACATAAGACTTTCATTTTTGATTGGGAAATATGCACTATAAATTAAAACATAGTTGAACAAATATATGTAAAAATGTTATTCAAAATTTACTCTACCATAATCATTCTAAGGGAAGGACACATGTGTATTGATTGTTTTAAGGAAAGCTTAAATACAGTGCTTTTCAAAGTGTGGTCCCTGTGCTAGCAACCTCAGTATTACCTGGGAATGTGTTAGAAATACACATTCTTAGACCTCACCCCAGACCTAAAGAATGAGAAACTCAGGGGTTGCTATAGAGCCCACCAGCTGTGTTTTAACTTCTCCAACAGATTCTGAAGCCATGAAAGTTTGAGAACCATTGCTCTAGTATAGTGGTTTACAACCCTAGCAGTGGAGTAGAATCACCTTGAGATCTTTTTAAAATGACTTTGCCTGATCTACACCCATGTTGGTTCTGATTTAGTAGGTTTCAAAATATTTTTAAGCTTTCTATTTCTTACAACATTGTACATAACACAGTTACACTGTAATATGTTACTGACCTAATATTTTGTATGTTCCGCAATGCTTTTTCTTTTTTCTTTTTCTTTCTCCCTCTTTTCCTCTTTTGCCATAGGCTACTGTTATACATCCAAAAGGAAAAACAACAACAACAGCAACATTTCTACATTTTAACAAAATCGATCATTATACCATGTTGACTTCGTAAACTAACTTTTCTAAATTAATCTTATAGACTCACACATGGCCCACCTCTAAATTAAACTGGCAACTGTACTCCACTGGGAAAAAAATCATGGAGAGCAAACACTGAATCTCTGTCCAAAAAAAAAAATGTAATCTAAGATTTAGATACAACCCTATTCAACTTGATATTTACACTAATTCTATAGCACTTAATCTAATTTATTATTTTGTTTGATTATAAAAATAACACAAGCTCACTACATAAAAGTATAAAGAAAAAAGTAATTTACCCACAATTATCAATTTGTAATACACATAATTTATATAAATATATAAATTTATAATATATAGTATACACATAAAACATTTATAAAAGTTAATATATTGCTTTGATGTATATCAAAAATTTTATGCAAATGTATTTATTGTATATGTGTATATTGAATATTAAGTAAATAAATCTATATAATCTCATTAATGAAGTACATTATGCCTTATTTAAACATTATTATACTAGTTTTAATTTTTATCAAAATTCTGCAATGGTAATTGTATACTTTTTCTACATATCTATATATCCAATCAATAAATACATAGATACATAGATAAATAACTAATTATTTTTGGCGTTTTAACAATTTATATAAATGGTAGAATCATACTTATCTGTCACTTTCAGTTTCCTTTTGGCTCACAATTATATTTTTGAGATTTTTTCCATGTCTATCCTCTTATTTATAATATTAGAGTTTATTGTGAGATTAAAACATACTTTATTCATTCTCCTAGGTACTATTCTTTCAGAGAAAATTATTTTTTGAAATATTTTATGACATTACTAGAAATGAATATTGTGTATATTTCTTTGTGCACATGTGATCCTTCTCTCCAGAGTAGAAATCTAGATTAATCAATGCTGGGCTACATAGTCAACAGTTCTGGAATCACTAAAATGCTTTTCCCAAGTAATTGTGCCAACTTGAACTGCCTGTGAAAAAATTTAAATGGTCCATTACCCAATAAGCTTACTACAGTTTTATATAATGGCTTTTTATTATTATTTATCTTTTGCTCCACTGATGGTTGTGAAATAGTAACATACTGTTTTAATTTACATTTACATATCATTGGAATTTAAACATTTTCTCCAATTATTACTGATTAACAGTTTGATTGTTAATCAAATTTTGATTTTCTCTGTTGTAAGAGAATTGCTTTATGTAAATTGTCTGTTCATATACTTTGGACTCTTCTTTGTTTGCTAATTTTTTATTAACTTGTAACAGCTTCTGTCACGGCTGCTAAAACTGTTCATTATTTACCTGTAAATATGTTTTCCTGGAGGGGCATTTGTATACTCACTTTGCTTAGTGGCTTTTGTTATTGATAAGTTTTAATTGTATAATAGATAACATTATTTTTTTACATTTTGTCCTTTTATTTTCTTAAGAAAGCTATATTGTTACATATTCTCCTTTGTTGTACTCTAAATGTTTTACTTTTCTTATGTTCATAATGTGGCCTTTATTCCTCTCAAATTTATTTTCTTCATAGGTAAGACAGAGACCAGACGAGGTTGGTTTTTGTTTTAATACCTGTATAAGCAAATTATTTTTCTAGGACTGTTTATTGAACATAAATTTTGGAGTGAAATCTTATTTTCAGTTTTGGTGAGTCTCAGCCCCGGAATCTCCCCTATTGCAGAGCATCCAACTGGAATGTTGTGTGTGTTCACAGGGTCCCTCCCTCTGGCACAGTCTGAATTCTAATTCCTGTCTACTCAACGTGGTGAGACTGCAGAGTATTCCAAGCAGTATTTTTTGGGAGGTTATTAAACATTTCAGCTTCTGCCCATGCAGAGTTTAGCAAATACCTTTGTGAAAATGAGTGTGTATCAGGCTTAGTTCTGCATCTCGCCCTTCTTACTGAGCCTGTGTTCTTCAGTCTCTAATTTTGTCTCCATGAATCAAGGAGGCCACCAAAAGAGCTCTATTGCTTTCTTCTTGAGCAGCCTCCCTCTGCCCACAAAAGGCTCCTGTTCTCAACCTCTATCCTGTGCACAGGATGGATGAAGGGGCTACAGAATATCAGCTCACCTCCCCATGGTTTCCTGGCTCCCGAATCTTGGTCCCTGCAGTCCCAGTTTCTCCAGAAGCCCTCTTATGTCCTTAAATGGATCCCAAATGTTTTATCTGTGTTTTCTAATTATTCTCAGGAGAGTTGTATTGCTTCAGGCTACTCCATTATAACCAGAAGCAAAAGTATAATGTGATTAATTTTATATTTGAATTTGTTTAATTTATTTTGTATTCTTAATTTATTTGTGTGTCTTGCATTTACTGTGCTTTATCCTTTGTTTATATGGAAAAAGCATTCTCTTTTACTCTGTCCTTCTATTTGTGTTTTAAAGTTCTTATTACTCTAACTCCCCACTCCCTCCTTAGAAGATGTATATTTAAGGATATACTTTCAATAATTTTCTTTACTACTGTAGCATGCATAATTGCCACAGAAGGTCTGAAGCTAATAAAGAGTTCTATCCTACTCCTAAATAAAAGAAGAGACTGATTGCTTTAACATCGCGTACCTGCTCTCCAGTTTCATGCTATTGTGCTAGTTATTTTATTTTAACAAGTTTTTAAACCGCCAAAAAGTTCTTACTAAGATTTCAAATCTTTTTAATTTTTAAAAAATATTTGCCAGCACAATTAATATTTTTAAAAATTACATGCTTCTTTCATCTTTTCTCTCTTCTGGTTTCCAAAATGCATCCTTTATTTAACTTTTCATGAATAGCAATGAATAACATTTTCAAGTTTGACAATGTGAAAATGTTTGTATTTGTCTCACTCTTTACTTGTAATACAGTAGGACATGAAACTGCTTCTGGTCAGTTCATTATTTAAGTTCTTAATAATTAATAATTGTTTTGGAACTATGTATGGTGACTGATGTCAACTAGATTTATTGTGGTGATAATTTTGCAATATATACAAATATCAAATAATTACTTCATGCAGCTGAAATTAATATAATGTTATATGTCAATTTTTCCTCAATTAAAAAAGAAAAATAATTAGTAATTGTAAGCTTTTTTGGGTAATCTTGTTTTCACAATGAGACCCCCTTGTTGGTTTGGATGGAGGAACATAATCACAAATAAGATTTTTTCAAATCTTCTTATTTAGATTTCCTCATTATATAACTAAGACAACTTGGAAGTTTCTGGACTATGAAGCAGTGGAAAGTCAAACCAAATCTCAAACAAAGCACAGATTTTGATTACATTTACTTCTGAGACAAATTTTTTCTACCTGAACCGCAAACAGAGTTCAGTAATAATTTTAAATTGTCCCTTTACAATGGTAAAAAATATTTTGCTTAGTTTAATGTTTAACTCTGAGTACACTTTTTCAAGCTTTAGGTAAGATCCCAATTGAAACCTCTGCCTCACAAAAGCCCAGAGATTTGATCTATGGCCCTCACATAGTTTAAACTGAAGTTATGTGTTACCAGGATCATAATCACCACCATCGGAATCCACGGCTCAAATCTATTATCTATGTATTTACCTCTCTCTCTCTCTCTCTCTACATATATATATATATATGTAGAGAGAGAGAGAGATCACAAAATGTAAGGACTTTAAATGACCCTAGATCCCTAGCAATTATGGAGTTCAGTTTATCACTGTGGGACAGAATTATAATATTTTTGACAGATGGTCATCAACCTGCTTCTGTTAGGCAGCACACTATACATATTAACTGCTCATTTCATTCCCCAATTGCTTTAGTTGCTGAGATAGTATATCAAATCCACTGATTTTTATTATCACTATCTTTATTTTGTCTTTGTTTCTGAAATCAATATCTTCAGGAAAATGCTATCGTGAACTATAAATGGAACTATAAATGGATACAGCTAAAAATACACTACTAAGGATAACAATTCACTGGAGCATTTTTGGATAGAACAAGCCAACTTCAATAAGTCACTTTATTTTCTTTTTTTTTTTTTTAATCTTTATTGAGGTATAATTGCTTCACATCGTTGTGTTAGTTGCTGCTGTATAACAAAGTGAATCAGCTATACGTATACATATATCCCCATATCCCCTCCCTCTTGCGTCTCCCTCCCACCCTCCCCATCTCACCCCTCTAGGTGGTCATAAGTGGAAAAGAAGAAATCTTTATTTCTGGGTTAGTAGCTAAGTATAAGCTTCTTTTTACTTCCAATGTAATATTTAGATAAGTAAAATATCCTAGCATATGATAGAGTCTTGATTAAGAATGGGAGCTTTGGAGTGAGCTCATCCCAAGTGGTGTCTGATTCTGCACTTACTAGCTTTGCCTATAGATATTGGGAAAATTTCTTACACATTTTACCTAACCTGTAAAATGGGATGAAATGATATCTTCATAATGAGCTCTTGAGGAAATTAAATAAAATAGCACATATAAAAGATTTAACACAATGACCAGCTGTTGATGGGGAGGAGAGGCATACTGAAAGATATTTAGGAGATATATAGAGACCACTTCATAATTTTTATATGATAATGGCTTACAGAAGAAAATTTGATTGGCAGAAGGTGTATTACTTAGGACACAGATTAAGACAATGGCATATGTATTGTGGATGCATTGTAGCAGGACCCATACATAGGTACTGAACTCTGTATTGGTTACGATACAAGCTCAGTTACTGTGACAAAGGTTCAAAAACAGCAGTGGCTTAAACAAGATAGAAGTTTGTCTGTCAAGTAAGAGTTTTATCATGGGCAGTCCAGGGTTATTATTGTGGTTGTATTGTATCTGGAACACAGGCACTTTGTATATTGTTGCTCTGCCATTTTTCACATGTGGCTTTGACCCCTTTGCATAATAAAGGTGTTATATTTCCACCATATCCATATTCCACGGAGCAGGAAGGAGAGAAACTAATGGAGATCATAATCCCTTTCTTTAAATCTGAGTCAGGAAGGTGACCATGTCACTAACTTTCCATCACCCAAAACATAATTACATATACCCACCTGCAAAGGACATTGCAACATGCAGTATTTATCTCGGTTACTAGGAGATCAATTAAACTCACAGAACCTCTGTTATTTGAAGGGAAACGGGGAAAGTGGGTATTGAATTTCTTCCATGGTTTACCAGTTTAGCCACCCAAGTATACTTTTCTCACTCCCTCACTTTCCAAATGAGACAATGACAATAACATGTCTTAATAAGTTACTTTATCCTACTCCAAGTCAGGATCTTCAGTTTATGAATGATCCTCTACATAAAGGAGAAATTACCTGACCCCCCAAACCAGATATAAAATGGTAGACTAGCAGACAGATGACCACAATTAAAATCTTCCTCTAAAAAGGAGATAATGGGAACCATAAATTAATCATCAATCCATGATAATGATCATATTACAGAAATTATGGGAATTTCTTGTCCTAAACATTGAAAATAAGTTAGCCCATGTGACAGCCTGGATCTTGTTCTGTCCATTGCTCTCTGTGGTCCCTGGCTTTGACCTCTGAAGGATGTTTCTTGCCCATCATTTAGTCTGGAAGAATTTAATGTGGGCATTGGAGAATATATATATATATTGGATATATATATATATATCCAATATATATATTGGAGCTCTTGGGGATGTAAGATATTGCAACCCATCTTTTCCTGCAGGCAAATTTGGGATTCAGAGGATCAAACACTGGCAATAAATTACCCTTCAAAATAAGAAGACTATCAGTTTATTTGCAGACTGGAAGTTCCAAATGCAAATAAGCACAGTTAGAGGTCACATTTTGACAATTTTTTTTAGAAAACACTGACGTTTGGTTACTACCTTCTGTGCTCTTTCCATTATTCTTTCATTTGGCTTATTAAAGCCATTCGATATAGTAGGCTTGGATGGAAGAGTAATTGTCTTAATCTCATTTTCTACCATTTAGCTGGCTTCCAATGTCCATCCAAGAAGATAGAGGGAACTTCTTAAATAATGGGAGAATCTAGAATAGAAGTTATTTGAAGCAATACACCTAAAGCTGTGTGTAGCAATTACCATCACAATCTGTCAGTCAAAACATAACTTCCCTGGTAGTCCAGTGGTTAAGGCTCTGTGCTTCCAATTCAGGGGGTGCGGGTTCGATCCCTGGTCAGGGAACTAATATCCCACGTGCCGCAAGGCAAAATAAAAATAGAAATAAAATCAATAAAAAAAAATAATTATATGGCCACCTCTAGAGGTAAAGGCATATGAGAAATGTATTCTGTATATGGGGAGTGACACACCAAGATGTTACTTAGGCTGTTATTAATAAAGAAGGGAAGAATTGATATTAGAAAATAATTAGCAATCTCTGACACTGAAAGGTGAACACTTGTTTTGAAGCACAGTGCTTTTTATATTAATTAAATTTAAATTGGTTAAATCTTTCAATTAAAAGACAAAGAATGTTGATATGCCATTTACAAGAATGATATCTAAAATATAAGGATGAAGAAAGGTTGAAAGTAAACAAACGATGTGTATGAAAAAATTGCTAGGAATATGTTAGTATTAGAAATCAGTATTTAAGACAAAAGAGTATCCAGGAACCAAAAGTGAATGCCCAAGCAGATCCTATACCAGACTTGCCAGAACAATTTTTATTGAGAGGAAATCACAAAAACAGCAGTGGTGGCAAGTATGTGGACCCCCTGTTGCCCACTCAGGAGCAGATATAGCCAATTTGCTTTGCTGTACTCCTGAAATTAACACAATATTGTAAATCAACTATACTTGAATTAAAAAAATATACATGGGCAAAGAAGAAATTATACTGGATATTATAAAAGTTTCATATGGATCATATGGTAAATAATATATATCTTAAATTGTGACTTATATCTAAAAATTATCAGAAAGAACTATTTACCTTCAAATGCAAATGTTAGAAAAAAAGGGTAACAGTTAATGAGCTAAGCATCTAACCAATAAAAATGCATAAAAAGCAGCAAACTAAACTTGAACAGAGGAGTAGGAAGGAAGGAGCACAAGTATGAATAGAAATTAGTACAATAAGAAAAGATCAAATAATAGAAGAGATCAACAAAACCCAAAGAGTTCTGAAAATACTAATAACCTTGGTAAACCTCTTGAGAGAAGGATAAAGAAAAAAGAAAAAGCACAGAACAACCAATTTGAGGATTAGTTATAAATTAGAATATATATATTAGAAAAACATAACTTTTCAAACTTACCAAGTTGTATCACAGCAATAAAATTTCCTCTCACATTTAAATTACAGTAACATATGGCTTCACAAATTAATTAGTCCAAACATTCAAAAAAAACTAATACAAATTTTTAAATAAAATACTAATGAGAGAACACTTCAGCACATTTGATGAGGCTAGAGAAAATTTGATGCTAACATCCTGGACAGCATGAAAAAGGAATATAATAGCCACTTTTGCTCATGAGCAAAGGTACAAATATTCTAAACAAACATTATCAAATCAATCCCAGCAATTTATAAAGAAGATAATAATTTATCAAGTAATAGGGTTTGTCCCTGGGATTCAAGATTGGGTCACACACAAAAACATCAACTGATGTAAACCACAACATTGATAGAGTGAAGGAGGGAGAAATATATATTAATTTTCATAGATGCAAAAAATATGTGTAATAAAAGTCATTATCCTTTCTTTTTAGGTGGAGGAAGATGATGAAAATCAATTTTATTCACCCTTCCAATAGGGCCACTGGGCAGATTCTACTGTCTGCACATTTTGCTAAGACAGTATTAAGGTCACTTACATACATATTAACTCATACATATTTGGCAATGAAAATATTGAGTAATATGTCCTGTGGCTTTTTTTGTTTGTTATTTATTGAAGTACAACTGACATATAACATTATATTAGTTTCAGGTGTACAAAATAATGATCCGATAATTGTAAACACTGCAAAATGATCACCACAATAAGTCTAGTTAACATCTGTCACCATTCATAGTTACAAACTTTTTTTTTCCTTGTGCTGAGAACTTTAAAAATTTACTCTCAACAACTTTCAAATATGCAATACAGTGTTATTAACTATAGTCACCATGCTGTACATTACATCCCCAAGACTTACTTATTTTATAACTGGAAGTTTGAACAAAAGGTACAAACTGCCAGTAATTATCTTTTCTTGATTAAAAAATGTCTCTAAGCTAAGTATTGATATGGAGAAACTCCTTTATCTAATAAAGAGTACCTTCAAAAAATCAAAGCAAGCATACTTATTAGGGGATCATTGAAAGCTTACCTTTTGATAACAAGAACAAGACATTAATGCTCGCTAACAGAACTTCTATGTATCACACTGCAATTGTAAATGCACAGTATAAAAAAGAGAAAAGTGATAAACAGTGTCAAGATTAAAAGTGTACAACAAAATCCTTATTATTGGCTAATATGATTATGTTTATATATATACATAGATATTTCAAAGAATCTTCATACAAATTATCGTAAGTAATGAGGGCTTAGGAAATTTTCTAATTACTATTTTAATTCTAATAGAATTTATTTTTATTTCTAGATTACAGAAACAACCAGGAAATAACACAAAACTAAAAAATAACTAGTAATAAATCTGACAAATAATGTAAGGACCTCTATGAAGAAAAGTGTATGTTTATTGAGAGACATAAAAGAAAGCTAATAAGTGGAGAGATACATCATATTCTCCATATTCAAGGATTGCAAGAATCAAACATAATACAGATGTCCACTGTTTATAATTTATATTTCAGTGCAATTTAAATCAGTCTCACCAGATGTGTGTGTGTGTGTGTGTGTGTGTGTGCGCGTGTGTGTGTAAATAGCCAAATCTCTCTGGACAAAAAGGAAAAAAGTGGGGCTTGCTATGAAAGAAACAACATATAGATAAATTGACAGAATAAAAACCTCAGAAGGCCCACATATATATCTTAATTTGATACACAGGATATTATTTTTCAGATCAGTGCATCAAATTTCTTTGTTTTAATAACAGTGCTGGGAAAATCGAGTAGCTATATAGAAAAATAAAAACTTGAATTACTATTTCCCAACATACAAAAAATACAGGTAAAGAATGTAAAAGCAAAGCTACTAAATTTTAGGACAAAATGTAAGTAACTTTTAAAAAATCTTGAGATAGGGAAGAATATATGAAACAAAACATTAAAACCATAAACATCAAAATAAGTTTAACTACATTAAAAAAAAGAGATCTGTTCATTAAATAACACTAAAATGAGAGTGAAAAGACAAGCCACAAAGTGGGAGAATATATTTTCAGGGACTACAACTAACAAAAAAATATTTAAGTTCTTAAAAATTAATAAAAATAAATAGAAAAAAATACAAATACCACACAGCAAAATAATTTAGTAGGAATATCATACTGTGAAGAATACAAATACCCAATAAAAAATGTGAAGATGTGTTAGTCTTAAGAGACAAGTATACTAAAATCAAAATTAGGTATTATTACACTCCCTATATATAGGCAAAAATACTTAATTATGAAATCCTAAGCATAGGAGTGGAGTGGGGCGCACACATTCTCACATACTGCCTGAGGGAGTAAAATTGGTCTAAGAACTTTGGAAAACTATTTGGCATTGCCCAGTAAAATGCAAGATGCACAAACTCTACAGATCGGCAATTCCACTCTTAGGTACAAACCTTAGAAAATTGCTTGCACATGTGTGTAGAATCATGTACAAGAATGTGAACAGACACATAGTTTATTATTGCCCAAATCTGACAAATATTTTAAGCAAACAGTAACAGTAATAAATAGATTATGGTAGATTCTAAAATGAAAAATATAACAATTAAATGCAATACAGCTATAGGCAATGCATATGAAACTCAAACAATATTGAGTGAAAATACATGCAATATGGTTAAATCTGTATGCATAAAAAGTTTATAAATGCATAAATTTAAAATTATTAGCATGGTATGATGACAATAGAAATCGGAGCAAAGTAGTTCCTCTGGGAAATGTGAGAATTCATGTTCAGGAAGGGGCACTTGTGGGGCTTCTGCTATGATGGCAATAATTTATTATTTGAAATAAGTGATCAATACATCAATGCTTGCTTTTTATTATTCTGGAAACTTTGCATATATATTTTATGCACATCACATTAAAATACGTGATGAACCAAAATAAATGAAGAAAACATCTTAATTACCGACACTGTAAGTCCCATAGGCACACCATATCCATTGTTTGTGAAAAAAATTGATATGGTATTTTTTTCTACTTTAGGTAATGCTTTTCTTTGGATGAGATTTATGATGGAAGAAACCTATAATGACTCTCTTTTATGCTCCTTATCTAATTAAGCAAGTAAAGCAAAAGCAAAAACATTGTAGCTTAGCTTCTCAGGGAGAAAATTAAAGCAATATATAAAAAGCAGTATGCTTATTTGAGAAGGTAAGTTCAGTTTTGTTTTGTACTTGTTGAGATTGACATGAACATTACCTTTGGAAAGCAAGTTTTCCTATTTTATTGATTAGTGAATTAACACTCCCAGATCGAAATGCTGATGTCCATGATTTAAAACCAGTTGTAGAGTAGATGTTTTGATGTGGATGTTAAAAGTGTCCTTTAATACTACTAAATTTTATGTAGTTGACTTTTAAATATAGTTAATAAAATTTTGCCACTTTGGCATGGCCAAAATGTTTACATGTTCATTTACTAGAATTATCTACTTATGCTATAATTGCTAGCAAAATGACTTAATTATGTAATGTAGGAGATTATTCTTTGCAGTAGGAAGCATCTAAATGTTAGAATAGTTTGGTATTTGTAGCTTTTAGTTTGTCAGTATAGCTCCCCAAACTATATAACAATCTTATTTCTCCATCTTCTTTCTTTTCTTTATCAAAAAAGTAAATATTTTAAATTATAGTTTTATAAATATTTCCAGGGAAGATGAGCAATTATAAAATAAAAGAAGAGGACAGAGAAGGAGGAGTAGGAGAAAAAAAAAGAGGAGGAAGGAAGAAAATTACGGGGCTTCCCTGGTGGCGCAGTGGTTGAGAATCTGCCTGCCAATGCAGGGCACACGGGTTCGAGTCCTGGTCTGGGAGGATCCCACATGCCGCGGAGCAACTGGGCCTGTGAGCCACAACTACTGAGCCTGCGCGTCTGGAGCCTGTGCTCCGCAACAAGAGAGGCCGCAATAGTGGGAGGCCCACGCACCGCGATGAAGAGTGGCCCCCACTTGCCGCAACTGGAGAAGGCCCTTGCGCAGAAACGAAGACCCAACACAGCCATAAATAAAATAAATAAATAAAATTTGAAAAAAGAAAATGCTCCCTATTAAAAAAAAAAAAAAAAAGAAAGAAAATTACGAAAGGAAGGAAGAAGGTGGCGGGGGCGGGGAAGGAAGGAAGGAAAAAAGAAAGGAAGGAAAGAAGGGAGGGAAGGTGGAAGAAACAGTGTCTTGCATCAGAGTTGCTTATTACTTTTTGTATTTCAATGGAGAAAATACTACGTATAAGCTACTTAATAAGGAAAACAGGTTTGGGTATGTTCAAAAGGGCTTGGATAAGAAATATCTGTGGTGAATCGACAAAATGGGACCACTCAATAAGCACTAGAATAGCTTAAGTGGGAAACATTCGTGAGAGAAAGGTTCAAAGTATTTCACTTGTGAAATAGAATTCATGTTTTTGGCAAGACAAGAAAGTTTTACACATAAAAAATTTTCTCTGCCCTTTGGTCTCCTTTCTCCCCACTACTGTGCACTGTGTATTTGCATTATGCATCAGCCAAACCTTCCCCATCAGCAGAAATTCATGCTCAACCATAATGAGCAACATTCCTCTAGATCAACAAGACAACTCCTTAAAAGATAACATGCTTTCTTGATCTTGTAAGGTGCCAGATGACACTTAGATCTGGATTGTGTAAACTGTCAGCGATACGTCATTTAATGTACAGCCCCCTGTCTCAAAAAAAACTTAAATAAATGTACCTTGATTTCTAACAGGTGGAACAGTTCTCAGAACTTTCTGAGATGCTCTTTCCTGTGTTATAATTCTCAAATTTAGCTCGAATAAAATTTTGTACTTCTTTCATAAATTGGCTTTATTTTTTGACATTAATTTTTGTTGGCACACTGCAGAAAAATAATGACAAAGGGAAGGAAGAAAAGGATTGGCATATTTATTTGCTAATTTACTGGGTCCGTGATACAAACTCTGAGCTTAAAGTGGGGGTGAGGCTGGGAAGTAACACTTAAAACTCTTGTTCTAATCTTGTATATAACATTGAAATTTGATTATAGGACAAGCAGTCCCAGAACTAAATTAAGATATAAGAATCTTTCTTGTCAGAATATTCATTCCCATCATCACTTGAGTCTTTTCATATTCTTCACAAAATCAAGAGTGATATTATGTCAATCGCAGAAGTTTAAATCTGTAAATAATATAGTACCTGATAATTTTTGGCTTAGTTGGTAAAAACTTCATCTTTTTCTCCTGAAATATTTCAGGAAATATTAAACATAATCCATCAAGCTTGCGTCCCAAACTACTGTAGCCTACATCCAGTAGGATAAAAAGTTTATAATAATTTTACTTCTTTATTCTCCCTGGCTTAAATTCTAGGTTTTTCTGGCATTTTATACTTTCTTTGGTTCTTTTTCTTTTTAAATAAGTGAGTATTCTTTTACTCTGCTACTTTCATCCTGAGTCATTATTTACCACAATATTTCACATTCCTGGTCCTTCTATCATTATCTGCTCACATACAACATTTTCTGTGCAAGTCTCAGTGTTCACCAGCTTCCTCCCCACTTCCGCTCTCCCTGGTATAAGAAATAGTTTGTCAAGTATTGTTTAGTTACAATCCTTTCTCATGAAATGTATCTTGGCTGGGTGTGGAATTGTTGGTTTGCAGTTATTTTTCTCAAATAATCTCTGGGAAGTTGTTTCGAAACCTGATTGCACGTTAGAATCACCCAGAGAGATTCTAAACAGTATTGCCCACTGATCTACTTATAGAGATCCTAATATATTTGCTTTGGGGTTAGACACATTGTTACTGTCTTTTAAAACTCTGAGCCGATTTTAATGTGCATGTAGGTTTAAAAACCATTGACCTAAAATAAGGGTTTATATCTTTGTTTTCATTATTTCTTCAGCTTCTAGCTTCTAATTTTACAGATAAGTTTTTTTTACATCATATTATTCTTCCCCCCAACTTTTTTTGGAATGTAATGTGTGTTCTTTCCGTTTTTGGAAAACTGTTTTTTTTTTTTTCCATAATCCAGGTACCTCTTGTCTTTTTCTGGGTGGGTCTTCTCTTTACCTTGTCTACAATCTGGTCACACCTACCTAGTTCTAGTCACTTAAAATTGTTCCAACTTAGCATGCAGCCATACCTATCACTCTCCTATTCCCAACAATTTGCTGTACTTCACACATACTTATAAAATATTTCCCATGATACTGGTCTTTAAATTATTTTATCTCTTTATACCTCTGCATAGTGCCTTATAGATTATTTTTTATATGAAAACCATGAAAGGGATTTTGTAAGGAGTAGGATATTTTATTTACAAACTTCTCCAACAAATAAATACTGGGCTGAGATACTCATAACTCACTAATGAGTACAATTAGTTTCCATGCCCAAGTAGGATTAAGAAAGTGAATTTGCTGGCCTGGGAAAAGAATCCAGTTAATCCTTCCTGCAGTATATGATACATCTGGGTAAGCAGGAGCCATATTCCAAAGAGTTTATATAAGGGGGCACATGCTTTATCTATCCCAAAATGTATTAAATACTTATTATATTGGACTAATCAATTCTGAGACCTTAAATTCCTCAGGCACCACTTCTCTTGCATTTTAACAGCAGAGTGCCCTGAAAATTTTCAGTATCCTATAATTGCCCTGTTTTAGGTGTGCTAAGTATTAAGATAATACTTATTCAGAATTTCTAATATGAAGACTAATCCAAGGTATGGGAAAATTATGAACAGTCACATACACTAGTAACTTCTAAAATTAATTTTAGCAAATCTATATTTGCTGGCATTTTATCTCTAAATTTACAGTTGTTATTAGTATTTTCACATTACTTTTATTACATTTATAGCATAAAATATAAATATATAAATGTATTATATGTACTATTACCTTAAGTTCTAGAGGCAAGAAGTTCAAAATCAGTTTCACTCAGCTGCAATCAAAGTGTCAGTAGGGCCACACTATCTCTAGAGACCCTAGGCAGAACCAATTCCTTGCCTCTTCCAGCATTCCTTGGCTTGTGGACACAAAACTCCCATCTTTGCTTGTCTGATCCCATTGCTTTCCCTCCCTCCTCCTGTGTGTCAAATCTCTATTTTTTTCTTTTTGTAGGGAGACATGTGATTGCATTTTAGGGTCTATCCAGAAAATCCAGAATAATTTTCCATCTCAAAACCCTACATTTAATCACAATTCATAGTCCTTTTTTTGTCATAAAAGGTGATATTCACAGGCTTTAGAAATTAGGACATGGATATCTCTTGGTGGGTCATTAGACACACCTTTCTATTCAAATGATGTTCTTAATTATGAGGTCAGAATATGTAAACATATTTAGCATCTACAAATAAAAATAAGCATGGTTTTATTGCAGTATATGAATTAATACAGATAATACAAAAGGAAATTTATCCCATTTAGATAGTTTTTTGGTTGAAACATCCATAATTGAACCTGTAACTAGAGAATCAGTTGTCTGATTATCCTTTGAAGAAAATTATCCTTACAGTATATATGCTAGAATGAAAAGCAAGAATTTATTTTCATTTAAGCCAAGTTCATTTACTTGATAACTGAGGCTGAACATATATCCTTTGTTTTGCAAAATAAATATGAGTTTTTGCTGTAACTATACACCATCTACTATGAGATTACTTCACGAGCTGTTATATGAATGTACAACGTGTTAGTAAAATACTAAGAAATTTATAATATTAGTTTTCTTCCAAGTGTGTGCAAACCATTATAAAGTGAAGGAAAAACTGAGTTAACAGAGGTTCCAAAATTTAGTGGCTTAGCAAAAATAAATGTTTATTCACTTACTTATGTAACAAACCTATGGTGATAGTCTTGGTTGGTGAATGGCTTTGTTCCACATGGTTATTCTGGGAACCTGTTTTTTTTTTGGCTATTCTACCTCCTCTTAAGTTGTTCACTTCATATGCCATGGTTCACAAGCGTATTCATTTTTGTGTAAGGGAAGAAGAAATAGATAAAATGTGAGATACTTGAAGCTCACATGCTGTTATTTCTTTTTATGTCTAATGCAGGATTCTGCATACTGAATAAATGTTCATTAATTGAATATTGTTTGATTACATTAAATGTGTTTTTATTTTATATTATTCTCCAAGTCTCACGCAATCAAGGATTTATTGACTGAGAAGATTTTAAAAAATCCTGCACTACAAACACATTCATTATCTGTTCCTTAGTGGGATGATATCTAAATTCCAGTAGCATGATACATTATATTTTAGTCACCTTATTTATACACTGTCTTCCATATTTTAATTAAGATATTTAATTATCATTCCAGGCTTTACACTTTCTGATCATAATTTGTTAACTACTTTGATATGTGTTCATCACCAGCCATTTAAACAAAAATCAATATGGATATTTTTAATTAAAAAGGATAATGCATGTAAAATATGATCTCTTAGCAGTGGAAATAACATTTTTTATATCAAATACTAAAAAAAAAGTACAGCTTTGGGGAAGTTTTATATTGATTTTTCTAATTCATCAGGCTAAACTTCGTTTGCAAAATTTACAACAATTATTCTATTTTTACTCCCAAAGCAATCTGACTTAGTAACAGAATTGGGTTTTTTTAGTGTTAAATTGATGAAAATTATTATTTCTCTATTCATTGTATAGTTTTGCCACACATTTCTACATGCACCTAAGGCAACAGTGGTGTTGATAAATATGTAGCCTGTGTAGCTACATGACGTTTAAATAAGAGGATCTGCTTGGAGGTCAGTTGGTCTGAACATCACAGAATGTTTGAGTAATAAATGTAAACTTTGGCAGGAGGTCTCAGGAGGGGAGGAGAAGCGTTATTTACCCCATCCATAAAAGTAAGGGGGTAAATGAGATTTTTAATCTTGTAAATTCTTTTAGGTGAATTTGCTAATACTTTTCTCACTTGTTGAGTGTGTATGTGCACCCACATGAGTATATTTAAAGAAATTTTTTTCTTTTCAATTGTTTCTAAGTTTCCAAGTCCAATGTGATGATGATAGAGCAAAAACTGAAGCCAATAAATAGTACACATTGTTATTGAACTGTTCACATATTAATAAAATCTATTACTTAAGGGCTAATTAAAAATAACTTTGAACCACAGTTTTCATTTGGAAGGGTCATTTTGAATTTTCTAAATCTCAGAAGTTTGCACTCAGGATTTATGAGTGTGAATGGATTTTGTTTGTTTTTTTTTTAAATCTGATGGTTAGAGTGTGTTTGCATATTTATAAAGCAATAGTTTTTATTTTTCTTAAAATCCAATGATTGTATATAACCACAACTATATAAAAGTTCAAAAAACTAAAAATAGTACATAATATATAATGATAACAAAGGAACAGCTGGGAATAGTTGAGATCAGGTTTGGTTTTGCAAACAAGGTTATCTCAGTTAATACTATCTTTAGAAAAGATTTTTACCTTATCATGTTATAAAAATTCTATGAATGAGATGATTCTAAAATCTATTTGCATTGCAAGTTAATTATTTGAACTCTTGTTAAATTTAAGTACTATTTCTATTTAAATAGTCTTAAAATAAGAACCATGTAAATTCTTATGTTAATATTTTCAAAGAAAAAAGAACAATTTCTAATTTTCACATTAATAATTATAGAGACCTTAAGAGACAAGGGGAAAAAGTAGAAAAAAAAGAAAAACACGTTTTTGACTACAAGGTTGATTTTTTTCACTTACCTGAGGTCAGGGAGTTAGTTTTCTGTCCTTCCTTCCAACCCCTTCACCTAAACAGAAGCTGGGAGGTGGTAGATACTCAAATATTCCCGAATTACTAAATTAATGAGTGAGTGGATGACAGTCTTCTTACTCCTCAGTCCCAATTTTCATGCTCACACTCCCCAAATGAATAAAACTTAAAACAGATCCAGCTGGGATTCTTTAAAGTACAAACATCTTGTTCAAAAGAGAGATGAAATTCTTTTTTGCTCTCTCTCAGTTGGGCCTCATCATGTATATTTTTCTTGCTTCTTATCTAGCAAACCAGCCAACTAGGATTTTCCTGCTTCCTTCCTAAATTGATTTAAGTGAGTCTTACATAGAGAGTTCACTAGTATATCAAAAGCAATATATATCAAAATTAGTATGAGAAGAGAAAAGGGAGCATAGATGAGTGCTCCCTATAAATTTGTATAGGTTTGCAAGAAAAAGGTCAAAATTTAGTTCTGATCTGTATATTCAAAGCAAACGAAGAAGAATATCCTCACATGTGTCAACATATAACACATTCTTATTACTAAAAATAAGTGTAAAACTCCATGCTTCTGAGATCTGAACAAAAGTTCTTCTTTTAAGCCTCATTATTTCATTATTAGATATTAAAGGTGCCAATGACCAAGGAGGGGAAGTACTTTTTTTTCAAAAAATTACATTTATTAGAGTATATGTAGTGCAACAATAATATAAAAGACATTTTCCACATATAAGCATCTGCAAATAACTCATTTCTTATCACCCTAAGAATCTGAATTGTTTTCTGACAGTCAATACAAGTTTAAATTGCTTTAGTTTCTTCTGTTGAAAATAATTTTCACATGCATCAGTCAAATTAAATAAGCCAATAACTAGAGAAACAAATTGAATGTGGATTTTGTGTTAAAGGAGTACATGGGAAAGAGAATATTTATTGAGTATTTATTATGTCAGATTTTTGTTAGGCTATTTCATACATATGAGGTATGAGGCAGTGTGTCAGTGAATAAAGAGGCAGGGCATAGAAGTTATCAGGAGCCTGACTCTTGAGTTATTTAAATATTCTTAATCTCAGGTCCCTCATCTGTGAGATGGATATAACAATATGCTTCCCAAAAATACATATATGGGAAATGTTACTCCCTTCCCCATGTGCCTAACATACGTGAAGATGAACTAAACCAGTCAGGGCAGCAGGCTGGTGGAAGAGCTGACGGGGGTGGTTACTTAGCCCCTTCTCAGGGATCTTAGGGGAACTTCAATATCAATGTCACACAAGCATGTGTTTTTCCAGACATTTAAATTCAGGAAGGAATTGAACTAATGAGCCCAATCTTCTCTACCTTTGAAGCTGGAATAGTGAGGGAGACTAATAAGCAGATAGGTATTTTCTGTGTTCTTCCAGAGAGTACTGGATATGTTAAGATACTCACTTGCATCCAACCTATTTACCCGAGGAGTTCACAATGGCAAATATTTAAACAATTGGACTGGAAACCACAAAATGAGCTCACAGAAAGAGACAATAACCTATGTGAGGGCTTCAACTACTAGGGAGGTATGTATTACAATGAGAATACTTGTCAAATGAGATGCAACTATTGAAGGAAGGATAAATGGATGACATACATCACACATACAAGCACACCCACACACAGACACACACACACAAAGAGATCCATCTGCAACAAAAACAACATTCTCTGGAGCTTAAATATATGATTATTAAACTAAAAATTAAATACAGATTAAGTACAGTATAGATGAAATAAATGATTTGTAGTTCCCCTCTGAGGCTCTAATTAATGCTCTGGAAAATCAAGGGCAAGAAAATCTCAAAGCACAAAGCAGAACCTTAAGATGAAGTAATCATGAAGGAAACAATTTATAAAAAAACTTGGAAAGATAGAGCTGAAAAGAGAGAATGGAACAGATGTGGGAGAGGCAATAATTAAACAATTTATAGAAGAGAATTTCCCCTCGGTAGGAAAGATCTGAGTCTACAGATTGAAAGGTGTCACTATTACTCAGGGTAAATTAATGAGAAACACACAGAGAGGACAAATTCTGGTAAAACTGCTGAGCTCTAAATAAGAAGATTAAAAATATTACAAGTTTCCAGGCAAAAGAACAAAGATGGTCAACTGGCCTTGGACTTCTGATGTGTAACACTGGACGTGAACACAGTGGGATCCTCCATCCCCATGTTATCATTCAGGGTGAAATGGATTCTTATCTTACCGTAAAATATGTGGAAACAGTATATACTGGTTTTAAAGAGAAGCATCATAAAAGTATTTTAATATTAAAATACATTCAAGAGGTAAAATACTTGTTACCTGGGGAAAAAAATATGTATTTTAAATTTATAAAGAAGCTACAAGATTAAATGAAAAAAAGGGCAACAATGAAATCTAAAACTCAAGAAAATAGGGCATGAAATTTGATATTATCAGTATAGAATTTAGAAGTTTTGAAGCATGAAAAAAATCTTTGAATATAATGATTAGACACTAGTGTTGGTTGATGATTTGTGGCAGAAGTGACCTATATTGGTCCTGAATATTGCTGATAACATAAGAATGAAACAAAAAATAAATGAAATAAAACTTCTAAATGAATAAAAAATTTCTAAATGAAATGAAACCACTAATGTTTTCTACAAATTTTCTGTTTATTAAAAGGAAAGCAGACCAAAAATGAATTGAAAGATAAGGAAAACAACCTCTGGAATAGATGACATTGCCACTGACAGAATAAATGACAGAGAAGGCTGTCAAAATAATTCAGAGCTTGCAGTAAGATGAACAAGGTATTAGTAAGAAGGAATGAGGCAATAATTCTTCTGCCACCAAGAGAACACCAAATTAATTCCTGATTGATTAACTCTTCCATATAATATAATGTTTTATATTTTGTTTGTTTTTGTGCTCTGATTTTATTGCAAGATCCCAAGTTATAGAGCACATAATTTAAATTACTCCCATTTAACCACTTCCCTATCCCACCCCTCTGGGTTTCACGCCATGGGGTTTGCCTAAAGAAAATTCTAGTGCCCTTTCTCTTCTTTTTAACATCTTTATTGAAGTATAATTCGTTTACAATGTTATGTTAGTTTCTGCTGTATAACAAAGTGAATCAGCTATACATATACATATATCCCCACATCCCCTCCCTCTTGCATCTCCCTCCCACCCTCTCTATCCCACCCCTCTAGGTGGTCACAAAGCACCGAGCTGAACTCCCTGTGCTATGCGGCTGCTTCCCACTAGCTATCTATTTTACATTTTGTAGTGTATATATGTCAATGATATTCTTTCACTTCATCCCAGCTTACCCTTCACCCTCCCCGTGTCTTCAAGTCCATTCTCTACTTCTGCGTCTTTATTCCTGTACTGCCCCTAGGTTCATCAGAACCTTTTTTTTTTTTTTTTGATTCCATATATACGTGTTAGCATACGGTATTTGTTTTTCCCTTTCTGACTTACTTCACTCTGTATGACAGACTCTAGGTCCATCCACCTCACTACAAATAACTCAATTTGGTTTCTTTTTATGGCTGAGTAATATTCCATTGTGTATATGTGCCACATATTCTTTATCCTTTCACCTGTCGATGGACACTTAGGTTGCTTCCATGTCCTGTCTATTGTAAATAGTGCTGCAATGAACATTTTGGTACATGACTCTTTTTGAATTATGGTTTTCTCAGGGTATATGCCCAGTAGTGGGATTGCCAGGTCATATGGTAGTTCTATTTTTAGTTTTTTAAGGAACCTCCATACTATTCTCTATAGTGGCTGTATCAATTTACATTCCCACCAACAGTGCAAGAGAGTTCCCTTTTTTCCACACCCTCTCTAGCATTTATTGTTTGTGGTTTTTTTAATGATGGCCATTCTGACAGGTGTGAGGTGATACCTCAATATAGTTTTGATTTGCATTTCTCTAATTAGTGATGTTGAGCATCCTTTCCTGTGTTTGTGGGCAGTCTGTATATCTTCTTTGGAGAAATGTCTATTTAGGTCTTCTGCCCATTTTTGGATTGGGTTGTTGGTTTTTTGATATTGAGCTGCATGAGCTGCTTGTATAATTTGGAGATTAATCCTTTGTCAGTTGCTTGCTTTGCAAATATTTTTTCCCATTCTGAGTGTTGTATTTTATCTTGTTTATGTTTTACTTTGCTGTGCAAAAGCTTTTAAGTTTCATTAGGTCCCATTTGTTTTTGTTTTTATTTCCATTTCTCTAGGAGGTGGGTCAAAAAGGATCTTGCTGTGATTTATGTCAAAGACTGTTCTTCCTATGTTTTCCTCTAAGAGTTTTATGGTGTACGGTCTTACATTTAGGTCTTTAATCCATTTTGAGTTTATTTTTGTGTATGGTGTTAGGAAGTGTTCTAATTTCAATCTTTTACACGTAGTTTTCCAGTTTTCCCAGCACCATTTATTGAAGAGGCTGTCTTTTCTCCATTGTATATTCTTGCCTCCTTTATCAAAAATAAGTTGACCATAAGTGTGTGGGTTTATCTCTGGGCTTTCTATCCTGTTCCATTGATCTATATTTTTGTTTTTGTACAGGTGCCATACTGTCTTGATTACTGTAGCTTTGTAGTATAGCCTGAAGTCAGGGAGCCTGATTCCTCCAACTCCGTTTTTTTTCTCAAGATTTTTTTGGCTATTCAGGGTCTTTTGTGTTTCCATGCAAATTGTGTAATTTTTTGTTCTGTGAAAACTGCCATTGGTAGTTTGATAGGGATTGCAATGAATCTTTAGATTACTTTGAGTAGTATAGTCATTTTCACAATGTTGATTCTTCCAATCCAAGAATATGGTATATCTCTCCATCTGTTTGTATCATCTTTAATTTCTTTCATAAGTGTCTTATAGCTTTCTGCATAGGTCTTTTGCCTCCTTAGGTAGGTTTATTCCTAGGTATTTTATTCTTTTTGCTAAGGTGGTAAATGGGAGTGTTTTCTTAATTTCTCTTACAGACTTTTCATCATTAGTATACAGGAATGCAAGAAATTTCTGTACATTAATTTTGTATTCTGCTACTCACCAAATTAATTGATTAGCTCTAGTAGTTTTCTGGTAGAATCTTTAGGGTTCTCTATGTATAGTGTCATGTCATCTGCAAACAGTGACAGTTTTACTTCTTCCTTTCAAATTTGGATTCTTTTTATTTCTTTTTCTTCTCTGACTGCTGTGGCTAAAACTTCAAAACTATGTTGAATAATAGTGGTGAGAGTGGGCAACCTTGTCTTGTTCCTGATCTTAGAGGAAATGGTTTCAGCTTTTTACCATTGAGAACGATGTTGGCTGTGGGTTTGTCATATATGGCCTTTATTATGTTGATGTAGCTTCCCTCTATGCCTACTTTCTGGAGAATTTTTATCATAAATAGGTGTTGAATTTTGTCAAAAGCTTTTTCTGCATCTATTGAGAATATCATATGTCTCTTATCCTTCAGTTTGTTAATATGGTGTATCACATTGATTGATTTGCATATATTGAAGAATCCTTGCATTCCTAGGATAAACCCCACTTGATCATGGTGTATGATCCTTTTGATGTGCTGTTGGATTCTGTTTGCTAGTATTTTGTTGAGGATTTTTAGATTTATGTTCATCAATGATATTGCTCTGTTTTCTTTTTTTGTGACATCTTTGTCTGGTTTTGGTATCAGGGTGATGGTGGCCTTGTAGAATGAGTTTAAGAGTGTTCCTCTCTCTGCTATATTTTAGAAGAGTTTGAGAAGGATAGGTGTTAGCTCTTCTCTAAATGTTTGATAGAATTCACCTGTGAAGCCATCTTGTCCTGTGCTTTTGTTTGTTGGAAGACTTTTAATCAGAGTTACAATTTCAGTGCTTGTGATTGGTCTGTTTATATTTTCTATTTCTTCCTGATTCCGTGTCGGAAGGTTGTGCTTTTCTAAGAATTTGTCCATTTCTTCCAGGTTGTCCATTTTATTGGCATAGAGTTGCTTGTAGTAATCCCTCATGATCCTTTGTATTTCTGCAGTGTCGGTTGTTACTTCTCCTTTTTCATTTCTAATTCTGTTTATTTGAGTCTTCTCCCTTTTTTTCATAGTGAGTCTGGCTAGTGGTTTATCAATTTTGTTTATCTTCTCAAAGAACCAGCTTTTAGTTTTATTGATCTTTGCTATCATTTCCTTTATTTCTTTTCATTTATTTCTGATCTCATCTATATGATTTTTTTCCTTCTGCTAACTTTGGGAGTTTTTTGTTCTTCTTCCTCTAATTGCTTTAGGTGTAAGGTTAGGTTGTTTATTTGAGATTTTCCTTGTTTCTTGAAGTAGGATTTTATTCCTATAAACTTCCCTCTTAGAACTGCTTTTTATGCATCCCATAGGTTTTGGGTCATCATGTTTTCATTGTCATTTGTTTCTAGGTATTTTTTTATTTCCTCTTTGATTTCTTCTGTGATCTCTTGGTTATTTAGTAGTATACTGTTTAGCATCCATGTGTTTGTATTTTTACAGCTTATTTTCCTGTAATTTATATCTAGTCTCTTAGTCTTGTTGTCTGAAAAGATACTTGGAATGATTTCAATTTTCTTAAATTTACCAAGGACTGATTTGTGACCCAAGATATGATCTATCCTGGAGGATGTTCCGTGAGCACTTGAGAAGAGAGTGTATTCTGTTGTTTTTGGATGGAATGTCCTATAAATATCAATTAAGTCCATTTGTCTAATGTGTTATTTAAAGCTTGTGTTTCCTTATTTATTTTCATTTTGGATGATCTGTCCATGGCAAAAGTGGGGTGTTAAAGTCCCATACTATTATTGTGTTACTGTTGATTTCCACTTTTATAGCTGCTAGCATTTGCCTCATGTATTGAGGTGCTCTTATGCTGGGTGCATAAATATTTACAATTGTTATATCTTCTTCTTGGATTGATCCCTTGATCATTATGTAGTGTCCTTCTTTGTCTCTTGTAATAGTCTTTATTTTAAAGTCTATTTTTGCTGATATGAGAATTGCTACTCCAGCTTTCTTTTGATTTCCCTTTTCATGGGATATCTTTTTCTATCCCCTCACTTTCAGTCTGTATGTGTCCCTAGTTCTGAAGTTGGTCTCTTGTAGACAGCGTATATATGGGTCTTGTTTTTGTATCCATTCAGCCAGTGTATGTCTTTTTGTGGAGCATTTAATCCATTTACATTTAAAGTAATTATCGATATGTATGTTCCTATTACCATTTTCTTTATTGTTTTGGGTTTGTTTTTGTAGGTCTTTTCCTTCTCTTGTGTTTCCTGCCTAGAGAAGTTCCTTTGGCGTTTGTTGTAAAGCTTGTTTGGTCATGCTGAATTCTCTTAACTTTTGCTTGTCTGTAAAGGTTTTAATTTCTCCTTTGACTGTGAATGCAATCCTTGCTGGGTAGAGTAATCTTGGTTGTAGGTTTTTCCCTTTCATCACTTGAAATATGTCCTGCCATTCCCTTCTGGCTTGCAGTATTTCTGCTGAAAGATCAGCTGTTAACCTTATGGGAATTTAAAATGAGTTATTAAATAGTCTTAAAATGAGTTTATTTCTCATAAAATATTAGTTCAAATGTTGTCCCAAGAGAAAGAGTAAATGAGTGTGGGTGTTCACTGTTGCTCATTTAGAGAGCAGTTTATTTATAATGAAAAGGAATCACCTCCATTTCTAAAAGTTTTTATAAAAACACCTATATTTGAAACCATAGTGTCATTTAGACTTCTAAGATGGAACTATGAATTCCTCTTTGAATCAAGTACTGTCTCAATTAATGCCAATTCACAAATGCTGTATTAACTAGTTTTTTGAAACATGTAGCTGCTGTTATAATTAATACAATGCTCTTAGTTTAAAATGAGTTTATTGCATCTGATATTTGTTCTCATGAATAAGGAAAGTAAAAATCCTATTACCCAAGAGTCACAGAAATATTTTACACTAAAAAGTACTTTTAAAATACAGAGGCACTATCCAATTTTTATATGCCTTAGCTCTTGTTTTTCTCTGCACTCTATATTAATGTTGACAAATCCTTTTTACCATTATGAATGAAAAGGCACTATAATGGAGCCACTGATAAATGGAAATATGCATTTAAATCCAAATCTCCCTTGCTTTTCTGTTAAAGATTTGCCACTAAAATAAAATGAGTGGCATTTCTCTAATCCAGAGCCAATTAAATTATTGGACAGAATTTAAATTTATTTGAGGGTTTTTTTCTCTTTGGTTTTCCTCAATTTGTCTATGTATTTCTTCTATATTGGAAACTGGTATAAGACATCTAATTAATGACCATAGCTATTTTTTTTTGCATGCTTTTAATATACAGACACTGTACTAAATGTTTTGCACACTTTATGACATGAAATCTTCCATGAGGTTGGTTATATTCTTATCTTCATTTTAAGAAAGAGAAAACTGAGGTTTAGAAGGAAAAATATTTGACTTTTATTACCTGGCTCAAAAGTCATGATCTAGCACTCAGTTAGGCAATCTGATACCACAAGCCAAAATGTAGATAACTCAAATTGTGAGGGATTAATGTACAATTCTATACAAAGTTTTTTTTTTTAATATGTTGGGGGTTTTTTGTTGTTGCTTTTACAGAAAACACTATGAATTCCTGGTGTGACACTGACTCAGAAATTTGATAGTGACAGCCTTGATGTTTTGTTCCTTTTCTTCTATTCTTTACTTTACTAGGGGCCTACTGACTCATATACTTCTGAAAGGAGGCTTAGAGAGCTTTTATATTAAATCAATACACAAAACATCTCTAGGAAATAATCTTATCACAGTTGGCTGTAATTTAACAAGCCCTGATCATACAGGACTTTAAATGATATATTAAGCCAAACACTTCCACCTGGATAAAACATAAGTAAAAGCATATTATATTTTAAAAATATGTGCTTTTCCATGTTGGTAAATGAAATGGTGTGAAAATTAATTTATTCTTAATTTTGGCTTCCATGTTTTGGTTTCTTATTGTGTTCAACCACTAAGAGTTTTTCCTATTTAAGGAACTTCGTATCAATTTTTATTTCAGGTGAAATGTTTACATGAATATACTGCTTTTATTTCAGAAAGTTTTTCAATATTTTAGCACCCCTAGTGAAATTTTTTTTTAAATTAATTAATTTATTTATTTATTTATTTTTGGCTGTGTTGGGTCTTCATTTCTGTGCGAGGGCTTTCTCTAGTTGCGGCGAGCGGGGGCCACTCATCATCGCGGTGCGTGGGCCTCTCACTATCGCGGCCTCTCTTGTTGTGGAGCATAGGCTCCAGATGTGCAGGCTCAGTAGTTGTGGCTCACGGGTCCAGTTGCTCCGTGGCACGTGGAATCTTCACAGACCAGGGCTCGAACCCGTGTCCCCTGCATTGGCAGGCAGATTCTCAACCACTGCACCACCAGGGAAGCCCCCTAGTGAAATTTTTTTATGTTTTATTTGTATTTTTATCTGAATTTTTTCTAAATTTCACACACATTTGTTTCTCATTTTGAAAAACTTCAAACATATATAAAAGTAAACAAGACTATAATGAACCCATATTTACCTATCACTTAGCCTCACTGATTATTAACACATGATCAATATTTATCATCCATAATTTTTAGTATCTTTAAAAGAGAAGAATTAAAAATATAACTATAATACTATTATCACACATAATTTTTAATACTTAATTCTTTACTCTCACTTCTGTTTCTTAATGTCTTTCATCTTTTTTGCAAATATCAGGTTAAGCTTCAAACTGTTTGTGGGCACATCTTCCTGGCATGTTTTCATTTCTAGATTTTATTGGAAAATGTTTTCCTGAAATTCTAAGTTGGCGAGGTGTGAGGACAGTTTTTCAGACTTCATAGTGCTATAACTCCTTCACCTCTTTGGTTTCAGCTCTTAGCAGTGTTTCATTGCTGTGAGATTTTGTCCTGGGTGGATGTTTTGGTTTATTAGTTTAAAGAATTTACAGACTCAGCATTCGCCTTTTCAGCACTTACCATGAATCCATGAACAGGAGTGCAAAATTCCCATCCAATTTTAACTCCCTGTTGACTCATCGCTTTCCCTGACACAATTTCTAGAATGTATTTGTTGGCAATTTGTTGGTTCCCCTCTTCTCAGATTTGTCAGATGCCCTTTGTTTCCATCCTCTTCTCTCATGCAGATTCTAATATCCTGTGGGCTTGAAGCTATGTTTTTTCCCTATATGCTTATATTTATAGGTTCCTAAACAGTTACATATGGCGCTATGGTAAAAGTCATCGTATATTTTTGGTTTTGTTAGTCTTGTTGTCCTGCCACCATCTTCCGCCAATTCCTTATTTCACACGTACTCTTGAACTGTAGTTTAGTTGAACATAAAATTTAGATGGTTGGGTTTTTATTTGGTTTGTTTCTTTGGTCTTCAGATTTTGAAGATATTATTGCATTGTTTTCTGGTGCTTATTGCTGTCAGTGAGAAAAGTATTAACTCTTTGTTGTTATAATTGTATTTGTCCAATAATTAATAACGAGATTAAAAAGGGACACAAAAACTATTGGCTTTTTTTTCATATCACAGGTAGTTTCATTCAACACTTTAATGTACTGTTTATTTAAATTTTCACGTTTTTACATTTTCTTTTTTGTTGAAAAAATAATTTATATTTTCTTCAGATATGACATTTCTGGTAATAAATTTGGTGTATACCAGGAAGAATTATATGATGGATTCAAAAAGCTTGGACTTAGAAGTCGGGAGGTACATTTTTGTCTCTGCCATTAATTAATTAGATCATTTTGGAATATTTCACTTAAATATTTCTTCTTAGGATATTATATCTTTTATGGGGACTAATAATGCATTGTCCCTGCCTTATAGGGAGTTTGGAAATACAAAATTAAATTTTAAATATGTGCAGAGAAGAAAATTACTCTATCAATGTAAGCATTATTTGACCATTATTGTTTTTTGTCATAGTATTACAAAATAGTATTTTTATAGGACAAAACCGTATGATGCTTACCTAAAGATAAATGTCATAGCTGTAATTATATGTACATATGGATATATACACATATAAAATACTAATATGAAATACAACTTTTTCAGTATCAGATAATTATTAGGAGAAAAAATGGCATGTTTTGATTGGCCACTATTTGAAATTAATATGTCTCCAACTATGTTATGTATTCATACATACATAGGAAAAATACATAGAAAAAATAGCATAGAGAGTAATTCTACAGAATAAAAGACATTATTGCTTAGAGGAATAGAATATGAAAAATATACAATATTGTTTAGCTTATTACAGCAGAAGTTAGCATAAAAATAAAAGTATCATCATACTTATATTACAAATGTTATATTTCCAGAGTCATATTCTTGAGGGACTCATGAAACAACCAATCATGTTTCTGTTAAAATGTAATATGTTATGTTTTATTTAAAATTGCTTTGGGAACAATCACTGAAAGTTTCACTAAAATGAGAAATGTTTTTGAACATATTCCTTTCATTTCTTAATTATCAATTGAAGAATTTATTCACAGTGTTAAGCTGGGAAAGGATATGACAACTTCTTTTTTATTCATTTTATAGTGATACATATCAATCATGTATGAGCAAGACAATGATTCTTTTTAATAATCAGCTAGGCATATAAAGTGTACTTCAACAAAAATTACAAAATAATAATATTCAATGATTTACAGTAAATCTGCATGTAGCAGTATTGCTTCTGACAAAGAAAGCAAGAAACACATGGGCTATATCATTATGAGTACTTATGCTAACTAGAGTGAAACAGAAATGTTCAGTCTATTTTTTTATCATCAAGTTCAGGCAGAAGGAAAAACTTAGTTCAAGCTTTCAAACTTTACCTTTTTAAGAGGATTTACTATCTTTTTTCCTTCTCAGTGAGTTTTTGTTTTAACCAACCTCAACACACACTAAACACACACTCTGTTCCGCTAGTTGCCAGGACACTTTGCATCTGAACTCAGAGTTCAATATGTCAATTTCATTTTGGTTAATTAAAATATTATCTCTAAAATCACAGCTATTGCTGGGGGGAGGGGTAAAAAACAGGTTTAGAGAACAGAACGTTGTGTATATGCTATGTATCAATGTATGCATTTTAAAATTACTTTTTTTCTAATTATAATGCAAAGCTATTTTGCATTGAGATGATTGGTATTTAAGTATTACAACAAAATATAAGCAGGATATTTTCAAACAATTTCAATAATGTATAACCTTTTACTTGTATGTTTCTTTTATATGTTAGGTATAATAATTTGCATGTATTAGATTATTACCTAATATTTTTATAACAAAAACCAAATCTTATTGCTGATCTATAAAATCCTTCTTTTTGTGAGTTTATATTTTAAAATAGGACTTAGTTTTCTGTAAGAGAAATGTTCTAAAAATAAGAAAATCTCATTGAATCTTTTTATGATCATACATTTAATTAAAGCCACATGATCCCATACACATAAAATAAAATTAGGAGAATAAATTTATTATCCATTATGAAGTCTATTTTCCATTATGTACAATATAGTGAAGGTCCAAAAGGTACAGAAAAATCACATCAAAACTGAGAAAAATACATTTATCTGAAAGATTTTTTTTCCTCTCTACCTAACAAAATGTTCCTTAGAGAACAGTATGATGACTATTGCTCAAATGTTATTTTCAGGAGCTTTGGAGAAGTTATTTTTAAACTAAAGGTTTTAATTCACTTGTTGCAAATAGATTAGGTGTCCAGTTTGTGCATAGTCCTGTCTGAGGCCTGCAGGGAATGCTTGTTCTGCATCTACACCAGTCTTTGTGATAGAAGATATGTCATTTTTACATTTATGTATATGTATAACTGAATCACCTTGTTGTACATCTGAAACTAACACAACATTGTAAATCAACTACACTCCAATAAAAAAAAACAAAAACAAAAACAAAAAACCGTATTACAAGGCAGAAAATAAGTGCCACACAAAAAATTGTAAGACAAAGTACTATAAGAATACAAAAGAGCTAAAAAGTACTTTCAACTGAGGGCAGACAAAGACTGGGGGGCAGGGCAGTGGGCATGAGAAAACTTCAAGTAGGAAGTTTTATTAACGTATATTTTTATCAGTGCTAAGGAAATCCAGTTGTTCTTGCCACATTTCATCTTTTACTTTGTATTTCTTTTTTGCTAGTAAATGTCCTAAAAATTTAAACGTTTGCCAGGAAATTTTTGAAATTCAAAGTGACTTAGTATACCAAATCTCATGCAAATCCATTTCCGTTACCAACGTTCCTCAATTCAAATGAATGAAGATGTATTCACATAAATGGATTGATGAATCCACTTATTTTTTTAACATAAGACATGGCCCAAAGGATGAATTGGGTCTGAAAACATTTCCAGAACATCCATTTCCAATGTATCACATATCATCTGGACATATCTGATATCATTCACATTAGCTATTTTAATGATGATCTTGTCCCTATTTTTTTTTGAGGTCTATCAGAGCATTAGGTGGCTGTGTTTCTCAAGGACTAGAAGTATGTTTCTGTGTTTTGTTTTGTTTTGATTGTTTAAGAAAAAATGTTTACCAGTTTTCATGCACTTGAGTAAGAGTTTGATGAAAAAATAATTAATAGAACAACAGTATTTTAAAAATTAATAATTTTCTTTAAATATTGAATGTCAAAACTTCTTTTGGAAGTAATTCTTTACTATGAAATTTCACCAAGCTAAACATTTAGATATGAGCTTCATATTACCTGTTCCCTGCTGAGAAGCCAGTGACCTGACCCATCCCTGCTTTAGATTTTTTTCATTTATTTATCAAACTCCGTATAGTGCTCTTTGTCAAGCACTATTTTACGTGTTTACTAAAACACCCATACAGTATGCCAACCACGAGAGAGAAAACTATTGCTATCACTGTGCTTTTATTACAGGTGAGGAAACAGAAACAGAGTTATGTACCTTGCCCAAGGTCACACAGCTGGGAACTTGATAGATCAGGGTTTGAACCCAGGCAGTCTGTCTCCAGAAGCCTCCCTGACTCTGACTGGATTTTTCTCTCTTCATGAAAATTCAGTGAGCCATTCAGTGAGCCAACCCCCAGCATCCTTTCAGGCGGTTGAGGTCAAATGATTTTTATAATGATACTAGATGTTCTTTGTCATTTTTTACCTTGATACCCTCAAAAATGTACAGTGGAGTTTTCCAGAGGTTGCATGATATCTGATGTAACAGCAAATGTTACATCATTAAGCCAAATGTTAAAGAGTTTTGTCAAAAGGTAAAACAATGACGTTCTTATTACTATAGTTTTGATTGTTCTGAAAATAAAGTTATCTTATAAAAACATATTACATTGATATAAGTAAAACATATTTAAATAAGTAAATATATTTACTTTCTTATTTTAAATAATTATTAGTAAATATTTTCAAAATGTGTCATTTAATATCTAATGTGGAATATATATGTAACTTTGTAACAATTTCATTCCATGTAAACAAAACCCCTTTGAGATTCTGAAGTTTTAAGAGTGTAGAGGGGTCCTAAAACTAAACATTTGAGAATCACTGCCTTTGGAACTTGTTTGGGGACTAAGTCACACATAAATTAATTTCAATTTGGGGTTAAATATACTCTTTGATGGAGGATTATTATTTTACCTCCCTGATTAAATTTCATTATGGAGCTTCATAGCTTTAAGACAAACAAATTAAGTTTTTAAAAATAAAATAAAACTTGAAAGTACACACACAAAAATTTGACTGAAGTCTCAATATCTTTTATTTCTTATTCATAATTATAAGGTTACTTAAATCTCCCCCCAGGAAAGGTGACTTCTACCACAGATGATTCTTACTAGACCTCACACATCATGCTCACTTTTACTTAAGCTGAATTGCTTATACACGCAGCACAATATGATGGAGAAAGCACAAGTTCTTGAAATGAATAAAGTCTGAAATAAATTTGTTTTCCACTACTTACCAGGCATACTTGGTGAATTTGCTTGAACTCTCTGATCAATAATATTCATCCTGAAGATCTGCTGTGATAATTGTGTGAAACACACATCATTTAATCCTAGCTGAATATCAGTTTTCTCATCAGTAAAATTGTGATAAAAATTGTTTCAAAGATTCTAGCAACTCATTCATAAACAACACTTTGGACACTTTTATCAGTGAGAATGCCTGGAATAAATATTAGTGATTAAATTAATTACCTAGCATGTTGTAGGCATTAATAAATGAGAATTTCCTTCCTACTTCTTTTTTAAAAACTTACAGCCAGATCTAAGTTTCATGACCTAGATCAAGTTTAATGTTTTCACTAAATTCTACACTCTTTTCCTTCAGTAAATTTCAATATTTAGACATATTTATACTTATAGGCATATACATGCTCATAAAATGTAGTATTATTTACGTTTTTTTGTTTACTTTGTCATAATGTAGTAACAAGTATATTTTGAAACTATATTGTTAAATTTATAAAAATTCAGGATTTTTATATCCTACTGGTAAGTGGGCATCAGGCAATAAAATCCTTTACTCTAAATAATTGCTTTTTTTATTTTGAAGTCTAATTTGTATGATATTAACATTGACTCATAAACATTATTTGGACAGTCACTAAAATTGAATTCATAAAGGAATTTATATTTCAACATTTTCTACCATAAATGCTAGAACACTTTAAAAAAATAGGCTAACATATGTAGTTATTTCTTTTCAAGGAAGCTTTGAGTCTCAAAACAAAGGGAATCTCAAAAACAAAGATAAATGATGAGTCCCAATCTTTACATGTGAAGCTATAGAATACTTCTGCAATTTAACTACTTTCACTATTTTTCTTAAAAAAACTTTTTTGGAGAAAAAATAAAGCAGACATGGGAACACATATCTGTTTCAATATCAGTGGTGATGAAATAAGGTAAAGTATGTATGTGGGGGGGTATGGGGGACCAGAAGACAAACAAATCTTATAAACAGTAATAACTGTTAATAAAATATTAATAAAGTTAGTCTATGTACACTTAATGTTACATATTATAAAGATGGTTACTCAAAATAAACTATGAAGTCATTAAACGTGAGCATATTGGAGAATAATATATTGAATAAATGCAATAATGCTACCAAAGAAGTATTTTGTTTTACAATATACAATTTTCTAAACATGTTTTTCTCCTTTTGAATTTTACTCAGAGATTTTTAAAAAGCTATAATTGGGGCTTCCCTGATGGCGCAGTGGTTGAGAGTCTGCCTGCCAATGCAGGGGACACGGGTTCGAGCCCTGGTCTGGGAGGATCCCACATGCCGCGGAGCAACTAGGCCCGTGAGCCACAACTACTGAGCCTGCGCGTCTGGAGCCTGTGCCCCGCAACAAGAGAGGCCGCGATAGTGAGAGGCCCGCGCACCGCGATGAGGAGTGGCCCCCACTTGCCGTAACTAGAGAAAGCCCTCGCACAGAAACGAAGACCCAACACAGCCATAAATAAATAAATAAATAAAATTAAAAAAAAAAAAAAAGCAGGATACAAAACTGTATATGCAATATAAACTTAATTTAAAAAAAAAAAAGCTATAATTGTAAAATGTATATGATACATTTTAGGATCTTCTCAAAGAAATTATAAAGTTGCCAAATAATGTAATACTCTTACAGTGTAAAATCAATATGAAATAGAAAAAGAACTTCAAGATAAAATGAAAAAAAGAACATATTTATCTTTTCCAGTTTATTTGCAAAAGTTAAAGTTACCTATTGTGAATTTTTCAGTTATCACACTTCAAGAATTAGACTTTCTAAAAGTACATACTATTACCTGAGTTGTATTAATGTTTCCCTAATACTTGTCCATATGTCTGATTAAAAATGCAATTTTTAGTTCCAGATATGAAATCCAATGGAATTTTACACAAGTTCCAGGCTTGTAAGGCCGGGCAAAACACCAACCAGTTGTAAAGATGCCATTTTCCCAAAACCTGATGGGAATGAAGGGGAAGATCTGAAGCCAAAACCTGGAGGTTTTTTTTTTTTTTAACATTTTTTACCACTTTTCCTGTGATTACAGTTTTTCTACCATTTTATGCGGAAACCTATATTCTAATGTCAGGAAAAAACGGTCAGCTTCTCTTGACAGATTGATTTAAATCCACAGCTTGTGTAAGTGCAGTTTAGTTACATTTCTTTTTTTAAGACTCTGACTTGTTTATGTGTATTACACAAAGTGAATTTTCATTAATTATGCCATTATTATGATTTTAGAGGCATCAGGCAGATCTGTATGCAATGAGACAAAATGGTAGATAGGTCTTCCCTGAATGTAAGGCAAGGTTTGGAGTCAGGCAGATCTGAAGTTCAGGTCTCAGGTCTGCCATTTGTTAGCTACATCACCTTCAGTAAGAGTCTCTGATTCTTAGATTCCTCATCTTTAAAAATGTTAGCTTCTTGACAATAAGCTGCTATTTTTAGAGTGCTTAGGAGCTTTTTTCTAACATCCAACAATTAGAGGTGGCTATTATTTATTTACCAGTTAACTCATATATTCTGTTTACGTTATTGTAAAATAGGTAGCTGATCTTGTACCTTTTTTACTGAAGTATAGTTGATTTGCAATATTATATTAGTTTCAGGTGTACAATATAGTGAGTCAACATTTTATAGATTATACTTCTTTTAAATTATTACAAAACAATGGCTATATTTCCCTGTGCTGTACAATATATCAGTGTTGATATACTCCAGAAAAATCATATTGCAATGGTGTCCTTGGAAGTATTACAAACCTATTAATAGATTAATTTGTCAAATTATCTTCATTCCTAAATGACTGTGTCATGATATATAAATGAGGGATGAAAATATATTAAATCAACTTGTAGTAAAAGACAAAAATTACAGGAAAAAATTTTAATTTCCTCTTTGAAAAAAAAGCAAGTTTTGAACTATTAAATAAAATGGCAAAGACAATTTTAAATCTAGCAGTGTGAAAAAAGAAATTGTTCCTAAGGCTTTTATCTCTAGATAGAAACCAGAAGACTTGTTTACACTTTTTCGATGTGAAATTCTAATGAATAATGATAACAGCTTCTGGGCAGATGACTCAAGCCTGTTAAGAATGGTTGTGTCATACAGATAAAAAGGAAAGAAGACAACTATAATTAGGAAGTCCATTCTGATATCTGGTTTGAAGATCAGCAGTACTTATCTTTTGGTCTTTGGATCAATGATCCCAAGACAACTTGCCTACTGAGACTTACATGTGTTGTCAGACTAATTGGAGAAATTGGCACTGATGCCATAAATGGGATAGAACTATAGCACCTTTAAAATGTCAGCACTTCTGTAGAGGAGGGTTTGGGTTAAAAAAGAAAAAAAAAATCTCTCACATTAGACAAATCAGAAATATAACAATTCTATGGGTGATATGCTGCCCATTAAAGAAATATGGAAGAATGAGCAGTGTACAGGCTGTAGGATCGTGATTGCATCTCTTAATTTTTCTGAGATTACTGTTTCATCTATAAAGAGAGAAAAGAGTACTTTCCTCTCAGGTTTGGAATGAGGATCACTTCCTTGACGATCATCAAAATTATAAATTGCTAATCAATCATTTTTTTTGTAGGTTACAAAGGCTTCTGTATACACAGTGTTATATAAGGCATTATGACTTCATTCTAAAAGGTTTTCTCAACTCCTTTATGGATGAGAATGCTCCGATGTGTATTCTTGAATATTGTGGCTAATTTTCCAGTGAGTTAGTAGATATGTTCTAGGGGCTCAAATGAGTAAAATTTGGAAAATGTAGAGATAAACATATATAAAGGATTTCTTTCCTTCACGACTTCTCAGAGCCTTTAATATGCTGATGTGCTTTGTGACTTTCCAAGGGTATGTGGGAAATAAAATCTGTTGGATCTCAAATATGTTTGACCACAGACTCTTTTATTCATGGACTATTTTGAGAGACTAATATGCAAAGAACACTTTGGGATGTGATGTTTTAGTTTTCAGATGTCCTTGTCTTCAGAAGCAGCTGTCTTGTTTTGCAAAGTTTGTGATGAGGCACAAGGACAAAGAAGATAATCTGCCTCTTTTCAAATCCTGACATCCCCACTTACTCAACGTGTGACTTTCTCTTTAACCATAGGCTAATGTTATGTTTGTTTTGTTATGTTATGTATATTACATATGTTATGTTAAAGATATAAAGTTCTCAGAAAAGTGCCTGATATAAAAATGCTCAATACAAGTTACAAATTTGGGAGAGTTGGAGGGCTATAGGAAACAAAGACAATGCTCTTAAAGAGTACATGTAGATTATGGTTTTCTCAGGGTATATGCCCAGTAGTGGGATTGCTGGGTCATATGGTAGTTCTATTTTTAGTTTCTTAAGGAACCTCCATACTGTTCTCCATAGTGGCTGTATCAATTTACATTCCCACCAGCAGTGCAAGAGGGTTCCCTTTTCTCCACACCCTCTCCAGCATTTATTGTTTGTAGAATTTTTTGATAATGGACATTCTGACCGGTGTGAGGTGATACCTCATGGTAGTTTTGATTTGCATTTCTCTAATAATTAGTGATGTTGAGCATCTTTTTAACCATAATTCAAAAAGAGACATGTACCACAATGTTCATTGCAGCACTATTTACAATGGCCGGGACATGGAACCAACCTAAATGTCCATTGACAGATGAATGGATAAAGAAGATGTGGGGGAAAAAAAAAAAAAAAAAAAAAAGATGTGGCACATGTATACAATGGAATATTACTCAGCCATGAAAAGAAAGTGAATTATTTGTAGTGAGGTGGATAGACATAGAGTCTGTCATACAGAGTGAATTAAGTCAGAAAGAGAAAAACAAATACCATATACAAACACATATATATGGAATCTAAAAAAAAACAAAAGTACTGATGAACCTAGTGGCAGGGCAGGAATAAAGACATAGACATAGGGAATGGACTTGAGGACATGGAGGACGGGGGGGAAGCTGGGGCGAAGTGAGAGTAGTATCGACATATACACACTACTGAATAAAATAGCTAATGGGAAGTATAATCATAGCACAGGGAGATCAGCTCGGTGCTTTGCGATGACCTAGAGAGGTGGGGTAGGGAAGGTGGGAGGGAGGCTCAAGGGGGAGGGGATATGGGGATATAGGTATGGGTATGGCTGATTCACTTTGTTGTACAACAGAAACTAACACAGTATTGTGAAGCAATTATACTCCAATAAAGATCTGTTTAAAAAAAATAAAAAAGAAGAATACATGTAAAAATCTCACAGGCTCTGAATCCTAGCACAGAGGCAGTAGTTTGAAAGCCACCTGGGTCAGAGCTGGTAGTGATAGAGCAGGATAATCAAATAGTTAGCTTAGAAACCCCATTAGGGGATTGTAGATAGAGAGGGAAATTTAGGGGGCTTTGGGAGACCACATTAAGCTTAATGATCACTCAAGAAAGTAATGGGAAAATCATGAAACAATGTAGGTTTGCTTGACTCATAAAGCAGAACAAGTCATTTAGCATCAAAGCCAGATATTGGCTTGCTTAACAACAAAATCAATCAATCAATCAATCACTAATTATTAGAGAAATGCAAATCAAAACTACAATGAGGCGTCACCTCACACCAGTTAGAATGGGCATCATCAGAAAATCTACAAACAACAAATGCTGGAGAGGGTGTGGAGAAAAGGGAACCCTCTTGCACTGTTGGTGGGAATGTATATTGATACAGTCACTATGGAGAACAGTATGGAGGTTCCTTAGAAAACTAAAAATAGAACTACCATACAACCCAGCAATCCCACTACTGGGCATATACCCTGAGAAAACCATAATTCAAAAAGAGTCATGTACCAAAATGTTCATTGCAGCTCTATTTACAATAGCCAGGACATGGAAGCAACCTAAGTGTCCATCATTGGATGAATGGATAAAGAAGATGTGGCACATATATACAATGGAATATTACTCAGCCATAAAAAGAAACGAAATTGAGTCATTTGTTGAGAAGTGGATGGATCTAGAGACTGTCATACAGAGTGAAGTAGGCCAGAAAGAGAAAAACAAATATCGTATATTAATGTAATGTATGTATGTGGAACCTAGAAAGATGGTACAGATGAACCAGTTTGCAGGGCAGAATTTGAGACACAGATGTAGAGAACAAACGTATGGACACCAAGGGGGGAAAACCGCAGTGGAGTGGGGATGGTGGTGTGCTGAATTGGGCGATTGGGATTGACATGTATACACTGATATGTATAAAATTGATGACTAATAAAAACCTGCAGTATAAAAAAGCAAACAAACAAACCAAAAAAACAACTAATACTAAACTTTCTTTGGGTTATTTGTATGGAAATATGTCAATATAAATGTTTATATATGTATAACTGATTCACTTTGTTATAAAGCAGAAACTTAACACACCATTGTAAAGCAATTATACTCCAATAAAGATGTTTTAAAAAAAAGAGCTTATTTCTTATTTCACATGACAGCTTTAAAAATCCATCTACACTTTGATGTTGGGATCAATGATTTTAAGACAACTTGAACAGCAAGGCTACATGTGTTGTCAAGTCGTCAGAAAAATAGTTATCAGTGCATTGAATACTAATGAACTTGAACAATGTAAGAAAATTAAGACGGAGATGATACCTTTCCCTCACCAACAGTCTTCTCTTTTCTTTGCTAAGCACCTCTGATTCCAACAACTTTTATTTATATGACACAGTTTGCAGTGCTCTTACCACTCTCTATCACGTCCCTGATTCCAATATTTAGTGCAATTTTTTAGTAATCTTATTAAAGTGTGCTATGCAGACACACAGGTGTGGTCAGTCTTACACAAAAGCGAATGATCCAGATTGTCTCCTTGTCATGTGAAGCTTATTGTCTTATAACGAGATGATAACTAAGATAACTTTTTTACTTGAACTTTTTACCAACCTGGTTAATGCATTTTGAAACTAGTCAATTTATTCTTTCATCCTGGATGGAAGATTTTATATTGGTTCAGGTTTATATATACAATTGTACTGCTCATTTCATATTAATTTTCTATTTAGTAAAAATACTACTGATACTAATTATTTCATTCAATTCATTGGCTAATATTAACAACTCAATTTTATCTACAAGTTTTAGTCATATTTTTGTGTTATCATCTAAGTTAAACATTTATTAAATATCATAACACCATTTGACTCTTCTCTATTATCTTTTCTCTAGCTTGACCTCACTCTAATAATCAACTTCTTGAAATTTAATCACACAGATAGTTATAATTATACCCACTTATCATCAAGCTGTTGTTATTGAAGCATCCTCTCAAGGATAATATGAGAAATTGTGCCCAGTAACCTACTGAAATCAAGATACAACAAAACTATATTATTTTCCTGAAATCTAAAACAAATCTTTGAAATATAAAACTAATTTACTGTAAGCCAGAGAGAGATGCATCAAAGGTTAGAACACTCAGGGCTTCCAAAAATAAAGAAATAAATAAATAGACAAAAAAGACATTATTTTGGCATAAACTGATTTCTTCAAATTTGTCTCTAGACCTCACCCTGTGATTTCATGTACCTTATTCTATCATGGTTCTTGATATTTGGCCTTACTAACCTCACTTAATTGGTTTCCTTGTTTCCCCCCCCCCAACATTATCAGATTTCATTTTCTTCCTACTACTGGTTCTTTAATCATGCCTACAGATCTAGTTTCATGATTTGTCTTCCATGACGGCCTTCTAGTAAAACACTATCTTTTAGACTGACTCCAACTACAAAACTACGTCCCACTTCCAGATTCTGATAACCTTTCCAAAACTTGTTCTTGCTGAATTCTAAACTTTCATGGTTATGATAACATACGTTATACGTATTTATTTATTTAATATTTATTTATTTATTTATTTATTTATTTGTCTGTGTCGGTTCTTTATTGCGGCATGTGGGATCTTCCTAGCAGCATGTGGGATTTTTCATTGAGGCTCTCGTTGTGGCACACAGGCTCTTCGTTGCTGCACATGGGCTTCTCTCTAGTTGTGGTGTGTGGGTTTTCTCTCTCTAGTTGTGGCACGGGCTCCAGAGCATGTAGGCTCTGTAGTTTGCAACACCTAGGCTCTCTAGTTGAGACGCACGAGCTCAGTGGTTGTGGCCCACCAGCTTTGTTGCCCTGCGGAATGTGGGATCTTTGTTCCCCCACCAGGGATTGAACCCACGTCACCTGCATTGGAAGGCAGATTCTTTACCACTGAACCACCAGGGAATTCCCAGCATTTGCTGTACTTAAATTCTTATTTTGATGTAATTCAAAAGTGGCCTTAAAATGCTAACTCAAATACATATACATTGGCACAATATCAGAATTCTTGACATTTCAGGCAGATATTGGTATAGGTATCTTTTGGCAAGAATGATTATCCTATTTAATATGGTGCCAACTTTTGTCAGTACTACCGATTAAGAAATTCTAACCTCACTTCTACCCACTCCTGAAACATTCACCTGACTATTTCACTTTAATATTTTTTCAGAATTTTGAGATAATTTCTATTTAAGAAAGAGTGGGGTCCAAATGACTTTTGTCTGTGATATCTTTCAGAGCCAATAATTCCTATTTTATCCACTTTTGTTTATTTCCATAGACTAACCCATAATATAAAAGTTTTTAGCTAATATTTATTTTTCTAAATTAATGCATTAAAAACATACATAATTTAAGCCAATGAGCCTATTCCCAAAGATATTTGTGAGAACCACTAGATAATAAAGATGGGAGGAGATTATTTTAGAACTCATTGAAATAATCATTCTTAAACTTTTATGTTCATCAGAATCATCTATGATGTATGCTTAAAATATAAATTACTGGACCTCTCAAATAAAAATTATTAAAAGATAATCTCAAGGAATAATCAGATTTTTTTATAGTCCCCAAGTGATATCTATCTACTGTTCACCAAAATTTGTGCTAGAGTGAATACAAATTTTTTGTTCTATATATAAAAGCAATAAACATAAAGAAGTTAGAGTTGAATTAAGGGTGCTCTGATTTATAAAGAACTGGAAAGAAAAGAAGGCAAGCACATTGGTAGAGAGCTTTAGTTACAGTTTAAAAACTGGGGTCAGGATATATTCTGTGGACTCAAAAGAACATGTTGGAGACATTTTGGAGACTGAAATAAAAGGTATGAAAATTAGTTACTTCTACAGCTAAGTTTATTTTAGTGGAGGGATAAATAAGTTGAATGTGAGGAGATTTGTAACAAGGATATTTAGATGAATTGCTTTAATTATTTTAACAAATGGAAAACGTAACTGCTAGACAATATGAAACAATCATTTTAAAGAAAGAGACAACCATGAATTGCAACAAAATGTCTTACAAGTTGGGAACTTGAAACTGTATCTTGATCAATGTTACACTCTTTGTTGTTCTACTCACTCCACTACTTTGCCGAAAGTTTTCAAAGGTCTGCTAAATACTTCCCATAACAAGGAGCTCTTGACGTTCTGAAGAGAATGGGATTAGGGCAAATCTGATTTTTAGAAAGTCAATTTTCCATTTGTTCTGTTTTCTTTAGACTTCACATCTTATTTTTTTCTTTTTTCTTAATGTCAGTAGTATTCTTCACAGTATTTTACTTTAAAAAATTGCCTTTCTGTATATTCCTTTTGAGGAAAGTCCGAAGAGTGGAAAAATTGATATATCTCACAAAAATCTTAAACCTTTGCACCTTACATTTTTCTCATTCTAATAATAGTTTCCATTTTGCATGTAACAATTAGATGCAATCTTCATCTTACAAGGCATTTACAATATTCTCCAGAGCTCTGTGGTATGACGATTTCTTTTGTTAGTTATATTATATATTATTCTTAATTGTCAATATGTTTTGTGTTCATCTGGCAATTCTAATTTTTTCTTTATCTTATCTTATTATGTTTTCCCAACATTTCATTTTAAAAACATTTCAAAATTACAGCAAAGTTAAAAGAATTTACCAGTGAACACCCATATACCCACTACTTAGATCCTACTGTTAATATGCCTATCTATCAGTCCATTTTGGTTTTGGATGCATTTAAAGGTAAATTGCAGACATTAGCTAACCTCCCCCTAAAAACTACAGCATTTATATCATTTAGTACTCAATATTTATCTTTTGAAATAAAATGAAATGCAAAAATATTAAGTGTACATTGCCTAACTACATTGCAATGTAATCATTGCAAATGATTTCACCTGTGTAGCCAAATCCCCTATGAAGATATAAAATATTACCATTGTCCCTGAAAGTATCCTCATGCCACTTCCAAATCAATTCCAATCCCAACTTTCCAGTGACAGCTACTGTTATGCTATTTTGGCCCATTCTAAAATTTCATGTAAAGAAAATTATATGATATGTTCTATTTTGTAAAGCTTCTTACCATGTAATATTCCAGTGCATTTTAATTATGCTGTGTAGCTTTTACTATAAGAATACATATACATAGAAATTTCATTAAACCTCATTATATTCCATTGCCAAGACTTTGCTTATTAAGAAAAAAACTTAAAAAAATCAACACAAAATACTAAAATTACATGTGCTGTAAAAAATTAGGGGATAATATTTTTATTATATGATAAAAATGATACAAGAAAAAAAATCTGAATTTGAATTTCAAGTCAAGATTAGGTGACACTTCATTTCCCAAGTTTTTAATTTTATTGTGCATAATCTTAATTATCAAGAATATAGTATCAAATCAGTCTGACTTTTTCTCTACAGCCAAAAGCATTTAATGATAATGCCAGTATTAACACCCATGAGGATTTTGAGATTTAGTTGAAATGTCATGTAATATATTTTCATTAGAATACATGTAGTTTATATACAATGGAATATTACTCATCCATAAAAAGGAATGATATTGAGGTATTTGTAATGAGGTGGATGGACCTAGAGTCTGTCATACAGAGTGAAGTAAGTCAGAAAGAGAAAAACAAATGCCGTTTGCTAACACATATACATGGAATCTAAAAAAATGGTACTGATGAACCTAGTGCAGGGCAGGAATAAAGACACAAACATAGATAATGGACTTGAGGACACGAAGGGGTAAGGGGAAGCTGGGACGAAGTGAGAGAGTAACATTGGCATATATGCACTACCAAATGTAAAATGGATAGCTAGTGGGAAGCAGCTGCATAGCACGGGGAGATCAGCTCGATGCTTTGTGATGACCTACAGGGGTGGGATAAGGAGGGTGGGAGGGAGGCTCAAGAGGGAGGGGATATGGGGATATATGTATACATACAGCTGATTCACTTTGTTGTACATCAGAAACTAGCACAACATTGTAAAGCACTTATACTCCAGTAAAGATGTAAATAAATAAATAAATAAATAAATAAAATGCCCCCCCTCCCCCCCACACACACAATACCTGTAGTTATACAAGGGCTTTTAAAGTTTGATTGATTACATTAATGATATTTTGAACAGTCCCAACATATTAACTACTCAAAATAATGTTAACATATTAATATTTCTTTGTAACATATAAATGTATTATGATTATGAGCATATTGAAATGAAATGATATGAAAGTGTTAGAAAGAGACACCACTAGTCACACACTGTGGATATAAAATAGGCTTTACTGGGGGAAAATTTACATAAAGCTTAAGTAGAAAAACATCACAGTCTCAAAAGTTTAACCCTGAGCCTGCAGTTAAGGCTGAGTATATACGGACTATATCCACCATGGCTAACTTCTCAGCAGAGAAGCCCCCATTCCTATAATAATTACATATTTATTGAGTCAACTAGTAGGAAACAGCTATACAAACATGAAAAAATAGAAGTGCTCTGGTTGAGAAGGTGACCAGATAAAAAGGAGAAACATCCAACAGCAGTTACAGGTATCAGCCTATTCTTGTATTGTGCCAGGTCAGACCCGCTGAGTCAGCCTTTTACTAACCTACCAAAGAGGGGAGGAAATTAGCCTCCAGGACAATCCAGATCCACCTCTCCCTAGTTTAGCCCTCAGTGTTTGTGGAACGATTTCATTTTTTTTCCCCTTCACCTGTGTTTTACTTCAGGTTACAGAGATAGTTGAGACACTTTCTGGGATACAAACATCAATAAGGCCTCAAACAACTGGACCAGATGGGAAGTGACATATCCAACATTGTAAGGATGTTAACTTATGAGCTATTGCCTTGGAAAATTAAAAAAGGTTGATTGGAGCTTTTTGTCCATATCTATAAAGAAAGGAGAGAGATATTTATCACCTTCCTCTGGTCTCCTACCATTTCCCTGGACTGATATCATGCCCTCTCATGGAAGAGATAGACTGTCCCTGTTCCATTATTGGAGTGATGTGTTCCATAGAAACCCAATAACTGTCTTTTTGTCACCATGAATAACATCTGGAGGCAGAATACTGTGGTTGTGGAATAACCTGAAGCAAAGTCTGTGTCCTTGTTTATGTTCATCCTGGTGTCCACCATCTGAACAATATTATCTATCTATCTGCTGAGGTCAAACAAGGTACAGTAAGTCCCCTTCATATGAACCTTCAGGTTGCGAACTTCCAAAGATGCGAACGTGAGTTCCATCAACGTCAGGCGTGAGTGAAATTGCAGCTCGCCCTCTATGTCCTGTTGCTGATGATCCTTCAGCTCTACCATCTCCCACTTCCTCTCTCTCCTCTAGTCAGTAACTCTTCTTGCCCATTCACTCGATGCCAGCCCCTGTATGCCAGCTGTTGTACTGTACTACTGTACTTTTCAAGGTACTATACTGTAAGATTAATTTTTTTTCTTTATTTTTTGTGTTTGTTTGGTTTTTATATATTATTGTGTGAAAAGTATTATAAACTTTTCACACAATAAAAAAAAGTATTATTAAAATATATTACAGTACAGTACTATATAGCTGATTGTGTTAGTTGGGTACCTAGGCTAACTTTGTTGGACTCATGAACAAATTGGACTTACGAATGCACTCTCAGAATGGAACTCGTTTATATGTAGGGGACTTACTGTACTCTAAAGTAGGAGGATCACTTTGGTACTTATTATTTCCTCTCACAGTCTCTTTGTTTTCCTGGCTCTTGGATGCATAGAGAATCAGCTAAGCATGTATGTTCATGTGTAACTTTATATAGCTGACTAGAATTGGACCAGTTGTTCCTATAGTGGTTATCATTGAGAAGACCCGCAGAGCAGCAGTTACATAAGTCAGGAAAATTTCATATTGGTCCTTCTAATTATTTTTGGCAGTTCCATTACTATAATGGCTTACAACACGGATTTAGTGGGCTACAGAAGAGAAGATAGCTGACATGTTTAAATGGCTTTGTAAGTCCAGATGGTTTTCTCTATATGTGTCACTTCATACAGGCATTTACAAGAATAATGTGAAGATCAAATTCATGAATAAGTTGTGCATGTGTTTCCAGAGGATGGTAACCAAATACTTAAGCTAGGTAGTCCTGAGTAGACCAACAGTCTTACGCAAATAGGCCATTAGTAACACCTCTTTCTACCCACCGCCTCTTCTCAAAATGAATAAAGATATATATCAGTCATTTCAAGGGATGTATAGTGTATAGCTGTGGTTCTCAACTGGGGTGATTTTTCCTGCAAGGGACATGTGCAACATCTGGAGATATTTTGATTGTCACAATTGGAGGTGGTAGACGATGTTATCAGTACCTGGTAAGTAGAGGCCAGGGATACTACTGAACATACTACAATGCCCATGATAGCCCCCAAAAGAAATTATCTGATCCAAAATGTCAACAGTCCAACACTGAGTAATTCTACCTTATCTTTAGAAATAATATTAGAAGAAAACGCATTTAATAGATTGGGGCATCAAGAATTTATCATTAGGATGAGTAACTATAATATTCTATTAGTTTTATCACAACTTTAGAGGTGGGATGTTTTATCAGTCAACCATACTATCAGTTAGGTGTCAAGTGTTTTAAATAGTGCTCCATTGATTTAATTATTATTATTATTCAAAGGTTTCCCAATGTATAACTGGAAGCAGCTATCTCTTTACAGTGTCCAGTTAATTAGAGTTATAGTTTACATTTCACAGTGGAACTATCTGAAACTTGCCCCACTTTATGGTAATTTAATTTTGAAAGGACCTGCTGCATAATAAGAATATTTAAGTCATAACTTTTCTTTCAGTGAAATGATTTTTCTCAATTAGAGCTTAGTAATAGGCTGGCAGTAATTGCTCAGAGGCAATCCAAAGATCCAGGAATCTCAGAAAACACAAAATAAGTTAATTAAAAATAAAATCATACCAAATTACACTTTTCTTAAACTGCTAAAAACTATAGGTTAAAAGAAATCTCAAAAACAACCCAAGATAAAAAGTCATATCATGTGCAGAAGATCCAAGGAAAAACTAACAGTTGACTTAGAAACAATGGACAAAAGAAAATGGCCAGCACCTTCAAAATGCTGAAAGAAAAGAGAAAAACAAAAACTATCGATGCAGAGTTCTCTAGTCAGTGACTATATACTTCAAAATGAAAAGGAAGAAAAAGGAATTTTGAGATAAATGAAATTTTATGCTAACTGCAAAAGATGAATTTCAAACATAAGATCATAAGTTGATTGAGAATGAGAAGATGGAAAAGATAAAATGCACAACACAAATTATAAAAAAGCTGGAGTGGCTGTATTGATATCAGACAAAAATAGAATATGAGGCAAAGAGTACAATGAATGATAAAGAGGAACATATCATTCTCATAAAAAGATCAAGTCATCAAATAGGCATAACAATCCTAAATGTATACAGATTGGACAACAGCATTTCAAAAAAAAAAAAATTAAAGCAGAAATTGACAGAACTAAATGGGGAAAGCGATTCCAGACATTTATAGATGGAAGTTTAAAATCTTCTCTTTCAAAAAATCAGGAAGGAGAGAAATTTGAATAGTATCTATCCACTTAACCTAATTGACATTTAGAGTCTTCCCTCAACAAATTTCAAATGCTTGAAGTCATACAGAGTATGCTCTCTAACCACAATGAATGAAATTAGTAAACAGTAACAATGAGCTACCTAGAAAATCCCCAAAGGATTTAAATTGAACAACAGCCCTCTCATTAACTCATGGATCACAGAAGAAAACACAAAGGAAATTAAAAGATACTCATAACTGAATGCTTATGAAAATAAAACTGAATTTTGTGGGAGAAGCTAAAGAAGTATCTACATTTATTTCTTTTTATGTTTATATGAGAAATAAAGCATCAGTATCTTCCCAGGGGTAGGCGTCACTGTAACAGTTTGCCAAGCATCCACAAGCACATCACATTGTACTTGGGTTTGTCCATGATTTTGATGACCTGTCACTGATGAGCTCAGGAGAGTAAAGTTATATAACAGGCTTGTTAATTAAAGGCAAACTGATTTTGGTTTTATTCACAGAGTAATACAATAAACAAAGCATTAGCAATGTCCAGGGCTACAAACCAAGTGCCTGTTATTACAGCAACACTATTCTGATATCCAGCTGTAAAGGCACAACGGTGACTACTTTCTTATCAAAACTTTTATAGCCCTCAGTAGGACTTTCAGTGGCCAGACAGCTCTGGCAGCTGGAGACATCATGGCATAGAGCCTCTCTTATACTGAATCTTGTATATGAAGACATATTAGTTTACTAGAACTGCCATAACAAAAAAGCACAAACCTGTTGGCTTAAATAGAAGAAATTTATTTTCTCACAGTTCTAGAAGCTCGAGTTCTAGACGTTCAAGATCCAGGTGTTACCAGGGTTGGTTTCTTTTGAAGGCTGTGAGGAAGATTATGTTCCCTGCGTCTCCCCTAGCTGCTGGTGAGTTGGTGGTAATCTTGAATGTTCCCCGGCTTGTAGAAGTATCATGCATTCATTTTCACATGGTTTCTCCCTGTGTATCTGTGTCCAAATATCCCCCTTTTAAAATGACCCCGGTCATATTGGATTTAGCCACCCACAGCCCACACTGAATGATCTCATTTTAACTTGATTGCTTCTGAAAGACTCTATCTCCAAATAAAATCTCATTCTGAGGTACTGGGGGTTAGACCTTCAACATACAATTTACACAATTCAACCCATTGTAAAGGTTTATTACATTCTCTTCTTCTGGGATGAGACATTGTTAGAACTTTACAATATTAGCAAGCTTTATGAGTACAGACCATTTGATGTTATGAATTTTCAAACTTTCATAGTAGACAAAAGCAGAGCCTGTAATGTCTGTAGCCAAGCAACATGTCTATGCAATCTTGCACCTACAATATTTATATAATTTTACAGTTTAGCAGAAGAAGAGCAAGGACAAACCAGACACAAAGTAAACTGAAAGCCATGTCAGCTCCAAGGTCTAGCTAGTTCAGGAATGTTTTGAGCACCACCCTCTCCTCTGGGAGGAAGAGCAGAGATCTGTTCCCTGACCTGGTGCTTGTCTCTACCTCATTCATCCTGTTAATTCTCAAAAGCCCAAGAGTTGGCTTCTTTAATTTTTGCTCCATGGGAGAAGGCAAATCCATTCTGGGATTTTGTGTCAGACCATCTGCTTGGTTGTGCCTCGAGTCCTCATATTTATGAGCTCTGCTAGTCTCATTGATCTTATTATTTCCCCAACCATCAGCCGTAGAGTACACATATTCTTGCGGGGCTTTTCTGAGCTCCAGTTTGTCTGGCCTCCTTTTCTCTGCTACCATACTCACTACCTAGGGTTTTCCTCTGGTAGCAAATTCACCTTTTTTTCAATGATCTGCACATTTTAGGGACATTATTTGCTTTAAGTTTCTTGTGCTCTTTCAACTGCCTCTTGTTTGGGAGTTTTGGTGGCTGACAGACTACTCTGCTACTGTCTCATTACCCTTAGGGTCTGGAGCAAAGTTGTCTGAGGCTTTGATGGTCCTCGTCCAGCGCACCCTGTGGCTGCCATACTTCCTCTGGGGCTACCAGCCATCACACCTATGTTGCTCTCTACAAGGTTTAGAACGGATGTCTCAGTGGCCCTTCTGGAAAATGCTGAGTTGGGACACTTCACAGCTATTCTACTCACTTGGAAACCTGCAGAACTCAGTCACCAGCATTTCCTATGACCTGCCACTGTCCCTAGAAGGAATATTTTCCACAATGGTGTGGTGTATGTGGGTTGGACAGACACTATTTTCAAAAACAATAACATTGATACAACAGAAGTATATCCTTTTATGGCCATTACCCATCTTTTATAGGAGTTATAGATACGCAGTATGTTATGGACTGAATATTTTTCCTCCAAAATCCATGTGTTGAAATACTAAGACCCAATGTGATGGAATTAGATGAGGGCCTTTGGGAAGTGATTAGGTCATGAGAATGGAGTCCTCCTGAATGGGATTAGTGCCCTCACAAAAGAGACTCAGAGAGTTCTTTCATTTTTTTTCACCATGTGAGGACAGAGTAAGAAGATGGTTGTCTATGAACCAGGAAGCAAGTTTTCACCAGATACCGAGTCAGTTGGCACATTGATCTTGGACTTCCCAGCCTCCAGAACTGTGAGAAATAAATATTTGTTGTTTAAGCCACTCAGTCTATGGTATTTCTGTTATATTAGCACAAGGGACTAAGTCACGCCACTAATGCCATATGGGCAAGTATAAAATGAGGTTTACTGGGAAAAAAATTTACTAGCAGAGAGGTAATAAAACCTCTAATTTATCAAATCTATATTTTACTTATATAAACTGCACAGCTTATTCCAGACACAGATAGGCTGTTTGCATTAAAGTCAACTTTTCAGTTAAGAGGAACCCTTCCTCGTAATTCTCACTCTATGTTTAGGGTCAGAGGATGAGAAACCTCTGTGTGACTATAACAACAGAAGCTCTCTAGTAGAGGAGGGGAACTTCTGAGAAAGAAGAGCCTCTAGAATTTGTAGCTAGAATCAGCCTGTTCTTCTACTAAGCTAACTTGGATCAGCCAAGCCAACTTTCTACTAAATTACTAAAAGTTTTTCTTGTGTGTGGAAAATGGGGTGGGGACTAAGCCTCTCTGACATCCAGATCTGTCTCTTCTCAAAAACCTATAGAACTAAAATATATTAAAAAGAATAACAGTTTTTAGCAATGTTTATCCATTATACATTTTTAAGGAAGAAATCTCTGTATCACCACTAATACGATATTGATGACTAGCTCCTTCTTCAAGCATACCTGAGCAATTTTACTTGACTGCATGCTAAGCAGTTTTGCCTCCAGAACTGTGGAATATCACAGTTGAGTTCAACTTAACTGGATATTGACACCTTTTTGTTATAATAGTCTAATTGTCTAAAAAGCTGCATTAGAAGAGTTAAGTGGAGTTCAAGTCTGTCATACAGAGTGAAGTAAGTCAGAAAGAGAAAAGCAAATACAGTATGCTAACACATATATATGGAATCTAAGGAAAAAAAAAAAAAGGTCATGAAGAACCTAGTGGCAAGACGGGAATAAAGACACAGACCTACTAGAGAATGGACTTGAGGATATGGGGAGGGGGTGGGGTGAGATGTGACAGGGTAAGAGAGTGTCATGGACATATATACACTACCAAATGTAAAATAGATAGCTAGTGGGAAGCAGCCGCATAGCACAGGGAGATCAGCTCGGTGCTTTGTGACCACCTAGAGGGATGGGATAGGGAAGGTGGGAGGGAGGGAGATGCAAGAGGGAAGAGATATGGGAACATATGTATATGTATAACTGATTCACTTTGTTATAAAGCAGAAGCTAACACACCATTGTAAAGCAATTATACTCCAATAAAGATGTTAAAAAAAAAAAAAAAGCAGAGTCAAGTGGGCTTTGAAGAGATAGAAGATAAAGAGTTTCTAAGGGTCCTTTTGTCACTTTAAATTGTCCTGAAGAATGAGGGTAAGAAAAAAGTTTGTTAAAGGTATATTGGAGCCATTAAGAGAATTTAGAACATTTTTGAAATATCTAGTCCTTTAGAGTAATTCATAGTCCTTCATGTTACATAAGCATATTCATCAGTTAACCAGGGCACGTATTTTACATTAATCCACAAGTCAGATTTTTCAGGACCTCCTTTTATATTTCCCCAATCCAATACTTTTTTATCATTTGAAGTATGTGTGTTATTTATTTACCTACTTAAAAAGATAAACTGTTTTATCTTAAGCCATTTAGTGGTAGCAGCAGTGCTTTTTTTATTTTTGAAAAATTGTCACATATTATACCAAATACAGAAGCATTTGTATGTGCAGGACTAAAACTATTCCCTGGAAAAGAGCCTAAAGTTAGAGTAAGGCTGTGTAATGCTAAAGCTCTAAATTAAGCATGACATCTTGCTATTGACTCATCTGTCTCTTCCTCTAATTACAGATATTTATATACTAATGACCATAAAATAAAATCTGAAGCTATGCACTAGCAATGGCTTCTTGGGAATCTTTCTCCTCCTAACATGAATAGTTATTTTCTATATGTCTTCTTGTGTTTTTAAATACTATTGTTCCATCTAAAGAAGCTCTTGTATTGGATTTTTCATTAAATTGTAACCAGTAATACATAATGAAAGGCTTTCTCCCGTTTATCCTCATCTATTTTCATATTCAGGACTATTTCCCACCTGCTCATATATTTATGTTTCAATATACTTTGCATCTCCCGCAGGCTCCATAAATCATCTATGCCAGTTCTTCTGTGGTTACTGTGTTATGTAACATTTCTTCAGAGTGGCCAGGTCTCTCCCCAGGTGAGGCTATTTTTTTTTTTTTCTCCTGGGAAACTTGAATATATTCTCCTTATTCAGTGACTGATTTTTATTTTATCTCTGTGCATAGCTTTAGCCCTGACACTGAATTTTAGTCGCTTTCTTGCATCACATCTAGAAATTAAATAAAAACACTCAGCACTGTACAGATTTAAGAGATTTTGATGCTCTTAATCTCACTAACACGTAGGTTTTTCATTTCATGAATAATCCAATACTCCAAAACTTTCTGACAAATAAATTATAGGTATTGTTTTATGTACACTTTCTAAATTTGTTTGATTTAATTGTATTTTCCAGGTTTATCTTCAGCTGACCTCTGATTCATTTGTATGTAATTATCCTTGGCTTGGCTATTCAAACCACCCAGCAGATTATAAAAGCATTTACACAAAATAATATGACTTTACAATACCAAATCAAAGCATCCCTGCAATTACTTTTATTTAATGAATTGAATTGCAAGGGCTTTTACAGTGCTTCCTAATTCCGTGTGCACTTTCCCTTGTAACCTATTACTGCTGCTTGTTATTACTATTTATGTTGGTTCTTTCCAACCACGTGTTTGAAGTTCTAGGATGCCAATTAAAAAATACATTTTTTTCTTGGTTTTTACAAGTTGGGAACTGGGATTCCCATGATGATGAAAATAGAATATCAAGTCTATTGTATATGATCTAGGAGCTCAGGTTTCCTGAGGAGATGATGTGGGACATACAGGATCTTGACCTTGGTCTTATATTGGAGAGAGTTTTGGGAACAAAAAACTCACCAGAACTCACCACCCAGGTTTCTAGAGATGAACCCTGCCTCATAGCCTGTTGAGTGAAAGGATGAAATTATAAGCCTTGCTTTCAAGTTAGGGTTTAATATGGTCACTATTTAATAAATATTGCAGGCCTTCTCTTCCCTGAAGAAATTCTGCTGGGAAGGTTAAAGACATTATTTCCAGTATTCCTTGAAACAGTAGTTTCCATCCTAACCTAGGAGAGTCTATGTCAATAACATGAAATTAACATGTCACTAATGATGGTTTTTCCAAAATCTATTCATTACAGTAAGCCAACATATTTCTACAAATGTCCCATTTTATAAAACATTGGATAATTAGTGGACTAGAGGAGTGTGAATATAAGTTATTTAACATCACATGTTTTAACAAACAGCTTGTGGCCTCCTAGTCCTAACATTAGTGGAAAACTAAAAAAACACAACATCAGTTTGGAGCTTCAGATATGGCCTTTGTTCAGAGCAACCCCAGATGGTCTATTTCTGGGTCCCCTCAGTGACACCACCAATTCCTTGGAAAGATGTGAGACAGCATTTCATAGCTGAGTGTGTTTACTGTCAAAGGGAATTATAACCCAATGGTTACCCCAGAAAGGCTAGTTTCCTGAGGAATGAATTACAGTGTTCATACCTCCAGGGTGACCCTTAGAATGACCTTTGGCTTAAGCCTATAGAACCAAGAAAAATTCAACTTTACATGTTGAGCCATACCATTTTTTAATTTATGATATCATTTTTCATTAGGTTATGTGCTGCAAGGACTAGAGACAGACTTTTAAACACATTCAGTAAATATGTTTTAGGAAATAATTATAACTGAGACTATCATACCATTGTTATGGGCCATATTCTTCATTTCATAAAGGTCTTATTTACTAAAAGACTTTAAAAATTCTATCCTAACGTACAACTGTCTCTGAATTCTAGACACCCTTAGTAATTGTGCAATCTTTATTCTGTAGTATCGAATTATATATAAAATATTTTAACACCAATGGCAAGAGAAATAGCACATTTTTGTTGTTGTTGTTGTTAGGAGTCTGTAGAGTTTGGGGAATTCCTAGGCTTAGATGCTTTTTGTCCGGTTACCTTCTATGGTGTTTTGACAAGCTCAGTACTTGTTAGCACTATCAACAGAGTATAGAGAGAAATGGGACGACCCTCAGATTCATCAACTTTCTATTTTCCTCTATTGGTCAAACATTTCTAAAGAAATAGGCTAAGATGATGACTTAAATAAGTAGCAGGACTGTACTTACCTTGCACATCAGGGAACCATGTAGAAGAAGCCTGGCATGATACACAAGAATGATGATGAGGGTCCAAGTGAGGGGTTGACAGTACACATGGAGAGGAGAAATTTATTCAGGATACATTTAAGGAGCCAAACATGGAAGATTGCTTGGGTATTTGAAGTAGGAAAGAGGGTTAAATTCCAAATTTCTAGCACTGGTTGATGTATAAATAAAAATAACATTTACATAGACCGAGGCCAGAGATGGAAACTCTGAGTTGGATAGTGGGAGAAAGTAAAGATTAATTCATTTAATTTTGGATTTGAGTTTGGTATATGCATGGGATATCTTGATACTTTCCCTTTCTTAAATTATTCTCAATAGCTAGAAATGAAGGAAAAGTCATTGAATACTATTCAATTGACCTTTTGACCTAAACCCTGACTGACTTTTCCAGGTGGAATGAAAAATATTTCCAGAAAATATGTCAACAAAATAATTGAATGTCTTTCTTAACCACAATTATCATGGCTTCTAGGATCACTCCATTCACAAGAAGATGCTAAAATCATTATTAATTTGCCTGCACTTTGAAGGTTATTTCCACATAGGTTGTTGCCAGAAATAAAAGCTTTTTTTATATGAAATGATACAACTCAGAATTAGAAGAAGACAGGAAAATATGGATAGAAAGTAGGGTTGTCTTTTTTCTGCATCCACTTCAGCCTTTCTTTTTCATCATATATACAGAAGCACAATGCTTTCCTCTTTGCAAATAATTATGGCTTTGGCTTTCATATATTGAATCTACAGTTCGTAAAAAGGAGTAGCAATAAACTACAATGAGCAGGTTTGAAAATTTCCTGTCTTAAGTATTTCCATTGTTTTGAACCATAATTATAAGTGATAGAACAGAGGCTGTTAACTAAAGATTGTAAGCATTGGTTTTGAACATAACGTCAAATAATTGGTTGACTTTCGTTTTCTTTTGTTTGTTTGTGTCTGCAGGTATGCTCACATGCATGTGTGTGTGTGTGTATGTGTGTGAACGTGCATGCTTTTATGTGTCCATTGTAAGCAATGTGTTTTTCATGACTAGAAAAAAGATTGAAACAATACTTTAAATATAATCTTGAGAGTTTTTATTCTCGCTTATGAAAGTCCCACAATATTGGGTTTCGTAGGAAGCCTCTAGAAACTCTCAACTGGTCCCCACGAGTTAGCGGTGGGGCATCACCTGGCCCAGGGAAGCTCGCCACCAGGTCTCACTCTTGTGAGATCTAGTAGCATCAACATTACTTGTAAGCTTGTTAGAAATGCAGACTCCCTAGCCCCACCCCCGAAATACGGAATCAGAAACTGCATTTCAACAAGATTTCCACCTACTATGAATGCACAGTCAGTTCTGAGAATTCTGCTCTACGTCAAGGTTCTGTGTGAATTGGAACACTCTGTATGACAAATGCCATGAGAAACTAAACACTGATGTCTTTGGCATTAATTTTTTGAATACCTGGCCAAATGAGATCAAATAAAGAGGCCTGGAGTCAGGAAGAGCTGATGCATTCTGTTTCACAGTTGAAACTGAGACATGTGTTCATCCACACACTGCTGCATTCAATCCCAAGCTGCATTTCATGGGTTAGCGGTTTCCTTTTTCATCTGTAGAGAGTGCATCATGCCATCGTGTGGACCGTACTCACCGTCCAGGTCCCCTGCTCTCCTCTTTACGTCCCTTCACCCTTCTCCCCCTCCTTCTTAGACACAAATACAGAGATAACATAGACACTGAAAAACGTTTCTAGTACCTGTTCTATCATACACTAGAGCTAAGAGAAGGAATCCCAATTACTTGGGTATATTATATAGGAACACATGTCTCTTTAAGGTATGGGTAAGAGAGGAATATTAAATTGGGCATTTTATTAGAAAACCTATTACACTGTTATTTGTAAATAGCACATTGACAAGAGAAGGAACAAAATATTGGATTAGCTTTATCACAACAAATATACCACTTTGTGCTCATGCTTAAATAGCACATATTACAAAAATAATTAAGTATAGCAATATGTCAGATTATTTTGGGTGTGAGTTGTGCTTATTTACAACAGTAAACTCTGTTTACTGCATAGGTAAAGGTTGCCACAATTCACATATTTAGAAGATAAGGGATTCTTCAAACTAAATTTTGTTCTCTATATCATAGCTTGCATCATTTATCCTCAATTATTTTCTCATAAACATACTTTTGGTGATAAAGGTAGTAAGGTGAACAGAGTATTTAAAAAGCTGTCAGTAAAAGGAAATTCTTATTAAGGAGAGATCTTGTTTTTGGTTTTGTTTTGTTTTTGAAAAGTCATCCTAGAACTCAGAATTGTGAAAATAAACACCCCAGAGGCAATTGTGAAGGAAGGAGAGATAGTAGAAATGATAGGATGGGTGAGGAATCTGAGGAGAATGAGGAAGCATGCCCAGAATGAATGAATGAAGCAGAATAAACTTGCGACACATAACGCATTATTTGATGGTTTTGATCAGTTCTAATATAAGTGTAGTTTGTAGACCAGCTATGTCAGCTCTGGCCACCTCTCAGAGATGTAGAATCTTGGGTCTCATTCTCAAACTTACTAAAAGAGAACCCCAGGGGTGGGACTCAGGAATCCGTGTTTAACAAACTTTCCAAATGATGCACATTAAATTTTCAGAAGTGTTCTACTAGATTCTAAACATTTCACGGTTATTCACCATTTGTACCCAATACCTAGAAGAGTCCTTGCCACACAGCAGACAATCAGTGAGTATTTCTTGAAAAAAAGAATACCAGCAAAAGAATGCTATATACTATGTTTGGATCACTGTGGCATGAAAACCAGACATTCATAGTGAACCAGACATGGAAATTTTACTCTGACCTACCACAGCCATCTATTATATATTCACCTTCCTTGAAGTTTCTTGCAGTAATAGTTCACTGTACAGGGTGTACATAGAATCTGGAAAAAGGTAATCATATTTGGTTTTACAGATTGATTTTGTGTTTGATGGTATTATGGAGATGCATTCATATTTTCCCATGTTAGGGCCATTCTGTAAACTCTGTACCTGGTATGTGTACCTGAGACAGAACTTACAGTGTGTCACTCAGTATAACACTGGGAAAGTAGCGTCTCCACCAGCTTGACAATAGTGCTTTCTCTGTCATTCAGCCTAGGCTTCTCCTTCCAGTTCATTCCCTGAATACTCTTATACATCTTCAAGTGTTGTTCACAATGTCGTGTGACATTTTTATAGCAGTTAACTATCTATGCCAAGAAGCCTAGTAAAGGAAATGACAACAGTGATTAAAAATAATGGTTATAATTAAGTCTTAATTGTCTTAAAGCACAATTTGAGTTATTATTTTTAATCAATGTTTCACATAAAGAAGACATAATGATTATCCACACCCTGGGAGAAAGGGAAGTTGTGAATAATTGAAACACATGACTAATTATTGTCCACTGATGTTGCTACATTCTATACAGCCATGCATTAGATTGTTAGCACTTGAAAACATTGACTATTCTAAATTTTAGTTCTTGACTCTGTCCATTCCTGAGTATAGATGTTAGCCAGAAATGGAATAATTCAAATTTGGTAATAAAGAAGAAATGGTACAAAAGGAAAAGGACAATTCACACAAATTCTACAGCCAACCTCTAAGTTCAGGGTTCGCTTTGTAAGCATGCATGCATTCATCCATTTCTAAGAATTATGCAGTGTTCAACTGTTATTGGTGCTGTATTCAGAGCTGAAGAGCAAGTAGAATCAAGTACACTTACTTAGAGCATGCATGCTCAACAGGGGGGATAAGGCACCCAAGAGAGCAAAATCTGGTTCTTTAGGAGAAAAAAAAAGAAGTTTTACTCTTTTTTTAAGTATAAAGCACAGGTATACATATAATACATAAACAGACATATACGTATTATCTGTGGTATTAAATTTTCATGTGGGGTGATTGGGAAAAGCAAATGTCTAAAAAGGCACCATAGGAGGGTGATAACGAAAAAAGAAAGTTGAGAAATGCTGACTTGAAGGAAAGTGAATCCTAGTAGTAGCAGTTGCAACTCCAGAATTTCTATATTGAGGGGAAGGGAACTTCAGAATGATAATCTGGTTGGAAATGGGACAGGATTAAGGGGTGGTTGTAGAAAAGAGGCAACTTTGCTTGAAGTTTTATTCCATTTGCATACTGTGGTAGCCAGAATTCTAAGACGGAATCCCAAGATTCCTGACACCTAGCATACATGGCCGGTGTAGTCCAATCCCCTTGAGTGTAGGCAGGATCTGCGGGGATGATGGATATTAATTTCATGATTCAATTACACGGCAAGGGTGAAGTCATTTTGCAAATGAAATTAAGGTTCCAAATTAGCTTTGAGTCGATTCAAAGAGGGATTTTGCTCAATGGACTTGCCCTAATTAGGTGAGGTCCTTAAAAGAGGGCGAAGTATCAGAAATATTCTCCTGGTTACCTTGAAGAAAGCAAACAACCATTTTGTGAACTGCCTATAAAAAGAGATGACTTCAGGGGCTGAGGGCTCCAGTCCTATAACAGTAAAAAAAAGGAATTCTGCCAACATCTGCATAAACTTGGGAGAGAACTATGAGCTTCAGACAAGAATGGTAGCTCTAGGTGAGACCTAGACTGCAGTCTTTTAAGACCAGAAAGAAGCAGCTAAACTGCACCTGGACTCTTGACCCAAGGAAACTGTGAGAAAATAAGTGGATGTTTTTAAGCGGCTAAATTTGGAACAATTTGTCACACAGTTGTAGAAAACTAATACACACGACAAGTACACTATTTTTATTTAGATTTGTGTTATTTGATACAGATTTAGAGGGTGATATTAATACTAAAATCTACCTGCCACATCTGTGCTACCACTGACAGAAGAGTAGTTTTATAGAAAAAAAAAAAACTTGATGAGAAGTGAAGTGCTAAAGTTAATCATCATTTTTACGTATTGCCTAGGACGAACATTTTTTTATGGTGATTTCAATTGGATTTTTTAATTTGTCAAAATTCACATAGTACTTCAAATTTAAAACTATGTTCCAGTACACACCAATTGATTTGTCTTTCCACCTAAGGTAGGTATTATTAATTACACTTGGGAGTGGGAAACAGTAGCATCTTAACAACCAAGCTGACTAACCCAAGATGAAATGGTGCTTCAGTCGTGGATCCAAACTTAGGACATAGTTCTTTCTCAAACACTTTCCCACTCTAGCTCATTCTAGTGATGTTTTATCTATTCGTTTAGAATCTAAATTTCATCTGATTTATGATAGTGCTTACCAGAAAATTTCACATTAGGAGAAGTGAAGAAGAAAAAAAATGTTATTGTAAAGGCAGATAAATATGCATGACTGGAATAAATAGATACAGCTATGTTTAGTACTTTCATTTTAATGATAAATGTTAATTCTCTTAAAATGACTCTAGTTATGATACGCTTTATGTTTCAACTTAAAACTGACACATCCTATAGTAGTGGCTCCTTTACAAGGTAAAAGATTGAGTATTCAACTTTAGATCTGATTATTGATTATTGATTAAGAAGTTCTATGCTGGGGAGATTTCTCCGTCACTAAAAGTTACAAAGAAATAGGAAAATATTTCCGCTCTCTGTGATGTAGAAAGAAGCCCCGTATTCTGTATACTGAGGGAATCCATATACTTGTCAATATTTAATAAATTTCTTTACCAAACATTACAATTACTTCTTTTTCTCAAAAATTGTATCTGTGTCCCTACATCCTCAATTCCTAAATCTCACATTATATTTCACACAGTTTACACTCACTTTTCAAGTCTGAAAAATGCTTCTATTTCTGTGTGAAGTTAACTCTGAAGAACTGAAAAAGATACTTATATAAGCTGAGTGCACGGTACCTTTTAAGCTGTTTATAACTCACACATGGCAGTGCTACTTGTAGCACGTCTAGAAATCTCTCCTGTACAGATGCCTGGGGGATATTGAACTACTACAGTACATACTGTGTCTCTTTGAAAGATTTTCTGAGTCATCCAGGATAAGCAGGTTCTACATTAACAACTTTGATAAGTGCCACTGTAGAGGCATTCGAAGGCAAAAAAATCTTGTTCTATCATGTCTCCATAAGGGTCCACAGAATGTTGAACTATAAGACTACAGACTGGAAAATTAGGATAAAAATCTCTGCCATTCTTGGTCTCCAATTCATGAAACTGTATTGTATTTCCCCCTTCAGTTTAGCCAAGCAGCTAGTTCCCGGCAAATTCTCAGTCATCATCTCTCCAAGTACTTATTCTTGTTGGAGGGCCTTTTTGCCTGGTCATCAAATGGTGACTCCCAAACTGTTCTCGTGAAATTGACCTTCAATACTTGTAATAGGCGAATAATTGCCCCCCAAAGATGTCTGTATCCTAATCCTCGGAATCTGCGAATGTTACTTTATATGGCAAACAAACAAACAAAAAATCTTTGCAGTTGGGATTAAGGTAAGAATTTGGAGATGAGCAAATTATCTAGGTGGGCACAATGTAAGCTCAAGGATCCTTATAAGAGGTAGTCAGGAAATCCCAGAAAAAGGTAATGTGATAACAGAAGCAGAGATTAAAGTGATATAGCCAGGAGCAATGCTAGCAGCCTCTAGAATCTAAGAAGCAAGGAACTATCTGTTTTGATTCTAGCCCAGGGAGGCCCATATCAGACAACTTACCTGTAAGACTGTAAAAGAACAAATTTGTGTTGTTTTAAACCACTAAGTTCATGGTAATTTGTCACATCAGCAATTGGAAACTAACACAATATTTTTCTTCCTAGACATGTATTTGAGGAGGGCAAATGTAATAATTTTAAGGGAAAGAATTATGAAGCATTTAAATCTCTTGTGAGTCTAAACCTGCCATATATCAAAGCTCATGAACTTTAAGAAGTAACTCATATAATTTTCCAATGTAATCCTACGTAGTAGCTGCTATTTTAATGTGCATATTCACCTACTTAGGCAATAACAGAAAGACATTTGACCTCAGACAATGTGGCTTCAGAACTGATATTCTTAAGTTAACAACTGACACTATGCTGTCTATATGAAACTATACCTAACTTCATCAAAATGTTCTCCTAAAACCTTAACAGGAATTCTATTAAAAAATCAGTTGTACATTAGTTGAAAGGACTAATGTACAAAATGAATAACGTAATGGAAGCAACACAATTCAGCAAAGAATGTGAAATATGCGTATATGATGCCCTGCTGTCACACGAAGCAAAAAGCTCTGTGCAGAACTTAGCCTTCCAGGCGACACACTGATGACTATCTAGGACTGATGTGACCAGGAGCCAAATTTCTTCATTCTTTGATTCTGCACTCATTTCTCATGGACCCTCTACATGCTTCTTCACTCTACGCAGGTCCATTACACAATATTCATTTAACAAATATCGACCGAACACTCCATGTAACAGCGTCAGAAACTCTAATAGTAAATACATATTCTCGAATGTGTTTTTATTACAACTGTGGTAAGGGTTACAAACATCCCCACAAAATATCATCCTTGTATCAAGAGGTGATAATTGCAGAAATTATTTATTGTGCAAAGATAGTCTTAAGAGCTTAGAATTTATCTTTTTACTATGCACACCATATCAATTACATTTGCATTGCTTTAGGCGTATCTTGAGATATGTTCAAATTATTATAAATATAATTTGTCTCAAATACAAGGGCACTCTACAAAGTTGCCCCTGCTTTCTAATGTTATTAGAAATGCATACTAAATGTGAGAAGCTAATCCTGAGGTTAAGAAAATACTAGCTGGTTAAAAATAGTGACATGGCATTCCAAACAAAAATATTCTATCATTACTGTTACAACTCCCTTCTCTACATACCTACTATTTAATTACTGAAAGTCTTGCCATTTCTCTCCCTGGCCCCATTTCTCCCCAGCTATCTATCTAAACCTCTAAATTCCATACATGCTTTTTATATACTCTGATTGAAACAACAAAAGTGGCTTGTTTCACCACCAGAGGCATTTTTGTCTCTGGTATTAGAATGCCAACATGTAAACATTCCACTATGACTGGAATTTCAGGCTATCTGGGTGATTTTTTAAATCCTTCTGGTTCTCAGCTCACCAACTTAATCATTTCTGCCTGTGCTACTTACAGTTAATGACCTAGTCATATACCAGAATTTATTTCTGTGCTTATTGTACATCATTTAGCAGAGAAAATTCCAGTAAAACGTGCAAAGTCCGAAATGACAGGTAGAATATGATTTCATAGGCCTCTTGAAATTTATGTGAGCAATATTACCACTTCCTGGCTGCACACTGTCCAGAAGATTATCTTCACTGAGACAGAGCATTTTCTTCTGTCGTTGATTTTTGTTACTCTGTTGTTCTCCAGCTGCAGTATTAGGGTTTAAAAGCATAAATATCCTAGCTAGAAGATGCCTGCTTGCTCTTGTTGGGGTTTTAAAATTTGAGAGTTTATGTCTTTCTGTTTACTAAAACTATAATTTTTAGTTTCAATAGATGTTATTATTACCATGCTATTAAAGTTGTCAGACAACATCCTTATTAATTTATTTTTATTTCCTCCAATTTATTCTCTCCGATTTTGTAGCAGATCGCTCTGTCCTTAGTAAAGTATTTAGTGGGTTCTGCTATATTTATCATGATTACAGAAACAGTAAATACAATAATGACTATAAAAAAGTTAAAGTCAGTCCATGGTCGCTAATATTATGGGCCCTGGTTATAAACACCAAAAATCAATTTAGCTGAGAGAGAAAAGCTTGAATTTAAAGCAAGCTGCCTCTATGGGCTTTCTTCCAATTAATGAAGCTCAGTGCATCTTCAAAAGAAAATAAAGGAGTATGGATTAGGAAAATATTAAGTGCTCTAGACACCTTTTGTAAAAATAAATTTAAGTTTTCTTTCTTAGCTAAAAAGCTATTTTATCTCAGATATATCAAACAGCAGACCAAAGTGAATATTTCAATTTATTTTGGCAACATTTCCTTGTAATTATTTTGAAATGAGGAACTTGACTTCAAATTGTTTTCTGACTACTAAGTAGGACACTGTCTGTTTTTAATGAGTGAAAATTTACAGTAGATTAACCGTGTAAGTTATCATAGGCTCATAGTGCTAAAGATTGCTTTCTACAGAATGATTTCTCAAATGCTTTGGTATTACTGCACTGAATGTTACCACCCAAATGTAATGCTATAAAAGAAAACAGCTTTCAAAAGCTGTTTATGTACCTAAAGGATAAAAAAACATAATACAATTTTATCTGGCAAACTACCATGTGGAACTATAAGTTAAAGAGACATATTTCTCATGTTATGCAGTATTTGGGGAGAGTTTCCTTACTGCATGGTTATTTGTGAATATAGATGTGTTACATGAATGAATCCTGGAAAGGGACTATATTTTCTATCTGTTTTTTTCCTAGTAGTTGTCTTCTATAATTTATACATTGCTTACTGTTGGATATGGGATTAAACAACCTATGTACAACTTAAGTGGACTTTAAGTCTCACATATGCTAGCAGAAGACAAGAGACTGCCGAGTCAGAGATGAAGGGTTTTATTATTCACCGCATAGCAAGCAGCATGACCATCAGCCTATCTGCATCACTCCTCTTTGCCCCCGAGTCTCATGGGGGCAAAATGAGGCAGCCCAGCAGCCCACAGATGCAGCACTCATGCCGCATATATAGTGGGTTTCTTCACAGTTGAAGAACACAAACCTTGGGGGATCTACTGGTTTTATATCAAGCAATAAGCAAACCTACTCTTTGTCCCATAATACCTCACCCCTCAAGGTTTCATGCTCCAAACACAACCCTGAGAAATAACATAGGTAAAGAGTTGTCATGGCCTTTTATTCTTGGCAAACTCAGCAAGACACAGGAAAACAAAAAGCCCACAGTGAATTTCCAGCACTCATATATGCATCTCTCCACCACATAATAGAAACAATTGATGACTTAACTTTTCATACAGCTGTAGTATACTTTGGAAGAAATTTTAGAGTACTAGTGATGTACAAGTGATGTATAACTATACATTTTTAGATGAATTTGTCCTGTTTTAGAAAAGATGGACTACTTGAATAAAACGGAAACAATCAAAATCCCCATTTTGTTCAAATATTGAAAATAGAAAATTAATTATAAAATTTAATTATTTGTTTAGCAAAGCAACTGTTAAACCATATGATATGGTTTCATACTAGTTCAAGATTTATAGGTAACTGAAAAATTATTAGCATGAAAACAAAGTATACAATTACTTCTCTCTTAATTTCTCAAAAAAAAAAAAATGTCCCCTGGATGAATTTAAGGAGAAAATAGTTAATCAAGTATCATAGTTAAGACATCTGTTTATCTGAATACGAGAAAGCTAGATGACATTATATGAGACTATAGTCACTATATTATTTTATAAGTAATAAAATATACTAGTTTTATAATTTGAATAAAATTTTAAAAGGTATTCAAAGAGGTACAGTATATTCTAAGAAATAAAATATGACTTTTAAAATTATTTTCAACTTGAGGTAAAATATGGAAAAGTAGGTTTTATTCATTTTAATTTTGAAGAAGCTGAAGTTCAAATTATTTAAGTGCTCTGTCTATTTTTTAGGGCAGAACAGTTGCTTGCAGAGACAACAATTTTAGAATTGAATCTTTGAAAATCTCTAAGAGATGGCAAATCACATTATTTCTTCTTCCTGGTTTGAAAATAAAAAGTATATAAAATCAGAATAAATCACAATTTATTACTGGTGTGTCATTTACCATATCAAATAATGTGTTAAAATCTACAGTCTTTCTACAACTGGATGGTAACTGTCATTTTATATGTATATGTCTTACCTTCACACTGAGTACATTAACTCCTTCGGAGTAAAAATCTTTCAAAGTATAATTATTATCGGTGCATGGGTGATTCAGTGGTAGAATTCTCGCCTGCCAAAGTACAATTATTTATTGAAATATTACTTTTGTTTTCTCCTTGCATTTTCTCCTTCTCCTTTAGTTTAAGCTGGTTGCTAGGGATAATAATTCCTTGACTTGTGGATTTGGGCCAGGCTTGCAACAGAAGCACCAGTGAATTAAGCTTCTAAATATTTTTTCTAATACCCTAAATATATTCAAGGGATGCTCACTAAGGACTAGAAGAGAGAGTGAAAGAATATTTGGAAACTGAGAAGACAGTAGATTTTCCAAAAAACTGTGAAGGTAGCAGTAGTCTATGGTCTCACTTCTATTTCTTAATGAGGTTTTTCCTGACCATCTTATTAAAACTGCTTACATTGTTTCCTCCTCTGTTTTTCCCGTATATATTATTACCTTCCAACATACTATATAATTTACTCATTTGCTCCATTTCTTGTAATAATCTGTCTTCTTCCCCTAAAAAGCAAGTTCCGTGAAAGCAGAACTTTGTTTTATTTATTGTTGTTTCCTATTTTACCTAACTTTAAGAGTAAAAGCCTATTACACTTTTTAAAATGATGACTAGCAAGACAAAATAAAGAATAAGGACATCAAAAAATCTGGAGTTTTCTAACTTGAGGGTAGGCCAGTAAAAGAAAGATAAATATAGCTCAGATACAAAATTTTAATTCAGCAAGTCTTATAGAGCTATATGAACTGTATCCAGTTATTTTATGAATCAATAAATAACTGAGTTTTAAATTAATTGGACTAATGGATGACATAGATACAGTGTATGAATATTGTAACAGGTGACATTTACACTGATTAACAGGATAATTAAAGAATGTTGATAGTCACAGGGTATGAAAATGATTAACAATTCACTACTTCATCCCTTTATATGAAAAGGAGGAATGCAGCAAAGCTGCTTTATTCAGATCAAAAGAGAGAGAGGTCTATTTTTGTCAGACATATTTTTAAAAACCCATTTTGTAAGTAGTTTCTTTTTCTATGAATATGTATTTTAAACAGAAGGAAAAAAGAATTTGAATTTCTTTAAAATTGTGCTAGATCAAGTGCTTAAAAACCTATAAACGGCCACTTTAAATATTTTGTAGCCACAAGGAATGAACACATAAAAATGAAAGTGATCACCTGTTTATTGAAACTCATTTGTTAGTGTTTTGTTTTTACAATACACCTGAATATCATGAAAGCTAGATAAGGTGATGATAACCTGCTTTTCACTGTTCTACTTCAGATTAGTCCAAAGAGAATAAAAAACTTCTCAACCTGTCAGAATTTAAAGGTATATCTTTATATCTTCATTCATCTCTAGTTATTTTTTTCAGTTAAATTTCTGTCTAGCACAGTGACAAAGAACAATTTTCTAAGTCCAATCTCTGTACTTCCTCTTCTACATTTTCATATTCCTTACCTCAGGCAGGCATTTCAGAATAGTGAGAAAATACAAGATACTGGAGGGGGCTATGAATTCTAGTTCATTCATTCATTCCTTAACTCCATGTAGTAACCAGAGTAAGTTGGCAAACATTTCTGAGGACCGGTATTTTTTTTTTTGGAGAAAGATGAATATAAAAAGAATTTGGCTAATTTTTTAACATTAAAAAATGCATATAAAGTTGCAAGTACATATTATGTATTCAATAAAAGATCATTCATGTTTCATTTCCCCAATCCCCAATCCCAGTAACTAACAATGCTCTCAATTACCTTTGCTTTTTTTTTTCTACTGGATCCAATAAACGCAATTAGCGTAAACTAGATTTTTATGATTCATTCTTCTCTAGGGGGTATTTTTATTTTAATAACTCTAAAGGGATATGTTAAAAGAAAGAATGGAATGTCCTCTCTTAGAATAGAGATGTTAGCAGATGATTTAGGAATGGGAGCAATAATACTTAATCACATTATATAGACAATTGCCTTGTTCTATGCATAAATCAGATAATAATATCTGTTGTATGTTTTCCCTTTTTATTTTAACTTATCCTAGTTTATTCCCTGAGTTTCATAAATTTTGTTTTGAAGGGTGAGATTGAATGATGAGTAAATATATTTGGTAGAATTAAACACTTATTAAGTAAACGTTAATTGAGTATCTACTACGTGCATGACATATTTATAGGTGCTAGGAATATAAATATAAGGAAGAAATAGACACATACATTTTCCTTAGAAACATCTGTAACACGGAAAAATGGAAGAACATTGGACTTAGGTAACTACAGCTGGACCTGCACCTTAGAGTTAAGTCAGTTTATTTTTGTGAGATTTAAAGCCCCCATCTATCAAATGACAAGTTGGAACTGATAATTTTAAGTTTATTCCAGTCTTAAGAAAGTATATATAGACTATTTATACCAGAAGCCAATAAATCCAGTTAGAGGAAATCAGCTAAAATGTTTAGCCAATTGCCAAAGACAGAATGTGGGCTAGTATGAGAGTATAGAAATTCATGAGCTTCATACACAGGGGAGTTCATGCCTGTTCTCAGGCTCTTCTCTACAAACCTCTATAGACACATGCAAAAAAGATAAGGGTCAAAGCCAGAGACTGGTCAAAGTTTCCTTTGTGGTTCAGGCCTCAGGGAAGAGAACAGCAACTGCTGTAGAGATGGCATGAGGTCATGCAGACCTCTTCTCCCCAACTCCCTTGTGGAAAAAGGCTTTAAGCTACAGTGGGGAGAGTGCTGAACTTCATTGCCAACAGGACACAGGTAACACACTGCAGCCAGAGCTAGGCCATAGACCACTAAGAACCACATTCTGCTGGGAGGGGAGGGCCAAAATCACTGAGAAAATCCCATCCATGAGACGAAGGGACACAGCACCCAGACCGATGCTGAACAATAATAACAGAGCAGCATGATCAACAAAAGGCTAGTGAGAATTAAATAAAAAAGAACTGCAGTTGACCATGAAGGAGGGGGAAGAGCAAGGAGAGACACACTCTCTGAGTTGTAGATGAAAGAGAAGATGTAAACTGAGTATGGAGAAAACATTATAAAAATATTTATAGAAAATCAGCCTCAATCTAACCACAAGGCAACGCCAGAGGAATTTAAAGCTGTGCTTCACTGAGAGTAAGTGTGGCAACAACAAATGCCAAATACAGATCAGGTTCTCAGTGACTCAGAACCCGCACTAGAAAGAAAATGTATGCTCATTTCCGGGAATGAATAATGTTTACTTCATTTTCTACTGTCATACATAGATATCTGGCATTCAATCAATAATAATGAGTCCCATAAAGACCAAGTAATTATACTTCTGGGAAGATGGCCTCCACAAATAATCTGAAAAGTTGAATTGTTTTTAAGAACAATAATTTTTCAATAGACGAGTTTTTGGTGCCAGTCATGTCTCACCCTCCCTCCCAAATTATTTCAGGACTGCTTCTCCAACTCATAGGTGAGAATCTCAGGAATTTCTACCCAAGCCACAAAAAAATTAGCCAGGATGAAACACTTGACCTAACTAAAGAACTCTTAGCTTTGGACAAATTACATAACCTGTTGGTGTTAGTTTTCTAGTTTATGAACTAGAGACAATATTTAGTTTATGGTTTTGTGATAAGTATGAGATGTATGTAAAGTACAGTGCTTAGCTTGTAAGTGCTCAGTGAAGTTAATTTTCTTGAATTATTATGATTGATCAAATAAGAGTCACTGGCAAATGATGGATTAAAGCATAGATCTTATTAAGTTTTTATATAACAAATTTATTTAGTTCATGATATTTAATCTATATTTATTCTGTTTTTAGTGTTCCATTAGGCTCCCTAAAATTGCAATATATTTAGGAATAAAACATATTGCTCCTTGGAGTTTATTGTAGATACCTCTTATTACCTTGGTTACCTTAGCAGAATTATTTAAGTCCTCATAGTTAATAGGATTTTTAGTATTGTTAAAAAGAGTTATAGAAAATATAAGCAGTGATTTAAAAAAAGATTAAATACTAAATAAATATTTTGATATTTTCATATATTATTTTCTTTTAAAATTTATTTTCTAATAAAAATCAAATATTCTTAAGGTATACAATATAATGTTTTGATATACATATACAAGTGAAATGATTACTATTGTCAATCTAATTAACATATTTATATATTCATATGCTTATATAGTTATCTTTTTTTGTGATGAGAGCACCTGAGATCTACTCTCAGTGAATCTGCAAAATGCAATACAGTATTATTAACTATAGTAACCATGCTGTACATTAGAGTCTAGAAATTATTCATCCTACATAACTGCAGTTTTGTACCCTTTGATCAACACCTCTCCATTTCCCTCAAATATTTGCACCTGGTAACCATGGACAAAATGAAAAAGCAACGTACAGAATGGGAGAAAATATTTGTAATCCATATATCTGAGAAACAATTAATAGTCAAAATATATAAGGAACTCCTACAACTCAATAACAAAAAGACAAATTATCTGATTAAAATATGGGCAAAAGATCTGAGTAGACATTTTTCCAAAAAAAGACATATAAATGGCCAACCCATACCTGAAAAGGAGCTCAACATCACTAATCATCAGATAAATGCAAATCAAAACTTCAATGAAATATCACCTCACACCTGTTAAAATAGTCCTTATCAAAAAGACAAACGATACCAAGAGTTAGAGAGAATATGCAGAAAAGGAAATCCTTATTCTCTTCTAAAAACAAACATAAAATAATGGAAGGCTAATAGAAAAGTTGACTTGATTTTATACATTTATAAATATAGTTCCTTCTTAGGTTTAATTCTTATTTTTAGACTCATAAAATGCTTTTCTTTAAGATTTAAAATCATTGCAGAATTATTGTCCTTCCTAGTTATAGATTTGTCGATTCTTTTAAAGAGTATCTATACTGTTATCAAAAACAGTGTTTGATAGTATATATGTGTTTATCATGTAATTTCAGTTTTTCTAGGTAATTTTATAAATGCAATGGGAGAATTCTTTATTTATACTGAGATGTTACTGCGTTCGGTTCGTTCTGAATAGGTCAAATACCCTCATGTGGTTTAGCCTGGGCATCAGCAGTTAATGTTTACAGATAAAATGCAAAGTGCAAAACAGAAATTAACCCAGCTTAGCAGAGCACTGATCATGAATGATGCAAAGGCCAAAAAGAAAAAAAATATTTACAAGGCTTTATCTTCAACCATATTTTTTCACTTCAAATCTGAATCTGAGCTTTTTCTCTCCCACCTTTATCAAGCTGATCCAATTTTTATTAACAATAGTGTTTATTATTTCTGAAGGAATATTATAATTTAATAGATAAGGAAACAGTCAAATAACCTCCCTGGAAGGATAAGGTCAGATGTTTGCCTAGTTACATTAATTAAGCCTGGGTATGTAAAAAGCCCTCCACCCAAATCTTTCCTTCCTTAGTCTATAACTAAGTTCTCAAAACTAGTTATTTTTACTAATTAAGATACAGTAGTTGCCACTTAATATCATATTTGGGACCAGTTATCTATTATACAATTATAAGCATTATACTTGATCCATTTATAAGATCATTTAACCTCTCCTCCCCAAACTGTGAAGGCATGGGAAACTTTGGGAGAAGGATTTTAATAAAATAAGAAAGAGGATTCTATTCCAAAAGATTTGAATTTGCCCACAATGAAACACTGGAAATTTTGTGAAGTTGAGAAACAGTAGTTTACTAGACATCAGAATGAGCTTACTATCTCATGCAAAATCATCTGCATTTCATAAAAGTTCAGAAACTTTTGACTTATTTCATATTTGCTGTTGTGAACTACAGCATAAAAGTGTCACACATTGTAGATGTAATTGCAAGTATAAGCAATTAAATTTTTCATTTCAGTGAAAAAAACCCAAACATTTTCCTCTATTCAGATCATTGAAAATATTTCAACAATAACAATTTCAACCCTCATAACCACAGGAAAATTTATTCATTCTTTCTGTTTTATTCCCTATTTTTTCCACCTTTCATTAGTCAGTGGTGGTTCACTTTCAAAGCAGAGTAGAGATTTACTGGTACAGTCATTAGTGCAACAAATTCTAAAATACAGAAAGTGGTTTTTCCTTAGAAATAAGATGATAGAGCAATTCAGGCACATAATTAATATACAAAAAGTCTGCCGATTTGTATAAATATTTAACAATGTATAAAATATATATAAGACTGTTTGGCAATAAAAATTGCAAATTTTCTTCTCCAAGGAAATCTTCACAACCAAATTAAAACAAATATACTAGAAAAAATGCTGAGAGGCGCTTAAGTTTGCTGCTACTAAAATATTCATACGTAGGCATCAAGTAATATGCCCAGGTCACTAACAGTTTACTGAGTTTTCCAAAGTCATGATTTGTTTATTTGCTACTTTCTAGAAGTTCTTTCTGTTTAAAATTTGCCATTTTCTCTCCATGGGTTTAAAACAGTTTGCGTATTTTATTTGTTTTAAGTGTATTTTTGTTAACATTGTCAACATTGCGTAGAAAACTTGATATAAAGTGTTAATTTACATAAAAACTATTTGCCTTTTAATTTGTTATAGCTTTAAGTTAGTTATTAAATCAGTTCTTACATATAGTTACTTTAAAAAGTTTAAAAGATGACCAAATGAGCTGAGGAAATAGACCTATTTTCTAGGTCTATTCTATTATTAGCACCATACTGGAGAATAAATATAAACCAATCTTAGATTTAAATTGAGATCATTTAATAGTGTTGCCTATTAAATTTTTTTTAGTAATTGCACGATTCTTTTCTTATCTTTTCTGATAAGAAAAGAACAGTGCTGCAAAACTCTGTAGTTTTTCTTAACAATTTCCTATATAATAATAAACATTTAAATAGAGTCGGGTCAGAATAAAGGCAAATATTTATTTGTGGTTGATTGATAAAGTAGTACTTGATAATAAGTATCCCTGGGGTTGGACACAGGAAAGTTCATTTAGAGTAAAGTGTGACAAAAAGGCTACTTTTAGAATAGCTAAATTATTGGCTAATCCAGTTCACCTGCATAGAGTTGGGGCTCAGTAAATGTATCAATTTTCTGTTGTGGCTGTAAAAATTGCCAAAACCTTAGTGGCGTAAAACAACATAGTCATTTACTATCTTACAGTGGTAAAGATCAGAAGTCTCAAATGGGTATTGTTGGGCTAAAATCAAGGTGTCCGCCGAGCTGCATTCTCTTTGAAGCCTGTGAAAGCTCTAAAAGCCTCCTCATTTCCCCACCTTGTTCACTTTCACCAGGGGCCCCTGGTGGATACATCTGGCTCACCCAGATAATACAAGATAATCATCTCCTTATTTTACAGTTAATTGATTAGCAACCTTAATGCCAACTGCAACTTTAATTCTCCCTTACCATGTAACAGCACATGTTCACAGGTTTCAGGGAGTAGGACATGGACATCGTTTTTTGGGGAGGGGAGTGCCATTATTCTTCCTACCACAATAAGTAATCATAGTATATGAAAAGATATAATATGGCGTTAAATGTTATGATATGATGGTAAAAACAGGAATTAATATGTGTGAGGAAAAGGCAGAGGAACAAATGTCCTGATATAAAGAAGAGCTGAAGGGAAATCACACTGGGTGAGATGATAATATTGCATGTTTATGAGGTGTTTTCAACCATAATTGGGGGCATTATTATAACTTTTATTATTTAATTATTATTAACTTATAACTTTTATTATTTAATTATTATTAACTTTCCTTCAGCTTAAATTGAAGTCAAATTTACTTTAATATTTCTTCTTCTTTGTTTTCCAGGAGCTAACATTCTTTACCCTGCCATTATGTTACATTTCATGGTATATTTCACAGGGCAGTTAATTTAATTTGTACTTCTTTTTACCATAAAAAAAGTTCTACTTGGATACGTCACCCAGTTAATATGATAATTAAGGAATGTTTTATTAATTTGATCTAGTGAGTAGACGCTAGACATGAGGAAAAACACAAAATGTATCCTTGGTGTCAAAAGTAAGGAAGGTCCATATGCATCTGGAAACATTTCATTTCAGTGCCCTCTGTAAAGCTAAAATGTCCTAAAATGCTGAGACTCACAAACAAAAGGCTAAAATCCTATAAATCTGAATTCAGATTTAGTAGGCCACTCCTCTCTTTTCTTATGATATCACTGATATTGTGGGTACTGAGGCACTGATTGCTGTCAGAGTGGGAGAAAGGAAAGGAGATGAAGTGAGAATTGTTAAATACTGCAAGGACAGAGGCTGCCTTTTCTTTCTTTCCTTCTTTCTTTTTTTTTTTTTTTGACTTTTATAAACCTTCGAGCTAGGATTGACATAGGAATATAATGCACTCACATGTGACTAGTTAGCCTTATAACATGAATAAAATTTTAAATTTTTATTCTTTTTTAATTCATCCTGTGTTTCCAAGAGACCGTATCCTGTTACTTGTAAAAATATTGACCTTTGAAAGCACCAGATGACCTAAGATAGAATAAAGTTGTTAATTAGGTGATTGTACAACTGGAAATAAGAAATAGGCATAAAGTGAAACTGACTGGGGATTTTATTTGTTAAAAGTGTTATTAGATGAAGCTCCAGGCAAAGTTTACTAAGAACTAATATAAAGATTATCTGATTTATCTATTGCAGTTTCTTAAGGAATAATTCAAATGCATCCTTCTTATATTATATAATCAGCTTCTCATAGGAGAAAAAAGTGTTTTGTTCAGGTCAGAGATTCTTAAATTCAGGGAGTGTAATAGTTTGTCTATTCTTTTTTTTTTTTTTTTTTGAGGCTTTCCTCGATGGATATCAATAGACTTTGGTCTTTTTCTTTTTTAGAATACATTACAACCACACAAAAAACATGATCAAAGATAATGTTAGTCATAATTTTCCAACCCTGGTATAGCTGTTTTTGTTTTGGCATACTGTTCTGAAATTCTTCTTGTCACATGTACAAATTTCACATTATAAAAATGACATTGTACACATCATTATGCTTTCTATAAACCATCACATGTTGCATGCTTTACTGTTTGTTCCAACATCTTCATAATAAAATACTTAATTAACATGTGATATTTTATGATATAAATGGACATGTACCTTAATTCAATAAATATTTATTGTCAACTAATATCTGACAAGGGAGCCAAGAATACTGAATGGAGAAAGAAAAGACAGTCTCCTCAATAAGTGGTGCTGGAAAAATTGGATATTTGGATTAAAAGAATGAAAACAGATACCTACCTAACACCACTCACAAAAATTAACAGGAAATGAATTAAAGACTTAAATGTAAGACTTGAAACCATAATGTTCTTAGAAGAAAACAGGGAAAAAGCTTCTTGACATAGGTCCTGGCGATGAATTCTTTGGATAGCATACCTATAGTACAAGCAGCAAAAGAAATAATCAACAAAATTAAGAAGCCACCTACAGAATGAGAGAAACTGTTTGCAAATCATATATCTGATAAGAAGTAAATATCCAAAATATGTAAAGAACTTAATTCAATAGCAACAAACAAGGAAATAACACAATTTAAAAAATGGGTAAAGACCTGAATACACATTTTTTCAAAGAAGATATTCAAATGGCCAATAGGTTCATAAAATGTGCTCAACATCACTATTCATCAGGAAAATGCAATTCAAAACCACAATGAGATACTGCCTCATGCCTGTTAGAATGGCTATCATCAAAATGACAAGACACAAGTGCTGTCAAGGATGTGGAGAAAAGGGAACGCTTGTGCATGGTTGGTGAGAATGCAAATTGTATAGTCACCATAGAAAACACTATGGTGGTTCCTCAAAAACTTAAATAGAATTACCATATGATCCAGCAATTCTACTTCTGAGTATGTATCTGAAGGAAACCAAAACACTATATCAAAGAGATATCTGTACCTCAATGTTAACTACAGCCTATTAACAATAGCCAGGACATAGAAACAACCTAAGTGTCCATTAATAGATGAATGGATAAAGAAAAGGATATATATATACATATATATATATATATATATACACTAAACTGACTATGGTAATCATTTTGCAATATATGTAAGGCAAGTCATTATGCTGTACACTTAAACATAGAGTGCTATACATCAATTATATGTCAATAAAATTGAAAGAAAAAAATAGTCAACCAAAAAAAGAAAAATAAATATTATTTTCTACTCTTGCACAAACTGTGATTTTTTAAAGGAGTATTTTAATGAATGAAAATAAATTTAAATACTCATTCATAATTCTTTATTCAAATTGATTCTGAAAAATGTCATGGAAAGCATTTCATCTTATTTGTTACAATATATCAAGGATCATTTTACTGAGACTATTTCTCCATCTGCTTCTTTCCTAGTACATGGGATGTTCTAAATAAACCAAATTCAATCTAAAAAAACACATAGTAGATATTACAATTTGCTAAGCATTATGGTAGTACTGTGTGTGTGTGTGTGTGTGTGTGTGGTTAATGGGAGTAGGAGCAGGCTAGAAAAGACAGGGAATTTACTTTAAAATGACTTACAATTGGTTAAGTAAAAGTAGTGGACAGATTGTTATGAAGCATCTAGAATTACTTAGTTCTACAAGTCAATGATTATGACTGAAGGATTAAATTTGAAGAGGGAAAAGCCCATTTGAAGTGGGTTTTATAGAATTTTTACAGGCAGAAAAGAATATGTAGAAAGAATATTCTAGGCTTAGGAAACAGTGGAAAAATTCAAGGTATATTTGGGGATCTGTATGTTTTTAATCAAGCAAGAAATTCTCAAGGAAATTATGATGAATTTGTGGAGGTTATAAAAGCATTTCCCCCCCTGGCTGAATGCTATGTCTTAAATACAGGCATTTCTTGTTTACCTTTCAAGGGATAAGTCAAAGCATGAAAAAGAAAAAAAAAAAACCCCTAAAATTAGATAAAATAAACCTACCAGAATAAGATAAAATTCTGAAAAAACTATATAAAAAAGTGAAATAAGCCAGACACACAAAAACTGGATAAATACTGAATGATCTCACTTATGTGAGTCATCTAAAATATTCATACTCATAAAACAAGAAAGTAGATGGTGGTTTCCAGCCAGTAGAATGGTGGGGAATGAAAAAGTGATGGTCAAAGAGTACAAATCTTCAGTTATGCAAGATAAATAAGTTCTGGAGATCTACCATACAGCATGTGCCTAGTTAACAATAACATATTGTATACTTAAATTTTTCTAAGAGGGTAGATCTTATGTTAAGTGTTCTCAGCACACACACACACACAAACTATCATCATCATCATCAAGGGGATAGGAGGAAGCTTTGGGAGGTTATGGATATGTCTACGGCATTTACGGTGGTAACGGTTTCGTGGGTGTATAGTTATCCCCAAACTCACTGAGTCGTTTACCTTAAATACGTATCAATGTTTACGTGTCAATCATATCTCAATAAACTGTAATAATGTATGTAAAATAATTTTTAAATGAAAAATAAAATATTCGTAAAGAATAATACCATTATCTAAATTAAGGTCTCATCACAGTTAACAAATGTTCTATTCCATTGAGAAGACTAGATTTCTAGACAGAGATACAGTTAGTACTTGAGACAGCCTTAAAGGAATTTAACACAGTGGAAGTGAAAGGAGATGAAGGAGAGCACTTTATTGAAAAAAAAATATTAGAGTAAACAAAGTTATGGGACAAAAAGTAGGATATCATGGGTAGGAGTGAGTCAGCCAGTTTGACTTGACCAGGAGAATCCTGTAAGGAAGTAGTGGGAGTCACAGTTTGAAAAGTGCATTTTAGACCTTAGTCTAAAAATATTAGGATATGAAGCTTGAATTTATTGAGTTGAAAGTGAGGAGTCTCTGGAATGTGTGTTTGTGTTTTTTCCTAATGTGTATTATGGTTAATTTTACATGTCAAGTTGACTGGCCTAGGAGATGCCTCAAATCTCTGAGGGTGTTTCTGAAGAGATTAGCATTGGATTCAGGAGACTGAGGAAAGAGACCCACCCAATACAGGCAGGCATTGTCTAATTTGTTAAGGGCCAGAATAGAACAAAAAGGGAAGGAAGGGGGAATTGTCTCTCTCTCCTCATGAACTGGGACATCCTTCTTCTCTGGCTGCCCAAGATCAGAGTTCCTGCTTCTCGGACCTTTAGACTCCAAGACTTACACCTGCAGCACCCTGGTTCTCAGGCCTTGGGTCTCAGATTGAATTATACCACCTGCTTTCATGGTTCTCCAGTTTGTAGATGGCAGACTGTGGACTTCTTGGTCTTTGTAACTTCATGAGTCAATCCCTGTAATAAATCTCCTTATATATGTTTACATATATCCTCTTGGTTCTGTGAGTCCTCTGGAGAACCCTGGTTAACACAGTGTGTAGTATTTTCTTTTAATCCTTCTTGTCCCAAGGGGAAAAAATGCAGTTTCTAGAGATATAAAAAATTGCAAAAAGAAAATAGAAATATGAGAGCAACAAATAGTAAATTAATTAAATAAAAATATTTTAATACAAAACATGTACATGCATTGTGAAAAGCAAATACAATAGTAAAGTGTAACTTCTGCCACTTCCAAATGTTTATTTGCACATATATGTGTAACCTATTTGTTTTTATGGTTTCAAAAAATTATATATATAGGTTTATACTATACTACAACTTGCTTTTCCTTCCACAATACATTATGGAATCTTCTTGTGTCAGTATATACAGAACTGACTCATTTGTTCACTTTTCAAAAGTTCTATTTAAATATAATATACATACAGGAAAGTGCACATATAAATGCAAAGCGAGATAGATATTCACAAAGCAAACTTTCCAATAGAACCAGATCCCTGATCAAGAAACAGAAAATTAACTGTGCTCTGGAAGTATCACCCCACTACCCCAAGCTTCTTTAAGGTCTAAGTTGTCTGATTTTGAAATTTAAGGTCTTTTGTGTCTGGCTTCTTTTGGTCAATTTTATGTTTGTGAAATTTATTCATAATATTATCATTGTAGAACATTCTCATTACTGTTTTAATATTCCTTTATGTCACTGTACCATAATTTATTTATACAATTTACTGTTAAGGGCTATTTGGGAGGGTTCCTGTTTGGAAATAATTGTAACTGTGCTACTATGAATACACTTGTTCATGTCTGACACACATACACACACAGATACATATATAAATACACACATTTATATTTCTGTTGAAATAGAACTACTGGGCCTTGGGATATTCATTTGTTCAGCTTTAACTTACTGCCAGACTGTTTTCCAAAATGCTTATATAAGGGAATCACCCCACCAAAGGTATATGAAAGTGCTAGTTTTTTACCTCCTCTCTAACATTTTATTTCTTCTGTCTCTTTTACTTGACATTTTCCAGTGAGATTGTGAAAGTATTGTGGATTTATTTTGCATTTACCTGTTGGCTAATAAGATTGAGCACTATTTCCTATGTTTATTGCCATTTGGTTATTCTCTTTAAAAGTTTGAACATACCCCTTGACAAATTTTTAAAATTAGGTCATCTGTCTTTTTCTTATTGAAAAGTATTTTAATAGTGCTTTACATATTTGTACATGGTACCTATGTTAAATGTACTGTACATTGCAGATGTTTTCTTTCACTCTGTATCTTGCCTTTTCACTTTAAGGGGTGTTTGTGTGTGTATGTGTGTGTGTGTGTGTGTGTGTGTGTGTGTGTGTGTGTGTGGTGTTTGGCTGGAATTGAGTGATTATTGCCTAAAGGGTTTCTGACTTACTAGGCTGTCTTTTTCTTGGTACCTTTGCTAGAGACACCAAACTTCGGTTGGATCTTGGTTTGTCTGTGCCTGTTGGCATTTGAGGGATCTAGGAAACAAACAAAAAAAAATCCATGGAACACTACCATGTTGTTCCTTGCATCCTGAGGTCCCTAGCCTGTCTGCCTTCTTCTCATCATTTTTCAGAGTCTTCTTATGTTTGTTTTATGTATAATGTACACATCTGATAGTTGTACTAAGTGGAAAGAATAGAGAAAATATGTCTACTCTATTACCCTGAAGGGAAAGCCAGATGTACATACCTACCTTTAAATTAGCAGTTTCAAGGATTTTACTATTAATATTTCTTATACCTCCTTTATTTTATTTTTAAAATATCTGTTTTTAAAAGAATGTGAATGACTTGTCTTTTTCAAGAAAATTCAACCACTTTATATCACATCCTCACCCTAGAGACTACAGGCTTTGAAGAATGATTTCAGCAAATATATGCTGTTATTTATCCATCTGTAGCAGCTTAATAAATCCAAGCAAAGAATTCCCACCAGACTTAAATCAGCTGAGATGCCATGGGAGTTTTACTAATTTTGTCTGCTCTAAAGCAGTTTGACCACCACCCAAAATATTTGCTTATGAAAATTTTGTGTATTTATTAATTTGATCTCAATTTTTTTCAAATGTAAACATTTCCCTAGCTTTATATAGAATAATTATCTATCTCATTTAATAGTGTATTTTAGGCTTACTGTTATACAAATTCAAGCTAGATGTATTTTCAATCTCACAATTTAAGAAACTATTGACAAAAGCATTGCATTTTTACAATTTGAAATCTGTAGCTGAGAAGATAAAATTGAATCCTCTTTTGATCTACTAACAATAAATAATTATCTCATCATCTTTAACAACATTCTAAATTTTGCTTAGCAGTATCTTATACGTAGTCAATACAAAGGTTTGCTGATTTTTATTTCTATACATTGAGGATTTCAGTCATGTTTTATTGATACACATTTTGTTTTGCTGTCAAATTGTGTTGTATTTTCAGCAATACTTTATATTAAGCTATGTTATTTATAGAAACATTTTTTTTAGAGTATTTTCAACACGAACTATGTGACAATTCCATATGTGAGCCTTCAGCAAATGGCTGGGTGTATAACTATTTTTATATAAAACAGAAACCCATTTGGATGAACATTTTTCTTCAGATATTATAATTATTTTCTAAAAGTTCAAAATATGTATTGTAACGCATATGCAAGTTTTATGTAGTTAAATGTCTATTAAAATAGGTAGAGAAAATGTGATGACAATAACTGTTTAACTGTAAAGCAGGGAATTCTTTTCTTACGCAGTTGGGAAGAGAACAATGGTTGTTTTACAAACCCATGTACCTCTTCTTCTATAGACATAGAATTTTAGGGTACCAGTCCCTTTTGCAGCTGAATATGGCTATTTGACTAAGCCCTCAAAATAGAATGTGAGTGAAAGTGACGTGGGCCAGTTTCAGGTTTGGTTGAAACACCTTGCTTGTGTTCTCTGCCACTCTTTTTTCTTTCTTGGGTATGCAGTTATGATAACCCAGCCACCTTATAAGTCATGCCTTGGAAATGACATATCTATTGTCTTCCTAGGTCTTTCAACCTCGGCATGAAACGTATCACTCTTTTCCCTGTCTATGTTGTTGAAAACCCATCCTGGGAAGTTACATCAGAGAAAAAATAAACTTTTATTAGGTATGAACCATTATGGTCTATCTATTACAGCAGATTAGTCTAAACTAACACAGAGTATTTAATTCAAAATTGGATTAGATTCTAAATAAATAGAGGATCATTATGTTTTTACATTGCTATTTATACTAATACAACTATTAAAAAAGGGATGTCTTGAGAATTTACCACAGTGTAGTATAATTCCTTTCATGTATGCAGCTTTTTGAACTTTGCTTAAAATGGTAGATGGCATTGAGGGATAATGGTAAGTCCTATACAGATGTACCTGGGCCTGTTAAATGTTTTTTTTCATTGTAGTAAGATTATGGAATTATATTTTTTCTTCTTTTTCTGGTTTAACACAATGCACATATCATACTTTTGTAAACCAAAATATAAACAAGTTTATTTTTTAAATTAAGTATATCAATCACATCTTAAGAGAAAGCCTGTTGTCTTTCCTTCTTATATACATATTTGTTGATGTCCTTCAGCCAAAGACAGGTACGTGGTTGAATAAAGTTGGACTTATTGCCTTATTACTGAGTGAGAACACATATAATGGGTAATTATGGGGCTTCTCAGTAAGAAGATATCCACAAAATGTATTACATATATGTCCTGTGCTTCTAAGTAATTGGGGGGAGGGTTAAATGAAGCAGGATTTTGCTCTGGACTAGATGTGCTTAGAAAGCAAGAATGATTTTATGTTTGAGTATCTTAACAACTTTTATTTAAAAGATGAGAATAACAAAGTGGGGTTAAGGCTACAATTTTAAAAGATGCTGCAGTTACATATATTAGTCCGGAAATGGGTGTTTAGCCACTGCTTTAGTTTATAAAATGTTACTGTTTTTGTCTGTGCTTAGACATGATTATTAAGTTGTTACACTTTTGTTCTTTTTCCATCATGATCATAAGTGGCCTTGCTTGATGTTTGTATTTTGTACAATTTTTTATGTACAATAGGAGGTCATCAGAGCTTAGTTGTATCAAACCAACTTCTAGCAACATCAAGTCTTAATTGTCAGGTCTGAGCCAGCTACTTACTGTCAGGAGTTACTTTTCTGCTTCTTAGGCCCTGCTTTTGTCCAAGGGTACATGAAGTGAGGACTCAGGATAGTAATTTTTGACCCAGATATTTACCGTTGCCAAGATTTTTCTCTTCAGGAGGTTGTTCACAGCACATTGCCTGCTGTTTGAATAGAATTAGTTTTTCCCATTCATTTTGGTGCATTTTAAATGACAGTAGAATTTAAAAGACTGAACAAGATACTTCAGCCAACTGCAAGAAAATAGTTTTTGGTCTTTGTGATAGGCCTTGAAGAAGACAGAGGCCTGAATAACCAAACCTAGGCAATAAAAACCTGTCCTAAATCCAGCTGTGCATTTCTAAAGATCAAATAAGCTTTTCTTTTAGCCTAATCACAGGTTATTCTATGTGACCTTTAGTATTTATATATGTGCAGCAAGGAGTGTTTATTATAGGATAACTTCCTCCTTGGCTAGGTAAATAGAAATCAAGGTTATACATTTGTCCACAACAACTTTGACTAATAAATTCAAGTTTAAATTGGTTTGTTGGGTTTCCAGAGCATAAATTATGTTCTCAAAAGAAGAATCATGGGAATATAATATTTATCTCATTAGGAGATAATCAGTTACTGATTATTTTAGGTGGGAGGATTCTTTGAACAAGGTTAAGCAGTTCCTGCAAAGCAGACTGGAATGTCTCCAAAGAAAACAATCTAACTATTGTAACAAGGATAAACCCAAGACTACTTTCCATTCCTGGTTGTGGGCTAGATTTTGCAGGTAGGGTTGTAATTCGTCAGCACAAATATCTATTGATATGGGCTCAAAGTTCAGTATTAACAAGACTGAAGTTTGAGATTAATTATGTGAGGAAAACTTAATTATCAGAAGAGATATTTAAAAGATGTTTATCTCCTGAAATGTTTAAAGGAACAGCTATTAAATTTTTTTGTCAGTTAAGGTTAGGTAGGGGATGAAATATCCATCAGTTGGTTAATTTCAGAGCAATCAGAAGATCATAGTGTTTAAAAGTAACAAGATGAAGGTAAGAAAGAGCACATTGATAAAACTTTGTTAATTAAAAGTGCATGTCTAATATAATAATATGCAAGAGCAATGATAGAATAAAAAGAAAGAGGCTACTGAAGAATTAGAAAATTAATCTTGTTCTCTTACTTTGCTCAGAAGTTGCCCACTTTCGCAATCATTAACCTGTTCTGCTGTCTTGGGTGAAAGCAGACCACTTCTACAGTTACTTTCTGGTGAATTTCTAACAATCCCTAATTTGAGGTTTCCTAATGGAGCTGATATATTGTAGTCATGAAAAAGTTATTTATGTCTTTTTAGCTGGAAATCATAAATCAAAGGATAAACACTATGGGGTTTTACTGTTACATCAGTTGTTAATAACAACAGATAGAGTCTTTTCCATTGTATTCAAGATCAGTTTTTCTTGATATCTTTTTCAGAAGACCAAATCTCCATGTTCCAGATAATGCAAAGGCTACTTTGGTGATATTTTTGGATATGCAACTTGATCATGTTTGTACTAAAGCTGGAGGTATCATATGGGTTTCTGGCAGCATTTAGTCATATTGGCCAGTAATAGAATAGAATCTCCCTCACAATTCTAAAATTCATGGGACAGTCTATTATTAACTCAGGAAAACTTGGGGTGCCTAGATGTGGTGATTTCATGATCATCAAGGATATAGGCAATACTTTGAGGCTTATAAGTGTTATGCTTTCTAAGACTTTTGATGTTTATAACTGTAGAATTCCATTAGTTATCTTTACAGTTTCTGAACTTTGTGGGAAATAAGGACAGTGAACTTTCTAAGTAAATGACAAATCTTTATGGTTTTAAATAACAGTGGCACATAAAAGTGTGTCCCTTTTACTGTAGAGATACAATGCGATACTCAATATGAGGAATACACAGCTTTCCTGCAAGGAAAATCTCCAAAGCAGCCTAAGAAGAAGCAAAAATAGTCAGAAGATAGTTATAGCCCATTGGGAGGTATTCAAATAGGACTTAAGGGCTGGCTCTTGTCCATGTCCTACCTTTGCATTCTTGACAAAGTTATGTAATTGGCAAATAGGACATTCATAGGAAAATACCCTTAATACTATCCCACCAAGTTTGGTTCAATATCATTGCCAATATATCTCTGCTGTTACGAATATTTTCAAGAATCATTTTTCTAAACTTCAGTTTTCTTAGGGTTATTTTCTTAAGCAATAGTAAACTGCATAAAATTTCTTTAATTTGTTCTGCTTTACTATATGTGGTTTCTAGAGACATCAGGAAATATTTGCTTCCAAAGTATTTTAATGTTATCAATGAACCCATAATCATACCTACTATTAGGATAAATATATGCTCTTTTATAATTTGTCAGTTGGAAGTTCTTGGTGAGAACAATGAATCCAATTGATTAAACTGATGTAATTTCTAGAATACTTTTATATTTCAATAGCAAATTAACATCAGTGATAGCAGAGCATTTTTAGTAATTTTTAGACTTTTTTGAAGTATGAACCATCAACAAACAAATTTAATTAAGGTTTATCCATAGGACTTTTAGAGAGCTTGGGTATGGTGTGGATAGTACTCAACATAGTTAAGAATTATTGGCTTATCTTTCTCCAGATTAGAGAATAAAGGTGGCTGTGTTTAAAGTGCTTCTGCAATAGACAGTGATATGTGAATGGGAGACAACACTAATTCATAGGAGGAAAGGCAACTAATCATGAAGTGGTATTTCCTCTCAATAGAAGAGTCTATAGGACAGAGTATCTTTAAGTTTAGTGGAGATCATCAAATGAAAACAACTGAAGCAGTCACCACTTTTGTTGCTACTGCCTTTATACAAGGTGCATATGCCTTGGCTTTTGGATTTAATGGAAGATTGAAATAAACAATGGCTCTTTGATGGTTCCCATGTAATAAGGGCAGAGGCACTTATTGTGCCTGTACAAACATTTTGTGAACAAACATAAAATAGGGTTTTTGGGAACCCAGAATCTTGGAAACTAATCTGTTTGTAGTTTGTAGACTTTACCAATCTTTGAATTTAGTCATAAGTGTACTTTTTCTTAACTTGATGAGTACCTAAGCACTCTTGCTCTGCGAAACGCAATGTCAAGAGAATAAGAAGACAAGCTGCAGACTGGGAGAAAATATTTGCAAAAGACACATCTGATAAAAGACTGTTACATGAAATATACAAAGAATTCTTAAAAATCAACTATATAAAAATGAGAAATCCATTAAAAATTGGGCCAAAGATCTGAACAGAAATTTCACAAAAGAAGACACAGGTGGCAAAAAAGCATATAAAAAAAAATGCTCACATCATATGTCATCAGGGAAATGCAAATTAAAACAGTGAGATACCACTACATACCTATTAGAATGGGCAAAATCTGGAACACTGACAACACCAAATGCTGGTGAAGATATGGAGCAACAGGAATTCTCAATTCCTGTTGATGAGAATGCAAAATGGTACAACCACTCTGGAAGACAGTTTCTTAAAAAACTGAACCTACTTTGCCCATATGATCCAGCAAATGCACTCCTTGGTATTTACCCAAAGGTGTTGAAAACTTATGTCCGCACAAAATCCTGCACAAGGATGTTCATAGCAGCCTTATTCATAATTGCCAAAACTTGGAAGCAACCCAGATGTCTTTCAGTAGGTGAATGCATAAACAAACTGTGGTACATCCATGCAATGGAATTGAAATATTCAATGCTAAAAAGAAATAAGTTATCAAGCCATGAAAAGACATGGAAGAAACTTAAATGCATTTTACTAAATTAAAGAAACAAATTGGAAATGGCTACGTACTGTATAATCACAACTATATAACATTCTGGAAAAAGCTGAACTATGGAGACATTAAAAATAAATCAGTGGTTGTCAGGGGTTGGTAGGGGAGAAGTGATGAATAGGCAGACCACAGAAGATTTTTAGGGCAGTGAAAATACTCTGCATGATTCCCATAATGATGGATATATGTCTTTATATATCTGTCCAAAGCCATGGAATAGCCAACACTGAGTGAACCTTAATGGAAACTATGGACTGTGGATGATTAAGATGTGTCAGTGTAGGTTCATCAGTGGTAACAAATGTACCATGCTGGTGGGGGATGTCAATAATGGGGGAAGCTATGTATATGTGGGGGAAAGAAGGTATATTGGAAATCTTTGTACTTTCTCCTCAATAATGCTATGAACCTTAAACTTCTTTAAAAAAGTCTTAGTTTTAAAATACACAAGCATTAAAATATATTTATATTAATAAATTTTTAACATAATTACAATTTTGAGATTTCTAGTCAAATCTAATTATCCTTCTCTTATAAGATAAATGGAGAAATCTTTGTGTTACCTAATGATCATTTTAGGAAAACCAAAAATGATATAGGCAGAGAGATATATATTATTCATACATATGTACGTATATTCATACATTCATACATATTTCTGAATTTGAGAAAGGTAAAGTTAATAATAGTTTTTAGACAAGATATGGTATATATATTTAAAGAAAAAAGCATTTATAGACACCGCTGTAACAACATTCAGAAATAAACAACAATAATTGTTAGAGACTTAACCTTTTTAAAAAGTAAGAAATATTTCCACATTTGTTTAACTATATGTCAAAAGGAAGAGTTAACAGAATATTTTAGTGACAAAAAGGAAGCACTACATATGAGCAGAAAATAACTTAGCCATTTTATAAAATAAATAAAAAAGAAAATAGAAACAATTCTAACTTATTTTATGTATTATTCATAAAACAATTTATATTGAGTTAATTATTAGTATAATTTTATATGGCAAAGATGCATAAACATACAAATAGGGAATAAATTTAAAGCTTTTAACTAAAGCTTTAAAATATAATTAACTATCAGCATTTTAAAGAAAATAATATATGTATCATTACATTTGCTCCCTTGAAAAACTGTAAGAAACTAACACAACATTGTAAATCAACTATAATGCAATAAAATTTAAAAAAAGAAAAACTGTAAGAAATTTCTTAATAAACAAGAATAAAGTCATATCCATTATCTTTTATACATATTCATATTTCTCTGTAATTATTGTAGGTAGTTTGGTCATTCACTTATATTAATCATCAACTTTAAATAATGATTTAAACCAAACAGTGGTTAACCAAATTAATAATTTTCTTTTCTTTCCAATACAAGAAAAAATAAAGCATAACAAACAAAACAAAATAAAAAATGATACAGTGAAAACTGTTTAGCTATTATTTTTCTTCATGAGAAATCATTTTATATTATTTTGACAAATTTTGAGGTGACAAAAAAATAAATATATACATATGATATCACAAAAGACCTTTACATGTTCCCTTAATTTTAGCCATTCTAATAAATAAGGTAAATTATGTTTAGTGACCAATGTTAAGCACCTATTTCTGCTTAGAAATTGACCTGGTACATAAAGCTTATGTACGAGTTAACATAGTAATTTTGGATAAGGATAGTATTAAATAAACTCTCTAAAGGATGTCAGTCATTAACATTCCATTTATTTATATATGTAATTTTATATATTACATATATTATTTTATATATTTTATATTTATATATTATGTATTATATATACATATAGTTTTTAACAAGTTATAGACACCTGATAATTTACATAACTCATAAACCCAGTGCAGGAAATTCTGGAAGTTTAATCTTAAATCATGAGATACTTTAATCTTAAATCAGTTTAATCCTGATTTTATACAAGCTAAATATTGTGCTGACATTTTTTTAATGGTAAACTAAATTTTAAAGACTCTTTAAAATCATTCCAAAGGCTCTTCTTCTGTCTTGGAACATTTTCTTTGTATCTAGTAGCTACAAATGAAGGCTATTATGCAAAAATACTTTTCAAAGTCATAAAAAGAAACAAAAAAGTTTAATTACTATCCTTTCATTCTTTTAGACATTTTTGACTGCCTTTCCAGATTAGATATTCCTAGAGTGTGCATATAAGAATACAATCATTTTTTTCTCACCAATCTTTAAAATTTCAAAATTGAGGGAAAAAAAAGCAAGAAGTAAAACAAAGAAAGTGAAGTGAGATGGAGACAACTTCAGACATATATAAGATTATCATTCAGAAGCACTAATGTTCTTTCCTCTGCTAGGAGAAGGCAGAAAATTTAGATGCAGTAAAAGGCATTTTGACATGTATACACAAAAAGAAGAAAAAGTGTGGTTGAATTAATAACTTGGGCCCTTAAAAATTTAACAAGCTGCATACTTAAAAAATAATAATACTTACTAATCCCTGAAGTAGAAACATAAGTGGAATACTTCATATGCTAAGCAAAGTATTTTTCTTCCTTCAAAGCTGTTCTTTGTTTGCACTTCTCAGTAGAACAATTCTGTTCACCTCAAAATTCCAAAAAGTAACCATTGCAATTTCAAATTATCCTAATTAAATTGTGCCAGTCTGAGAAACATAATTTAACATTATAGTAAAGAAATATGAATAAAGAGAATGTTTGGCCTGGAAGAGTCACATTTTATATTAAGAAGGCAACATGAGAACAACAATGACCAATAAGAATGATGTTTCTGCAAACTTGTGTCTTTGGAAATCGACCAAAGACCAATTGACAAAACTGCTGGTTCTGAGCAGATAAAACTGAACAAAGAAGTTCTCAGAAACGTTAATACAAGACTGAGAAAGAAGTTCCTTGTAAGGTTTCAAGTGACGAGAAGAGGACACATTTCTCAAAACTCTGGTCTGAGAAGAAATTAAGAACCCCTCGACCTCAGGGTTGGTTTGAAGAAGCTAATCATGCTACCATTCTCTCAGTTTTCCCCTTTTAAAGATTACAAAACAAAACAAAACAAAACAAAAAACAACCAAAAAACACTCAAGGCAAAAGACAAGTAAACAAACCATAGGAGCAGAAATTAGAAGACTAGGGGAAAAAAATCATTAACAAACAATAGAAGTCCAGACAACCAAAATTCCCAGAGGACTTTATTTCTTGGCAAACAAACAAAACAGAATCAAGCCAACGATGAAGGGTCTCAGCAAAATACTCGTGCCCCATTCATAAGTTTACCATCCAACTATGGGCATGGTAGCCTCATCTCGGCCTCTCCCCAGGGATTGCCTATGTGCACACTATTATTAGGGCTCCTCTGGGCAGTGAGGGCTTTAGCTGGATCTTGAAAGAACCTCCATTTCTCTCAGAAACCTCAGGGGACACATCTGTAGTCAGACAAAATTGGGATTATGGCATCACTGTGAAGGGGGAGGCTGTACATCATGGGGAACCATAAGGTGTCTCAGTGAGAGAACTTATTATGGGATTTGTGCTTGTGTTAGGTAATTTTTGTGTTTACCTAAGTGGGGTTTGCTACATATTGGACACTGTCAGGAATAGGAGATAATCCCAAATTTTAATCAAATATTGGAATCAAATTTTTAATCAAAAAGTCAGAAGGCCTAAAACTGTTATGATAAAGCAGCAGGAGTCACTCATATTAGCCAGTTTGGAGATTTCTGTAGTTCGGACAATGTTCTGTGTTCCTCAGTGGTGACAAAGAAGTCCCCCTTAGTGGGTGATGTTGCTATAGCCTTGCTCCATTGTAGTCACAGTTGATATTAGTGTTCTGGAATTTTGTGATATTTCTTGTGTTCAACAGGAGAACACATGCATTATCTATGGTTACCTAAATATCAGAGGCTACTTTTCTTTCACAGTATAGAAATTAAAAATTTTAATTTTCATGCAACCACCATCTATCTTTTTTTGAAGAATGTTAGCAGATGAACTTAATAGTAATTTTCTACATGAAGTTGCAAAAGAAGTGTGTCAGTGATGTACTAGATTGCAATGGGGTTGCAATATTCTCTTGACAGGTTATGGAAAGGTATAGAATCCTAGAAAGCGAATGGAACAATGCCTTATTTTAACAATTACAGATGAATGGGACTCCTTTAATTACAGCTTTTGGCAGCAAACAGGTTAAAAAACAGATGCTGGTCAGAGATATATTTCAAAATGTCTCACAGGTTGCTCATCACCAATGCATATATAACCCATTTTTAAAGTTAAATTAATGTGAATAAAGAACATTTAGAGCAATATAATGAATTATTTCCTTTAAAAAGATCATAATGTACATATCTATCCTAACTTTGCTTTTTTTTTTTTAACATCTTTATGGAGTATAATTGCTTTACAATGGTGTGTTAGTTTCTGCTTTATAACAAAGTGAATCAGTTATACATATACATATGTTCCCATATCTCTTCCCCTAACTTTGCTTTATACCAAGGCCACTATTGTTGGTGTATTTTTTTTTTTATATGAAGTGTTTGTGTGTTCTTATTCTCTGAATATAAATGCAGTTTATTCCTTTTTAACTCAAAATTTACTTAGGAGAGATTTTATAAAAACTCCAAGCATAGTTTTTTTATGTGTCTAAACTTCTGTGCTTTCAAATCACTTTTCTATGACCTATAAATTAGCAAACTATTTCATGTCTTAAAGCTCAGCATTGCTCATAATGTTCTGAAAACAGACTTCTGTTTTTTTATTATTATGAAAATCTTTGTGTTAGTGGCATATTACCCTGGAGAACTTTGGTTAATTGACCTTTTAAAATTTCAGGTTCAACAATATCTTCCTTCAAAAATTAAATTGTCTCCAGTAGTAGAACTAGAAGAGACCTTAAATTTCATCGATTCTCATCTTTCCTTTCATAGATGGCGTCATTTACTTGTGCAAGGACACATGGCTAGTAAATGCTGAGTAAGCACCAGAATTCAGGCCTCATGATTCTCAGAACATGTTCTTTTCTGTTCATTTCTCTTTCCAATCTCCAAGATTTGCTTGTTTGTATGTGTATGTGTATGAATGTGTCTTCAGAAATTAATCAACTCCAATCCAAGCCAATGTCTTCATTCAATAATATCGCTATATCTTTCCATCTGTTCCTTCTTTATTCTACAGTATCTTCCTATCCCACATTTTTTCCACCTAGTAGATGGACAGAAAACCTTAAAATGAAAATTAGATGTTACCATTCCCAGGCCCAAAACCTGTCAATCACTTTCTTTTTCTTTTTCTTTTTTTAAAACATCTTTATTGAAGTATAATTGCTTTACAATGTTGTGTTAATATATGCTGTATAACAAAGTGAATCAGCTATATGTATACATATATCCCCATATCCCCTCCTTTTTGCATATCCTTCCCAACCTCCCTATCCCACCCCTCTAGGTGGTCACAAAGAACCAAGCTGATCTCCCTGTGCTATGCGGCTGCTTCCAACTAGCTACCTATTTTACATTTGGTAATGTATATATGTCAATGCTACTCTCATTTCCTCACAGCTTACCCTTCCCCCCTCCCCATGTCCTCAAGTCCCTTCTCGATGTCTGTGTCTTTATTCCTGTCCTGCCCCTAGGTACATCAAAACTTTTTTTGTTGTTGTTGATTCCATATATATGTGTTAGCATGTGGTATTTGTTTTTCTCTTTCTGACTGACTTCACTCTGTACGACAGACTCTAGGTCCATCCACCAAACTAAAAATAACTCAATTTCGTTTATTTTTATGGCCGAGTAATATTCCATTGTATATATGTGCTACATCTTCTTTATCCATTCCTCTGTTGATGGATATTTAGGTTGTTTCCATGTCCTGGCTATTGTAAATAGTGCTACAATGAACACTGGGGTGCATGTATCTTTTGAAATTAAGGTTTTCTCCAAGTAAGCGCCCAGGACTGGGACTGCTGGGTCATATGGTAGCTCTATTTTTAGATTTTTAAGGAACCTCCATACTGTTCTCCATAGTGGCTGTGTCAATTAACATTCCCACCAACAGTGCAAGAGGGTTCCCTTTTCTCCACACCCTATCCAGCATTTATTGTTTAGATTTTTTGATGATGGCCATTCTGACCGGTGTGAGGTGATACCTCATAGTAGTTTTGATTTGCATTTCCCTAATGGTGAGTGATATTGAACATCCTATCATGTGTTTGTTGGCAATCTGTATATCTTCTTCGGAGAAATGTCTATTGAGGTCTCCTGCACATTTTTTGATTGGGTTGTTTGTTTTTCTGATAATGAGCTGCATGAGCTGCTTGTATATTTTGGAGATTAATCCTTTGTCAGTTGCTTCATTTGAAAATACTTTCTCAAATCTGAGGGTTGTCTTTTCATCTTGTTTATGGTTTCCTTTGCTGTGCAAAAGCTTTTAAGTTTCATTAGCTCCCATATATCAATTTTTGTTTTTATTTCCACTTCTCTAGGAAGTGGGTCAAAAATGATCTTGCTGTGATTTATGTCCTAGAGTGTTCTGCCTATGTTTTCCTCTAAGAGTTTTACAGTGTCTGGCCTTACATTTAGGTCTTTAATCCATTTTGAGTTTATTTTTGTGTATGGCGTTAGGGAGTGTTCTAATTTCATTCTTTTATATGTAGCTGTCCAGTTTTCCCAGCACCACTTATTGAAAAGGCTGCCTTGCTCCGTTGTATATTCTTGCCTCCTTTATCATAGATAAGTTGACCATATGTGCGTGGGTTTATCTCTGGACTTTCTAACCTGTTCCATTGATCTATAGTTTTGTTTTTGTGCCAGTACCATACTGTCTTGATTACTGTAGCTTTGTAGTGTAGTCTAAAGTCAGGGAGCCTGATTCTTCCAGCTCTGTTTTTCTTTCTCAAGATTGCTTTGCCTATTTGGGGTCTTTTGTGCTTCCATACAAAAAAATTCCCATAAATTTTTTTGTTCTAGTTCTCTGAAAAATGCCATTGGTTGTTTGATAGGGATTTTACGGAATCTGTAGATTGCTTTGCGTAGTATAGTCATTTTCATAATGTTGATGCTTCCAATCCAAGAACATGGTATATCTCTCCATCTGTTTGTATCTTCTTTAATTTCTTTCATCAGTGGCTTATAGTTTACTGCGTACAGCTCTTTTGTCTCCTTAGGTAGGTTTATTCCTAGGATTTTATTCTTTTGGTTGCAATGGTAAATGGGAGTGTTTCCTTAATTTTTCTTACTGATTTTTCATCATTAGTGTATAGGAATGCAAGAGATTTCTGTGCATTAAGTTTGTATCCTGCTACTCACCAAATTCATTGATAAGCTCTACTAGTTTTCTGATATAATCTTTAGGATTCTCTATGTATAGTATCATGTCATCTGCAGTGACAGTTTTACTTCTTCTTTTCCAATTTGGATTCTTTTTATTTCATTTTCTTCTCTGACTGCTGTAGCTAAAACTTCCAAAATGATGTTGAATAATAGTGGTGAGAGTGGGCATCCTTGTCTTCTTCCTGATGTTAGTGTAAATGGTTTCACTTTTTAACCATTGAGAATGATGTTGGCTGTGGGTTGGTCATATATGGCCTTTATTATTGAGGTAAGATCCTTCTATGCCTGCTTTCTGGAGGGTTTTTATCGTAAATGGGTGTTGAATTTTGTCAAAAGTTTTTCTGCCTCTATTGAGATTATCATATGATTTTTATCCTTCAATTTGTTAATACGGTGTATTGCATTGATTGATTTGTGTATATGAAGAATCCTTGCATTCCTGGGATAAACCCCACTTGATCATGGTGTATGATCCTTTTAATGTGCTGTCGGATTCTGTTTGCTAGTATTTTGTTGAGGATTTTTGCATCTATGTTCATCGGTGATATTGACCTGTAGTTTTCTTCTTTTGTAACATCTTCGTATGGTTTTGGTATCAGGTGATGGTGGCCTCGTAGAATGAGTTTGGGAGTGTTCCTCCCTCTGCTATATTTTGGAAGAGTTTGAGATGGACAGGTGTTAGCTCTTCACTAAATGTTTCATAGAATTCGCCTGTGAAGCCATGTGGTCCTGGGTTTTTGTTTGTTGGAAGATTTTAAATCTCAGTTTCAATTTCAGTGGTGTGATTGGTCTGTTTATATTTTCTATTTCTTCCTGTTCTGTCTCAGAAAGTTGTGCTTTTCTAAGAATTTGTCCATCTCTTCCAGGTTGCCCATTTTATTGGCATAGAGATGCTTGTAGTAATCTCTCATGATCCTTTGTATTTCTGCAGTGTCAGTTGTTACTTCTCCTTTTTCATTTCTAATTCTGTTGATTTGAGTCTTCTCCCTGTTTTTCTTGATAAGTCTGGCTAATGGTTTACCAATTTTGTTTATCTTCTCAAAGAACCAGCTTTTAGTTTTATTGATCTTTGCTATTGTGTCCTTCGTTTCTTTTTCGTTTATTTCTGGTCTGATCTTTATGATTTCTTTCCTTCTGCTAACTTTGTGGGTTTTTTGTTCTTCTTTGTCTAATTGCTGTAGGTGTAAGGTTAGGTTGTTTATTTGAGACTTTTCTTGTTTCTTGAGGTAGGATTGTATTGCTATAAACTTCCCTCTTAGAACTGCTATTGCTGCATCCCATAGGTTTTGGGTCATCATGTTTTCATTGTCATACATTTCTAGGTATTTTTTGATTCCCTCTTTGATTTCTTCAGTGATCTCTTGGTTACTTAGTAGTGTATTGTTTAGCCTCCATGTGTTTGTATTTTTTACAGTTTTTTTTTCTTGTAAGTGATATCTAGTCTCATAGCGTTGTTGTCGGAAATGATACTTGATATGATTTCAATTTTCTTAAATTTACCAAGGCTTGATTTGTGACCCAAGATATGATCTATCCTGGAGAATGTTCCATGAGCACTTGAGAAGAAAGTGTATTCTGTTGTTTTTGGATGGAATGTCCTATAATTATCCATTAAATCCATCTTGTTTAATGTGTCATTTAAAGCTTGTGTTTCCTTATTTATTTTCATCTTGGATGATCTGTTCATTGTGAAAGTGAAGTGTTAAAGTCCTCTACTATTATTTCGTTACTGTTGATTTCCCCTTTTATGGCTATTAGAATTTGCCTTATGTATTGAGGTGCTCCTATGTTGGATGCATAAATATTTACAATTGTTATATCTACTTCTTGGATTGATCATTTGATCATTATGTAGTGTCCTTCTTTGACTCTTGTAATAGTCTTTATTTTAAAGTCTATTTTGTCTGATATGAGAATTGCTACTCCAGCTTTCTTTTGATTTCCATTTTCATGGAATATCTTTTTCCCTCCCTTCACTTTCAGTCTGTATGTGTCCCTAAGTCTGAAGTGGGTCTCTTGCAGACAGCATATATATGGGTCTTGTTTTTGTATCCATTCAGCCAGTCTATGTCTTTTGGTTGGAGCATTTAATCCATTTACATTTAAGGTAATTATCGATATGTATGTTCCTATTACCATTTTCTTAATTATTTTGGGTTTGTTTTTGTAGGTCTTTCCTTCTCTTGTGTTTCCTGCCTAGAGAAGTTCCTTTAGCATTTGTTGTAAAGCTGGTTTGGTGGTGCTGAATTCTCTTAAATTTTGCTTGTCTGTAAATATTTTAATTTCTCCGTCAAATCTGAGTGAGATCCTTGCTGGGTAATCTTGATTGTAGGTTTTTCCTTTTCATCACTTTAAATATGTCCTGCTGCTCCCTTCTGGGTTGCAGAGTTTCTGCTGAAAGATCAGCTCTTAACCTTATGGGGATTCCCTTTTATGTTATTTGTTGCTTTTCCCTTGCTGCTTTTAATATTTTTTCCTTGTATTTAATTTTTGATAGTTTGATTAATATGTGTCTTGGTGTGTTTCTCCTTGGATTTATCCTGTATGGGACTCTCTTCGCTTCCTGGACTTGATTGACTATTTCCTTTCCCATGTTAGGGAAGTTTTCAACTATAATCTCTTCATATATTTTCTCAGATCCTTTCTTTTTCTCTTCTTCTGGGACCCCTATAATTCGAATGTTGGTGCGTTTAATGTTGTCCCAGAGTTCTCTGAGACTGTCCTCAATTCTTTTCATTCTTTTTTGTGTATCCTGCTCTGCAGTAGTTATTTCCACTATTTTATATTCCAGGTCACTTATCTGTTCTTCTGCCTCAGTTATTCTGCAATTGATTCCTTCTAGAGAATTTTTAATTTCTTTTATTTTTTTGTTCATCATTGTTTGTTTGCTCTTTAGTTCTTCTAGGTCCTTGTTAAAAGTTTCTTGTATTTTCTCCATTCTATTTCCAAGATTTTGGATCACCTTTTCTACCATTACTCTGAATTATTTTTCAGGTAGACTGCGTAATTCCTCTTTGTTTGTGTGGTGGGTTTTTACCTTGCTCCTTCATCTGCTGCATATTTCTCTGTCTTCTCATTTTATTCAACTTACTGTGTTTGGGGTCTCCTGTTCACAGGCTGCAGGTTCATATTTCCCATTGTTTTTGGTTTCTGCCCTCAGTGGGTGAGATTGGTTCAGTGGCTTGTGTAGGCTTCCTAGTGGAGGGGACTGGTGCCTGTTTTCTGGTGGGTGGGGCTGGATATTGTCTTTTTGGTGGGTAGGGCCACATCCAGTGTTGTGTTTCGGGGTGTCTGCAATCACCCTCTACTCTACTTGAGATAAAATGTAGAATATTTAATCCTATCTTCAAGATCCTATTGTGTTCGGTCCTGCTCTCCAGTCCCCTCTGGTACCATTCTCATTCTACCAGTACTTTTCAGACTTACTAGTTTTCCTCTTAACATCAAGGTCATCTACCTCTTTCCTGTACTCACTGCCTAGAACACCCTTCCCCAATACTATTTTTTACCTAGTTAACTCCCCCTCCATTCACTCGTTCATTTATTACTTTATCACGTACTTACTGGACACCATTTCTGTACCAGGCTTAGGCACAGGGGATACCTTCATAAGTGAAACGAGCAAAGTCACTGTTATTTTGCCATTGACTCTCCACTGAGTGCTGCTGTGCCACCTGCTCTGTGTTCCATGGGTTGTAAATTGTCATCTTCACCTTATAAAAGGAGCATGTAGCATAATCTGTATCTTTGGCATATTTCCATCAGTTATTTTCATACTTGTGGAAGAAATATTATACTTCTTTTTGCCTGCTTTTGGACATTTTTACATACTCTTAAAGACAATTTATCAAAGTCACTTCTAACTATTTTATATCAATAGTGTTTACTTAATATCTATTTCCTCTGTGCAGTTTAACATATGTAGTCTTTTGAAGCATGATTGTTTTTTCTCCTGCTTCTTTTGTTTGTTTCCTGTCTTGTGGTATTTAATAACACTGACCACAATATAGATTTATTAAATGAATTAATATATATTCATTTTTTTCTTCCAAATTGAGAGAAAGTATTCCTTTGACAATAAGAAGGAAATATTATGGATACATCTAAATAAACTTTTAGATTTCTAAATAAGAAAACCTTATTTTCTTTTATTATTCAGGATATATAATGACTACAATAACTACAGATCATGAATTGGTTGGTGTCCAGAATATTGTATCACTGAAAGCAGATAAACATAGATATTATTTGGCTCCACTTCAAGTAGTATTGAGATTTTATGCAAAATAATGTGTTTTGAGTGAACATAAGCAAATTTAGACAATTAGCATTGTTCTTTTTTTCTTTTTTTAAAAATAAATATCAGTATCCTCCAATAGTTAGAAGTAAGTGAGTACTGTAGGTTTCCTATCCATACCCTTACTACCAGGACACACCCACTTCTGTAGATGCCACAATGAAGCAAATAAAAAGAGAGATAAAGAATATCTTTTGGGCTTCCCTGGTGGCTCAGTGGTTGAGAGTCTCCCTGCCAGTGCAGGGGACACGGGCTTGAGCCCTGGTCTGGGAAGAGCCCACATGCCACGGAGCAGCTGGGCCCGTGAGCCACAACTACTGAGCCTGCGCGTTTGGAGCCTGTGCTCCACAACAAGAGAGGCCACGATAGTGAGAGGTCCGCGCACCACGATGAAGAGTGGCCCCCATTTGCCGCAACTAGAGAAAGCCCTCACACAGAAACGAAGACCCAACAAAGCCAAAAAAAAAAAAAAAAAAAAAAGAATATCTTTCATCTACCATTTGATAGCTCCATCATTCATAAACAGTACTTCCTTCTGTCAAAACCTAGCAAAGGAGTTTGGGAAATATTATTTGCATACCTCTAGCTCCAGTAATTCAGAGAAGGTCATATTTGGGGCGAATACATTATTGGTACATAACTGGAGCACTGGAAGTCTCATCCTGGGTAGAAAAGCATGAAGAGGTCTGTAGATATTTATTGGAATGATTCTAAAATATTTCTAGTCAATGCCACAAATTTCACCAGTAAGAGTCTAATTTTGACTCTCATTATGCTAATGATACAGATAGCTGAAGTGTATTTTCTGCCTCTGGTACATGGTCTTCAAACCCCTTAGAGTTGTATTCCTCATTAGGGAACAGAGTGCCCCAAAGGCATAAATTAAAACTCACCTCCACTGATATCACACTGCCTTTACTAAAAGTAATTAAAATAAATTAGAAATTAATTCAATTCTAATTAAAACAAATTAGAAAACACTTAGCATTATGAAATTGTTTTCTTGCTCTTTTGCTATTTTATTCTAACTTTGCTGTTTCACCATAGGGGTAAGATTATAATCACTACAACAAAACCAATGGAATCAGTTTAATTCAGGGTCCACAGATACTAGCAAGACTTCAAAGAACTTTTCTTCTACTTTACCAGTATTTCACTTACTTCCTCCTCCTGAATGAATGTGAAGAGATAGCTCATGTTTACTCTAATACTTCTTTAGGCTACAATGTATTCCTTTGCTGGTTCCTTTGTTGTTATCTGCACCAAAGACAGCAATATCACTTCAGTGCTGAAATAAATAATCGTCAAGTGACTTCTTACCTTGGTAACTTGTTCAGCTCCATGCTGCTACAATTGTCAATGTTGATATTTGTTATTAATATCCAATGGAACCTTAACAAAAAAATTACTCATTTTTTTGCATCCCATCTTCCTAGAACATAAGTAAGAGTTTATGAAAGGAAATATGATGCACTTCAGGAGTCTAGACATGTTCATTCATGACTGAACCCAAAAACAAATCTAGTTCAGATTGAATTTGGAATCTCTGACATATTTACATAGCTTAATGTTCCAGAAAAGCCCAAAGTGAAAATCTGAGCTTAGTTGTTCGTAGAAGTGCCCTCTTCCAGCTTTTATGTGCAAATGCTAATCAGATTATGAGCCACATGTGCTTTGAAGAATAAAGAGGAAGGTATGATTGCTAGTGGAGAAGTAGAAGGGACAAGGGCACTGGAGGGAATTTTATATCTTCCCTCTCACCTGGCCAAAATCATTCTTTATTTTAGTTTTCCATGTAGAGGATGAATAAAGCCAGTAGTGGAGGGAACCTGTATTTATGAGAGACTTTGTGTATTCCTTTAGGGTCTAGATGACAAATGCCATAACAGAGTTGAGGAAGAGCTATTAAGCTTCCTTACATTCCTCCACTTCCAACAAAACATGGAATAATTGTGGCACTCTGACCTGGGTGTTGTGGCTTTCCCTCAGGTCTTGGTGTTTTCACACATGACACTGACACTGACCCCGCAAGCAGTTGAGGGCTTCCTACTAAAGCAAACATAATGGAATAAACTTAACTCAAAATCACTTGTAAGACACTTAGTATTAGATAGGGTTGAGGTACTAATATGCCATAGACATCAATATTAATGTTACCTTGTTTTTTCTCATTTGTAGGTAAATCAGAATGAATGGATTTTCAAGGTTTGGATAGATTGCAGACATCAACTATAGTAATTCTAAGTGTCATATATCAATCTTACTGTTTTCTTGGTGTCTTAAAATAGAGTATTTTACCAGTTTCATAATTTGTATACAAAGAGTGCCTTCTTCTGGAATCAAATCCATGAAATTAATTTTTTCTAGACTGTCCTTGTGGAAAAAAGATAAAATTAGAAATTCTCTGTAAGTCTTCTGAAAAAAGATATCATTGGCATGCAATGAGGCAAGAAATAAACAATAGTTATTGAAGAAAATTAGTCAATCATTATGCCACAAATATATAATAGGTTTTTTATTTCTAACCAATTTACTAATCAAATTTCCCAATTAACAACTTCTGTAGGAAGATATTAGACTATTTTTGGAAAGACTGTAGCAATGTTTAAGGAAAATCCATTTTATAAGGCAATTTAGCTAGAAATGCTGTCCTTTCCATGTATACAATTATAGTCTTTTGTTATGAACGTTTTTCTTTCTTAAGGCTATTTACAAGACATGAAACTGTTTTACGTGTCTTTTGGGTTGGTGTTAATAGAAAAACATGAACTATACAGATTTCCCCTAAAATAGCACTGTCAATTCCCTTTAGAAACTCAAGCCTTTAAAAAGGTAATATAAATACAATTACAATAAATTAATTATTGTGCACATGGCATTTTACCTGAGAAGACAGATTATCTTGGATAAAATTAGGCAAAAGTGATTCTTATGCTATCAAGCACTCATCTTTAGATCAGTGTGCGTATGTGTGTTTTCATATGTGAGACGAGTTTGCATATACTTGAGTAGTTGTAATTTGGTTTAAAACCAAACAAAAAGAAAGAGAAACTAAATGGGATTTCCGTTTACTGAACTCCTATCATGCCCCAGTCACTGTGATAGATGCTTTACATATGTTAACTCTTTTAATTATTAATTAATTAATTAAATGATGAAGCAAGGAAGTATTATTGCCTATATTGGTCTCTTAGGAATCTATGATACATTGGTTATAATCTTGTTTAAAAATGTGTATCAAATGTTTTAAAGTTTATGAATTAAAATAATAAGTTGCCATGTTTTGATCTATTAAATAAGCTTGTATTAGATTTTCATTAAGTGAAGAATTGTTATAAAATTGGCTGTCTCCTTCATCTCTTGTAGGATATACATATATCTCTTATCTATACATATGCCATGCCATCAAAGGAAAATAAGAGGTGTACCATCAACAGAAAAATTATCTTTGGGCACTTCCTGAAGATAAAGGCATGCAGAAGATGAGATTTTATTAAAGAAAGAAAGAATGGCCTAAAAGGAGTCTCCTAATTGGCTCTCAACTTGCAGGTTCTGATTATGAGTAATAAGATAGAAATTACATTGCAGATGAAATTTCAGAAAAGTGAGGGAAAAAATGAAAATTCAAAAATCTTGCAAAGAGGAAAACAATTATTCACAAAGCAAGAGTTATCAGGTTTCTCAGATTTGAAGTTGATGAAAACATAGAATTATGTACCCAGCCACAATAAGATTTAATTTGAAGGATGAAATAAAAAAGTGAACATAAATATAAGGATTCAGTGTTTGTAATCCATAGATACTCTTCCAAATAACTCATAGATGACATTGTCAAGCCAAATTAAGAAGAATATAAAAGCAATGTTTGGAGTTTAACAATATAGTGCCCAAGGAAACAAACAAAATGATGGAACATATTAATTAAAAAATAATTTAGGACAAAAAATCAGGTTATCTTAAAAAAATGGAAAGACAAGGGAAATGAAAAAATTAAAGCATACCACAGTTCTTGCATTTTTGACTGAGAGAATAGAGATAGTGATTAATTTTACATTTTTTATTTAAAGTGTGTTTATATGTGTGCTAAACGTTTCAGGCTGAAGACTTCAAGAAGGTATCTGTAACACATTATTTTCAAAATATTAAGGGAAAGTTATATAACAAGAAGTTGACCAATGCAATAAACCTCAAAAGCTATGGAAGTGTGTGTGTATGTGTGTGTGTGTGTGTGACCAGAAATTATTGTTAAATAGAAAAATAAGAACACAAGAATAATTCCAAGCATGGCTGTAATCACAATAAGTTAAGGTTAGTTAAAATATCTTATTAGCACACAGGTACACTAGGATTAGGTAAGAAAACAAATTTTAGCTATATGATATTTTTAAGACTTATATCTAAATAAAAATTAGAATAAAAATTAGAAGACTGAAAATGAAGGGATGGATAAAAGTGTTAACCAAAAAAAAAGGAGGTATAGCAACATTCAACAAAATAGCTGAACAACAACAAAATAATTATAAATGATATAAAAGCATTTACCAAGACTTTTGTAACAACTATATGTAGACAACTATAACTAACACACACTTTTAAACTCATTTGAACATTCACATGATGCCAATCAATCAAAAACTTCAAATTCTATGAGGCAGAAAAAAAAAAAATATTCTATGAAGCAGAATTCCACATCTCTAAGAATAAAGCAAAAATATTATACAACAACAAAAGCATAGATTTAGGAAGAAAAAAAGCTGTTTAAGTGGTATTTAAATGTCACAATGAAGAAACCACACATCAAAACATATGGATTAGAAGTGGAGTAAAAAGATGAGTGCCAAATGGAGAAAATTATTATTTTACAGATAAAAGTTTAGTATCACTAGAATATAAAGCATTTAAAAAAATTAGTAGAAAAAACTCGAACAATATTCTAGTAAATGATCATGAGATTTCAACAACCATGTCAAAAAATTCCAGTAGACTGTATATATGTTTTAAATGCTTAAAATTACTGCAGTGGATAGAATACTATGTAAAAGCCCATGTGTTCATAATGATATTAACAAAATAATCCCATTGATCACTATTGAGCAATCCATAGTGCTCAGTAGGCAACATCCATCCTTTCTAAACACTGAGGGGAAACAAGGGATAAAATGAAACATTTTCTTTCTTTATTGTGTGAACTGTATTTAATAACCAAATAATTGATGTGGGGAGGTCTTCTATGTAGAAAAAATCCAGTTAATAAAGACTAAATAAATGATAACTGCAGAGCATCATCATTTTGCAGCCTTTAGGAAATGATGGATTTGGACAGTAATTATCATTGGTTGCAAAAAACATTATATAAAACATTCATGGAAAACTTTAGAATGGATGGATCAAGTGGACAACATATAAACTCACTAAACAATCTCAACATCACAAAAAGAAAGATGACCAGATAGCATATACATTTTCTTATATATTGCAATAGATAATACATTGGACTGCCTATAAATTATTCTTGCCAAAACACTGAATTTGAATCTGATAGAGTTTCTAGATCTAAATATCAATTTACCAGCATTATAGAGGATAGAGGCATATATAAACCAATGCCATGACATTGTAATCAGTCAAATCCAGAATGCAGGACATTCTACTAATAAATGGCAAAAGGAAAGATGAGGAGGGGAAGTAGAGATTTACAGATTCACCAGACTCATTATCTGGAACTTGCTTTATTCTGACTTAAAGAAACCACCTAAGAAAAAAATAAGAAAATCATGGAAATTAAACAATATCTGATATTTGCTAATATTAAGAATCAATTTAGAAACTTTTCTGTTAAAAAGAGAAATAAGATAAGGATTCCAGCTATTCTTGCTTCTATTCAATATTACACTGAAAGTTCTAGCCAAGTTAATAAGACAGATGAGAAGAATTAAGATGGACACAACCTGTTATCAGTGGATGAGTGCATGATCTGGCCTAAATTTTCTGGAGAATCTATGGCAAAATTACAGTAATAGAGTTCAGAAAGATGACCAGATACAAGATAAATTTTAAAATATATGTCCATAGACTTCTAGTTTCTAGTTCTGCATGTAAGGAGCTTGGAAGTTGCCACTCCATCCTAACAACAAGTAAAGAGCTGACAGACTGAAAAATTAACAACTCTTCTCAGACCATTAAGAGACTGGAGGGCACAGGGCAAACCACTGCCCTCACAAGTGGAGCAGACGAGTGAATACTCTGCCACATCCTGGAACAGTCTCACAAGCTGAATCCACCAGAGGAACTAGTTCTCTGGTAGAAAAATATAAACTGCAATTGAAAAATTTCTGGAGGCTTAGTGCAGGCAACTCTGAGTTAAAAAACTCCAGGGAAATCCAGTCATGGCAGACACCTCACAATATTGGGAGATTTACTTCCAGGAGCTTGACCAGGTTCCCACAGAAAATATCAGAGAAAAATTCCTTCATGTTTCCTGAGAGTAGGGGAAAAGGAACCATTCTGAGATATGTCACAGCACACGGTTCTTAACAAGAACTGCCCTCAGTAGAAACTAGTTAACCAGAGCTTAACTTGCCGGGTTAATATCAGAGCCTAATTGAACTGGGGGAATAGAAATACACAACTCTAGTAGGCTCTAGCCTTCCGTGTAGGAGAAGAGAAATACCCAGCTCTAGCCCACCTTAGCCATCCTGTCCTACCTAAGAGGAGGAGGGGGAAAAAAAAGGAGGAACTCTTGTGAAGGTCACAGTCTAGAAGCACAGGTGCAGTACTTTCTGAATGCCTCATTTAAACCATACAAATGTTTTCTAAATTAGGTGTCACTGTTGTCCTCATTTCATAGATGAGGCATAGAGAGATTACGTTATTTGCTCAAGGTCACCAAGCATATAAGTAGCTGAGCCCAGCATTGAACCCAGGTCTGTTTGTCTCCAGGGTCAATGCCTTATTCCCAAAGTGGTTAATGGTTAATTGTGGAGTAAACATGATACAATGGAGGCCTCAGATTTATAACAAGCAATGATCTTGGTAAAATCTAGTAGATTGATTAGAGTTGATAGAGTGTGAATGAATTTGAGCAAATAGCTTGAGGTGATGGTAAGATTTAAATAAGAGGATGGGGGTAGCATGGGGATTACAACAACAGAAACATATTACATAGTAAATAGCAAAGATCTGTGTTTTGTAATCTGCTACTGAGTAATCAAAATTTGGCTATTGTCACTGAGGAATTAAATATTTTTTTATGTAACTGTAAATCAAATTTAAATAGCCTCATGTAGGCAGCAGCTGACCTATTGGGTAGCACAGCTCTAAATGCTTAAGCCAATTTTAAAGAGTAGAGAACGAGGAAAAAGTTAAAGAAACATAGTCTTTTAAAAAAAGTTTATACGTAACTAATTAATACTTGTAATACACAAAATTATAAAGACTATAATACAATAATTTCCACAAATATTATAATCTATATTTACATAAACCTTTCTGTATGTTCAATAAATTTGACTAGCTTAAGTAGAATTTTAAAAAGCATGTAATACATTGTAAGAAAAAATTGCTGTTTTCTTAGAAATAAACAGGGAAACAAATCAATGCAAATAAACCAACTTTATAATTTTAAACATATTATCTAGAAATATTTTCAATTTCAAAGTACACATAAAAATAATCTCACTCAAATTTCATTGTTTCTTCTTAAATGTAGAGAAATGTTGGGAACTAATTTCATTTAAAAAGGACTAAACCAATAAATACACCATTACTATGAGTAAGAATTCCAAATCTCTGATTCTGTTGCAGAGAAAAGGTCATTTAAAATAAAACAGAGCATATTTGATTACCAAGTAATACTTTTCTTTTAGTGAACTGGAATTCTGTAAAACCATTGCATAGACAATATCATATACCCCATGTATCTATAAATAAAATTATTTGCTTATGTTATTTATGCCTAGATATCTATGCATTTTATTTTTATTAAATAAATCTAATTTATTTTAAATGTGATTATTCATTTCTGAGTCTTTAAGGTTATTTTCTACTATTTGTAAATAATTGCTTTTATTTCTTATTTTCTCCAACTTTTTAAATTTAGTTTACTAAAATGTGGAATGACATCTACTAATGAAACATTTGTCTTTTAATTTGGATGGAAAGTCTTACAACTTTTCAGCTTCTTGGGAATCAAATTGTTCATGCAATCATCATTCAATTTTAAAAATTCTTGTTCTTTTACAATCTAAAAGGAAAAACTTCTGAAGGGAAAAAAAAAGGCAAAGACTCCAATACCCAAACAAAAATAAAACTGTTTTGGAGACTTTTACTCTAAGGTAATGTTCCATCTTAGCATTGCTCAAGGAACACTGAGTAATGGTATGCAGTAAATAACTTCAAAGAACATTGAAAATAACCATCTCAATATTTCAGTAGACTGATTATAAAGAGAGAAGATGTATGAATGTCAATAAAGCATAATTTATTACGGAATATATTTGGCAACATATTTCTGTCTGTGGTTATCGTTATATACGTTTCACTTTCAGAATTTAGATAATGCTAAAATTTAAGATAAAAATTCTTGATGGTGATTATTTCTGAGTAACTGTAAACACAATAAAACACATTTCACATGAAATAAATATTTCTCAGTTATTCAGCTCTTAAAGTTTCTTATAATGGGGAGCATGGCTTAAAGTGTCAGATTATATGATGTTATTTTGAAGAGACCAATGTTAATTTATTAAACTAAAAAATGAGTCCCTTCAATGAGTCCCTTATGATAATTCTTAGAAAATAGTTTTACTTTTAATTTAAAATATACTAATGATTACATAGTAAATTTTATATAAGCATAAAATAACTGTTCAATTATATATTTACATATGATCATATGTGATTTTATAATTGACCTTGGTTTGTTCTATAAAATGGAGGGCTTAATCCTCTTAACTTTTAAATTGGACTAAAATTCTTCCCATCACAATTTTAGTTTATTAATTAAATATATATCATTCATATTTGTTTTCAAATCCATGTAGAAAGGGTTGATAAAGAACTTACAATACACCAGAGGCATTTAGAATATAAGATAAAGAGAAAAGATAATGAAGCCTTTTTTCCCATGAAATTTTTTTCTTCTGCTTATACTAAAAATCTACTTTTCTATAAATAGATCTCTATTCTTAATGGGGCAGTTGCCTAAGTGTCATCATGCTGCTCAACTCTCCATAGCACCTTTTTTTCCTCTTCTATTAGACATGATCATTATGTTTGAAATACTGGATAAAAAACAAAACACAAACAAAAACAAAACAACACCCTTTTTCCTCCTCTCATAATGCAGCTCATTCACAGGTATGCCAAATGCTGTTTAGAGTTGGCAATGAACAAACTCACCACAGAACCTAAGGTTTTAAGAGGTAGTTTGAGCTTTGTCAACTAAATTGATGCTGCCTTTCTCGGCTCATCATTTTATTATGTAGTGTTTAATCAAACTGGACATTAAATTTTTTAATAATGTTTAACCAATAAAATGTATATGCCATCTTACAATATATTAAATCACTACATAGGAAATAATGGATTTATCCATCTTAGGCATGTCCAAAGTTCTGATTCTTTCAAATCATTTCCCACTATTCTCTACCACATATTACCTTTAATGTATCATGTTCATTCCCAACTCAAAATAATTATTTCTATTATTGCCTCCCCTGAAATGTTTTTATCCTTTTACTCTTTATATTACTGTTCATACTTAGCCATAGCTGCCAATAAAAGGTTTCTGCAATTGATTTTTTTTTCCAGCCTCCTCTGCCTGACATTAGTGTCTCATTCCCTGAGCTCTGGATACATCTTTGTGTTATGACATACCCACATAAAAACATGTCTCTCTGAATTGGTTTTAAATATATGGAAAGCAAGCCCTGAATCTAATTTAGAAAATGAAAATTCTTCAGTGCTTAGAATAGGTAGACTATACACATGAATGGGCTCAATAAATACCTGTGTAGTGAATGTATATGGCATTCAAATTATAGAGGGATAGAGAAATGTATTCTTTTTTTGTCAATTATGAATATAGAGAACGCTTAAGTTTTGTCTACTTCTGAATGCACCCTTGCCACTGGAACTGGTGCATTCCAATTCCAATGCTTATGACATTTAATATTTTGGCTTCTAAATGGATATAACATTTCACTATACATGCCATCATTAGATTACTTTTATCTTAAATAGAAAGAATATTTTATTTTTGAATTTTAAAAGGTCATTTTTCCCTTACCTGACTAAACCACATCCTGTTCAAATAATTTTATTTCCAGTTCCTTCTACTGGAAATTGAATAAATTGAAGCACTGTTCTTTTATAATGTATGATAGGCTTGTAAAAAATGGCTGCAACTTTACTGCAGCTGGGGGAAAAAAAAATCTATAAATCAATCAGTGGCAGCTTCCCTAGTCAAAGATAGCTGTATGTCTTTTAAAATTTTAGTGAAGATTAAAACTTTGTCATTTCAGTGCATCACTCAATTTAACATCACTCAATTTAACATAATGTTCTCTGGAGAATGATGCAGGATAATGATATGCTAACTGGAAAGATGTAATGACAAATGTCTGGGATAGAAGCTATCCTGGTTTGAATTTTTTTCTTTTTAAAATGCAAAGGGTCTTATATAGGCTTCTGAATATTGTTCTGTGATAACTAGCTAATAAACGTATAGCCTCATCTGTCAACTGGAAATGATGACACTTCTGATAAAAAGTTAAAGATACCATCTACGATAGACGTTTAATAATATGAATAACTCTTCAATTTTACTGTTTTTGTGCTGAAGCTGTACTGATACTGCAGCTCCATTAATGAATGTAAAAAATAAGCTTCAACAGTAAAGACAAAGGAAATACACCTTGAATCACTGATTAGGACATACCCCAAATTCATTTAAATCTTATAAAAATTTGATTTAGAGATTTTATTTATATATACATTTTATTTATATATAAAATTTATTTATATATATATTTATATTTATATATATAAATATATATATTTATATATATATATTTATATATATATATCTCCTTTTTTGTAAATAGATCTTGATTGTATGCAAACACTAACAATTGATTTTTTTTTTTAATTTTTTATTTTATTTTATTTTATTATTTTTTTTCTTTTTTTTTTTTTTATCTATCTGGTATCTAGATGTTATCAGTATATTCATTACATTTAAAAAATAAAATAAGAATTACATTATATACATTCTGTCATTTTTTTCTTAATATATAGAGACCATATTTCTACATCATTAAATACCTCTCCATAACATTTAAAAATGACTTCATATCTTATTGTCAGGAGGACAATACAAGTATATTGTTAGAAGTTTCATATACTGTACATGAAGTTGTATAAGATCACTGGAAGGTACGTTCTACAAACCCTAAAGCAACCACTAAAATTAGCCAAGTAAAGGAGCTATTATAGAATCATAAAATAATTAATTACAAGAATCAGAAAAAGAGGAAAAGAAAACGAAGCACAGATGAAACAAATGAAAAGCAAATAGCAAGATGATAGATTCAAACTTAACCATATCAGTGATCACATTAAGTGTAAATGGTCTAAATAACATAATGAAGAAGAAAATATTGCCATATCGTATAAAAAAGTAAGATGGAACCATAGCCTGCCTGCAAGAAGCACATTGCAATATACGGACACAAATAGCTTAAAGTAAATAATGGAAAAAGATTTCTGTTCTAACACTAACCAAAAGAAACCTGGAGTGGTTATATTAATATCAGACAAAGTAGGTACTAGAGCAAAGAATGTTACCAGGGTAAAAGAAGGTCATTTCTTAAACTTAGAGGTTGACTCATCAAGGGGAGAGCCTAACTTATCTGGCTTAAATAATGAGGACACATGATCTCACATGACAGGGAATGCTGAGGTATCTGGTTCCAGGGTTGGCTAGTTCAACAGCTCAAAGACATCAAAGACTCAGGTTATTTCTGCATTTTTGCTCTGCTATCCCCAGAATGTCAACTTGGTTCTTAGACTGGCCTCCCTCATAAATGCAAGATGGCTGCCATCATTCTAGGAGTTGCATCCAGAGGAAGAAAAGGAAACTCTTTTTTTCCCAATTGCCCTCAGCAGACTTTTCCTTAAGTGTCATTTATCAACACTGGGTCAACACTTGTGCACCTGCAAACTAAACCAAACTCTGGCAAAGGGAACGGTATTACTAATTGGCTTAGACCAGCACTTAGCAAAATTTTTCTGTAAAGGGTCAGATGGCAAATATTATAGTTTTGCAGGCCATATGGTTTCTGTTGCAACTACTCAGTTCTGCAGTTGTAGCACAAAAACATTCATAGATGATACGTAAATGATAACATGGTTGTAGTACATTTTTATATCAATTGATATTTTTTATTGAACTTATGTATCTGTTTAATAAGTTTCTCCTGTGATATCAAACACTGTATTTCTCTATAATTCTTACCCAATATATGTGCTGAGTTCTTCCTGGTGTACATAGAAAGTTACTGAGTGACGGACTGCAAAATCATTAAGACTGAATATCTCCTTACTACAAAAGAGATCTTCAATTAATGTAGATTAATTTTTCACAAAAAAAATCACAAAATAAATATTATACTTTTGTAGGCCAATGGGGGTAAAATTTTGAAGGTGAAGTTCATATTTTAAGAAGCAACATTCTTTTCTCCCTTTTATCTTTACAAACTCATTCATTATCCCTCCCCTACCATCTTCCCACAAGAAATTTTATTATAGTCTTCTTGCTGCACTGCTCATCAATTCCTCTCTCATCCTCCCACATTCCTCATTTTACTGGTTAGAGATTTTCAGTCCTTTAGACTGCAGTGATATGCTAGAATTTGACTAAATATGATGCTCAATATCAGGAACTGAAGGAGAGTTTTTCTGGAATATCAAAATGAGATACCCAGGGCTTCCGTGGTGGCGCAGTGGTTGAGAATCTGCCTGCCAATGCAGGGGACACGGGTTCGAGCCCTGGTCTGGGAAGAACCCACATGCCGCGGAGCAACTAGGCCCGTGAGCCACAACTACCGAGCCTGTGCGTCTGGAGCTTGTGCTCTGCAACAAGAGAGGCTGCGACAGTGAGAGACCCGCGCACCGCGATGAAGAGTGGCCCCTGCTCGCCGCAACTAGAGAAAGCCCTCGCACAGAAACGAAGACCCAACACAGCCATAAATAAAGAAGGAAGGAAGGAAAGAAAGAAAGAAAGAAAGAAAGAAAGAAAGAAAGAAAGAAAGAAAGAAAGAAAGAAAGAAAGAAAGAAAGAAAGAAAATTAAAAAAAAAAAATGAGATACCCAGATATCTACTGGATTCCCATATATCTTTGGGTACCCAAAGTGCTGCTTTACATCTTTTGCTGCAGAGAACAGTGTCCTTTCTTATTGAAAAATGATCTGTTTCTTACGCCATTAAGTTTTATTACTCTAATGTACTTTACTTGTGACAACAGCAAAGGACTCCAAAGACACTGTAATTGAACTAGTGTGACTCTCTGCTTACTCTTCTCACCTTGGGAAGTCATGCTATGTGATATTTACATTGATTACTAATACAATGCGACATATACAATCTAAATGCCTAACACAAGACCTAGTATTGTGACTCAGTCAACACTAAATGAATGCAAGCTGGTGAAAATAATGTTGTTATATTTCGAACTGGCTTGTTGGTTTGCAACCTCCTTGGGAGCTGCCCAAGTGTAATCGGCAACCGCCCCTGTATGTGGAGGGCAGGGAGAGACTGAAGAAAAGGCAGACTACATCAGATTGGTAGGTGGCAGTTTTAACAAGCAAGGGAACTTATGATGCTTGTCTTGGGCAGCGACAAGATTAATAGATTTCTTCACTTACTGGGCAGAATCTTAAAAGTTTATATAGAGGTCTTAACTGGATTCAATCGCATGCCCAGTTCAGACAGCCTCAACACCACATTCCTATTTCAAAGCTGTATCCTTGGAGTAGCTTCTGGGAATGGGGGAAGCAAGCAGCACACACATTCCAAGGACAGGGGAGGTGGTGGGGAGCCCCCAATTGCTCGGGTTCAGCTCGTGGGTCAACTGGCAGTCACACCTTCTGATGACCGCCTCCAACATGGCTTTGAATAGAAATTATACAATAGGAACACTAAAGAAACAGATAAAATTTAGTTCAAATTATTGCAAGTGCCACATAAATAGGTAAAGTAGACATGTAAATCTGTGCACAAGAAATGATAAAGTTTCCAATACCTAAATTGTGGGAAAAGTAAATGTGGATTGGAAACATGCACAAGAAGCTGCCACTGTCAAATATTGCCTTGAATATGAATTATGAGAAATGCATACCAGACAAAAAGTATTGTGTATGCATGTGTGTGTGTTTGTGTGCTTGTCATAAAACTCCTATTCAGCATTTTGCATTGGAAAATATCTGTTGATTATCATATTTAGAGACCTTATCTTGTAAAAAGGAAGAATACTAGAAAAATATAGAATGAATGTTCTGCTTCTTTGCAATTCTAAGTGAGATAGTCTTTGAAAACTCATAATTCAGAGGAATTCATAGTAAAGAGCATCTTATAAATGAGATCAAATGATAAAAAAAAATGGTTGGTGATGAAAAGATATCAGAAAACTTGAGAAGCTTGTGACACCCAAAGACGCAGCTGGTAACTCTCTGGAACATTGCTATAAACTCTCATTACCCTAGCTTGATGACAATTGTTCATGCTTTTCACAGCTGTTTGAATTGCCAGAGCAGCTGTTACCTGCAAAAGATTATTTGAAGAGATTTGTCTCCTGTAGACCAGTCAATAGCCCTCTTAAAAAGACTGACATGCAGAGAGCGAATAATTCAGCAACAGAAGTAAAACAGATACTAAATTAGGTCTGAGGTGTCAATTAAAGAAACATTGATAATTCATGGGGATTAGTGTTTTGATTTCTCAAACTTGTCTCTCTCAAACCACTAAAGTGATTTCTGTAATCAATTTCTCCCTCCTTTAAAGGAAGAATAACTTTGGAAAATTTATAATTAATCGTGATTTGGTATCTTACATAGATAAGTTGTCTTAATTACTTACTATCCTGATAACTGTTAAAACTGAACACTGATTTTTTTTTTACATTTTTTGAAAGAAAAGAATCTTCGCAAAATTATTTTTGAGAATTTATAAACATTTTAAATTCTTTAGTTAATTTGTAGACCTTTAGCATTGAACAGATGATCATGATCTGCTGAAAGTTCACTGGTAATTTTCCACCTGTCACGGAACTCTGTTTTGAAGACACTATAAATGGCTAATTGTTATTGATAGCATTATTTTTTATCTTTTTTATCTTATTTAATCTGTAGATATTGAATTTGTTTGAATGATCTTAATGAAGTTCAAAACACTGTGTCAAGTCCAGAGAATTCTGTTGTTCTGTGTGCCCTACAGAGTTATGTAAATTAGGTCTCTTTTCTTTAAGCCCTTTAATACTAAAGGTCTTTCATGTAAGAGTATTCCTTTTGCTCTCTCTAATAATACAAGTGTGTAAGAGAATTTTGTGAAGGCTTTTCAAGAGTTTTATTCACTTCCTAGTAGCCTCTTCAGTTGTGCACACAAAGGATGATATGGAAAAACAATGAAGAGGGTTTTTTCCTGTAATATTAAAAGATGGCAATTTGTAAAGTTTAAAATAACACTTCAAGTGACTGAGTTCACTATTTATTAAGGCGCAGGGTGGGGTTAAATATACTTATCTTATACTCTCAGAAAGTAATTTTGTTATTATGATCATAGTTTTTGTCATGAAATAGCTAATATGTTTGTTCCATCTTTATAATTTGTAGCTAATTTTTCTCTTCATAGTGGAACGTCCATAAAATTTAAAGTAAATATTTAAGAATAGTGACATAACCTAATCATAATATAGTCCTTGTTATAGGGCATCTATACATCTATATATCATATTTCTTGTAAAATTTAGACATGTAATTGCATTCAATGGAGACATTCTGAAATGTAGATATAAAAATTTATTTCATTTTTTAAAAACAGTGTTGATGACTTCAATTCTATAAAAAGAACACTTTTTATAGAACCACTTTTAGAATTGGTCAAAGTGTTTTCAGTATTTGGATTTGTACAACAGAGTTTAAAATTGGAATTCATATGATTACTTATTTTAAAATAAGGCCCATTATTTTGAGATAATGAAGCATTAATAGTGCATTTGGCATTTCTAAAATAACTAGTCTTGACTAGGGAATGGACTACAAAGAAGAATAGGGAACAGACATAGCCTAAGAGAATTATGTTGTCTATATTTGACTTAAATTTTTAGATATTTTTACTTTGTTATAGTTTTTTGCTGATTTGTTTGCCCTTCAGGGAAAATAATTATTTTTCACTTAATTCTAAGTTTAAGACAAAAGTGTGAAAATGTAAATAAAACTAGTCTTTCCTCTTCCATTTAAAATTTGTCATGTTTGCTATATTTTGGCTATTCTAGTAAATGTTTCATATGTAATAAAATATTCAATTTTCATAGCAACCCTAAAATATAGATATTATTATTATTTTGGATTGTTTGAATTTTAATTTTGGCAGTAAATTTGCATATACTGAAAAGCATAAATATTAAGTGTAAAATTTCATGAATTTAGACAAATGGAATCAATAACCCTTAGTAATCAATAATCCTCTCAGAATATATATATATATAGAGAGAGAGAGAGACACACACACACACACACAATTTATATACACATTTTATATATATATACACATATATGTATATATGTGTATATATATATATACATATATGTATATATATATACATATATGTATATATGTATATATGTATATATATATATTTATACACACACACACACACACAGTCACACAAACACACATATACATTTTTTTTCTCCTACTCCCAGAAATTTCCTTATATTTTTTTCTTTCTGGTCAATTCATCTACCAGAAGCAACCACTGATCTTTTTTTAAATCATAGATTAAATTGTCTCTTTTCTAGGCATTAATAAAAATAGAATCATATACTCTATTGTGCCTGGCTTCTTGTGTTGAGTATAGTGTCTGTGAGATCCATTAATGTGGTTGTGTATTAGGCATTGTTTTAAGTGCTTGATAGTATTCTACTCCCTGAATTTATCAAAATCTGTCTATGCATTCCCCTACTGATGGTTGTTTGGATTGTTTCCAGTTATAAATGATTATGACCATTTCTATACAAGTTATTTTGTCAATATATGTATTTATGTTTCTTGGCTAAATACTTAGGGATAGAATTGCTGAGTCAAAGGGTAGGTGCATGTTGAATGTTAAAAGAAAGTTAAGACATTCAGACCTGGGCTTTTCCTTGTGAACAGACTTTGAGTACTAATTAATCTCTTCACTTACAATAGCTCTATACAGATTATCTATTTCTTCTTAAGTTTGTTTGGTAGTTTGTGTCTTTCTAGGTATTTGTCCATTTCATTTAAATTATTTAATTTGTAAATATACAATTGTTCAAAATATTTTTTATACTTCTTTGTATTTCTGTAATGTCCAAGTAATGTCACTTCTTTGATTAATGACTCTTGTAATTTGAGACTTCTCTTTATTTTTCTTGGTTAATCTAGCTAAGGTTTGTCAATTTTGTTGATCCTTTCAAAGAACAAACTTTGGTTTCACTGATTTTCTTTTTGGTTTTTCTATTCTCTACTTCATTAATTTCTGCTCTAATCTTTATTCTTTCTTTTCCTGTGCTTGCTTTAGGTAATGTTTGCTGTTCTCATGTCTTTTTGTACCTCTAGTCCTTCTCTGCCGCTTTATTTTGTGTTAAGTGAATATTTTCTAATGTAGTATTTTAATTTCTTTAATGATTTGTTCACTGTTATTTTTTTGTTTTGTTTTGTTTTTTTGCTTTTCTTTTTGTTTGTTTGTTTTTTAGTGATTGTGCTAGGATTTCCCATATATATCCTAGCTTACCAGCTTCAGATTTATGCTATATTTGAAAAGGTATTTTTAGTGTCTTTTATAAGTACAAAACTAACTTTACATGTGTTCTTTCCTTATTGATGTGGATTCCTAATTACCACTGGGGTCACTTGCTTTCTGCCTGAAAAACTTCCTTTAGTATTTCACGTAAGGCAGTTCTGCTCCCAGCAAATTCTCTGTTGTTTTTTTTTTTTATCTTTGGCTGCGTTGGGTCCTCGCTGCTGTGCGCGGGCTTTCTCTAGTTGTGGCAAGCAGGGGCCGCTCTTCGTTGGGGTGAGTGGGCTTCGCACTGCGGTGGCCTCTCTTGCTGCAGAGCATGGGCTCCAGGCGCGCGGCCCTCAGTAGTTGTGGCACATGGGCTTAGTCGCTCCGCGGCGTGTGGGATCTTCCCAGACCAGGGCTGGAACCCGTGTCTCCTGCATTGGCAGGCGGACTCTCAACCACTGCGCCACCCGGGAAGTCCCAAAATTCTCTGTTTTTATTTAACTATGTAAGTTTTTATTTTGCTTTCATTTATCAAAGGTAGCTTTTCTGGATATGGATTCTCAGTTGAGATTTTTTTCTTTGAGAATTTTGACTATGTTATGCCACTCTCCTCTTGCCTGCATTGTTTCTGCTGAGAAGTTAGCTCTTAATCTCATCAGGATTCCCTTGTAACACCCAGTGATTAGAGCAAACATGTTTCATTGAAATACTGAGCTGTTTCCAATAATAGAGAAAACTCTGGATAGGTTGGTTTTCTTGAGAGATATTTCTTTTTTTCTAGGGAGCTCTGGGATCAGTATAACTGCTGCAATTTTTAACTTATGGGAAACTATCCTCTATGAAAGAAGTGTTTCCATTATATCCTTATAGACAGAGGTCCAGAATAAAAAATCCCAGTCTTACCCCTCACAACTATTTTATTAATTTTGCTTTATTTACTTTTTCTCATTTTTATTTCTATTTGATTTAATTTATTTACTTCTCTCTTTACCACATCTGCCTCTATCTTGTCTTCTCTGTCCACTAAAAAGAGTATCCAAACAAGACTTTCTGCCTCCAGTTTTTGTTTGTGTCTAGCTGTCTTCCACATTGCAGTGAGTTACCTTACTGCTATGCAAAGTTGAAAATACTTTTCCCTGCTTAAAAATTTTGGATGACTTTCTATTGACCCTATGATAAAAACGAAACTCATTTACTGTTTAGAAGGCTTTCCAATATCTCATTCTTATCCATTTATTTTCTCTTACAGCTTGACTCCCTTCTCTTCACACTCAGCTGAACTCTTTTCATTCCTTGAATACACCATATTCACACCTACCTCTGAGCTTTTGTGTATCTTTCCCCTGTGTGGAATTTTATCTTACCTCTCCTTTTTTTTAGTGTCTCAGCTCACCTGACCTGTACCAGTTTCAATGTCGCTCTTTCTAAGCAAATTTTTGTATATAATTCCCACCCTAGTTGCACTCATAAAAACATAATTTTCCTGTTAAAACATTCACCTGTGGAGGTAGAAACCACTGGTCCCTTGTACACTATTGTTTTCCACAGCTGTCACAGTGCTTAAAACAATAGTAAACCCGTTTTAAAAAATAATATCTCCAATGACTGGCTAATCTTTAAAAATAATTGGACATCAGGAATTTTGAAAATACCGCATACTTGAGAATAGATGCTCTTGAAGTTCTAAAGATGTAATCTGAAGATTTGATGCTGCAAATAATTTATATAATTATTCACATATATTTAAATTTAGTAGAATTTACCAAAATGCGATTCATACAAAATGGTGGTTCAAAACTCCAATGAATTGTTATGTAACTATGAAACCTAAAGAGCAAACTTCAACTAAGTTACATTCTCATGTAGAAAGCATATAGTAAATTTGCATTCTCCTTCTGATAAGAATATTACTACAATATTAAAATTTTTATTTTGAAAAAATGAAGCCAAACTTTACATATGTCTTTGATTGAAGAGTTACTAAAACATAGTTTTCAAAATGTATAAGACTGATTTTGGCTCTTTATCAGAAACCTCTTATTTTTCACTTCTATTTTGGGTAATTTTACTGATTTCCCTACTTTCATCACTTTTTTTTTATGGCAGTCTGTGAGGTTTTCCTTGGCTAGTTAGAATAATTATACATTTTATATACTGGTAAGGTTATTTAAAATAAGATCAATGAGACTATATTCAGTGGAACATTTACAGGACAAAATTTATGAGTAAATTTAATTTTTCAGTTGAAGTTTTTAGTTTGCAGAAGAAATAAGATTCATATTGTGTTCAGAAAGAAATCTCTTAGGATTACTGACTTACTTTTTCCAGTTTGTAGAAACAAATAAGGCAAAAAATCTCAATCATTTCTTATAATCAGGTAAAATCATGCCAACCATATAATGGTACAGATGTAAATCAGTGAAAACACACAGTGTGTATTTGATAGGTGTTATTATGTGAATAAATTCCTTTCCCCACAACAAACATTAAAGAAGCAGTGCAATGATCACAATCTTGTTGTTTTATTTAGAAGAAAATAGTAATTTTTTGTTGCTGCTAAGGATATTAACAAAACATCCTGTTTTCCTTTCAATATATTCACTGCATCCGAAAATGGACTCATTTCCCCCAAACTAGTTTTCCTCCTATATTATGAATCTTGATTAATGACACCTCATCCACATTTAACCAACTTGCCAGCTTGTCTTACATCACCCTTTTAATTCAATAAATTGTTGGATCCTTTTTATTCTCCCATTTTAATCTTTATTGGTTTCATTCTTTCTTTATTTCCTTTATTACCACCTTCATCCAATCCTTTCTATTTATCCTTAACTTCTGCAATGGATTTTTATGCAGAATATCTTGTTGTTACTCCATTTTTTCACACTGCTGTTAGAGTTGCCTTCCAAATCTTGTTACTTTCCCTTTTAAAACTTTCAGTGACTCCCTCCAACCATCAAGATAATGTCTAATTTCCTTAGTGTAACCCGAGATGATATTCTTTATTTGACTACTGTATAAGCTGTTTCAAGCACACTGATCAATTTATTCATTCTAAAAGAAGTTTTACATAAAGAAAGCAGGAAGATTTATTTGTGTATAGTGGACAAAAAGAAAAGCATGTTACTTCCTCCTTTTATTCCCTCACATATCTCTTACCTTTGGTTCCAAAGTCAGGTGATTTTGCAGTCTGGTTTAGCATAGATATCTTTTCTTCTTCAGGATAGATATGGTAATAGATATAACATTAGGGAATTCTGTTAGATCATGCCTTGACTGCACAGGGTTCTTATTTTTAGTTGTTTCATTCAAAAGTGAAAAGCTATTTCTGGTCATCATCTGAACACATAAGGTTATATGACAACTGGATTCAGTCCTCTATTGCATGCCTGTTTCTGAATTGGTAACTTATTAGTTCCTAGTGCATTCAACCAAGAAGTGGAATTTATTTACTGTTGGTTTATTTAATTATTTATTCCTGAGGCTTACACTGTTGTGTAGGGTCTTATTTCTTATTTGCTCAATTCTACTTGCATAATGAGACAATCTTATTAACATTTAAAAATGGAATATTCTTGTAGTTGACACTGGATGATCAAATTGAGGACGTAAATTTTTCTTTCTTTTACAGTTCAGGATGTTCACTTGTATGATAGGGACATGGTTAGTTTCTATTTCAAGTCAGATTTTTCCATAGAACTAACTGTAAAGTATGTATAGTGAGAAGGGAAAAGGGGATTCCCCAGAACTCATAAAAATTATACCATTGCAGATTATTTTTGTTAATTTATTGAAGTTTCTTATTTCACTAAAATTATCTATTTTGTCACAGATATTTTCTCATATAAGGGTGGTTGTTTGACTTTATTCATAGTGTATGATATCATCTAACTTCCATTCCAAAGTCTTTAGATTGTTTTCAGGGTTCCTTTTTCAGCACTATGACTGGTTGACTGTTATAGAAATAAAATGCTTATAATTTGGAAAAAGACTTTAAATTATAAGAAAGAATATTATAGTAAAAATTTTGCTAAAATCATGGCAGAAATTCTAATTCATATAAACAGCACTTGTTTCAAACTAAATTTACGTAGTTTGGTTGCCATTTTACATTTGCCAGCTGAAGCTGATTCTTCATATGGGAATAGTGTATATATGCAGCTTCTAATGATTTGGGCTGGCAATCTTTAGGTTACGCACTTACAGATGAATTTTCAAACAAAATTTGCATTTGAATTATTTCAAACTTTGTGAAAAAAGAGAGATATGGTAGACCTATAATACAGTATTTCAAATGTGCTACATTCTCCAAAGTCAGCTGTTTAATATTCCTCTCTTCTCTGTACTTACATGTGCTGTGTGCTATCAAGAGATGGAGTTGGTTTCCCTTTTTCTTGTATCTGGATTGAACTTGTTTTGACCATTAAAATGGACAGAAGTGACAATGTTCCCATTCCTTTCATAGCTCATAAGATGTCTGGTAGCTTCTGCTAGATGACCATCTATCCTTCTAGAGGAAGAGAGATCATGAAGAGGGAAATCAAGGCTCACAGCCAGCATTAATTGCCAGGCATATGAATGAGGCCTTTCTGGACACCAAGCTCCAGTCAAGTTGTAAGTTGCATAAATCCTCACGCATGGCCCAGATAAATCGTGTGCAGCAGAACCCTGCAGGAATTCTTGACCCCCAGAATCATAAAAAATAATATGTAATAGTTTGAAGATTTTGAGGAAGTTTGTCATAATTTGATGTATGTATTATGAGCATTCACTTTAAATGAGGCTATATTGTCTCTGCAATTCATAAACAGATTATACTCTTTATTTTCTCCTTAGATGAGATAATCAGAAAGAAAATTATAAGTAACCTAATGTATATTTTTTCCTGTTTTCCTGGTAACTATTCATAATATTGTCATTCTTTTAAAATATTTCATATTTCTCTTTTATTTTCTATGTAGGTACATGTTATTCATACAATTTAATTCCCCTGAAGTATATATGCTAGTTCTTCTTCTTTAACTTCTGCTTGCCCTTCTAAATAAATGTCGAGTCTGCTCCTCAATAATTATTTTCTTAATTCATCCCACTGAATCATTCTCTCCTTTCTCTATACTCTCTTCATGTTCAGAAATAGGAGTTATCACACTTTTGTGCTTTGCTTTACATCTCTGCCAACCGTTGCCCAAGCTAAGCAGTTAGTCCTTGTCTCCTTCATATTCTATGTCAAGAATCAGGCGACTATTTGATAAAAATTTTTGAAAAGACTGATTCTCCCCTTTCTTGACAGCCTATGAGTACACAAAGTGTACAAAAGCAGTCTACAAATTGTAGGGTCTTCACTAATATTGGAAGGATAAACAACTCTTATATAAGTAGACAGCATTTTTCAGAATAATTTCACTAATCATTTTGCTACCTGCAGGTAGCTACCTTCTTCCTTCAAATCCCGTTGTAATCAAAGGCAAAAAAAAAGCAAAAAAATCCCATTGTAAAAATTAAATAACATGGATAGATTTGTACATATACATAGTATATATCCTCTTCACAAAATTAAAAAGAAAAGGCGAATGACTAAATATTGATCTGTTGCTGTCTCCCCTAGAATTTTTTGTTTGTTAGCCTCGTTATTTTCTATTTTTGCTCAGTTGTTGAAACAGCAAGAAGACTTATTTTTAATAGCCACTTTTATTATGTGCAGGTAGGTGATTAATAAGCCAAGTATACATTATTGTCAATGGGATAGTGTATATGAATGTGATTCTAAACAGAGAAGGAATCATATTGTAATGATGTAACGGTAGTGTTATTGCTTTTATTGTAGTTTTTTTTTTTTTTTAAATATATCTGCTGAGTTTTTTTTTTTTTTTTTTAGAAATTGACGTTCTTTTTTTAATTTATTTATTTATGACTGTGTTGAGTCTTCGTTTCTGTGCGAGGGCTTTCTCTAGTTGCGGCAAGTGGGGACCACTCTTCATCGCGGTGCGCGGGCCTCTCACCATCGCGGCCTCTCTTGTTGCGGAGCACAGGCTCCAGACGCGCAGGCTCAGTAATTGTGGCTCACGGGCCCAGTTGCTCCGCGGCATGTGGGATCCTCCCAGACCAGGGCTCGAACCCGTGTCCCCTGCATTGGCAGGCAGATTCTCAACCACTGCGCCACCAGGGAAGCCCTATTGTAGTTATTTTTAAATAGGAGTTCCTAAGTTAAAATGTTGCTTTAAAAAAGCTGACAGTCATCTTAATAAAAACAAAATAAAATATTTTAAGGGGCAGATTATGGGTGGATATTTCTAACACTAAAATCTTTTAAATACAGTAATCCTGCTGCCTGTTGTAAATTTTGGAGACTAAGGGAACAATCTAGGATATGGCTTCATAAATATAGTCTGTACTTACACATGCACATAGGATATTATTCAAGGAGAGAAAATCTCCAGTTCCTAAAATATGCAGGTATTGGATGTCTATAACCAATTTTTCCTTCTTACCTTGTGTTTATCTTTTACTTACCTATTCCTAGAACTTTACAACCATTGTTGTTTTATTTAATTTTCTTTTTTCTTTATTTATTAAAAAAATTTTTATTGGAGTATAGTTGCTTTACAATGTTGTGTTAGTTCCTGCTGAACAGCAAAGTGAATTAGCTATACGTATACATATATCCCCTCTTTTTGGATTTCTTTCCCATTTAGGTCACCACAGAGCACTGAGTAGAGTTCCCTGTGCTATACAGTAGGTTCTCATTAGTTATCTATTTATACATAGTGGTGTATATATGTCAGTCCCAATCTCCCAATTCATCCCACCACCCCCTTCCCCCCTTGGTATCCATACATTTGTTCTCTACATCTGTGTCTCTATTTCTGTTTTGCACATTTTCTAGACATTTGATTTTCTATCTGCACAGTGCTTTTGTGGTCTGATATCACGTGGTTTTAATAAGGTTGATTCTTTGGCCACATATCGATGTCTATTATGTCAGACTCTCCTGGGTGAAGCCCAGAAAGTGGTATTTTGAACCAGCCCTCTCAACTGATTACACTTGAAAGTTTCAGCACAATTCTTCTCTAGACTCTATAGAGAAAGGGAAATTATCCTATTAGTTCAGCTATCCTTATGTAACAGAAAAATGAAAAGATAGAAGTTGTACCTTTGATAAGGGTAAAGGGGAAAACTGGGTGAGAGTATATTTTATTTTTCAGATTGTAAAGCTGTCATGCAGACATGCTTAGTATTATCGGTGTTTTCTGGTACATTTATGAGGAAGACTTATAGTTTTAAAAGACATTGGATTATTAGTGTATCATCTAAATTAATTCAAAAATTTATATGAAACCTTCCATAACATACTAGAAATTAGGCTTTTCTATTTTTCTTTAATTACTATATTTTTCTATTTACTAATTTATTTCATAAAAGATGTCCTAAAATTTTCTTGTTGAAGGTTTTTTATTAAGTAATTAAAATTACATTGGCAATGATATTGTCAAACTTTACATAACTTTATGTTCATTTCTCATATTATTTTACATTTTGGGAATGGCAGCCATTTAATATATTTTTCAGTATCTCTCCAAAAATACCATCTCTATACAATGTTTTATATACTATCTTACCTGACACTTCTCAAAGGTTCCTTGAATATTACAATCTATAGCCTCTAAATGAAATACTGTTTTCTTCTTACCCAAATAATGTATCAGTCAGGGACCTGACAGTCAAGGCTTATCTGTTGTAGTCAAGGATAACCTAAATGGGAAAAGAACTTGAAAAAGAATAGCTACATATATATGTATAACTGAATCACTTTTCTGTACACCTGAAACTAACACAACATGGTTAATCAACTATAATCCAATATAAAATAAAAATTAAAAAAAAAAGATAAAGAAACCAACAAGGAAAAGTTAAGCAACCCAGGATCAGAAATATCCAAATATTTTTCACACCAGTGTCTCTTACTGTCACTTCAGCCTGGATGGTAACAGTGTCTAGAAAGAGCTGTACCAATGGGAGAAAAGCTACTCAGTGGAAGACATGGCCATTGGTAGAGGAGCAGGCCAAGACAGAGGGATGGAGGTAGGGAGATATGACTATATACCTCCTTCTTCCGTGCCTTATGCCCCCTATTCGTCAAAGCCAATCAGATGCCAGAGGGAAAAATGAGTCTGAATGATTAAGTTCATAGAGGAGAACCTCTCAGGGCACAGAGCAGGTCAGAGAGGAAGATGGATTTGAAGGGGAAAAATCTGTTCTTGTCCTTTGTTTAGACAGAAAAAAAATCAGGTCAACAACTCAGAGGAAATATAAAAATCTCATCTGTCTCTGTATTTTTTGCAAGGGAATATCATCACCAGTAGATTTCAGGTAAGGTAGCAGGAAAAAGTAGATTTTAAATAATTATTACTGCTACAACCTCCACTTCTGTCCTTTGTCTTGAAGGTCTAAGATTATATTCAACAGTCCTTCTACCAGCATTCCAGGTTCCCTTACTCTCATTAGCCTCTTGGTGTGTTGGGGAGTGCTATTGGGTATGCTTTATCAGGACAAGAATAACAAGAGGCAGCCCAGAGAATGCCCAGAATCCTAAGTATAGTCTTACTTGCCTCCACTTCTCTCCTTATAATCAAGATCGATCACCTAGGCAAATACTTGGAGAATTTCTCTTCTTAGTTCTTGAACTGAATTGAGAGTATCTACTAATTCAATAGCAGCAAAACAGGGGATGTGTTGATTTGCCATAGTTATGATACCACATCTGGAATCACAGCTGTAATTAGCGCCACTGCCTGAATAAATCTGTGATAACCCACAGTTACTCTCTAAGATCCATCCAATTTTTGCACTGGTCAAATAGACAAATTAAACATGGATGTGATAGGAATTATCACTCCAGCATAATTCAGATTTCTTATTGCACTAACAACTATAATATTCTCAAGTATTCAGTGTTGATTTTGGTCATTATGTTGGTGAGAGAAGGGAAGAAGCTCTACTTGGCCCTGCCTACAAAATTAGCCTTCACTATTCTTGTGAGATTTCTCAGTTAATAAGTATGTATCTCCATTACACATTTTGGAATGAGAAAACGACAGCTTAATTCTACAATCCCACCAAACCCTCTATGACATGTACTGAGACCCAGACTCCATCAGTCACCTGAATTCCATTAACACCACTCTAACTAGAAGACCATAGCATTTTGGTTTCCCAAGAAATAGGAAATCATGTCAATTCAAAGACAGGAGGTCTGAGTATTTTCCTTTCCAGAGGGAAGAGTCACCCTGATATGTGGCCAACATTCCCTGTGGGGGTAGCTTAGACTAAAAGGAGGAATTAGAGTGTACATTTTAGTGTTTGCACTGCAGAGTTCATTCTCAAAAAAACGTGGTCTGACCCTTAAGTGTCGCTGTGTCTCTGAACTGGTTTATTATCCCAGAAAATATGACTGAATATAGGCCAAAAATGTATAAACCAAACATTTTGGAAAAGTATATTCTGGAATGGGCAGAGCTGGTGAATAAATTGCATGACCTCTCTTTCTTCCTTCCCTCTACTCTCTCGCTGGTGCCTCCCTTTGAATTAACTTCAAGCAAAAGATAGATGGCAAAAGGAGTAGGAAAACAAAACACAGGAAACAGAGCAGCAGTTGCAGTGTTAGAAAGAGAAACAGAAAAGTAGAGAGGTATCATCCTACAGAAGAGCCATGTGGCTGACAGGGTCTTGGTGTTCTGGCAGTGTGTCAGGCCTGAGCCTCAGAGGTGGGAGAGTCGAGTTCAGGATATTGGGCCACCAGAGACCTCCCAGCCCCATGAATATCAGTCGGCAAGAGCTCTCCCAGATATCTCCATCTCAATGCTAAGACCCAGCTCCACTCAACAACCAGCAAGCTACAGTGCTGGACACCCTATGCCAAACAACTAGAAAGACAGGAACACAACCCCACCCATTAGCAGAGAGGCTGCCTAAAATCATACTAATTTCACAGACACCCCAAAACACACCACCAGAAATGGTCCTGCCCACCAGAAAGACAAGATCCAGCCTCATCCACCAGAACACAGGCACCAGTCCCCTCCAACAGGAAGCTTACACAACCCACTGAACCAAACTTACCCACTGTAGGTAGACACCAAAAACAACGGAAACTAAGAACCTGCAGGCTGCAGAAAGGAGACACCAAACACAGTAAGTTAAACAAAATGAGAAGATAGAGAAATGCGCAGCAGATGAAGGAGCAAAGTAAAAACCCACCAGACCAAACAAATGAAGAGGAAATAGGCAGTTTACCTGAAAAAGAATTCAGAGTAATGATAGTAAAGATGATCCAAACTCTTGGAAATAGAATGGAGAAAATACAAAAAACATTAAACAAGGACATACAAGAACTAAAGAGCACACAAACAATGATGAACAACACAATAAATGAAATTGAAAATTCTCTAGAAGGAATCAGTAGCAGACTAACTGAGGCAGAAGAACGGATAAGTGACCTGGAAGATAAAATAATGGAAACAACTAATGCAGAGCAGAGTAAAGAAAAAAGAATGAAAAGAATTGAGGACAGTCGCAGATACCTCTAGGACAACATTAAACCACCAACATTCGAATTATAGAGGTCCCAGAAAAAGAAGAGAAAAAGAAAGGGACTGAGAAAATATTTGCAGAGATTATAGTTGAAAACTTCCCTACTATGGGAAAGGAAATAGTCAATCAAGTTCAGGAAGCACACAGAGTCCCATACAGGATAAATCCAAGGAGAAACACACCAAGATACATATTAATCAAACTAGCAAAAATTAAATGAAATACTAAAAGCAGCAAGGGAAAAGCAACAAAAAACGTACAAGGGAATCCCCATAAGGTTAACAGCTGATCTTTCAGCAGAAACTCTGAAAGCCAGAAGGGAGTGACAGGACATATTTAGAGTGATGAAAGGGAAAAACCTACAACCAAGAGTACTCTACCCAGCAAGGATCTCATTCAGATTTGACGGAGAATTCAAAACATTTACAGACAAGCAAAAGCTAGGAGAATTCAGCACCACCAAACGAGCTTTACAACAAATGCTAAAGGAACTTCTCTAGGCAGGAAACACAAGAGAAGGAAAAGACCTACAATAACAAACCCAAAACAATTAAGAAAATGATAATAGGAACATACATACTGATAATTACCTTAAATGTAAATGGATTCAATGCTCCAACCAAAAGACATAGACTGGCTGAATGGATACAAAAACAAGACGTGTATTAATGCTGTCTACAGGAGACCCAGTTCAGACCTAGGGACACATACAGACTGAAGGTGATGGGATGGAAAAAGATATTCCATGCAAATGGAAATCAAAAGAAAGCTAGAGTAGCAATTCTCATATCAGAAAAAACAGACTTTAAAATAAAGCCTATTACAACAGACAAAGAAGGACACTACATAATGATCAAGGGATCAATCCAAGAAGACGATATAACAATTGTAAATATTTAGGCAACCAACACAGGAGCATCTCAATACATAAGGAAATTGCTAACAGCCATAAAAGGGGAAATTGACAGTAACACAGTAATAGTAGGGGAATTTAACACCCCACTTTCACCAATGGACAGATTATCCAAAATGAAAACAAAAAAGGAAACACAAGCTTTAAATGACACGTTAAAAAAGATGGACTTAATTGATAATTATAGGACACTCCATCCAAAAATAACAGAATACACTTTCTTCTCAAGTGCTCATGGAACATTCTACAGCATAGATCATATCTTGTGTCACAAATCAAGCCTTGGTAAATTTAAGAAAATTGCAATCATATCAAGTATCTTTTCCGACCACAACGTTATGAGACCAGATATCAGTTACTGGAAAAAAAAACTAAAAAATACAAATACATGGAGGCTAAACAATACACTACTAAATAACCAAGAGATCACTGAAAAAATCAATGAGGAAATAAAAAAAAAACCTAGAAACAAATGACAGTGAAAACACGATGACCCCAAACCTATGGGATACAGCAAAAGCAGTTTGAAGAGGGAAGTTTAAAGCAATACAATCCTATCTCTAGAAACAAGAAAAATCTTAAGTAAACAACCTAAACTTACACCTAAAGCAATTAGAGAAAGAAGAACTAATAAACCCCAAAGTTAGCAGAAGGAAAGAAATCATACAGATAAGATCAGAAATAAATGAAAAGGAAAAGAAGGAAACAATAGCAAAGATCAATAAAACTAAAAGCCGGTTCTTTGAGAGGATAAACAAAATTGGTAAACCATTAGCCAGACTCATCAAGAAAAAAAGAGAGAAGACTCAAATCAACAGGATTAGAAATGAAAAAGGAGAAGTAACAACTGACACTGCAGAAATACAAAGGATCATGAGAGATTACTACAAGCATCTCTATGCCAATAAAATGGGTAACCTGGAAGAAATGGACAAATTCTTAGAAAAGCACAACCTTCCAATATGCCAATAAAATGGACAACCTGAAAAAAAAAAGGACAACCTGGAAGAAATGGACAAATTCTTAGAAAAGCACAACCTTCCGAGACTGAACAGGAAGAAATAGAAAATATAAACAGACCAATCACAAGCACTGAAATTGAAACTGTGATTAAAAATCTTCCAACAAACAAAAGCCTAGGACCAGATGGCTTCACAGGCGCATTCTATCAAACATTTAGAGAAGGGCTAACGCCTATCCGTCTCAAACTCTTCCAAAGTACAGCAGAGGGAGGAACACTCCAAAACTCATTCTATGGGCCACCATCACCTGATACCAAAACAAGACAAAGATGTCACAAAAAAAGAAAACTACAGGCCAATATCACTGATGAACACAGATGCAAAAAACCTCAACAAAATACTAGCAAACAGAATCTGACAGCACATTAAAAGGATCATACACCATGATCAAGTGTGGTTTATCCCAGGAATGCAAGGATTCTTCAATATACACAAATCAATCAATGTGATACACCATATTAACAAACTGAAGGAGAAAAACAATATGATAATCTCAATAGATGCAGAAAAACTTTTGACAAAATTCAACACACATGTATGATAAAGACCCTCCAGAAAGCAGGCATAGAGGGAACTTACCTCAACATAATAAAGGCCATAAATGACAAATCCACAGTCAACATCGTTCTCAATGCTGAAAAACTGAAACCATTTCCACTAAGATCAGGAAGAAGACAAGAATGTCCACTCTCACCACTGTTATTCAACATAGTTTTGGACGTTTTAGCCACAGCAATCAGAGAAGAAAAAGAAATAAAAGGAATCCAAATCAGAAAAGAAGAAGTTACACTGTCACTGTTTGCAAATGAAATGACACTATACATAAAGAATCCTAAAGATTCTACCAGAAAACTAGTAAAGTTAATCAATGAATTTGGTAAAGTAGCAGGATACAAAATTAATGCACAGAAATCTCTTGCATTCGTATACATGAATTATGAAAAATCTGAAAGAGAAATTAAGGAAACACTCCCTTTTACCATTGCAACAAAAAGAATAAAATACCTAGGAATAAACCTACTGAAGGACACAAAAGACCTGTATGCAGAAAAGTATAAGACACCAATGAAAGAAATTAATGATACAAACAGATGGAGAGAAACACCATGCTCTTGGATTGGAAGAGTCAACATTGTGAAAATGACTATACTACCCAAAGCAACCTACAGAATCAACGCAATCCCTATCAAACTACCAATGGCATTTTTCACAGAACTAGAAGAATAAATTTCACAATTGTTGTGGAAACACAGAAGACTCCAAATAGCCAAAACACTCTTGAGGAAGAAAAACGGAGCTGGAGGAATCAGGCTCCCTGACTTCAGACTATACTACAAAGCCACAGTAATAAAGACAGTATGGTACTGGCACAAACACAGAACTATAGATCAATGGAACAGGATAGAAAGCCCAGAGATAAACCCACGCACATATGGTTACCTTATCTTTTATAAAGGATGGAAGAATATACAATGGAGAAAAGACAGCCTCTTCAATAAGTGGTGCTGGGAAAACTGCACAGCTACATGTAAAAGAATGAAATTAGAACACTCCCTAACACCATACACAAAAATAAACTCAAAATGGATTAAAGACCTAAGTGTAAGGCCAGACACTATAAAACTCTTAGAGGAAAACATAGGCAGAACACGCTATGACATAAATCACAGCAAGATCCTTTTTGACCCACCTCCTAGAGAAATGGAAATAAAAACAAAAATAAACAAATGCGACCTACTGAAATTTAAAGGCTTTTGTACAGCAAAGGAAACCCTAAACAAGATGAAAAGACAGCCCTCAGAATGCGAGAAAATATTTTCAAACGAAGCAACTGACAAAGGATTAATCTCCAAAATATACAAGCAGTGTATGCAGCTCAATAGCAAAAAAACAAACAACTCAATCAAAAAACGTGCAGAAGACCTAAACAGACATTTCTCCAGAGAAGATACACAGATTGCCAACAGACACATGAAAGGATGCTCAACATCACTCACCATTAGAGAAATGCAAATCAAAACTAAAATGAGGTATCACCTCACACTGGTCAGAATGGCCATCATCAAAAAATCTACAAACAATAAATGCTCAAAAGGGTGTGCAGAAAAGAGAACCCTCTTGCACTGTTGGTGGGAATGTAAGTTGATACAGCCACTATGGAAAATAGTATGGAGGTTCCTTAAAAAACTCAAAATAGAACTAGCATATGACCCAGCAATCCCACTATTGGGCATATACCCTGAGAAAACCATAATTCAAAAAGAGTCATGTACCACAATGTTCGTTGCAGCTCTATTTACAATAGCCAGGACATGGAATCAACCTAAGTGTCCATCGACAGATGAATGGATAATGAAAATGCTGCACCTATATAGAATGGAATGTTACTCAGCCATAAAAAGAAATGAAATTGAATTATTTGCAGTGAGGTGGATGGACCTAGATCTGTCATACAGAGTGAAGTAAGTCAGAAAGAGAAAAACAAATACCACATGCTAACACGTATATATGGAATCTAAAGAAAAAAAAGGTTCTGAAGAACCTAGGGGCAGGACAGTAATGAAGATGCAGACATAGAGAATGGATTTGAGGACACAGGGAGGGGGAAGGGTAAACTGGTACAATGTGAGAGAGCGGCATGTCCATATATACACTACCAAATGTAAAATAGATAGCTAGTGGGAAGCAGCCGCATAGCACAGGGAGATCAGCTGGGTGCTTTGTGACCACCTAGAGGGGTGGGATAGGGAGGGTGGGAGGCAGACGCAAGAGGGAGGGTATATGGGGATATATGTATACGTATAGCTGATTCACTTTGTTATACAGCAGAAACTAACACAACAGTCTAACGTAATTATACTACAATAAAGATGTTAAAAAAATAATAATAATAAAAAAACAAGACCGATGGCAAGAAAACACTATTGATACAGACCTTAGAGATTGGCCTCAAGGTATAGCAACCAAAGTAGCTTACACAGACCTGGTGGAACAAAAAGAATAAACATCAGAAAAGCAAGCCAATTATATAGAACCAACTCTTCTCTTAAGTGTGAGATTGGGAATCCACTACAGTTGAAGAAATGGCTTAGATAGACGTTTATACTTCACAGAACCACAAATCATAAGCTCCAAATAAGTGAGAAAATGTTTTAGTCACATTACTAGCAAATTTTTGAAACATCTGGGAACATGTACATTTTTTTCTTTAGAGTTGTGCAGATTGAATAATATTATGTGATAATAATCTGTTAATAAGAGTAATAATACTATACGCAATTGAGAATAAAATAATATGGTGTTCCATGCACAACTAAAATCTGTGCATAACAATGCATTTAGTTATAAAAATATTCCACAAGATTGCTACCAATTTCACAGACATTTTATATTTCACTACTTAGAATTTACATCATTTTTAGTAAGCACATGTTCTCAGTACCATCTTAGTTAAAAAAAAAAAAAATACAGGCACTGCCATTCTTTTATATTTGAATAGAACCTAGTGGTACAATGACTTTATCAAAATTGATCCACTGTCCCAATTCAGAAACTGTCTCTATTTTTTACAGATATCTCAGTTATGCTCTTTGTTCCATATATTTTAACAAACGTTTATCAGCACATTATAAAATCAGTCTAAGCTACTATCCCAGATATTAATAATTCCTCATAATTTATAATGTGAGAAGTTGCTGATCCCATCTAGGTAATCTGGCATGCAAAATTTTATAAAATATGTTTGACTGTAATCTAATATAGAAGTATAAATTCACATCTTCTACTAGAGCTGCTGTCTGTGGGAGTGATTATGAAAGAAAGAGGCATGAAGTGAAACAAGAATGGATCTGGCATACACAATGATTCATGACATGACTCAAAAGTAGGAGGAAACTTATAAATCTTTCCCTTTTTTTCTAAAAATAAGTGTTAGCAGATTTTTATTGATGCATTTAAAAGTTCTCCATGTGACAACATCATTATAAAAACTTAGAAGCAATATTCCTACAGGTGAAACAGGGGAAACTCCAAAATAACTTTGACTGTGTTTGGCTGAACAATCCCAATTGAATGATTATTCTGGACACTTTGAGTCTTTCGAAGCTATACGGCTTTAGAGTTCCATAAACTGGAAAAATGGAGTCCACTGAGGACATTGCTGAGCTCCTGAACTAAGGTGTCCCTTAAATAACATTCCTGGGACATTTCTAATTGCAGTGTTGAGGTCACTTCTGAAAGCACTTAGATTTGTTCTTGTCAGTGGAGTGGCCCTGACTTTTCTATTAGAATTGCTTATAGATTCACGGAATCACGTCTTCATATAAATCTGTGGCTTAAACCCTGTTTTTAGACATTTTCAAAAGAAAAAAATCATCTATCACAGTTATATAAAGTATATATGAATTTCTAATATTTCTTCATCTAAAAGTACATCTGTCTATGATTAAAAGTAAATCTTTATCTTCCTGGTTGACAAGGGAACTTTGAAAACGCTTATAATACACCTCCCTATTATCCATATTGCTCTAAGCTCAGAAGAGCACCTACCATTCTCAATAAACATCTGTCATCTCTGTGATCAAAGACGATGTTCCTGTGGTACCCATTTTTTTTTTTTTTTTCCAAGAGGGTAAGAAGTGGAAGGAGAGAGTGAGGCAACTAACTTTGCTTTCAAGGATGTGAAAGCAAACCTCACATACTTTCAAGGAAGTTGCATACCTCACTTTTGCTCAGTTCCATTGGCCTGAATTTAATCACATGGCTACATGTAGTTGCAAGGGAGGCTGGAAGGTGTCATCAGCAGCTTGAAAGCAATATGCCCTGCTAAAAATCAAAGTGGAAAGAAAGAAAGGAAGAGAGAATGGATATTTGGAAACATTAAGAAATTCCTCATACATATGTTGACAATACGTTACTATTTTTTTTTAAATTTTTATTTATTTATTTATTCTTGATTGTGTTGGGTCTTCGTTTCTGTGCGAGGGCTCTCTCTAGTTGCGGCAAGCGGGGGCCACTCTTAATCGCGGTGCGCGGGCCTCTCACTATCGCGGCCTCTCTTGTTGCGGAGCACAGGCTCCAGACGCGCAGGCTCAGTAGTTGTGGCTTACGGGCCTAGTTGCTCCGCGGCATGTGGGATCTTCCCAAACCAGGGCTCGAACCCGTATCCCCTTCATTGGCAGGCAGATTCTCAACCACTGCGCCACCAGGGAAGCCCTAGGTTACTATTAATCTTTAAATTCTACCTAAAAATAAACATATTCATGGTCTTGTGTGGAAATTTATTTTACACTTTATTGAAATACATTAAATTATTAGATACAACTATAAACCCTCATCATTTTATAAACAAATAAGTCTATTTTAAAGGAGTTTTGAATTAAATCATGAACTACATATTCCTCAACTCTGTGACAAAAATTATATGCTAATTGATATATTATTTTAATATATATATATATAAAATCTTGTTATGTCTCTACATGATGGTTAAAGTCATTGAAGAAAGGAAATATTCTAACACATTCTCCTACAATTTCAACTTAAATTTCATACAATAATGGATTTTAATTAATTTGGGATACTATCCCAGGGAATACAGAGCATAAAATATGAAAATCATACTTGTTATAGTATCTAATTTACCAACAGAAAAACTTACAGCCCAGATGTCATACATATAATTATAGTAAGACCCTAGTAAATAAAATGTCTTTGGGATGTAGCTTTAAAATTCCTATTGATCATCTGTGTGAAGATTCAGTGAGACATGGAAAATGGACCCAGAAAAAGTGCTTGAAGTTCATCCTGAGGATGTTATTCCTGAGAGAAAGCATTGCCCATGTTATACTACAGTGATAGCACTGACAGGAGAGAGGTGGTTTAAGACATAATAGCATAAATAAAATATTTGAAGCTAACTTTAAAAACTTTTAGGATTGGCCCTTAGAATATGCGTGTGGCAACCTCCTGCAACTCTATTGCAAGACACAGAGGATATCAGATTGAAATGGATAATGTATTGAATCTATAGGGACTCACTGGATCGTGTACTTTGCATGTTAGATACATGTTTTCCAGTTTTCCACAGACCTCCCAGAACAACTGGAGCAATTTGGACTTCAAGTTATGTGAGACCAGAGCACAGAGTTGGGAATCAAGAGATAAGAATTCTGGTTCTCTTTCTTTCACTTAGTAATTGTAACCCTGAAAATCACTTCAGTTCTTAGGTTTAACAAAAACATTGAATGCTTTGGACAAGATTATCTCCAAGGGCCATTCTAGCTCTAATAGCCTGTGATTATAACTGTCTCAGCTCTACATTCCAGCATTCCTTTCTGGCCAAAATTCTTTGCTTGCCTCAATTTTTCTAACTCCTCTTTTACAGCGTTTCTTTGGATCTTTTATTTTGTGAACCAGAGGAAAAATACACTGTTTCTACCAATGGATTTTACTAAACAAAGGATACAACTAATTATATTTTCTTTGTATAGGAAGGGTGAATTTTTCATAGGAATGTATTTCATATCACTCCAGAAAGCAGGTGGTATAATGTGACAAATCACTGCTTTCTTCTCCATTCAATACATTCTTTTTTAAATATCATCAGCAACTTCTTTATGTCACTAGTTAATACTTATTTTACCATTCTATTCTTCACTTTAACTCCTCTTTTATGTTATTTTTCTTTTTGTTGAGGTTGGACTACATTTTACTAAAATAAGGGTGAGGGTTCAAAATAATTAGTTGTAAACACTATCCTTATACTCTTTTATAAAATTTTTACTCAAAAAGAAAAATCAGTTAATCAATGGATTGTCACATGTAGATTGACTTTTTTAAACTTTTTATTTTATATTGGAGTATAGGTGATTAACAGTGTTGTGTTAGTTTCAGGTGTACAGCAAAGTGATTCAGTTATACATATACATGTATCTATTCTTTTTCAAATTAGTTTCCTGTTTAGGTTGTTACATAATATTGAGCAGAGTGCCCTATGCTATACAGTAGGTCCTTGTTGGTTATCTATTTTGTTTATTTATTTATTTATTTATTTATTTATTTATTTATTTATTAATAGATCTTTATTGGAGTATAATTGCTTCACAATACTGTGTTAGTTTCTGTTGTACAACAAAGTGAATCAGCCATATGCATACATATGTTCCCATATCCCCTCCCTCTTGCGTCTCCCTCCCACACTTCCTATCCTACCCCTCTAGGTGGTCAGAAAGCACCGAGCTGATCTCCCTGTGCTATGCTGCTGCTTCCCACTAGCTAACTATTTTACATTCGGTAGTGTGTATATGTTGATGCTACTTTCACTTCGCCTCAGCTTCCCCGTATCACCCGGTGTCCTGAAGTCGGTTCTCTAGGTCTACATCTTTATTCCCACCCTGCAACTAGGTTCATCAGTACCTTTTCTATTTTAGATTCCATACATATGCATTAGCATACGGTATTTGTTTTTCTCTTTCTGACTTACTTCACTCTGTATGACAGACTCTAGGTCCATCCACCTCACTACAAATAACTCAATTTTGTTTCTTTATATGGCTGAGTAATATTCCATTGTATATATGTGCCACATCTTCTTTATCCATTCATCTGTCAATGGACATTTAGGTTGCTTCCATGTCCTGGCTATTGTAAATAGTGCTGCAATGAATATTGTGGTACATGTCTCTTTCTTAATTATGATTTTCTCAGGGTATATGCCAAATTTAAACTCCCAGTCTATCCCTCCCCCCACTTCCCCGCCCCCCCCCCCCCCCGGTAACCATAAATTCATTCTCTAAGTCTGTGAGTCTGTTTCTGTTTTGTAAATAAGTTCATTTGTATCATTTTTTTTTTTTTTTTTTTAGATTCTGCATATAAGCTTTTTTATATGTGGAACTTTTAAACTTTGCATTACATTCGAGTAACATTGTACTTGTCAGCTTCAGCCAATCTGTTGCATTACCTGCCATTAATCTGGGGCTCACTTACTTTGCATTTCTTAACCTAAGAGAGGTAGGCCAAGCACTTTTCCCCTCATCAGTTGGCAGGTGAATATATACATAAGATTACCGCATACTATCCCTGCTCTGTGCTCCCTCAGTACAACCTACCGCCTTTCTTTCCCAGCCTTTCTTCTCAATACACACTGATGCTACTTCTAAAGCTGTGAGATTAAAAACAAATCCACATTTCCTTTTAATCTAGCATAATCCTATGTAAAACAAAACTGTCCTTTACTTGAGTGCCACTATTATACCAATTAAAGCAAAGATAGTTGTAAATGACTGATTTCTAATTCAGAGTTTCCTTCTTTTGAAACAAGATGTAGCAAAATAATGTTGTGAGAAAAGAACAAACTATTGGGCAAGCTCCCCAATAGTTCCTAGAGTTAAAATTTACTATTTCTAAAACGTTATGTATCATTACACTCAATATTTGTATTACATCTTCTCAGATTAAGTTTTATAAGGATTCTGTAGGGTCACAGACTTCTAATTTTTGGAAGGAGAGATAGGTTATGTTTTCTAAGTTCAGATTCTAAACTTATATTTTATCCTTGTAGGTTGCTAATGAACTAAATTAAAAACAGAAATAATTATTAGTCCCGACAGGAAAAAATTTTCTGTGCTGTCCACATCAAGCAGTCATTGTATATAGTCTCCCCCCGGAAGGCAGCATGACCAAGAATGAGATGTCTCTAGCAGAGGAAAATTCCTGGAAAGCTCTACAGCTACAGGCACTCAGCCTGGAGTACTGTCACATCTGGGGGAATAAGTTCAGGTAATTACTGAAGGGGCATCCAGAGAGTGGGTCACAGTGTCAATGAGAGCCCCCTTTGCACTTCTTGGAAACATTTTTTAAATAAAAACTTCTAGAAGAAGCAACTACAGGATTCAGATGGGCTTTTTTTCCTGGGGGAAATTTACAAGTGGGAATTTGGTGGGACAAACTACAGCACCTGTCATGATAGCTGGTCTTGAGGCCACAGTCAAAACTAGACTTTTTCTTACTTATCTTTACTATCCATTTTAGATTCCCCTCATTCTCAGCTAGCACCTCTGGGGTCTATAACCTCAAACTCTCTTCTCTGAGGGGTGTTAGCCACTGGCCACTATGCCATTCTTAGGCCATGACCGTTGAACTTGTCTATTTATCATCAAAAGCAGGCAAAGGGTATTAAGAGGTGTCCAAGTGATGACCTAGAAGAAAACTGATTCCTCCCTGACCCACCCATTTATTATGCAACAGCAACTATACCTCTTGATTATCAGGGGTCTGGTTTTAAAAGGTTCAGATATAAATTTCAGCAACATTTCTGGTTTGACTCAAGTGTTGTGATTTCTCAGCAAAGGCACTTAGTATAGGTAAGGGAAAAAATGAGTACATTCAGGTTTCATTTTTGCTAGATATTAAGCTGAAAACCAATCTAAGATAATGAAACTAGCACCAAAATAAAAATTAGTGCTTTTAATGAAGAACATATACATGTAGGGGAGCAGAATTTGCCACCCCAAAATACATCTCTTTGGCATATTAATTTTTAAGCTGGTTATTTTCTAAGAAACAGCAGACCTGGGAGAAACTCTGCAAATCAAGTGGGAATGATCCTTTTGTAAGAATCACTTACATTTATAAGAGGAATCTCCATTTGCAAGAGTGTATTCCTCTCTGTAACAGGAAGAGGAGGATGACCAAATCTCTAGAAACTCTTATCAATGGAGAAGGCAGTGAATTAAATCTGCATTAACAACCTTACTCTTTTTTACTGTGCTTTTCCTGGCAACCTCCCATAACTGACTCTCTCCACCCTAAATGTCCTTTTTTAGTCTTTAGCTGAAGCAAATACGTAAAGTGAAGTCTTCAGCCATTTTGGCAAGTTACTCAGTTTTTCTGGATCTCTCCCATGTATACAGGTTATTAAACTTTTGTTTGATTTTTTTTTTCTGTTAATCTGTCTCATGTCAAATTAATTCTAGACCAGCCAGAAGAACCTAAAAAGGTATAGAAAAATTTCTTCCTCCCTGACACACAAAAACAGGTCATGATTATTAATGAAGCAGTCAGAACGTAAAGGTGTTAGTGCAGCTTTAAAAAAGACAGAGGGTGGGGAACAGATGGAGGAAAGAGAAATGTTAGATAGCAGAAGAGCCCTCAGCAAGAATGAAGACTGACTACTGGATGAAATGGAAAAACAAACATATTTATTCATCTGATATATTGTTTTAGGCATTTGGCAATGATGTTTTTCATTTGTGTCTAGAAAGATATATTTTGAGCATCAAGCTATGGCTAATTTCCCTGTGTGCTAGGACCAAAGTTGTTGCAGATGTTTTGTCTTTTGCCTCCTCAGTGCTATTGCCTAATGTTTAAAATGATCTGAATCCTTATAAGGCAGAGTAGCCCAGCAAGAGTTTTGATTTCTGTCTAGCCATCGAGCAAGGTTCACAAATTTTCTAGTGTATAATTCCACAAATGGACAGTAGGCATACTTCTAAAATCATTGGCAGGAGACAGAAATCTTGTGTTTTAAAAGAGGTAAAAGAAAATTCTCCATTATATTATGTATGCCCAGGAGTGGGACTGCTGCATCATATGGTAGTTCGATTTATAATTTTTTGAGGAACTGTTTTCCAGAGGGGCTGCACCAATTTACATTCCCACCAACAGTGTAGGAGAGTTCCTTTTTCTCCATATCCACATGCTCGCCAACATTTATTATTTGTCGTCTTTTTGACAATAGCCATTCTGACAGGTGTGAGGTGATATCTCATTGTAGTTTTGATTTGCATTTCCCTAACTCTTAGTGATGTTGAGCATCTTCTCATGTGCCTGTTAGCCATCTGTATGTCTTCTTTGGAAAAAATGTCTATTCAGGTCTTCTGCCCATTTTTAAAATTGTTTTTTTGATACTGAGTTGTATAAGCTCTTTATATATTGGGGATATTAACTCCTTATCACATGTATCATTTGCAAATATCTTCTCCCAGTCAGTAGATTTCCCCATTTTATGATTTCTTTCACTGTGCAAAAGCTTTTAAGTTTGAATATTTTATTAGGCAACAACATTTAAATTTTTTTTACAAGAAGGTACATAAAAAGTAACCATAAGAATAATTTACTAGTACAGTGAGGGAAAAACTACTTTGGTTGCAGAAATCCTGCTGTATCATCATGAGGCGGGAGGTAGGTGCCCCACCCTCACCCCCCAGGCCAAGGGAAAGCAATTAGAGATTCCTTCCCTGTGGACCGATACTCCAAGATGAGAATAGCAGGACAATTGAGAGAGGAGGCTGGACCCTGCCCAGATAGAAGACAAGAGACCACATATTCCTCATTCTTGAAATCAAGGAGACCTCCCTGACTACACATGCTCTGCAGAAAGGCTCCATGGAGGTCAAAAAAAGAGGGGGCACCACCCCATAGTAAGTGATGTCAACCTACCCATAGGCCTCTTCGGTGGAATCCATTCTTGGCTGAGAGATGCGTGCGCACACATGGGAGGATCCTGAGATATACCAAATATGGACTCTGAACCAGGCAAATCAAAATGATTGGCCAAAGAAAACCCGGAAGAAATGCCCCATATAAGTGATTCAAACTACCATGAGGGAGCAACTCTCTCTCTTAGTCCGCCCGTGTGTCTATACACACGTACTGTATTCTTTTTCTCCTAATAAACACTTTACTTGTTTCACTACTTTCCATCTTTGTGGGAATTCTTTTCTGCAAAGATGAAGGGCCAGGCCCTTGTCACTGACCACTGGTCTAGTGAGTAGGTTTCGGTGCTCTCACCATAATGACCTGACCTCAATCTCTGGCCAGGAACCAAAACCCTGCTTCAAGCCACTGCAGGCCAAGGCCACCGGAGATCAATCACACCAACCAGCTACAGTTGAAACAAAATACCCTGAAACCAAAAATGTGGTACAGGGAATAGCTGATGTTAGGCGTTGGGTAAGAGAGTTTGGAGTTCTTGTTTAGTGTGAATGGTTCATGTAATAAAAGCATTGTGTCTTCTAAATGGAGCACCCAAAGCCTATATGCGCAAATTACGTTAAATTGCAGATTATAATACAAATATTTACTATTGCAGCACACCACTGGTGAGGTAAAGTTTACTGTACAGCTGAGTGAATACTGTCCAGCAACATTCAGCATTACAAAGCCAACCAAATGGAAAAGAGATTGTTATGAAGTTCATGACATATTTTCATTGGTTATATATTCATAAGTTGCATAAAATCAAAAGCAAGTTTAAACTTTGAAATGAAGAGAAAAAAGGCAGTATTCTACTTTTTAGTATTTAGATTCTTTAAATAGGAACTGTATTATACCCATAGCCAATATAATCTCAGAGCTAGTGTTAAACATGTAAATACAGGTTGATAAATATTGAATATTATAAAGTTTGCATGAATCTACAAGGTTTTAAGGCCAGCACTCTCAGTGTCACTCCTGTCTGTTGAGAGCCCCACCTTGCTGGGCATGTGCTGCTACCAACTTTGTCCTCGTTTCATGTAGCTTCCTTTCATTCAGTGAATATATTTTTAATGCAACTCTTTCCTAGACTGAAGTTTAATTTTTTATCTATTTGGACTTTGATCACTTCATCCATTATTTGCTGTTTTAACTGACGTCATTTAAGTTTTATTTTTTCTCATTTTCTGCTTTGTGGGCTAAAAACTTACTATTCTCCAAAATAATCATATCCTTTTGCAGAGTAGCAATCCCAGACATTTTCTGAAGAGCCATCTGCTGCATTTCGGTGATCACATCTTTGTAGGTGACATCCTTGTTGTCATATATGATCCACTCGAATGAAGGTGCGTTTCTGCTTGCTGAATAGAAAACACACTAAGGTATGGGTGTCAAAGAAGAGCTTCTTCCTCCCAGAAGTGACAGCTCTCCTTTTGTGCTCTAGTGCAGTGACTGACAGAGGAATTAGCTGTCTTGGAGGAAGCAAGAGCTACAGCTGCCACCGCCACCACCAGGAAGCTGCATAGACAGCACCAGACAGGACGGGCACAATTTAGGCCACCACTTGCCTCTATTTTCTGGGGGCATTCGCTGGGTGTCCCTGCCTAGCTACAGGGTTCCCAGTCTTCAAGTCCTAATAGTCTTTTGGGGTTGGTAATGCAGATCCAATTGATGACCTTTGAGACATGGTGGTACTAAAAGCCTGATTGGACTGGATGTTTAGAGAACAGGAAGCAAACAAGCCTCTTACGGAGTTTGGTTCTAAATTGAAACTGAGCATTTGCCCGGAAGATAAAAAGTCCCAGGGAGTTTTTTTGGTTTTGTATTGCAGTAAGGCATATTACAGTGTGCTTGTATAGGGGAATGATATAACTGAGGGGGAAATTAATTATTCAGTAGGGAAAGGGGATACTTTCAAGAGCAAAATATCTAAGTACATCAGAGAGTTGGGATCCAGGTCAGGACTGGAGGGTTGGACTTGGGAATGGGCAAGGCCGGCTTATGTATTGTAAACGGGATCGGCAAGGTGGGGAAGGTGGGTTCCAATGTTGTTTTATTTTTTAAATGTTGAATCTTTGTTTTTTGTTGCTGGTACTCCTTAAGTGTCTGACAGTTCTTGGATTTGTGTTCAAATTATTAGGAGAGGACTATATTAATTGCAAAAGGTATTTTAAGTGTATTTCATTGGAAGGAAAGGCTGTCTGCTGGCTATCTAGGGATGTGGGTGGAATGTAGACTGGAGGTCTCACTGACTAGGGTGTTGACAGAGAAGAGTAAGCAGTCTGCCTCTCCACTATGCCTTTACAGTATGAAAGGGAGAGCGCACCACACTCATCTTCATTTTGGGCAAAATTCCCAGCATATTGTTCACTATCTTTGGATACGATATTCTCAGTTTCCGTTTTGGCCAAATTTACTACTTCTCCAAACAGAGGAAGTAGGGAGAAGAATTCTGACACACCTGATCTTCCATCAGCGAATTCTTTTCAGGCCAATGTGATGTTAACACTGCTGTGTGATAAAACCTCTCCACTTTATTCTCAGAATTGAGACTCCCCCACAAAGTCTTTACCTTGAAAACTTTTTTCTCTGTCGACATTTAGCCTCATAAACCTGCTTTATCTTGTTGTAAATGTAAAGAAGAGTTATAAGTTTGAGTAGAGACTTACTTATAAGGTTGCTGACTCACCATTTTCTCTTTTAAAATTTTACAATAGCTTTCTAGCCTTTCATTTCTTTTAACCCTTCCTCCTGAATGTATTTCAAAAGTGGTTGCTTTGATTTGTGTTTTGTTTCAGGACTCACTTCAAATTCAAAGAGTCATTTACTTTGTTTTGGTTTTTTTAGAGCATGTTATAAGAAAGTTATTACTGATATTTGACTAGACTATAAGGTATAATATAAAAATATCTTTAGTATTTTCATGAATTTTTGCAATTAAAATAAATGTGTTCTGGGTTTTGATTTTTTTAAATATATTCTGAAAAGCACAGTTGATTCTTCTTATATTTTCCCTTTTTACGTGTAGAATAATTTCTAAGAAGATTTTTCCAAATGAAGCAATTCTTTTCCTACATTTCCAACAAATGCTAAATATGGTAACTGTGCCTAGTGTCAGTAGAAGTTTTGCTTGTGTAAACTGCCAAATCAGGTCCCGTGGGTGGATTTTGACAGCTGTATAATGCCATACTGCAAATTTCTCGACAGCTGAGCACAGGAAGTAATTCCATTTGAAGATTTGAAAGTTCAGGAGAAATTTAGTTGAGTAGAAGGAAATTTCACGAATTGGAACATACATAGGATTTTGAAACTGTTTTTGTTTTTTCCTTTGAAAAGTCTCAATGACCACAAATGGTTAAGACCTCAATTTTACATTGCTAAGCATATACTGTTCTGCTTCTTTGTCTAATCTTCCAGTTTAGGGACTGAAATAATTCATGGTTTCAATAATAATTTTAAAACCTTTTATGGTCATAAATTGATTACCTAAGAAAATACTTTTTATTTTGTATATTAATGTAGAATTTAATATCTTGGAAAGAACACAAAGATAATAAATACATTTTGATGTTAGAATTAAAGCTTCCATGAATGACCCTGTTTTCAAATGAACTCTTGCAAATGAAATACTCAATTCGTTCTCTGGTACTGCTGAAATCAATTACATTGTTCTTTCATTCATTTGTTAATTATTAAGTATAAGCTATCTGTCCAGCAATAGTTTAAAAACTAGTAGTCAACCATAATAGATAAGATTTCTGCTCTAGGATTTTAGCCTACTTCAGTCTGTTGAAATAAATTTTCAAAATAATGTGTAATAGGAACTGTTACATAGGGACACTGTACAGGATTATCAAAAATCAGATAAACCCAGATTAAAATGGTAGCATTACCACTTACACACATAATAATTTTAGCTATTCAATAATACTATCTTTAAAATTAAAAAGAGATAATGCTTTTTTGTGCTTAACAAATAATAAGTATTCAATAAATTTTATCTATTATTTTAGCATTAGCATCAGCTATAATTGTCCACAGTTATATGCTACGAGAGTGCAAAAAAGGTATCCCTATGATTATCTTGGAAAGCTTCAAAAATTCAGTTTTATTTTCCTAGACTTTAAAAGAGTAATAAAAATTTTCTAACCATTCAAGGGTATAGATTTTCCAAAAGTTGAAATAGCCCAAGAAAGGTCTTAGTGGTTTTTAAGGAATTATATGTGTGTGTACGACTGGATGAAAGGGTGTCCAGCAAAAGATAGAAAAGTTAGCTTGGATTCAGATAAATGAAATAATTTATGTGACATAATCACTAATACAGGAAACTTAAGATCCCCTAATTGGAATAAGGAAGATCCTGAACTTCTACCTAGTACATTGGTCTTGAGAGACTACTGAAAATCTTGACCAACTCTGCAACTTTCCTAGATCTCTTAGCTTAAAAAGTATTATTTTAAAAAGAGATAGGGCTTAAAAAGAACAACAATAAAAAGAATTATATATCTTATAGGAAAATAATAAAATTTTGATACTCAAATTTAAAAAACAGATACAAAAACATTCCTACATCTATATCTGGGTGAGATAAACAATAGAAAGGAGAAGAAGTTTTAGGTAAGTGATCAATCCAAAGATTTGGAGGAAAGTGAGTTTCTCATCAATTTTTTTGGGGGAAGAGTATTATATAAACCTAAGCTGATGAGGTTTGGAAAAGAAAAAGAAATGTTTGGTGGCCATTTAGTAGAAACAAATGGTGATCTTTCTTTGGCATATAATTAACTTCTGAAGAGTAATATTCAACCTCGAGGGACAATGAGGCAGTTTTGAACTCCACCTTTTAGTACAGCTCGAGGCAGCTATTGGTGATGTGTCGTTTCTCAGATGTACGAGAACTTTTGTTACGCTTTAATTCATACTGAACTCTTCCAGACAAAATTAACCATGCCCCTCTAATGTTTCTGTGTTTCTTCAGAATTTCTGAGGTCTGTGTTAGCTCTCAAATGACCTTGTTTAATTTATGAGTGAATTGTGCAGAGTGGTTCACAGGCACAGGAATTTAATATTGTAATAATTGTATTAAAAGGATTTTTTATTATGTAGCTTCAGCTAAAGGCATGATTATCCACACAGTCCAGAGCAAGTGTCATTTTCAGCTGCCCTAGGAATGGGGTGTCCTGGTTACATATCTTATGGCCAGAGGGATGCTAAGCCCTGCCATACCTTCCCAATCCACCAGGTACTTAACGTTGACACTGAACAAAACTTGGCATGTCCCAGAAATACACCAGGTGCCCCACAGACCCTTTTAACAATAAGAGATAGTGAAACCACTCAGTTTATAAAGGCAGAACAGCTATCAGAGAGAAAAAAAATCATTACTTTCTTTCAGCTTAAATTTTTCTTGAAGAAAATATTTTTTTAAAAGAAACTTGTCTTTGTGCAGAGGGCCACAAACTTTGGAAATTTCTACTACCAGCACTCCAATGTGAGCTTTTTTCAGCCCATAGTTTTCTTCTTCAAATGTTGTTTTGCTATGTCACAGGCTTGTGACATATAAAATGGGTTTGTGTTCTTGTAAAATTCACAGGCTGTAGACTGTAGAGGACTACTGTAAATAAGCAGAGAATCATTTATGTCTCTGAAAGGGCAGAGTATTGCTGTAGTAGATCAGTATGCTACCTGAACCAAGGTCACACCTAATTGTGAGAAAACTGTAACTATGGGATTTTGATCTGGGCCACAGCAATTAATATATACATATATCATATATTGATCTATTGATCTATATATATTTATTATATATATCATATATATATCATGTTCTTTCACAATTTCACAAGACACAAAGTACAGAAATGTATGGGGATCACAATAATCTTTACTATACTAGCTATATAAAATACTTGTGATAGGATTTAAATGGTGCTGTCAGATGGACTACAAGAAAGGACACCAGCCTTATTTTCAGCTATTTTAAAATTTGGCCTTTACAAATCTTCCAACCCTTTCCTGAAACCTCTTGATACAAAGGTGACAACTACTATAGATGCTGATACCCTCTGCATATATATAGAAAATCTCCTTTAATAGGTTCTGTCCTCAGATGTTTATGAGGGATGTATCATGAAAACAATGAATTTGTTTTTTATAAGCACAGTTCAGAAAACTAAGTTATTTATTAAGCAGAAGAATAACTTAAGGACATAGTTAATTATCTGGAACTTTTTACTTAAATACAAGAGGCATCTATTACACAGTCAGATAATTGAAGGGACTCATGAGATTCCATAGGGTATACTCATGTAAGGTTTTAATAAAGAAAAAGAATGTGGTATAGCAAGAGAAATAAAGCAAAGACAAATATCAGAGAAGCCCTGTTGAGTTACCAGGGCCCATTCTCAACTACACAGGATGCATTCTGTCGTCCAACTATCAAGACAAACGCTTGATGCCTTGTTTTAAAGGCAATCACAGTCCTATACACAGGGAGGGGTCTCTTAGTCCCATCTGGTCACATAGCTAACATCAGCCTTCATGACCATGCTTAATAGCAGTAACCAAGAGATCATAGTGGAAACCATGTAAAAACTATGAATGTGTATATTTTCTACAAACAATGTTGACAAGCTGGTTCAGCCTGCCCTCTGATCTCTCAGACCTCACTATAGGATTATATTAATCATTATTTAGTTTGTTTCAATCACGTTTGACCAAGGTCAGCACCATGGCTTTAGGCATCCCCTGCGATCAACTCCAGGTTTCCACAGAGCAGCTGATATTAACCCTATACCTACAGGAAGGAAAACCAATATATGTGACATTTTCGTACAACAAAGGCAAAAACAAGATTTATAAAAGGAATAAAAGATTCAAAAGACAAAACCACAAGCAGTTTGGAAACAGTGAATTTTGAACATTTAGGAAGGTGGGAGATTGTAAATTATCACTTAGTAGAGGAGTCAGCCTGAGCATTTTATGCTTAATTAGGCTGACCAAGGGTACAAAAAAGAAATAATTTCAGTTGTTTACAAATTCTGCCTATAACATTGATGTACAGAGATGTTGCTGGAAATATACACCAGGTACTTTGCTAAAAGTTTTATCATAGGCTAGATCTATACCAATTTCCTTATCAGAAGTTCTTAATCAGATCTGGGGGAGAGAGAGAGAGATCGAGAGGAGAGAGGGTATATTTTACATCGCGGGATGCAGTTTTAGACAGAGCCCAGAATGTTCAAACATGGCTCCGTTTTAGACACTGACTATACCGACATGATTTTGTAATCTAAATTACATCCTTGTTGTAATAACTATGATATATTTCAGAACATCAACAAAATTAGTATAAAAAGTTGTTACAAACTGCTAATTGAATTTGTGAGGATTTTTGATGTAAAGAAATCTAGAGTTGCTATCATAAACTGTTTCCTCAGTCAACTACTATATCTTAATTTTATATCCAACATAGGTTATGAGCTTCAGCAAAGTAAATAGTTTGATTTTGAAATATCTCTCCTGTCTCTTTATTTAACATAATAGACATAAATAAGAAACATATTTTGGGTGTTTTAATACAAAATCATCACATTAATCAGTTTTAGAATCAAAAAGTCATTTGAAAATAGCCAGCACAGGAGGAATTTCACTGGGTATCTTCAAATTTCTTGCTTATTCTTGAAACATAATGATAAGCAGCTAATTGTGAAGACTGGCAAGGCTTTAAAATATAAATGCTGTTTCATTCAACCTCATTTCATTGGTTTCTCACCACTAGACATAGGAAGGAAAAAAAGTAAATGCAAGTGAATGCAGAGTTACGCCACTCTGCATAGGACAAATTCAGTCAATTGTTCTAGAATTAATTCTTCATTAAAATGTATTAATTAATGAGATCTTTCTGAAATATATTTTATATTGGCTGAAATTACTTAAGATTAGTATCAACAAAAAATTAAATTTAAAAAATACTTTATAAAAGGTTGGCCTTATAGTATTAATTCTAAAACAGAATTTTAGAAAATGGAATTTTGCTTTCCTTCAAAAATATTGTCATTATTTATTTTAAAAGAATTATGAAAAAGTAAATATGAGCTCCAGTACATGAATGATTGATATAAAATGAAAATGACCATACATACATAGTTTCTATTGACGGTATTTGCATTTGTACTGCTACCACTTACCTTCTGCAAAAGTTATTTGGCTTTTTTCCTTCTGGATAACCACCTGTAAGGTCTCCTCATGCTTTTGTTGTTAGGTATAATGAATTATAAACAAACATTCTCATGAAACACTGGTGACCCACATACAGATAATCTCTAAGAAAACACAAATCTGTCATCATAATAAGAGAAAAAGCAGAAAAAAAGCTTCACTCTAGAAAACTATATCCTGTAAAATTCCACATCTCAAAAAATAATTGACTAACTCTACCAGAAAAAGAGCAGATTTTGGTATAGATGAGGACTATATCATTAACTAATATTTCATAATCAGCAAAAGTAAGTTATAATAAATCCATTAAGTTTAAACTTAAATTACTCTCTTCTCTTTTTTTAAATGGAAATGATGTTTTGTTTTTATTTCCACATATGTTAATTTCTTTTCTTTTTCTCCTATCATCGAAGGTTAACTTTCTGTTCCTTTACTACCATTTGACTGATCAATAACTAGATACACAGTCCTCTTTGTTTTGTTTTGTTTGTTTGTTTTAGATACATATTCTTTTCCTTTCTATAAGCCCTAGTGTTGTTTGATGTTTATCTTCTTTTATTAAATGTATGTTAAAATCATGACAATAAAATGATAGAGATTCAAATTTTTTTTACTTATTTTTCCTAGAATTTTATATATTACATATATGCAATTATATATATAATATACATGTAAATCAGTGTGGGTCATAGGAGGGTTATACACCAAAACAAAACAAAAAAAGACAAATTGTAAAAACTCTTACTACTTCAGTATCAGTTTGACTGTGTCTTATGTCCTATGATCAAATCATAAAAATAATGATAATAAAATCCCTTACATAATGATACCACCAACAAATATGTCTAATTCCTCATCCTGTTGGTCAAGCCTTATCCACCTTTTGTTGTATTTAATTTTCTGGATACTCTTTGAACAATAGTAAATAAAAATCCATATAACAGTTCATCATTAAAATATTCAACAAGGAAGATCCACTATATTTAATGATTCCCAACTTCATATTTTTTCTTGCTTTGCAATTGCTATAACATTTTTAAATGTTAATTTTATTGCTTAGCATTGGTGGGATATTGAATGTTTTTTTCCTTCGAGGAAGATATATTTTAAATTTTAAGAATAAGCAATGTAAAATAATAAATGTCAAAACTGCCAGGAAATGATTCTAAAATTAGGAAAAGAAATAAAGATAATACCAGAATTGGATTTTATGTTAGAAACAACATTGTGACTAACTTGTGATCATGACTAAGATATGAAACAGAGTTTGTAGTATGGATATAAATGATATTTGTGAAAATGAAATTAGTTTTATTTCTTTAAATACCTTACTGTGCTAGATTGTGGCCAAACTCAAGAATTCTGGCTGGTGAAGTTTTTCTCTTTCTTTTTCTTTCTTAGACTAAAGTGTACTTATTATTAGGCAATTAAAAAGAAAAAACAAAGCAACTCAAGCTAACATAGTAAACATTGTGCTCTAAAGGAGTTAAGGAAATATTTTGACTTAATGTGTGAATAGAAGAAAATGTCTTTTCTTTCTGATCACTAATAATTTTTCCTTTACATTGAAAATTCTAATACCCTACACTCAATAAAATATGTTTTTTCTAAGAAGGGTATTTTATATCTCTCTACTGGTATGACAATCAGTGGCATATTTTTTAATGTTTCCTTTCATTAATCATCTTCATACTAAGGGGGACAAAAAAGCATCTGACTTTTTTGTTTTTCAAAGTAAGAGGCTACCTTCTGTGCAGGATGGGTTTCCTACAGATGTGTGAAGGAGGTTTATTAGGGAGTGCAATTGAGAACAACACCTGTGGGGTTATAAGAAAATCAGAATTGTTCAGAGAGAGAGTGAACTGTGATGCAGCTGTGACAGAGGACCAGCCAATCCTGCAGGTTCAGGAGCTGGTATGACCTCTGAGACATGCTTGACCTTTGTACATCAACATCAACAGATGCAGGCTGCTACCAAGAGAAGGGTATCCTTGGGTGTCCTTCAATCAGGGCAATTCCTGGGGAGGAATTTAACTGTGAGTCTTCAACAGCCAATATGATTTTAGGATAAATTCATTTTTATATAATATATACTTTACTCAAGTGTTTTCTCAGAGTCTGGTCCCAGGATAGGTGTGGGGGATATAGAGATAAGTCAGACATGGTGATGTTTACTCTCAAGGGAAGATACCATAAGAGGGGATGATAAGCCTCTGAGCAAGGAAGTGCAATAGAAAAAATAGATCTAGGACCTCCCTGGCAGTCCAGTGGTTGGTTCCCCATGCTTCCACTGCAGGGGGCGTGGGTTCAATCACTGGTCAGGGAAGATCCCGCATGCTCCTCAGAGAGACCAAAAAAAAAAAAAAGACCTAAATCAGTGACTTCAACCAGGGGTAGTGTTGTCACTTGGGTGTAGTTAGCAAGATCTGGAGACACTTTTGGTTGCCAGAACTTGGTGGGATGCTACAGGCATGCTAGAGAGTAGAGGCCAGGGATGGTGCTAACCATCTTACAATGCACAGGACAGTCCTCCCAAACAAGCTTTATCTGGTCCAAAATGTCAATAGTGCCAGGGTTGAGTAACCCTGACTTAGATGCTTTGACAGAAATATATATTGGATGCAGTGGGACAAAGTAATGGATATAGAAATATTAAGGAATTTTTCAGGAAGTGACTTGTGGAAGAGGTGATGGGAAGGTGTTCATTGTGTAGGAAAGGTGAGGGATAGAACTCCAGGTATCTATACTGTAAAGACAAAGATGCATAAAATAGACAATGTGGCTAGAACATCAAAAGTAACTCAAACTAATGTTGGAGACACAGTCAGGGCAAGAGAAAAGGGTTTAAATATCATTCTAAGTGTTAAGCAAAGTCATTGGTTGGCTTAAAGAAACTGGCATGTGCCCATTAGTCTATCCTCACCACACATACAGTAGGTGCATTCCTTTGCACTTATTGTCAGTTCTCTTACCTCATTCACCCCCTACCTTGTTCCTAGATAGGCATTTGATATCTCTGCTCCTGAAGTAGGCGTTGGCATGATCTCTCTTTCAGATCTCCTCAGACCTGCCATTGATAGAAGAGGAAACAAAATAATTGATAGGTCAGAGAAATTAAATGTAAGAGAAATTAACCAGTTATTTGTAGGATGGTGTTATAATTATCTTATGCTACCAGAGGCAGCGTGTTGGGGGAGGGAGAATTGGATGAAGGTGGTCAAAAGTACAAACTTCCAGTTATAAGGTAAATAAGTCCTTGGGATGTAATGTACAACATGATAAATATAATGAACACTGCTGCGTGTGTGTGTGTGTGTGTGTGTGTGTGTGTGTGTGTGTGTGTGTGTGTGTTTAACATCTTTATTGGAATATAATTGCTTTACAATGGTGTGTTAGTTTCTGTTTTATAACAAAGTGAATCAGGTATACATATACATATATCCCCGTATCTCCTCCCTCTTGAGTTTCCCTCCCATCCTCCCTATCCCACCCCTCTAGGTGGTCAGAAAGCACTGAGCTGATCTCCCTGTGCTATGCAGTTGCTTCCCACTAGCTATTTTACATTTGGTAGTGTATATATGTCCATGCCACTCTCTCACTTTGTCTCAGCTTACCCTTCCCCCTCCTTGTGTCCTCAAGTCCACTCTATATGTCTGCATCTTTATTCCTGTCCTGCCCCTAGGTTCTTCAGAACCTTTTTTTTTAGATTCCATATACATGTGTTAGCACACAGTATTTGTTTTTCTCTTTCTGACTTACTTCACTCTGTATAACAGTCTCTATGTCCATCCACCTCACTACAAATAACTCAATTTCGTTTCTTTTTATGGCTGAGTAATATTCCATTGTATATGACATAAATCACAGCAAGATCCTTTGTGACCCACCTCCTAGAGAAATGCAAATAAAAACAAAAATAAACAAATGGGACCTAATGAAACTTAAAAGCTTTTGCACAGCAAAGGAAAACATAAACAAGATGAAAAGACAACCCTTAGAATGGGAGAAAATATTTGCAAATTAAGCAACTGACAAAGGATTAATCTCCAAAATTTACAAGCAGCTCATGCAGCTCAATATCAAGAAAACAAACAACCCAATCCAAAAATGGACAGAAGACCTAAATAGACATTTCTCCAAAGAAGATATACAGAATGCCAACAAACACATGAAAGGATGCTCAACATCACTAATCATTAGAGAAATGCAAATCAAAACTACAGTGAGGTATCATCTCACACGAGTCAGAATGGCCATCATCAAAAAATCTACAAACAATAAATGCTGGAGAGAGTGAGGAGAAAAGCGAATCTTCTTGCACTGTTGGTGGGAATGTAAATTGATACAGCCACTATGAAGAACAGTATGGAGGTTACTTAAAAAACTAAAAATAGAACTAGCATATGACCCAGCAATCCCACTACTGGGCATATACCTTGAGAAAACGATAATTCAAAAAGAGTCATGTACCAAAATGTTCATTGCAGCTCTATTTACAATAGTCAGGACATGGAAGCAACCTAAGTGTCCATCAACAGATGAATGGATAAAGAAGATGTGCCTCTGTGTGTTATATATGAAAGGTGTTAAGAGAGGAAATCCTAAGAGTTCTCATCCCATGGAAAAACAAAATTGGTATGGGGACACACGTCTTGACAAACTAGTTTCTCTCCTCATCCCTCTTATGCTTTTATTCTCTTTGCTATTTGAAGTTGCACATGATATTTTTTTGGGGGGGGGTATCTCACTTAAATAAATCAGTGAGATGAAGTGTTACTCTTTTAAATGAACTATCATCATCCCTCTGAAGGAGAATGTGTTGCTTCATTATCAACAGTAAAATATCTTAAAATGGTATTGTTCTTTGACATGGAGGTCAACTTCTGAATTTCCATCAGGAAATTGAAGAGAGGTCCGGATCTAATGTAGTACTGCAATTCATTCCATTGATTTGTGTGTCAGATTTTTTGAAATATTTACAAATTAGTACAACCTTCTGACAACAAATATCACCCTCTTAAAAATCTACATGCCCTAGGCCACTATAAAAACTGCATAGACCTTGGATAAACAAGGTCCTACTCTATGGCACAGGGAACTATATTCAATGTCCTGTGATAAACCATAATGGAAAAGAATATGAAAAAGAACCTATATATGTATAACTGAATCACTTTGCCGTACAGCCAAAATTAACACAACATTGTAAATCAACTAAACTTCAATAAAATAAATTAAACAAAAACTTTGTAGACTATAATCAATCTTACTTTTAGAGATCCTACTCTACATCAAATATATTCAACAATATATCAAATATATTATAATACAACCATGTTTACTTTAATGATAATATTTCTGCTATAAATATTTGAATAATCTTAAGATGTTACTAGTAAACTGGCTTGCCTGTGTGGAATGCAACTATTATGCCTACTTAAAATTTCTTATGAAGTAAGAAACTTTCTGCAATAAAGTGTGTCTACACGGTGAAATTTTAGCAATATTAAATGTAGTCATTTTATTAAATTAACAATGTTACCTTTAAGGTAATTATTAATTTTGATTTTGTTGCTTTAAACATTTTTTTTAACTAAGTCATTATTCCCTTTTTGACTCAAGTATTTTCACAGACCCTTAAAAATCTTATGGGAATTAGGTGCCTATATATGTGAGGTGACCATAAAATTTCATATATAAAATGGCCACATACATACCCTTTGCTATGAAAAGTCAACCTATAAAAATTTATACTAAATAATTGATAAAAATAAGTATAATAATTTGTCTATAAATATAATTATTGTAGAATATTCATTGTTTATAATAGCAAAAATAATATTTTAATGAGATGAGCTTAATGCATATAGTACATATTTACAATAGAATAACATGTAGATGTTGAATGTGACTGTTGTAGAATTTGTGGAATAATAATGGAAAAATAGTATGTTAAAATTTTAAACACAATTTATAAAATGGTATCCACACCCTGAATCCTTTTATAACATATGCATAAATATAACATCTGAAGAATAAGTACTGACATGTATAAAAAGAGTGTTCTCTTCTAGTCAGAGATTTTGTGACTTTCTTTTTCTTCACTTTTATTATCCTTGTTTTCTACTTTTCCTATGAGAGTGCATTACTTTTTTTTTTTTAACAGTCATTCAGTAAATATTTATTCAACATATGTGTTGCACTATGCCAGTCCCCAAGAGGGATACAGACATACTCTCAACTTATTTATGGTTAAGTGAGGAGTCAGACATGTACATGCAGCAATGTAATAGGGCCTTTTGATGAGGCTGAGCATGAGCTGAGTGCTATGAGTGTATGTATGAAAAATGAAAACAATCATAGTTAAAATTGGTAAAACATATACAGGAAGGTATTAAATTGATATAAAAAATAGCCCAATAGCTATTCCATGGCTTCTAAAGCTAGTATTGTATAGTATTAGTAAGCTTAGTATTTGTACCTTGATACTTATGTTATTTTTTTAATAAAATATTTTTCAAATTACAAAAAAGCACCCAACGACTAGCCACTGAATAAAAAATTATAATTAAAGATAAATAATAAACTAGAAAACTACAAACAAGTATACTGTGTTTCATTTACATGTTCTAATAATTTTACCAAGCTATCAGACTGCATACGCTACATAAAAGTTTTCTTTCCTTGTAAATTTGAAAAAATAACTACATTACAAAATTGCTATTTATTGATTACTTACTCATTCAATTTTTTGTCTTGTCATCATCTAATTAAAACTGTTCATGACTTTAGTTTATGAATGTCTGTTCCTCATGGAAAAGTTCACACTTTCCTTCAGGAATGTGATACAAATAAGATTCTACAAACGAACTATACAACAATTATTATTTATTGATTTCTTCTTTAGTAATTTACCAAGGCAGGAGCTGTGGGAGTGGTCTGCATATTGGGAAGAAAATTTTATCATTGACATTATTTAGAATTGATAAATATGGTGATAATAAAAAGCAAACTGAAATCAGCAGGTTTATGATTGCTTTTAAATGGTCTACAGACTATGCTTCCCTCCCACCCTACAATGGCTGCTCATTGTTTGGAGCCCTCTTACCTCCTTTAGTATGCTGCTGTGCTACTACAAAACACGTATGGATTTCAAAATCCATGAGTAAAAATGTTACAGGTTAATTATGTATTGATACATAAGCTTGTAAGCTTTCTTGGGAAACTAAATTAGACACCTGTAGAAATAATTAACTCAAGGACTAATTTAATAATTTGTGAATTAAGATGTATGATGAAAATACTAATTTAGCTTTAGAATCCTACTAGTCTGAGAGAATTCTGCCATTCAACAAGTATTTGTTGGGCATTCACTTTGTTAGTTTAGAAATACAAGTATCAATATGCTAGCCACGGCCACTGCTCTCAAAGAACCTCATACAGTGAGATAAACAGATTACAGGTGGGAATTTCCACGAGTTTTGAGTGCTATTTATGAGAAAGATTTGGTGTCACAGTTGTGACATGAGGATAATGAGGATAATGTCAAAGAAAAAGAAGGACTGAATTTAAGCTTTGGAGAGAATGACTAACTTCATGATATAAATATAAGCGATGATACTCAATGGTGAATAATCCAAAGTTTTCTTATTCATTGCTGAAAAATGTATTTTTATTGATGTGTAGCATGAGTGTGCACAATGAATTCCTGCCACAAAATAATTTAAATAATGAGATCATGGAAAATTTGAAGTATTTAATTTCCTGAATTATATTCCATATGTAAAAATGCTAGTTTCTTTCTCATTTCTGGGAATAGCTCTTTGTTAAACAGATACAACATAACAATCTGAGCATTCATTTTGTTGATTTGTATTCTCATTGTCTTTATGGTTCACACTTCCCTGAGGCCACAAAATGTTTTTGTTTGAAAATATTTCCTTTCCATTTTCTGCCTAATAAAGGTAAATAGTGATAGTGCTAAGGACTTAATCAGAACAGGTGACTTAAAAAAACATTAGAGCAAGCTTTGCAATTTAGATGGTCTGAATGTTGATTCAGGGGAATGATCTCTTTCTTAGGTGGGACAAAAATAAAATTGACAAGTTCACTGTAATGGCTTATTAGTTGAAAGCAATTTTAGCAGACCATTTAAAAAAATAGAATCATCTGTTATAAACAAAAAAATTAAGTGAAACAACTACTGGACGTAAAAAGCACCTACCAAATGTTCTCTTTCGCTGCGCCACGTGGCATGATGGAAGTTTACAATTTTTTAAACTTACTCTTGTAACTACCAGGCATGTATTCCACATTTTCAAATCTCGATTAATTTTAGGTTTGAATTCAGATGCATATCACTAGGATGATACCTATCCAAACAAGGAAAAATATGACATGTTTTGAAAGCCACTGTGTTTGGAAAAAGCCTTCCACGTGTACACAAACACACATATACAGTGTCCCATTTATTTTCTCACTGTTTCTGTGGGTCAGTTGAGTTCCTCCTCAAACTCATATATTTAATATGGAACGCCCAGTACGTCAGAATGTGACTGTATTTGGAGATAGGGTTTTTTTTAAGAGTAAGTTAAAATGAGGTTATTAGTGTGGGCCCTAATCCAATATGCCTGGTGTCCTGATAAGAAGGGGAGATTAGGACAGAGACACACACAGAGAAAAGACCATGTGAAGACAGAGGGAGAAGACAGCCAACTACATGAAAAGAAAGAGGCCTCAGAAGAAACCAAACCTTGATCTCAGACGTCTACCTTCCAGAATTGTAAGAAAATAAATTTTTGTTGTTTAAGCCACCTAGTCTGTGGTATTTGTCATAGCAGCCCTAGCAAACTAATATAGCATGCAATTAAAAATTGTGACACAAATAAAGCTTATGACAAATGGAACAGAATAGTATAGGGAAAGAATGATTTTATTCCGAATATATTTTAAAAATATATCTTTATCCTATGCTACTCAAAGCACTCTAAGTACTATAACTAATATACACAACACTTGTTAGAATGTGACATAATTTTGTAAAAGAAAAAATTAAATATAATAATGAATATGCCACTCTACAATTGATTTGTTCCCTATATAGTACAAACTCAGATATTGGTCACTCATATTATAGTCTGAGTGAATTTGATATTCATTTATACAAGATGAAAAATGCAGAATAACTAGGCAAAAATAAATAATGATAATAATCTTAATAGTGGGAGAAATTGTATATTGCATTTTTCCCATAGACCCTTTTCTGCCTATTTATTCTTAATTTTTAACTCTTACCTTATCTCCTTATTAAAAAATCTCAGTCCCTTTCTTTCCTCTAAACAACTGACCATGTATCTTCATTCACAGACAAAATTGAAGAAATTAAAAGAGAATTTAAATATTTTCCCATCACAATAAACTATTTGTATCTGTGTGCACATATTTCTTCTCTACTCCAGTTCCTATGAATGAACTATGCTTGCTTCTAAAAAAATTTTTCTACCTGTTTACTATAGCCTATCTAATCCCTTCAATATGACACCGATATATTTTAGCAAGTTTCTCTTTCACTTCTGTAACATCAGTTTTCTGCTGTATGAGATCATTCCCATCAGAGTACAAACATGCTGTAAATTCTCACCTTAAAAAACCCTCCCTTGATCCTAATACCTCTCCACCACATACTTCTCCTAAATATCTGCATAGAGCTTTTCCATACACAGACCTTCCACCTAGCTCCCACTATCTCCTAAACCCATTATCACTACGCTTTTATGCCCAATAAGGCAACAGCTCATTTTTGTATGGACTATCCACATTTATTCCTTAAACAAGCACTTATCCAGCATTCATTACTTACAAGAAAAGATTGTGGACAATAAGGATACAGCAATGAATTAAACAGACCAAGCCCCTGTCCTCCATGAGATGGGTAGTAGCTTTTTTATTGTTATGAATAGAAATCAGATAGCAGGAAAAATGAGGGCTATAGAGCTTGCACCCGGGACCTTGTGAGAAATGCAGAACATCAGTCCCCATGCCAGTCCTACAGAATCAGAATGTGCGTTTTGCCAAGATCCCCAGGTGATGCAAATACACATTAAAGTTTAAGAAGCCCTGGAAAACAGAAGACACCTATTGGGAAAATGTATAAGAGACATCTTTAATAATTTAAAGGTCAGTATTTATCACTTATTTTAATCCATGATTGTCTCAATGCTGTCTTTGCTTAGTGTTATTTCTATGGTTTACATTATAAATTCCTCTATTACTTAAGATTTCATTTAGTTGCAAGAATCAGAAAACCCAGTCCCACAGAAGTAAAAAGTTATTGCCATTCTTTCAGCTGCTCAACAGCATTACTACTGATATTTCTCTGATTATCTTAAATATTCAGCAATGTTGCAAGATGGTTTTTTGCCTTTAAGCTAGAAAAGAGAGAAGGAATATACCAGGCATGGCTTTGTTTTAATCAAAAAAAGTAGAATCTTTCCCCAAAGCACCTCCATCCCAAAACTTATCTGCTTATTTATTGTGTGCTAAAGCTGGGTAATTTGCCCAAAACTAGCTGCAAGGGAGACTAGGAAACTGAGTATATGGCTCTCTAGGTAATATAGAAGTAAGTAGTAAGAGACGTGTTTAGAAATGTTTTTAGAGTAGAAAAGCAGCAGTGTCTGCAACAATATTATAGATAAATCCACTGTGTTTTCAAACCTTAAATAGATAGAAATAATTATCCTCTACTACAAATATCACCACCATGTCTAATATCTCCATGCTCCTTCAGAAGCACCACTGTCGATTCTCTCTTAGTGAAGAATCTCAGGAACAACTCAGTATCTCCCTAATGGATCTGGTGGTTTAGGTGATTCCTGGGAGTTACGTCATATGCTAGGGACACAAATTCCATATAAACAATATGTTCTTCACATTTAAAGTGAAAATAAGGAAACACTTTTGTGGTAAACAGGTTCTCCCTTCCTGTCTTTGAAAAAGCTTGCTGACATGTTTTGAGGTACCTAGGAAGAGATCCACATGGTAAAGTAATGAGAGAAACCTCCAGCTGATAGCCAGAAGAAAGTGAGGTCCTCATCTGGACAGCCTGCAAGGCCAACAATTGGACTGCAGCCTTGCAGAAGACCCAGCCATGCTATGCCTGGGCTTCAGCCTATAACACATATTTAAGGATTATAAGGCACTGTTTGGTGTTGTACAAACTACAAAGCTACGAAGATACTAAAGACTTAGCACATGAACAAGGAGTGTTTTTATAAAAAGGGATAAATGGAACAGGTAAAATCCAAGTATAGTATGGTTCTCCTTCAATAAATAATCTACTCTTCTGGTGTTGTAAAAGAGTACAAGTGAATATTGCTATTGTTAATGAATAGATAAACATCTGTGTCCCCCAAATAAGTGGTCAAATAAACACAAAATAAGTATTAATGTGGCTCTTTCAATACAACTTTTTCAATATATCTATATCAGCATAATTCCTTATAGTGATTGTCTCTGGTCATTGTACTCTGTGCTTAAAATGTCAACAGAAAATGGGTAATTAGAGGAAATATCTGTGTATTGAGAATTTCCATTTCACTTACAATAAGTTTAAACCCAACAGTGGTAACTATAACCAAATCCAAAACAAACATAATAGTTGAATTTGAGAATAGCAGTGAGTAAGTCACAAAGGCTAACTTCCACTGAAAGATTTTATAATGTTAAGTTTGTTCTACATGGTAAATGTATGATTCTGAAAGGTTTCAGATCAGCATAGAGAATAATCTCCATTTGGAAAGAATATAGGAATTGAATGGGGAACCACAATGGTGGGAGTATTTGGCATTTTTCAAATATAGTACATGTACACTAGTAGATGGCTTTCCCAAGTCTTCACTGACATTCAGACAGGAAGTAGTGGATTTAAATCACAAAAAGAGAAGTTGGAGATTAAAAATTCTTATTGACTTTCATGGTTATGAAACGGAATACTATCCTTTCCTGCAAATTATTTATAAAAATAATTTCAGTATTCAAGTGTTTTCAGTACAGAGTAGCCAAAATACCAAATGAACTTGGTCTTTTATCTTTATCTCCATATTCATTAGCAAAACTAATGAAAACTAATCCAGCTAAATGCTCTCAGTCTTAAAGATACCTTTGGCTTAATACATATTTATTTAACTACAATTAATCAAAATATATTGATCATATACAAACAGTATGCTTGACATTTAGGAAGTCAAGGTTTGCATACTTGGAAGAGAGAAATCTGAGGGTAGGAAATCATGTTATTTATGGGATGAGACACCTTCAGATAAGCTAGAAACTTCAAAATGAGCCTAAATAAAATGATGCATGTGAGTAGAGAAGAGGAAAAAAACTAACATGGGAGGAAAAGTTACAAAAGATAGTCAAGGTATAATAAGCAGATTCTTCTTCCTGAGCTAGAGAAGGTACCTGGTGAAAATATGAGATGTACAAAGGTTGAGAAAGAACAGCCTTTATTGATGTTCTAACTTCTTATCTGAAAAAAATGTCCATTTTTTAAATAGACATGTTAGGAGAGTGGATAAGTGTCCATGTTAGTAACCGTAATAATAACAAAAAAGAAATACATTGCAAAATGTATACAAGTTGAGGTAAATTTAAATTAAAATTTTACATGTGTATTTCTAATAGCCCAATATTTCTACTTGCCAGCTTTACATTAGGGAAGCACTCAACAAGTGCAAGAAAACATACACAAGAATGTGCAGGGCAGCAGGATTTGCAACAGCAAAAATAACATAAATACCTAATGCCCGCCAGTAGGAATACAGATAAGCTTTGGTTAATCCATACTTTGGAATACTATGCGAATTTGTGTAGCTCTATGTATACTACTATGAAAACATTACTAAGATGTACTGTTAAATTTAAAAAATCATAATAAAAATACAAAGAATTACCCAACTATTTATTAAGCACTGATTATATGTTATTCACTATTTGGTTGTTTATTTCTCGACCATAGGAGCATTTTAAGGATTTTTAAACCAGAAAGAACTTATCATACTAATATTTGGGCTTAAAACCATACAGAAAATTCTTCTCAGCTTAGGCTTTTTCTTATTTTTTATATTTCTTTACTTTCTGACTTTTCATTATACTCTTTGTGTGGCTGGGATGATGAAAATTCCTGGAGTCCTTTTCTCCATCTGAAGTACCTTTCATGCCCTATTCAGTAGAAATGATCTGCCAAAAACATAGATAAAGAGATACATCTTTAATCTTACAAGCTGTCTCCTTGCAAAGGATCAGCAAAATGATTTTTCTTTTAACAGTTGTCAGCATGCTTGACATCTGTCACAAAGGCTTAGGCTCTATTTTTATTTTTCCTATTGAAATCATGCTCTGACACCTGCCCCTTTGATACTTTTAGACTGATGCCATGAAGAACTGAGTGTTTTTCAGTCAAAGAACCCACCATATTTCCTTTCTTTTTCATTTGGTTCAAAAATAAGATTAAAAATAAAACTTATTTTCAATAGGATAGATATGTAGAAATATCCAAATTAAATAAAAATACATCGTTATCCTATGAACAACGACATTTCCTTTAAAAAGATATAGCTGATCTTAACATATTCAGTCTTTTCAAAAAGTTTTAAATAACATATACAAAATTATCCTCTATATTTATCAGAACACCATTAGTGGTATTTAGCATAAAAAAAAGGCATGTATGTGTCAGTTGTTTCTCAGTAAAACCTAATGACAAATGCTATAGTAACCATATACACAGATGTAACAAAAGTGCTAGTATGTTTATGAATTTTAAAGTGGTACTTTGTACTATTTGAAAAAAAGTTATTGTTTTATGTGGCAGGACGTGTAAAGAATTTGGGTGTTTGCATGAGGAAAAGTAAGACAGTATTAAAGGTCAAAGACATTAGCCTCATCTTCTCTTTACAAAATTGCCAAAAAAATATCCCCTAGTAAAGGAATCATTACATATGAGGCTGCTATTTTGCCCTAAAAATAACAAAATAATGTGTTGGATAGGGACATCAGAAAAGTGATAGAGTAAGCAACTCTAAACATTCATCTTCCACAAATATATATATATATATGGCAAAATCTGTCAGAATCCTGTCAGAACTCTAAAAAACAAAGATTTACAGCAACACAGCAAACACTGAATCAAGAAAAAAGCAACTTGAAAAGAGTAAGAAAGTTGTGGATGTTTTCATTTTCACTTGCTCCACCCGATTCCCAGTGTGATAGCTGTCTTGAAATGGCAACAGACTGTGTTCCTAGTGTGGAACACGGATCCCTGGTTTTGGAGGGAGCATAAGATCTTATTTACAAATTACTGTAAATGTTTATAATAACCTGTCTGAGAGCTACCTGAAGGACTAATACAGGCACTCAACTTTGTTTTGCCTAACTTAGAACTCAGGCCAGAGTTGGCAGGCCTTGCTTAACAAATGCTGGCAGGCAAACTTACAACCTACAGATGTTTAGGAATAACATATACACTAGACAAACTAAAGCCTGGGAGGAAAAGCTGGGGGAGATTCTTAGAGAAATCAGGATATTCAAAACAATTGAGTATTCAGGGACATTTAGAAAGCCACATGCATGCACAGGGCAATATATATGCTCAGAAAACAACTGAGAAGAACATAAGTTTTACTCTGGGCTGATGCTTAGGCTCAAACCTACATAAACAATGAAGGAATGTACTAGAATAGAGCTAATCTGCAAAGACTGGGAGATGAGTTTGTTTATTATTGTTTTATTTTCATTTTTTTTGATATTTTTATTGCCGTTTTTAGGTTTTGTTTTGTTTCTTTTTAGCTCTTTCCTGTCAAGGAAATATCTGTGAAAACATTAGCTAAACCATGAATTAAGGAACAGACTTCAATGACTACACATGACAAGAAGTACTGTCTTCGCAAAAAATAGTTCTTAAAAGTTACTATACAAATGGACTAAAACAGCTTTTTAACATTCAAAAAATCCTCAATCTTGAGAATGCGGAACTTTATTTCCAGTATTACCACATTATAATATTTCAATGTACATTTTTCAACAATAAAAAAATCATAAGGCATAGAGTCAAGGAAATATGGCCCATTCATAGAAATGAAATAAATTGATAAAAATCATCCACGAGGAAGCAAACTTCAGATTTATTTTAAAAATCCCTTTAAAACAACTATCTTAATTGTGTTTAAAGGACTAAAGGAAAGCCAAGACAAAGATCTAATAAAATCAGGAAAATGATGTACGAACAAAATGAGAATATCAATAAAAGGATAGAAATTATAAAAAGAAACCAAACAGAAATTCTGGAGCTGAATAGTACAATAACTGAAATGAAAACTTTAGAAGATGGGCTCACATCAGATTTGAACAGGCAGAAGAAATAATCAGTAAACTTGAAGATAGGACAATCTGATTTTTTGAGTCTGAGGAGAAGAAAGAAAAAATAATAAGAAAAAGGAAACAGTCTAAGTGACCTGTGAGACACCAATAAGCAGAACAACATATCCATTATGGAAGCCCTGGACGAAAAACAGAGAGAGAAGAGACATGAACAATATTTGAAAAAACATTTGCCAAACATGTCCCACATTTGATGAAATACATAAATCTAGAAATATAAGAAGATCAATGAACTCCAAGTAGGATAAAGTCAGAGATCTATACCTGAACAAATTATAAGCAATTGGTTAAAAGCCATAACAAAGAGAGAATCTTGAAAGAAGGTGAAGAGAAGCAGCTCATACTGTACAGAAAAAATTAACAGCCAATTTCTTATCAGAAACCATGGAGGCCAGAAGGCTGTAGGATAATACATTTAAAAGTACTGAAAGAAAAACTATCAACTAATAATTCTACATCTGGCAAAACTGTCTTTCATAAATTAGGGATACATTTTTGACATTCCCAGACAAACAAAAGCTGAAGTAGTTCATTTCCATTTAGACAAGAACTCTGAAAGGAATCCTTCCAGATAAAATAAAATGACACTAGACAGTAACTTGAAGTTGTATAAAGAAATAAAGTTCTCTGGTAAAGGCAAATACATGGTCAAATATAAAAGTCAGTATTGTTATAATTTTGGTTTGTAACTGCATTTTTATTTCTTACACGATTTAAAAAAGCAAATGTATAAATATAATTATAAGTTAATGCTATTTGGGCATAAAATATAAAAATGTAATTTGTGACAACAATAAGGTGAGGGTGATGAAGCTGTAGAGGAGTAGTGTCTGTATGTGATTGTAATTAAGTCTGTATACACAAAATTAGACTGTTATAAATTTAAGATGTTAAATGTAATCCTCATGGTAATGATAAAGAAAACACCTAAAGAATATACACAAAAGGAAATGAGACGGAAATCAAAATGATTCACTATATATAAGTTAACTAAACACAGAGAATACAGTAATGGAGGGAATGAGGGATAAAAATATATAAAGCATACAGAAACAAACAGCAAAGTGGAGAACATAAGTCCTTCATCATCAGAAATTACTTTCAGTGTAAATGCTTTAAACTCTCCAATCAAAAGGCAAAGATTGGCAGAATGTATTAGAAAAATAAGAGATAACTATATGCTTTCTACAAGAGACTCACTTTAGATCGAAGATAAAAACAGTTTGAAAGTGAAAAAATGAAAAAATATATTCCATGCAAATAGTAACCAAAAGATAGCTGGTTTTATTAATATTAAACTTTAAGACAAAAACTGCTACAAGAGTAAGACATTATATATTAATAAAATGTTCAATTCCTTAAGAAGATATAATCATTATAAATATATATTCACCAATCTACAGAGTCCCAAAAATATGAAACAAACATTGACAGAATTAAAGGGTAGAATAGACTTTGATAACCCACTTTCACATGATATGATTCCATATGTAGAAAATCTTAAAGAATACACAAGAGAGCTACCAGAACTAATAAATGAATTCAGTAATTGAAGGATACAAGATTAACACACGTAAATCAGATGTGTTTCTAGTCACCAGGAATGAAGAATCCAAAAAGTACACTGAGAAAGCAATTTCACTTACAATAGCATCTAAGAGAATAAAGTACCTAGGAATAAATTTAACCAAAGAGGTAAAAGACTTGTACACTGAAACACTGCAGACAACAAAACTAGACACATTGCTGAAAATCTAATGGAAAGACATTCCATTTTCAGGGATTGGAAGACTTAAGATTGTTAAGATGTCAATGCCATCCAAAGATTCAGCCCATCCCTTTCAAAATTCAAACATAATATTCTTGCAGAGATGTATCCTCAAATTTATACAGAATTTCAGGGGGCCCCAAATAAGTGAAATAATCCTGAGAGGAAAATTTTGGGCACTCACTCTCCCTGATTTCAAAACTTACTATAAAACTACAGTAATTGAAAAAATTTGGTACTGATCTTGGATAGACATATAGATTGACTGAATAGAATTGAGAGTCTGGAAGTAAACTCATACCTCCATGGCTAACTGATTTTTGACATGGGTGTCTAATCCATTCAATAGGGAAACAGTCTCTTCAACAGATGGTGCTGGAACAACTGGATAGTCCCATGAAAAAGAATGAAGTTTGACTCCTACCTCACATTATTTACAAAAATTAACTCAAAATGGATCAATGACCTAAATTTAAGGGCTAAAACCATTAAACTCATAGAGAAGAACATAGGGTTTACTCATCACGATCTTGGATTTTGCAATGGATTCTTAGATGTTACACTAGAAGCATGAGAAACACAAGAAAAAATAAAGTGGATTTCATCAAAATTAAAATTTATGCATGAGAGGACATGATCAAGAGAGTGAAAAGACAACCTACGGAATGGGATAAAATATTTGTAAGTCATATTTCCTATGAGAGTCTAATATCCAGGATATATAAAAAAAATTCCTATGAAACAACAAAAAGGCAAACAATCCAAATAAAAAGTGGTCAACAGGCTTACATAGATATTTCTCCAAAGAAGATCTACAAATAGTCAATAAGCACATGAACAGACATCAACATCATTAGTCATTAGGGAAATGCAGATCAAAATCACAGTGAGATAACATTTTACATTTATTAGGATAGCTATAAAATTTTAAATGTAAATAACATGTGTTGGCAAAAATGTGGAGAAACTGGAATGTTTGTGCAGTGCTAGTGGGAATGAAAAATGTTACAACCGCTTTGGAAAACAGTTTGGCTGTTCTTCAAAAAGCTAACGACAGAATTACCATATGCCCCAGCAGTTGTAGTCCTACATATATAACCAAAATTATTCCAACAGGACTCAAACAGATACTTGTAAGTGAATGTTCATTGCAGCATTATTCAAAGTAACCAAAAGATGGAAATAACCCAAATGTCCATCAACAAGTGTATGGATAAACAAAATGTGGTATATACATACAATGTAATATTATTTAGCCATAAAAATAATGAAGTTCCAATACATGCACAATGGGGATGAACCTCAAAAACATACTAAGTGAAATAAGGCAAGCACAAAGGACAAATATTGTATGATTCCACTTATACAAAATATCTAGAATAGATAAATTAATAGAAACAGAAAGTAGCTTAGAGGTTGCCAGGGTCTGGGAGGAGGGAGAAAAAAGGAATTATTACTTAATAATTACAGAGATTTTGTTTCGGGTGATGAAAGACCTGTGGAAATAGACTGTAGTAGTTGTTTCACAATAGCATGACTGTAATTATGCCATTGAATTGTACACTTAAAGTGGTTAAATGGCAAATTTTATATCGTACACATTTTAGCACAATAAAAATGTATTGAAAGACCTACCAAAAATTATATCATGATTTGTTTTTTATTTTACTTTTTTAAGTTATCTACACAGAATTGATTTTTTTCTTTTGGTGAACAGTTTTGTGTAATTTTCTATTACTGTGTAACAAATTACTACACACTTTGTGGCTTAAAAATTACACACATTTATTATCTCACAGTTTCTTTGTATCTCTTTTCAAGGTCTTACATGGCTGCACTCAAGGTGTTGGCCAGTGCTGGGGACTTATCTGAAGACTCAAGTGGGGAAATATCCACTTTCAAGCTTATGTGGCTGTTGGCAGAATTTCAGTTCCTGCAGGTGTATTGCACTGGGCCTTAGTTCCTAGCTGGTTATTGCCCAGAGACTACCCTCATTTTATTGCCACATGGCTCTCACCAACACATCAACTTAATTCAAAATGCAGCAAGGGAGAGAACATGCTATCAGAACGGAGTTGTGATCCTATATAACCTAACCATGCAAGTGACATCCCACATATTTGCTGTATGCTATTAATTAGAAGCAACTTACTAGGCCACTCCCCATTCAAGGAAAAAGGATTACACAAGGGTGTAATTACCTGGGAGCTGAGAGCATTGGAAACCATCTTATCAATTGCTTGCCATCAGTTCTACAAAATTTAACAAGTATAGATTTGTGTAACTACTACAACAAATGATACAGAGACATTCCATCATCTCCCCCAAATTTCTGCATGTTCTCTTTTAATAGTCACAACCAGCACCATACTTAATCACTGATAACTACTGATCTGTCATCTATTATTAGAGTTTAGTCTTTTAAAAACGTCAAAATATATATGGAATCATACAGTGCATAACTTTTTGAGACAGGCTTCAATAATTCACATAATGCCTTTGAAATTCATCCAAAGTAGTGAATGTGTAAATAGTTTGTTCCTTTTACTTGCTGAGTAGTATTCCATTGCATGGATATAACAATATTTGTTAATCCATTCACCCACTGAAGCATGTATGGACAGTTTCCAGTTTTTGACTATCATGTATAAATGTGATATGAACATTTGTGTAAAGGTGTTTGTGTGATATAAATTCTCATTTTTCAAACTTTTTTATTTTTTTGGTTCAGCCATATGAATTGCTTTGGACAACTGATGTTAACAGACACCAAATGAACACAAACTTGAACTGTGCTCACTCATTTGGGCTATATATTTTATGCTCCTGCATTTAAACAAAAAGAAGAACATGTCTCAGACAGTTCCTGGTCAAAGGAGGATGGGAGATTGTTGGAGCAGACCTGAACTTAACTTTCAGATTGTAGACAAATCTACCCTAAGTCATCCAAAACCCTGACTACCCAATCAGTTGACAGGAAAGCAAGAAATTAATGCAGATGATTGCATACCACTGAGTTTGTGGGGTGATTTCTAATGTGGCATTATTGGGGCAATAACTGACTAATCCTATGAATAAATGGAAATTTTATTAATAAATAACATGCCTAAAATGAAGCTCCTTTATAATAAAATGTCTATTTCCATACATAAATACATAGGCATGAATGTACAATAACAGATGGAGTTGGATACAGATACGTTATATTGGCAACTCTAGTGAAAAAATCTTGGTAAAATTTGAAAAGAACTACTATAAACAGTGTCATATACTTTTCCTTCAGTACTTATATCCTGAAAAGATCAGTGTATTTGAAATTATGTAAAATATTTTTCATTAATATATGAGAGAGTTAAGTCTTGGGCTGAGATAAGCTATAAACAGGTTTATCATCCATATTCTGTCCTGTAGTCCATTTGAAAGTCCTGAGGCATAGTGCTTACCTGTGTAAGACAGTTTTAATGTGTACCAAAATGTTTAGCATCCTTGTTCCCTGATTATTTAATATAAGAAGAACTCACAACCATTCTGAGAAACAAAAACACTTCCACAAATTTTTAAAGTGTCTCTCTAGTGGACAGTAAAAACCACACATGAAAATCACTGATTTAAACGTACAGGAAGCCTGAGAACAACTCAGTCACTTGAAGGGAATCTGGGTATATCTACATCAAGAAATACTTACAACTATATAGGAAGTATTTCCATGATTTAATAAAGGGGAAAACTCAAATTTCAAAATATTTGCAACCTGGAGTACAGAGGGTCCCCAAACTACAAAGTAGAATATGCTCAGAGCATCAGGTATACACCTGGCTGTTGCAAATATAAAAGAAAAATGTAACAATGAATAACTTCATTGATCTAAATAAGAGAAGGACAGCAAAGGAAAAAATAAAAATTAATTGGAAATGATCTTAATTAGCAGTTCAACTACATAGACCCACAAAACCCTTCTGTTACATTTACATATATCTCAAAGGGGAAGCTTCATAAAGAAGTGACTAAGTGTTCTCTGACACATATTTTAATTCCAGATTCATATTGATAATTGTACCATAAATCCAAATAACTGTCTTAGCAAATGCTCTGATGTTAATTAAAGTACACTTAATGGATATATCCCAACCCTCTGTAGTGTCAACAGAGCCACCTTCCCGTGCATTTAAAGCAAATTGGATAATACAACTTCGCTGTAGTCTGTGACTTCAGATACATATGCGGTAAGGGAAGCAGGGCATTTCAGAAAATAAATATAGAAAAGGAAGAAAACTATAAAAATAGTTTTTAATACAGGTTAATTGTTTAGACTGATGAAATAACTCCTGGTTGAAGAGAAAATTATGCCTACAGATCATTATTCAAAGTGGTGAGAGGTCCCATTTAAATTTAATTTAGTCCAGGCAAGAGAACCAGGAATAATACCTTTTTGAACAGGGTGGAGGGTGACAGGTTATTTTAAGTGTATTTATTAATAGTCTTTTCCTCAATATTTCAGTACTTTTTTTTTTTTTTTTTTTTTTTACAAATTAACATCTCTAAAATTAGATTGTGTCTTACAAATTGTGGTTTCTTAGATAAAATAGTGTGTCAATCTTTTCTAATTTAAATAGTCTATTTTAAGTACTCACTTAGGTAAAAATCCATTTTTTCCTGAGACATTCTTTCCCTCCTTATAAGGACATTTGGCTTACTCAGGGTAGCATGAAATTGCACTGGAAAGAGTAGGGACACCTGGGACCCACACAAAAGGGTTCAACTGTTTTCCTCTTTGACCTTTGGCTTCCACATTAGTGCCTTTTCAGATTCCTGTATTGCTTGTTGGCATCTGCTACTGAAATAAGTGTGAAAAAGCAAAGACACCTTTGCCTTTCAGTCGTATTCTCCATACAATCTATGGGGTAGCTAGTCCCTCATAAAGCCTCTGCAGCCTGGTACCTCTCCTTCTGCCATAGGGACTCTCCTGCATGGTGCTGGATCTCAGTTGTACTATCTTTCATTCTCTGGGGCTTTGGGGAACATATGCATAAATTCCATGCTACCATGAGAATTAAGAGAGGTCAAGGAGGACTATTTCATGCCTTTTCACTGCTGATCTGCTCTGTGCTGACAGTAGAATTCTCCGTTTATTCTATGCTTTATTGATATGGATCCATTTGGTACAGCTCTCTCCTCCGAGGGATATAAACTGAGAGCTAGTACAAAACCCTGTCCCCTCTTTTTTTACTTCTCCACAAACATATTCGACACCATTGTTCTGGTTCCAAGAAACAAAGCAGAAAAGTGGTCTTAGTGAAATAAAAAATCTTTTCTGATCACTTCCGGGAAATAAAGAATCTACCAGAAAGGTATGAAGGTTACTTTTACCTCTGTTTTGGATATATCCTACTATCAGAGATCAATGCCACATACAATTAAATCAAGTAATTAATAATTTTTACTCTAAGTCTTTTCTCACCAAGGGACTTTTTGATGATTTCCTTTTCTGTAAAGTAACCTGCTCAGAAAACATCATACTCGAGCATAGTCACAGAACGAATTTCTTAGGTCTTATATTTACAATTTAGCTTAAAAATATGCAATATATGGTCTGTATATTTTCAGTCCTTTGTTGGTTTTGTTAGTATGAATCAGTATTCTGCAAGACGCTCAGAGACTCTAACAAGAAAGAATTTATGAAACTACAAGGCTGGGATCAAAACTGAGACTATAATGACTTCATGAAGATGATATGACTCTTTGAGGACATATCTGAGTAGCTATTCAGATTTCTGTAAGTACCATCTCCCTACTTGCCTGCAAATTTTAGTCTTTTGCATCCAAATTCTCACAAATATTTCATATCTCTACTACATAGTTTGCTTCAAATCCCCCATCTAAAATATTCCTAAACAGAACTTAGGCTATGGATTGAAAGCCTTTACCATGTTAGGCCAATTGTTAGAAAAAACGTTCCCAAAGCATACTATTGTCCACAATAATAAAATTTTCATATCTTAAAAGCATTAAGAATGATTTAAAAAGCAGGTTAATGTACGATTAAGTTAGTGTAAGATAATTTATTTATAAAATTCAACCTTAAGATGTCAATATAAACTAAATATTGTGAGACAAATACTAGCTTGATACTTTGAGACAAATATTAGCTAAATTTAAGTCTTTTATCCAATGACCTGTAGGAATTTCCACAACTTCTGGAATTTTCAAGTCAATCCACAATTTCTGGATTTTTCAAGAAAATTCATTACTATTTTTCCTTGAACATGCAGGATTTTAATCCATGGCCTCAATGAGATGTTATTATAACCTGGAGTTTATCTCCTCCTGCTACTCTCTTTGCTCCATATCAACTCAGATGTTTTCTTTTTCTTGATTCCCACTGGGTGATGGTGGTAGTGGGGTACTTATAAGGTATGTGTACAGAACAGGATTTACTATAAGGTCATGTAAACAGAGGAAATGTATATTGTAGAAAAACAAAGTATAAAAAATTTAGTATTATCCACCAATGCTTATAACAATCCCTTAATCAACTTGGCAGCTAATTAGGGTTAGATTAGGTCATGAGGGTGAAATCTTCTTGATGGGATTAATGTCCTTATAAAATGAGAAAGAGACAGGAGATTCTGTCTCTTTCTCACCTTCATTCCAACCCCTTGTCCCCCACCATGGAAGGGTACGGCAGTAAGGTATCCATCTGCAAACCAAGAAGAAGGCTCTCACCACAAACTGAATCTGCCATCACCTTAATCTTGGACTTCCCAGCCTCCAGAACTGTGAGAATGTTTTTTGTTTAAACCACCCAGTCTATGGTATTTTGTTATAGCAGCCTGAACTAAGACAATCATCTTTCTCCATACACTCCAATATTCTGGCATATTATGTAGACTTTGTATGCTCTTTTCTACTCTTAGTATGCTCCCTGTTCTTAGATGTTTTCCAAGTCATCTTCATTACTAATCCTGAGTAAGATATATTATACTTTTGACATTGTCCCTGAGGCTTAACCTGAAACCCATAAAGGGCACTTTTTTCCATAACCATCTAGGAAATTATAGTTTTGTGTCATATGCCAATAATGTAATCATACAAAATTATCGACATACAAGTTTTTGATTTCAAAATTTATTTTGATGTTATTGGTCTTTGGCCAATTTAGTTATACTGTAGGACATAATGGATCTATCCCAGAACTGTATTATAAAATAAACAAAGAAAAACTACCAGAAAAGTAGAACAATTCCTCAAAAAGTTGATGAATTTAAATATCCTGGAAAAGTGATTATTTTCTAATTTATATTTTTGACAGTTGCCCTTTTCTGTGTATGTACTGGATCAGTTGAAAGCCAGAATTACAGATGGATAATAGAAGTGATTAAGTTATCAATTGGATTAACTTAATAACCATGTTTTAAATAGGAATATATTAAGCAGTTTCATTCTTAAGGAAGAAAAAAATATAGTCTAAAACTAAAAAGTATAAAAAAATCAAAATTAAGTACAGTGAATTAATTTTGTATGTCTTTCCTTTTCCAATAAAATATTTTTTTATCCGAATTGATCTTTCCAACTATCATCTATTTTTCATCTGAAAATATTTTTTCCCAAGTTAAAGAAAAGTAGTAGGGAATATCCTATCCAACATACATTTATAGACCACATATCAGGTCATAAAAGTTAATACATATGTTTACATAGGTACACTTTGAATGAAATTATTTAAACACCTTCAAGAAATTGCATTTAGAGCATATACAAAATGAAGACTAAGTGTGAGGTCTCCTCTACTCTAAATGTATCATTCTCTTTGATCAGTAGATTAAACACTCTGATCCAGTTGAATAGTTGCCTGCTCCATTTCTCCATCAGTATCTGTACTGTCAACAATAGACACATCTTCTTAAAAGAGAGAATTATCCTTCAGTCAAACATTGTCAAGTGGCTACACTTTCCTTCTAGGAACTTATTTCTGTGCTTTGAAAAAATTTATATGTTTATTAATGAATTTTACAGAACAATTCTTACTTCAAAAATATTTTTTATAACTATTGGCAAAAATATATTTCCTTTATCACATTTATATGCATATTTCCTATTTTTAACACAAATAATATGTCATTTAATATTTTAGACTTTTATTTGACCAATGAAAAATGGTTTCCCAAAGGAATGTCACATAAATTGGCCATAGTTACATTTTTTTCTCTTTTAGTTCATCAGCTGAAAATTCTTCATATTGACTATAATACCCATTTTCATGCATATACCATTGAAGAATTTAAAAGGCAACTTACGCATAGTGACAAATTTAAAATGACTTCATTCTGAAACTGCCATTTTAAGGCAGTTTCTGTAGTGTGATTAAAAAACAGAATGTTGCAAGATTTGAAGTGCTTTGGCCTTTTCCATTTCTTAAAAATAGCCTTTAGATTCCCTTTTGACTTTTAAGAACTGACCAAGATGATCTTTTCCCAGAAAACTTTGTCTACTAAAAGGTCAAGAAAACTATGGCGATTCCTTAAGAAGTTGAATAGAAACTTAATTTTAAGAGCTGTTATTAAGAAAATGATATTATTTATTGTTATTAAATGTTAAATAACATTTAAAATGTTATTAAGAAAATATGCACTAAGATGGTGCATATTCCTCAATTTATAGGAATTGTTGAAACTTTTTGAGAGTTATTGGAATATTCTCTTTTGCAAGAATAAAGAAAGTGTCATTGAAACTGGGGTTTAGAAAATTCAAAACTAAATCATTTTAAATTTACTGTCAGGGTTTTAAATTCATATATTATACCAGACTGTAATGGAGTTTAAATCTAGTTATCAAATCTTTAAAATTGCGATCCACCAATAATTTTAATCACTGAAAAACTTCAGACTGTGATCCATCTGATTCTCACTGTACAGTGCACAGTGCCTATATTCTAATAGCAAGCCATTTCATGAAAACGGGTTCTATACCTCTCCTCTGTTGTCTCCAACACATCAAAAACAGGTTCAACTGTGCATGTAGATTGCTAGGACATTTGGAAATTTGTGCTAATATTTCATTTCTTTATTAAAACTGTTGACAGAGAAACTAAAACTTGTTTTCTCTGAGGGTTCCCATCTACTTTCCTCTTTTTGTCTTCCTCTACTCTATGCCACTGTATAAACTCCAACTTTCTCTGACTCACATGTATTGATCATCTTTTAGTCACAGCTTAAGCATTACTTTTTTTCCAAAATGGCATAAATGACCCCCAAACTATGCTTACACACTCTCACAGCATTACTATGTTTGCCTTTTTTGGTATTTATTACACTTCAATTGTTCAATGGCCATTTTTCATGCTACATTTTAAGCTTTTTGAGGTCATGGACTATTTTTTTTCCACTGCATCCTCAGGGTCTAGTTCAAAGCCTAGAATATAATAGAATATATAATAACCTGAAAATGGTTTGTTGACTAAGGAAATTGCCTATGCTTTTCTTTGCTGGCCAGGACAGGATCTTCAGGCTCCTTTAGGCTCCCTTCTCCTGGCAGTTCCCTAAACACTTGTTTTATTTTTTTTCCTCTCTGCTTCTCCTGATGCTCCGACTTATTCTCTTTTTCTGAGTTCTCATGTTCTATGCAGACTATTACATGATGGAATTTACCAGTGCCCTCCCTGTCTTAGTCCATCTTTTCTTCTCCCTCTATATTTTATTCCTAGATGACTCATTCCTAATTTTACCACAATTGCTACCCATAGGTCCAAAACTCTCACTATACAAGAACAAATGTTTGTATTTGCATCCTCATGTATGTCTTGCAAGAAATTAAAAATACAAAAGGTCAAAACTGATCTTATGATGTCTCTCTCAAATCTACTCATCATATTCTGTAGCTTATTAGATGATAGTTCCATTACTTTAATTTTATGATCTAGAAAAATAATCCCATGTGTCCTTTTTATTTCACCCTTTAATATTTTTTGATATCATTTTCTTCATTTCCACTGACTTCAAACTAGAATGGACCATCACATCATCCTTATAACCATTTCCTGCCATATTCATTCTTGATATAAATAGAGTGAGGTTTGGAAGAATGGATCTGTGTGTTGGAATTTTAAAGAGAAATGGTTTGTTAGTAGTTCAAGATAAAAATATCAAGTAAGTGATACTCAAGAAGAAAATGGTCCAAACAATCATCAATGTTTATTGAAGGCACACTTCTAAAAAGAAGAGAGACATTTTAGGGCATACGATTAAGGGATTAAAACAGGTAAAGAATAGTGATTGTAACTGAGTAAATATACCATGGGTCCTTTGCCTCAGGCCCTGTGATGGTGAGGGGAGAGTGAGAAGTTATTATGAGAGTTCTTTTTATCCATACACGATTCCAGTTCAAGATGGCAAGCTGAGCATATAAAATTTTATCTTTTTTTCTATTAAAATCCCATATAAATAATAAGATAAACACAAAATTAAATCTACAATAGTCTAGTTAGAATGTTACTATTAAAAAGTATCATTTTAAACAACTTTTAGGAATATGAACAGTGGATGTGAGTGTATAGGTGGATGAAACAAAGCAAGAGAACTGAAATGAATTTGGAGCATGTCTTTCCAGAATCCTGGAGAGGGTTGGAGTCAAGAGATGCAAAGAGAAGTGAAAAGTAAGGCAGCAAATTGAGTGATTAACTGAAGATGCATGCAGAAACAACTTTATCTTTACCCCACTCCTTCTCAGCACAGCAGTTTTCTTTTTGATCTCTAGGCAAAAGTCTCTGAGGAAACTGAACAAACTACTTCTGGGGTGCAAGGATTTTAGTGAGAGTACTGCAGAGTAAAAGCTCTCTCTGCTTTTACATCTTGGAGGGCCCAGTTTGCCCCTTGGGCACCTCCCCATAGAACCTAAAATGAAATTTGCTGAGGAAAATACTCTACAGATGGGTATTAAACTTCTATCTAGTTACTAATTCAAAAACCGTTGGAGGATATAATAGCAAAGGAGACTCCTGCCTACTGCTATTTTAACCAGCCTATTCTTTCCATTTTAAGTATAATGCCCAAAACAAGTATCAACAGATACACAAAAAATACAATATTAAAGAGAAAATACCAAAATGAACAGTGAAAATTCAATTGAGGAGAATTTTTATAAAAGTAATTAATATCCACAGACAATATCTTTAAAGATGAAATCTGTTAACAAAACAATGACACTCTGAAGAAGAGGAATAGAATAAGAACTACCTGACATTAGTAATGTCATTTTTAATATAAAGTGTTGACTAAAATGGTTAAGAGTTGACTTAAAGAGTCTAGAATATAGCAAACAAGCAAAGAAATGGGAAATACAAGGGAAGAATAAATGCTGTAGGGGGACCTACCTAATAGTTCAGCAAAGAAAAACAGATAATATGGGAGATGGAAGTTATTAATGAAACAGTTTTAAAAAAAAGTTCTTTTGAATCAAAGAAGTAAAAAAGAAAAAAAACTTAAAATTCAAACCATCTACTGAGCGGCATGAATTAACAAAAATAAAACTACCTGTGGCATTGCAGAACACCAAGGATAAAATAGACAATGCTAAAAGATCAAAAGTGAAATTAATCAAGACAAAAAAGGAGGATATGCTAGAAAAGAATGAGACTCAGATTAGCATCAGTCTTATAAATTATTTTCTATCTAGAATTCTAAAATGTAAATTATATATATATATACAATCTCACCCTTGAGAGATAATACACATGTGTGTGTGTACATATATATATATACACACACGCATACACATACATATATACATACACATTAATAAACAAAGGAGCAAATAAAAGATACAACCAAGAAAAAGGGAAATAGGAGAACTGGAAAACAGTAGATCTAATACGGAATTATAGTATAGAAAAATGAAATGCCAAGCTTAGTGTTTTGAAGCAAGTCTTCTTCTGCAAGTCTGCTCCAAACTGGAGCAGAAAGCAAGAAGTGTCCAAAAGGAGGATCACCTTGGTGACAGTATGAATCTTATGATTTAAAGAATAAGCCTGATGATGCAGATAAACTTGAGGATATGACCAAGGCATCTTCTATCAATAGCAATAAAACAGAGTAACAAAAGCATTAAAAAAAGACTTAGAAATAAAATTTAAAAATGTACAAAAGAATCATGACCAAACAGGAAGAAAATTAAAATGTGTTATGGTTTTGCACAATTGATAGAATGTAAAAGAGGCTAATCCATATAACACTGAACATCCTCTTAATGCTTTCATCAGAATATTGACACTGGGGTTGGGAACAATATTTACATAGCAATAATCATGTAATTATTTTCATTTTTAATCAATCTACAGGAAAACATCATTTTGTATTTAATTATGGCTTCTGTGCTGGCATTCAGCAACAGTAATGACAGAAACATAGAAGACAAAGTTATTTATGTCTATGAAAGTATTTTTATTAAAAGATTAAAATCAAAAGGGTACGAATTATCTACATGTACAGAGGAAATTACACAAAGCTAGGCAATGTGCATACTCTCAGTTGGAGGTACAAGGTTCCATGGCTCTTGGAACCACTTAAGAGACCACAGATGACAGTTACCATCTGGTTCCATCAAGTACATTGAAAAGCTCTGCTTTGCCATTCTCAAGGTTTTCTTTTTCTACCCGTCTGGCCCATCCTGACTGGTATGCTGAGCTTGTCTGCTTATATGGCAGGTAACTAATTCAAACCAAACTCAGCACGTTTGTGAATGCCTAGATTGAGACCAGCTGAATAAAAATGCATCCTAGGCATCCCTAGCTTTTAGTAAGACCAACCTAGAGAGCTGAATACATATATTGTTAATATTATCAATGCTAAAATAATAATGCAGTTAGCTGAAACTGTGAAACAGAAGTGGGGAATAGATGGGGGAAGAGAAATCAAGGATGATAATAACCATATATCATAGATGAGGGGGTCAAGAGTGTCTGAAGCTAGCAGAATAAAATATAAAACTTGAAATATATTATGAAATGTTAAAAAAGAGTTTAAAATAACAGGACAATATAACTATAAAATATGGAGAGAGTGAAAGTTATATAGGAGAAAGCTGCAGCTATCCTACTGTTTCATTAATAAATAATATTTATAGTTAACAAAATCAAGAAAAAGATTCATAAACATTATTTAGAGCTACGCAAGGAGACTCACTGGGGAAAGAGTGAATTTAGGAATGTTGGTGTAATCGATCCTTATTTTAAGTTTAAGTTACTGTGGGTAGATTTTTTTTTTTTTTACCATGTTATATCACTTAGTTACTTTCTTCCGTAATGTTGTATAACAAAGACCTGCAAAATAAGTGGCATGAAAACAATAAGCACTTATTTCTTGCTAACATAGTTGAAGTTTAGCTAGTGTGACTCAACCTTGGGCTCTGCTGGGCTAAATGTGTCTCACTGTGGAGGCCAAATTGTAGTCAGAAGCTACCCATGGCTTTCTTCTTATTAAGATGACAGAAGCTCAAGGGAACAATGCCAGTCATATAAGCACAGCATAAATCTCTACAAGCATCATGCCCACAAACATTCCTTTGGCCCGAACAAGACAAATAACCTAGGCCTCTGTCAAGCAGCTGGACAGTACATTCCACTATGAGATTTTGACAAGGATGTGTACATTGTAATTTCATATAGGGGAGTGAAGAAGGATCAATAAATTAAAGTTACCATACACGTCCATAAATTACTTTGAAGAAAAGAATACTTGTTAAAATTTAAGTTTAAATAAATATAAAGAAATACACCTTGTCATGTCCTTACTCTGACCAAAACCTTTCAATGCCTTCTATTTTCATCTGAACAAAAAACTCCAAAATAATTAAAATATCCTGAAAGACATTGCATGAAGTGGTTTTTATGTATCTAACCTCATTTGGGAAGACTCAGCCTTATTCATTCATCATATTGGACTGCTCTTTAGTCTTTCTTCACATGTATGCTCTTTTATTCTGCCTGGCTTGCTACCCAGACATGCCTTTGATTAGTTAATGTTTAGCCATTCTCTGAGTACTGCTTAGGCTTTAGATTAATGATTTGTTGTGATTGCTGTTTGTTTTACTTTTGCTCTATACTTCTCATATGAAATGATCAACTATTGTGCAATTATTTGTTCAGGGACTTTTTTTTCCCTGTTAAACTAGTGGGTACATAAGGAAATGACCTTTCCTGGACAACACATCACCAGGATATAATATACTGCCTGGCACATATTTATAGAATGAATAGCCTATCAGGATTTTCGGTATACAAAATTCATCCATTTCTACTTGGACACATTCCATGAAAAAGTGGAAGATTTAAAAAAAATTTCCTCACAAATGTTTTATTTAACCAGATAGTACTATGTTTAATCTATGTTATATTGGTTGAAATTAATATTTTTAATTCATGCATTAGCAGAACACTTATTAACTATTAACTACATCTACCTTGTAAATTACTGCATAAGACTTGTCAAAATGCAGACTTCAGAAAGATGTCAACGTATATAGAGTTAATAAAATAGTGTTGAGGTACTGAACTGTATTAAAAAACAGTAATTGTATTTAGCACACCTGTTTATCTGTAACTCTTATACAAACAAATTAAATATGGTAGGTGCTCTTGTGTGCTGTTACTTCCCTCCATACAAGTCAACACAAAAAGTCAAAATGATGGATGGGCCTAGAGATTATCATACTAAGTGAAGTCAGTCAGACAGAGAAAGACAAATATATGTGAAATCTAAAATATGATACAAATGAACTTATTTAAAAACAGAAGCAGACTCACAGACATAGAAAACAAACTTATGGTTACCAAAGGGGAAAGGGGAGCATGGAGGGATAAATTAGGAGTTTAGGATTAGAGGATACAAAAAACTATATATACAATAGATAAACAACAAGGTCCTTCTGTATAGCACAGGGAACTATATTCAATACCTTGTAATAAACTGTAATGGAAAAGAATATGAAAAAGAATATATATACACACACACACATATATATATAACTGAATCACTTTACTGTACACCAGAAACTAACACAACATTGTAAGTCAAACATATTTCAAAAAAAAAAAAAAAAGTCAAAATGAATTGATTCCATACCCCACCTCCCCACACACTTCACTATAACATATTCCTAAATTATAGTTATGCGATATACAATTTATTTTTTACCTTAAACATTATTATAAAACTAAACTAAGAGTTTAGTTTCTTTTCTTTTTCTCATCTGTTTAACAAAGATTTATTGAGAAGCTTTGTCAAGCATTTGTGATTAGGGGTAGAGTATTAAACAAAATGGACAAAGTTCCTACCCACAGAGAACTCTTATTCTAGTAGGGGAAAGAGAGAGAGAAAAAAACATATATATATATAAACTATAATATCAGTAAGCAATAATTACTATGAAAAACAATAAGATGTATTTAGAGTGATGAGAACAATCTTTGATAGAGACTTCATTTGAAACATGCTTATCCATACACTGAATTGGTCAGTGGAACAGTTATTCTTTCATACAATCTTTGATAGGAAGAATCAAAGAAAACAATCTTTGATAGGAAGGCTTTTTTGAGATGATATTCAAGTGAAGATTCTGAAGATAGGAGTGAGCTACATGAATAACTGGGGGAGCAGCACTGTAAAAATGATATAGAAACCACCTTATGAGAAACTTTGTGAATGCAATTGAGATATTCACGAAAGAAAGTTATTAAAATTTGAATTAAAATGACCAAAAGTATTAATATACTCATACCAGAGTGTTATTGGATAAATAACATTTTTTTTCTATTTTATGAGATGGTAAAAGACTCGTAACTGTTGAAGAGTATTTACTGGAATATGAAACATCTGCCATGTGATCCTCTCTTGTCTTATTTGGTAAGCAATAAAGAAGAGAATGATTTTTGAAAGCTACTTGAAGTTGTTAATAACTAATTAAAATTCCAGAGAAAAACAGCTCTTATTTTAAACACGGAACCACTAAAGTATTAGGTACTTGAAATTGAGTAAATATGAAAACACTACATGCTGAAATCTAAACAAACCAGAAACCTTATTACAGCTGCTATTATCCCTGACATTCCGCCACTGACTATACAACTATTCAATTTTTATCATTACAATATCTATGTGCACTTCTGAAGATGGCCAAGTAATTTGGTGATTTACATCATTTTCATTTATATTTAATTGGTTTTTACCATTGTATGAGAGAATAACTGTTCCATTGACTAATTCAGTGCATGGAAAGCATGTTTCAGATGAAGTGATTGGAGATTCAAGACTAAAAAGAGAGAATAAAAGAGACTGAGGAATATTTATGAGAAAGAGATTAAGGAAAGCAGAGAATTAAAAATTGAGTAGCTTCACATACACACAATGTGAATGAATACAAAGAGCCTATTTGGAGCAAAGAAATTCTATTAGAGATTTTCTGACTTTAAAGTGTGATTGAAATGCAATTAGGCAACGAGTAGAACAAATGAAGAAAGAGAAAAATAAGCAGATAATAGCAGTATCTTAAAGATAATTCAGATATAATGACCATAGGGTATTTCTTGTTTAGGATGATGGACATAACATGTTCACCCACATTCCCTTACAAACACACCATTAAGATGATGAAAATTTAATAAAAAGGTAAAAGTTGAAAGAATAAAAAGAACTGAAAGGGTCTAGCAGTGAATGAAATATTTCAAAAGCAATTTGTAAGATGAAAGGCATATACAAGACTATGACGGTAAAATTTGAGACAGAGGTAAGGAAGTCAAAATCTATATGAAAAGCAGGAGCTCATTTGCTCTGCAGAATCTGCAGGAGCCCAGGTACTAAGAAACTGTAAGCCTGACAGATGGCAGGAGTGAGATATAAGTCTGCAATTGCAATTAAAGATCTATAAATGGAACATCCCCCACCCCCTCCCCCAACACACCACAAACACACACACATAACATCATGAGATGAATGCCCATTCACTCATTCATTTTTACAGGTTCATTTTTACAGAAGGAGAATAAAGCCTCTGAGAAGAAACTGTGTAGATAATGTGTGTGGGCATTAGTTACCCAGGGAACATATCTCCCAATTTATCTATTTATAGGCTCCAAAACAAATATTTACATTTTCAATTATAAAAAATCAAATGCCTAATTACAATTAAGAGTACTCTTTCATTGTAAATTATATGGCAATCAAGACACCTGAGGAAAGCTTGCAAAATGAAGGGGAAAAAACAATACATAGAAGAAAGTACTCCTTAAATATGTCAATTATTCAAAGAACATGGAAACAAGTATAATTTCTGATTATCAAATAAGACTTTTAATTTGTTTTGATATTGTATGCACTAAATAAGTTTCTAGGGAAAGGAAATTCCAGCACAAGAAACGGTCTTGGGAAATTAAAAAAAAAAAAATTTCAACACATAGTGCTGGAACAACTGGACATTTACATGCAAAAAACAAAAACAAAAACAACAAGAAAAAAGGAAATGAATCTAGACCCAGATCTTATATCCTTCACAAAAATTAACTCAAAGTAGATGACAGTTCTAAATGTAAAATGTAAATTTAAAAAGTCCTAGAAAATAACATAAGAGGAAATCTAGATGACTTTGAACATGGCAGTAACTTTTTTATATATGACACCAAAAACACAATCCATGAAAGAAATAATTGGTCAGCTGGACTTGATTAAAATTGAAAATTTCTGCTCTGTGTCCAGAGAATTAGAAGGCAAACTACAAAGTTGAAGAAAGTATGCAAGATACATCTGTGAAAAATGCCATTGGAATTTTGATAGGAATTGAATTAAATCTATAGATGGCTTTTGGGTAGTATGGATATATTAATATTCATTCTTCCAATCTGTGCACATTGGATAACTTTCCACTTGTTTGTGTCTTCTTCAATTTTTTTCATGAAAGTGTTAGTTTTCATTGCACAGATCTTTGACTTTCTTGGTTAAGTATATTCCTAAGTAATTTATTGTCTTGTGAATGGGATAGTTTTATTTCTTTTTTAGCTTTTTTGTTGTTAGTGTATAGAAACACCACTGATTTCTGTATGTTGATTTAATATCCTGCAGTTTTATTAAATTTGTTGATTAGTTCCAATAGTTTTTTCGGGTTGAGACTTTAGGATTTTCTATATATCAGATCATATCACCTGCAAATAATGACAGTTTTACTTCTTCCTTTCCAATTTTGATGTCTTTTATTTCTTTGTCTTGTCTACTAGCTCTAGCCAAGGTTTCTAGTACTATGCTGCATAAGAGTAGTGACAATGGGGAATTTTGTCTTATTCCTGATCTTGGAGGAAAAGCTTTCAACCTTTCACCATTGGGAATGATGTTAGCTGTAGATTTCTTATATATAGCCTTTATAATGTTGAGGTATGTTCCTTCTATGCCCAATTTGTTGAAGGTTTTTATCCTGAAAGGATGTTGTGTTTTGTCAAATACTTTTTCTGCATCCATTGAGATGATCATATGAATTTTATCTTTCATTCTATTAATGTGATGCATCACATTTATTGATTTGCATATGTTGAACCATCCTTGCATCCTAGGGATAAATTCCACTTGGTCATGTTGTATGATCTTATTAATGAGTTGTCAAATTCATTTTGATAACATTTGTTAGAGAATTTTTGCATCTATATTCATGAGAGATATTGGTCTATAGTTTTCTTTTTTCACAGAAATAGAAAAAAAAATCCTAAAATTTATATGGAGTCACAAAAGACTCCACTTAAGTCCAAGCAATTCCAAGAAAGAAGAACAAAGCTGAAGGCATCACACTTCCTAATTTCGAACTATACTACAAAACTACAGTAATTAAAATGGTATGATAATTGCATAAAAATGGACCTGTAGACTGATGGAACAAAATAGAGACCCCAGAAATAAACCATCATGTATATGTTTTATATCTATATCTATATCTATACAGATAGATAGATAGATAGATGCCTATATATATATGCCAATATATAATGGACACTATATATATATATATATATATATATATATATATACACACACACACACACACACACACACACACACACACACACACACACACACACCAATATACAATGAACTACTATTCAGCTATGAGAAAGAAGGAAATCCTGCTATTAGCAACACTGTGGATGGAATTGAGGGCATTATGCTAAGCCACATAAGATATAAGTCACATAGAGAATGACATACTGTGCATCACTTATACATGGAATCTTAAAAAGCTGAACTTAAAGAAGCAGAGTGTAGAATGGTGATTACCAGCGCTGGGGTGTGGGGGAATTAGGAAGATGGTGTTATGGGGTACAAACTTATAACTAGTACATAAAAAAGTTCCAGAGACGTAATGCAGAGCATAGTGATTACAGTCAACAATACTGGATTAAAAACTTCACAGCTGCTGAGAGACTTGATCTTGTTTTACCACAGAAAAAATGATAATTATGTGATGTGATAGAGGTGTTAGCTACATTAGTAATCATATTGCAATATATAAATGTATCAAATCAACACATTGTACACCTTAAACTTATGCAATGCCTTATGCCAATTATATATCAATTAAAGATAAATCTGACAAAGAACTATTATTTTAAATATACAAAGAACTCTTAGAACTCAACAATAAAAAAACAATCTGATAAAAAATAGGCCAAACACCTTAACAGACAACTTACCAAAGAAGATATACAGATAGCAAATAAGCAGAGAAAAGATGTTCTACATCATATGTCGTCAGGGAAATGCTAATTAAAACAACAATGAGATATGACTACAAAACCTATTAGAATGCCCAAAACCCAGAACACTGACAACACCAAGTGCTGGCGAGGTGTAAAGCGGTGGGAATGCAAAATGGTACAGCCACTTTGGAAGACAGTTTGGTGGTTTCCCACAAAACTTACCATATAACAATGCAAATACAAAACCTGGTATTCACCCAAGGGAGTTGAACACTTATGTCCTCATGTAAACCTGAACATGGATGCTTATCACAGCATTATTCATAATTGTCAAAATTTGAAAGCAAGCAAGATGTCCTTCAGTAAGTGAATGGATAAACTGACACATTCAGAAGATGGAATACTATTCAGTGCTAAAAATGAATGAGCAAAATCAAATCATAAAAAGACATGCAGTTACCTTAAAAGCATATTACTGAGTGAAAAAAACTAACATTTTAGGTATATATAAAATTTACTGTATAGTTAAAAGAGTTTAAGACCAGAAGAATAATTTTGCAATATATACAAATGTTGGATCACTATGTTATACATCTGAAACTAATGTTATTTGTCAATCTTATCTCAAAAAATTCAGGAAGAATAAAAGCTTCTCCTTTTTCACTTTTTATACATGTATTAATTAAAATTTGAACAAATTTAAGAGATATATTAAAAATGTTTCAGGAAAGATTGAATGTATCAGTAGCTAACAGGTCCAAACTCAATTGGTTATGCAAATAACTCTTCATGTACCTATATTATTTGCATACATACTTCATAATTAAACTTGAAATTCTGACCTTAGTTGAGCTAATATTAGCATCATGAGAAAATTTTTGGCTCAACTGAATTAATCAAAAAGTAGGTACAGGGTTTCAACTTGGTTGAGACCAAATGATTGACTTTATGTGGAACTCAATCAAACCCTCTAAAATAGTTTATCTTGAATAATCTTTTATAGTCTTATTTAATCCATACACTAAATAACAGTAAATAAAAAAAAACTTTTTTTTTTTTTTAAATCACAAAGCATTTAGATATGGTGGGGGAAAAGCAATAAAGCATCCACCTGAATAAAATATTTTATTTCAAGAAAACATTATATTGTAAGTGAATCATGTTTTGAAAATGTGTCAAATATATTGTGAAGTATTGTTATATTTATTTACTTTCTTGAGTTCTAGGTCAAAACAGGTATCTGATTCTTTTAAATTCATTTTGTTATAAAACAGAAATATACATCAATAGAACAGGATAGAAAGCCCAGAGATAAACCCACGCACATATGGTCACCTTATCTTTGATAAAGGAGGCAAGAATATACAATGGAGAAAAGACAGCCTCTTCAATAAATGGGGCTGGGAAAACTGGACCGCTACATGTAGAAGAATGAAATTAGAACACTCCCTAACACCATACACAAAAATAAACTCAAAATGGATTAAAGACCTAAATGTAAGGTCAGACACTATAAAACTCTTAAAGGAAAACAGGCAGAACACTCTATGACATAAATCACAGCAAGATCCTTTTTGACCCACCTCCTAGAGAAAGGGAAATAAAAACAAAAGTAAACAAATGGGACCTAATGAAACTTAAAACATTTGCACAACAAAGGAAACCATAAAAAAGACGAAAAGACAACACTCAGAATGGGAGAAAATATTTGCAAATGAAGCAACTGACACAGGATTAATCTCTAAAATATACAAGCAGTGTATGCAGCTCAATGGCAAAAAAACAAACAACTCAATCCAAAAATGGGCAGAAGACCTAAACAGACATTTCTCCAAAGAAGATATACAGGATGGCAACAAACACATGAAAGGATTCTCAACATCACTAATTATTAGAGAAATGCAAATCTAAACTACAATCAGGTATCACCTCACACCGGTCAGAATGGCCATCATCAAAAAATCTACAAACAATAGATGCTGGAGAGGGTGTGGAGAAAAGGGAACCCTCCTGCACTGTTGGTGGGAATGTAAATTGATACAGCCACTATGGAGAACAGTATGGAGGTTCCTTAAAAACTAAAAATAGAACTACCATTTGACCCAGCAATCCCACTGAGAAAACCATAATTCAAAAACAGACATGTACCACAATGTTCATTGCAGCACTATTTACAATAGCCAGGACATGGAAGCAACCTAAGTGTCCATCGACAGATGAATGGATAAAGAAGATGTAGCACATATATACAATGGAATATTACTCAGCCATAAATAGAAATGAAATTGAGCGATTTGTAGTGAGGTGGATAGACATAGATTCTGTCATACAGAGTGAAGTAAGTCAGAAAGAGAAAAACAAATACCGTATGCTAACACATATATATGGACTCTAAAAAAAAACAATGGTTCTGAAGAATCTAGGGGCAGGGCAGGAATAAAGATGTAGATGTAGAGAATGGACTTGAAGACACGGGGAGTGGGAAGGGTAAGCTGGGACAAAGTGAGAGAGTGGCATTGACATATAGACACTACCAAATGTAAAATAGATAGCTAGTGGGAAGCAGCCGCATAGCACAGGGAGATCAGCTGGGTGCTTTGTGACCACCTAGAGGGGTGGGATAGGGAGGGTGGGAGGGAGACACAAGAGGAAGGGGATATGGGGATATATGTATACATATAGCTGATTCACTTTGTTATACAGCAGAAACTACCACAACATTTTAAAGCAATTATGCTCCAATAAAGATGTTAAAAAAAATCATTGTTGTGAAAATTATGTTTGCTACATTTTAACATTAAGCCACTCATTTTTAGAAAATAAAGCATTTTATCCCAGTCTTCAGAAACAATTACTTTTCATGAGTTGACACAGTTTTTGACTCAGTCTGTCAGAAAAACTTGTATAGTTCTCTTGCTGTAATAAATGGAATATTCAGGCTCTAGTTTCCATAAAAATAGATTTTTGAAAATAACAATTCTGGGATTTATTAGATTTTCTAGCAAAACATTGTAATTGTCTCATACATCAACCATAACTAGTGCTTATTACAAGTGCCAGTTGTGATCATTTGCTCATTTTGTTGATGTTCAAGGAATATCATAGATGTATTTGAAGTTTACCTTAAAGTGATGAGTTCAGAGCACTAAGTTTTCTCTTAAAGTTTTGGCTAAATATTTGTACAGAGAATGTAAAAATTTTCTATCAGAATTCGTATGCAATACAACTGCATGGTGTTTAATTGATTCTTTTTTCCCTTTGATCCTAGAAGGGCATTAAGTATCTATCCCTGGGGATGTGAAATTCAGAACCTCTTTTCTGTTTTGTTTCACATCCTCTGATTTTTCTGGCTGTACACTTGACTGTTCTTCAAATTAGCTGAACTAATACCTGAGAGTAGCTCTCATTGTGTCAATGAGAAAGCTTAGATCAAGGGGGAAATATAAGCTGACTTCTTGAATATGATAAAGCATTTAATAAGTAATTAATAAAAAAGCACCCAAATATAAAGTTTCATGCACTCCTCTCACCAACTTTTAAGAATTCAAAAATATAAGCTACTATATGATCACTCTGAATACTCTATAAATTCAAGTGTTATATGCACTATTTCAGTGATATGTAAAGGTTATTTATAACTTTGTAGAAGAAATAGAAAAAGAATGCATTAATTATCTTACCTTTGATGAGTATAGTGATTTATTTGATATTTTTCTCAATTGTATTTATATTTTCAATGAAATCATGCTATATGATTCTGGAGTGATTGATGATTAACAAATAGAAAGATAAAACTTAAATGTTACTATAAAACTGACAAAATGATTTATAGGTATGTTATTGATATAAACTAGGGCTCGTAAGGCATATTTAGGTGAAGGTAGTTTTAAAGCAATATTATTAGAGGCTTTGACAACAAAACAAAGGGTCAAAGTAAAATACTGCAGATTGTCTTATGCTCCTATATCTCCCTCTCATAGATTCCCAACAAACAGTAGCTGATTAAAGGACCTGAGATACCCTGTAATAGAATACTGCTTACATTTTAGTAGTAATCATTTGAAAAATAAAAATAAGCCCTACTTTGGGAATGACATTTTTAAAAGATTACCTATTAACACTACTCAGGACAAATTTTTCTTAGCACTAATTGTAGCAACGTGGGAATTATAAGGGAGTTCAAAAATCTATGGCATTTCATCTCCCCTATCCTCAAAGATCTGATGCCAATTTTAAATGTATGATTTGGCAGCACGATACACATCTAAGACTCTGAAACTATACAAACAATTCTTAGCCTATGGTTCCTGAAGCAATATAACTATTGCACCAGCTTTATTATCACAACCTGATGAATGACTGAGTTAGATAAACTTGAACATCTAGTGAACTCCTGAGCCCCATCTATTTCATTCATTAAAAAGGGTGAATAAATCTATATGTAGTCTTATACTATAAATATGTGATCACCAGTTAATAACTCAGTATCTCTGGTGGCCCAGATAAAAAAATCTGTCTTATTTTTAGAATTCAGTACTTTAGAATATCCCTAAACATTTTACTAAAGGTTAAATTTAACAATCCTTAATCTAGGATAACAACCCTTGGACTGTCATTTCATTTTCACTTCCTCTTCTTCTTCCCACCTCTCCATTAACTCCACGCCATCAAAAAAAACCCCCAAATCATATGCTGTATCACTTGATGACAACTTATATTCAACAATATAATAGGCATATGAAATAGGTAGAGATTTATTTACAATTCCAAGTTGATATTTTTCTAATTTTCCTTGTTATACAGAGTAACTCTGCATTACATTATAGATGATCTTACTTTGTATATGAATTTGATTCTACTTTGACTAGTTTTCTGGCACATTGATAACATAATAACATAATAATTTAAAATTTATTTTAAATCAGATTTTTTAAAATGTGTACACCGATTAACAGGAAATACTTTATGGACAATGCATTACTTTAAAAAATTTAATAAAATCTTGATTGTTCTTTAGGTGGTAAAACTGGTTTAACATCTTATTTTTCTGGATTTATATTCTTTTAAAGGAAGTGAAGATGTCCCCAGTAGATTTTTCAGAGCACAAGGGCTTAAAGATTGAGAATATATATTTGATTGTTAAATTCTTTGACAAGCACAATAAAAACAAACATCCTCTTGATGAGGTTTTATAGATTATTGAATAGAAGTCAGATATCCAAATCCTGCCTGGTGCATTGATGAGAGGATTTTATTGAAATTATATTCATATCAAAAAAAGATTAAAAATTTTCAGAAAATCTCAGAGGTAATTATCCAGGCAGCTTCTGGCATGTGATTGATTGCTTTTGAAACACATTAGAACCCCCTGAGCAGCAGCGTTAAAAGCTTGTCTAGACATGAGGTCATCATCCTTCATCATCACATTCTATGGAAAGAAAAAGTGATATCTTGGTGATTAAAACATAGGTACTTATTGATAGGGATTTTCATTGAAAAGTTATTTATTTTTTCTTGAATTCATTGTGATTCCCAAATCTGAGGATTCATGTCTTTAGCCAACTTGGAAAATCATGTGTTGTTATCTCTTCAAATAATAATTTTCTTCAATTCTCTCTACTCATGACTTTTAGAATCCTATTAAACTGGTGTTGATCCTGCATAAAGCTTTGGAAGCCTATTTATATTGCCTTACCTCCAGGATCAACATGAATAAATTGTACTGTTTTCTGTAATGCGAGTCAGGTCCATTGTACCTTTGCCAAGAGAGAAGGCCTGAACCTTGGCAATTAGTGTAAATTAGCAGCTATAGAAACAGTAAAACCTCAATCAGGAAGCATGTGTGCTATTTGGAATAGTATTTGAATCAGTTGGGACTTTTGTTTGCAGGTAGCCAGAGAGATCACTTCCAACTGACTATTGAAAGAAAAGGGCATTTATTTCATAGATCACATACTTTCATAGGTTACATATTCCACACTGGTTCCTTGCCATTTGCTTTTGTTCCTCCTCCTTTATCTCTTTCCATTTTCAGATACAGCTCATTCTTCACACATCCACATGTCATCAGCTGTCACCCTAAGTGAATTACACTTACATGAACAAGGTGAAAAATGGTTGCCAGCAGTTAGGCTTACATCCTCCCAGCTCCAATAAAAAGGAAAGAGATTTGGTTCAGTTTTGTTTCTTCTGACAAGCTTTTATTCATGTCCAGGATTGATTCTGATTGAAACATTTTAACGGGTATATTTCAGCTGACATGGATTAATGTGGCCAGAGTGATCAAACTGCACTGTTTGGAAAAGGATATGTCACACTATGTCTAGTGAATATTTGTGTTCTTTGACCCTGGGCAGGGTCACATGCAACAAACTTGGAGTTAGTTATACGTGTAGCACCATCTAAAATACACGTACCCACAATGGGTAAGACGTAGTTCCTAAAAGACATTTCAGGCACTCTTACCAGTAGCAAATGGAATGGTTGCTAGATAAGCAAAATCAGCACATGTTCACCTTAGTAAGACATTTAAGGTAATTGACCAGAAAACAAATTTCTCAATTTCTTACACAGAGTTAGTAAAAAAAAAGGATGTATATGATACATATTAATTGAATTCAAAATTACCTAAATATGAAGTTAATATACTTATTATATGCTAAATTAAATATATGTTTGTGATAGGTTTTACTAATGTTTGATAAATATTTATTTATTTTTCCTGTTGTGCTCCTCTCTGAAGTGGGATTATATGTCCTTGCTCTGGAGATCTCAGGGTTGACTTGGCTTGGTCAATGCAATGTGAGTAGAAGTGCCATATGTCACTTCTTGACAGAAGCTTTAAAGTCATTGTGTGATTTTCCATGTCTTTTTTCTCTCACTCACAATGAATGAATGTACCCAAAGAGAGGCTGGACACTGGAATAAAGATGCAATAGAGCAAAATGAGGTTGATATGATTAGACATGTAGTCCGAGTAAAAAATAAACATTTGTTGATATAAACCACTGAAAGTTTGAGGTTATTTGTTGCTGTAGTGCACCAGTGCAAATTCTGACTGATACAATCTTTTTTCTTATCTTAAAAACGTTTATCAATAACTCTCATGGTCAAAATAAGTAAAAAGGTGAAGCTATTAACCTGCCATAGAGTATTTTAATCAGTTTTGGAGCACGGAGAATGAACACAATTTAATTGTATATTATTTGGAAACAAAGAAACAGAAACAAAAACAGAAGAAAATAAACATCACCTGTGTCCCTCAGGATTAAATTAACTGAAAATACTATTGTGGAGAATATCCTTTGAAGACAGGAAAAATAATATTATATTTCTTTCTTTGGATAAATACATTTATATTATGCAAGCCTCCACCCTGCTTGACTACAGATTGTTTTATTCCATTAACCTTGAGAAACCTCACGGAATGCTTATGCTTAGATATTCCACAAATGAGTCCTTGTCTATTCTTTCACTCCTTAAATCATTCCTCTAGCCCACTCAGGTAGCTACTACTCCCCTGTGATTTTTATATCAAGCATGAATAAAGGCCCATCAGCTAATGCTCTACTACATAGCTAAGACAAGACTCACATGGGAAAACAAGGTTCCTAAAGGATTAGGGAATAAAAAAAGGAACTTTAAAGATAGCTTAAAGCATTCTACTAGATATGGTTATTCACAGAGAATTTTAACACCAGTCCTTCTCCATTTAAGATTGGGTTTTATTTTGCATAACTAAATATCCAAATACAAACAGTTTCTATGTGCTAGACCCCAGAAGGTTGTTTTCCAAAGAATCAATAAAAACAAAAACACATTTCCAAGCTTAATATGTCTTTTTTCCCCACTTTAATAGAACTTTTTTTTTTTTTACACTATATCTAAGAATTTAGTCTGTTCAGAATATTTTTGGGCAAAAAAAAAAGCAGTTGTAAAATACATGTAAATTTTGTCTACAGCCTTTTCTGAGTTTTCAACACTCACGTCCCCCTGACAGTAGAACATACAAATGAGTCAGTTCTATGGACACTTGATAAATTTAGTATTTTCTAAGTCATTTCATGTTTAATGTAGTTCAGATCAAAATTTCCACTCGCCCTCTCATCTTCCCAAGGATGGCATATAGGTTAGAACGATGTGAATTCCATATATCAGTGCGGAAGGAGTGTCTGACCCAAAGCCATCCCTGATCATTGATCCATGAACTCTTCCTTTTCCTTATCTTGTTACATCTGTTGGTGCTCTTCTTAGTTATTCTTCACCCTTCTGGAAACATTTAGATGCTCTCTCATACTTTTCTCTGTAAAGACGAGACTCAGGTGATCATCTTGGTACAATAAACTTCCTTGAGAAGTTTCTAGTTTCCCCAAGCTTCAACAGGAAAATAAAGCAAAGCAGTCTGCTTGACATCGAATCCTTTTGTATACCCGGGGTTTTGACTGCATGTGTTCCTCCTCCACTGAGTCTTAGAACGTTTATAAGGACCAACAGCAAATCAATGTTTCTTCTATTGCTCTTCTTTCAGGATCTGTTTCATCTGCCTACATAACATTTATATAAAGTGGGGAGTGAAGCACTATAGTCTCCCCATCTCTTACCAATCTGTTGTTACGACTCAACAGGCTCTGCCTCTTCCACAGTTTAGACCTTAAACTCAACAGCTTCCTTTTTAATGATACACATGCTGAAGTATTTAGAATAAAGTATACTGATGTCTGCAAATTACTTAGAAAGGCATCCAAAATTAGGATGAATAGAGTTAAGTATAAACAGATTTGTGATAAAGGAAATATAGTAATATAGTACAATATTAGTGGTAAAATCTAGGAGAGGTATATGCAGGTGTTCATTGCAAACTACTTTCACCATTGCTGTATATATGAAAAATTTTATAAACATTATGGGGAATTTCTCAAAATCACCCTCTCTTTCATGAGTCTTAAGAGTTTATTTGGTATGTAAAACACAAAGAATTTGGATCTTTGATGTATGACTTCTGAATATTTCTTCTCCTGAAGCAGTGCATGTCTTTGACTTCATAGGAAAAGTCACAATGTTTTTAAAAAAATGTGCAAAAAGTAATAGAGTAGAATCTTGGTTAATATTCTAAAATTCTAAAATTGAGATATATGTATGAATTTATATATACATATATCATATAGATTATATTTGATTGTTTAAAAAATATAAGCAAGCTATATTATAAACTTAGATTTTGTTTCCTTGTCTTTCCACAAAGCTCTATATCATGGAAATCTGCCCATATTTTGATTCATTAGAGTATATGTTGTTTCTTTGCTATAGAAAATTTTCTGATTTGAATATTTCAAACTTATTTTGATAATCCTGTTTTTAAAAGCAAGTCATTTTTAAATTGCTTTCATAAATAATAATTAAAAAGATAATTACAATGATAGTTATGATAACACTCTCAAATTATTTAAGGGTAGAACCCTAAGAAGTTGAATTATTGAGTGAAATAATATGGATATGTTTAAGATTTTTGTTATGCACTGCAATACTGCTCTCCAAACAGTTGTACACATATCCTCTCACAAAGGATAATCGTGTCTGTTTCAGCACATCTCTTCAGCAGTATAAATGACATATTTCTCTCTTTGCTAATAGGCAAAATGACTCACTATAAAAACTAATTTATTTGATTTTTTACAAAGGTAAACAATGTGTCAGATATATTTGTATGATAGTTTGCAGGTTTTCTATACCTGCCCTTTTACATTTTTAAAATAATGATTTTATTACTAATCTGTTAGAACAAATTATGTACTAGATATTTTCTAGATTTTAATCCTCTATAATACATTATAAATATATTTGCTAAGTTAGTTGTTTGCCTTTTAATTTTGTTATTTTAGGACTGTAGAATCTGTTAATTTATAACTATACAAATCTATCAAATTTATATTTATATATTTCTTAGCATTTATGCTCAGCAAGACATTTTTGCGTGGTTAAATATTCACCTATAATATAGTTCTTTTATAGCTTCATCTATTATATTTAACATAATTACTATTTAGACATTAAATCAATGACATCTATCTATAAAATATAACCAACTATCATAATTCCCTTGGTAAAAACCCTTGCTACTACTCTACATAACATATCCATTTTTTTTTTTAAATAATCCTTCCTTACTTCTTTTGTGAAACCAAATCACATACTAGTTATTCAAATTCACTTCAAATATATCTTGGAAGTTATTACTGATATGTCAACATTGGAATATACATATAACAGTTATCTCCTCTGATGTAATTCCATAGTATCTTGACATAATCCCTATTAGAAAACTGAACGAAGAATGTACTATCTCCCAATAACTTGATTTTTCCTAGATTTATATTAGATACATAAATGAATGTTCAAAAAACTGTAAATTTGTATTTTCAATGGCATTTTGGAAGTCAAGGACTAGGATTCTGGAAAGAGTGTTGCTTTTTTTGCTGTGTTGTTCCTCTTTCAACTTCTATCAGTGTTACATAAGCATATCAGTCAGAATTTTTCTTGCTCACACTGCATATTTATTTTATATCAGCAGGAGGTTCTTTTCCATGTCAGTTTCACACAAGGACCCAGAGTGAAAGAAACATTTCAGACTATCTGAAATATTACCAGTAAGACACAGCAGGGTGGACAAAGAGAGTATGGAAACATAGAAAGTCACATGTTTCTTTGCTTGGTTTGTTCCTGGAGTCCATGCATTAATTTCACTCTTATTTTACTGGTCAAAACGAATAATGTGTCCTCATCTAACATCAAAACAGAGGGGGTATGCAACCTTACCATGAATACCGAAAGATTAGAGCCACTACTAATGGTGAATAGCTCCGTAACCATAAGGTAAATAGTTAATATATGAGAAAGGAAAGGGAAACCTTGTGAAGTCAAGATAAAGAACTGCCCATTGCTAGAACCAAGATCAATGCTAGACCTCAGATATTAAAATTTAGTAAAGTCGATTTAAACAATCTAGACAAGTGTATTACCATGAAAGACACTGAAATATATTTCTTAAAAAAAAGGTTCCAAATTCACATGATCTTATAAGTACTTTATATAACTTTAATGTCTGACTTGTTTTAAGCTTTAAAGTATGTAATTCCATAGCTTTGAAATTTCTCTACATATTTTAAAAACATTATATGAAAGAAACAAATTGTTAACAAAATCTAACAAGTATAGTGCAAAAAAAGAAAGATTATGCAAAAGTTCTCATCAAAATGCTAGCACAGTTTTTAAAATTTTATTTTATTTATTTATTTTTGCCTGCGTTGGGTCTTCATTGCTGTGCACAGGCTTTCTCTGGTTGTGGCAAGCGTGGGTTACTCTTCGTTGCGGTGCGCGGGCTTCTCATTGTGGTGGCTTCTCTTGTTGCAGAGCATGGGCTCTAGGCGCGTGGGCTTCAGTAGTTGTGGAGCGCAGGCTCAGTAGTTGTGGCTCATGGGCTCTAGAGCACAGGTTCAGTAGTTGTGGTGTATGGGCTTAGTTGTTCCGTGGCATGTGGGATCTTCCCAGACCAGGGATCCAACCCATGTCCCCTGCATTAGCAGGTGGATTCTTAACCACTGCGTCATCAGGGAAGTCCCAAAATGCTAGCACATTTGATCCAGCATCATGGTAAAAGAATAATATTCCTTGATCAAACTAGGTATATCAATGAATGCAGTGCACTGTTCATGGCTTATGAACGGTGGAATTTAATATTAAAGGGGAGTATTCTTTCTTTATCTCATAATTTCACCCAAATACATTATTGATAACAGATGTTACATATCATCTAATCTAAATGGAGCGCTAAATTGCTGTCTGGCATCCTCCTGGATTTACTAAAAGATAGTCAAGTTGGTCCTTAAACCATTTCTCCTACTACGACCCCAAAAGTTAAATTATTTGCCAAAGGTTACATAGTAAGTGGCAAGGTGGAGATTTTAATCCAACTCTAGGCAATATCAATACTCATGACACACAACACCTAATCGTGTTTCCTATAAGACAGTGTTTCAGATAAGTGACTTAATTCAAAATATCTTACCAAAATTACTCGTTCTCATAAATGCCATTGACAAATATTTTAAAAATTAAATAGTAAAAAAGATATAATTCATAGTATAAATAAGGGTATTCAAATAAAATAAGTAGATCTATAAAGTAATTAAATGAAGGAAAAAAAAAAAAAAACAAAAAAATTACCAGACAACATGAAAGAATGATTTAAAAATAGTTTCCCTCCTGTGTTCTTGCAAGACAAATCCTGAGGATGTGAACTTTGTGTCTTCTTTCGCACATTTTTGACAGGTGTACTAGCCAGTCAAGCACATAAAAGAAGACATTAAGAAACTGACAGAATATTATGTTCCTGAATAAGATGACATAATAGTATAAAGACATTAATTTCCTATAAAGCTCCATACAAACGTAAATTCATTCTATTTAAAACTCTGATAAAAATGGAACTTTACAAAAATTATTTTGACTTCATCTGGAAGCATACATGGTTGAGGATAGCTAAGGAAAATTTAATAAGAAAAATAATTGGAGGGAATTGATCTACCAGATACTAAAGTGTTTTTTATGCTAAAGTAAACTAAATGAGTGTTTTATTGACTCAAATATATTAAATCAGACTAGTAGACAAAGCAAACAGCAACAGATTAAATTTATTATTTCTTCAGTTCATACCTATTGAGCTCCTAGGAAAATGCTAAGCTCTATGGATACATACTGGGGACAAGATTAGGGCTTTTCTCTAAGTACTATCAGTTATTTTTTTTAATGTTCTTCAGTATCTTGAGCATTTTTTAAATAAGATTAATTTTTCCCATTGGTCTCTTGTGCTTATTAACTTTTAAAATGTTTTTGTTGATCCAGCTTTGATTAAGGAGGTTTTATTTTCTGTTCAATGTGGTACTTGGGAATATAGTGAATATATTCTCCTCAACCATCACTATCTACTGGGAGCTAGTGAACATTCATTTAAAATAATAATTTATAGGGATGGTCTATTTGTTCATCCACTTGTCTATTTTTAACCCATGTGCAGTTGCAAGGAGAGATCAGGGGACCCTGTTCCACACAAAGGCAAGTTCCATTTATTCTATAGCAGTCAGAGTACTTATCCTGCCCCAAAGAGTGAAGGTATAACCCTAATATCAAGAGTATTCCCTATACATTTTAGGATTATTTGTTCTAGCTCTGTGAAAAATGTCATGGGTAATTTGATAGGGATCACATTAAATCTATAGATTGCTTTGGGTAGTATGGCCATTTTAACATACTAATTCTTCCAATCCAAGAGCATGGAATATCTTTCCATTTCTTTGAATCATCTTATATCACAAAATTTATATGGAACCATAAAAGACTCAGAATTGCCAAAGCAATCCTGAGGAAAAAGAACAAAACTGGAGGCATAACCCTCTGACACTTCAGACAATATTTCAAAGCTACACTAATCAAAATAGCATGGTATTGGCACAAAAACAGACATATGGATCAATGGAACAGAATAGAGAGCCCAGAAATAAACCCACACAACTTCAGTCAATTAATTTTCGACAAAGGAGGCAAGAATATAAAATGGAGAAAAGACAGTTTCTTTAGCATGTGGTGTTGGGAAAACTGGGCAGCCAGCCACATACAAATTGATGGAGTTAGAACACTCACTCACACCTTACCCAAAAATAAACTCAAAATGGCTTAAGACATGACACCATAAATCCCCTAAAAGAGAACATAGGCAAAACATTCTGACATAAGTCGTAGCAGTGTTTTCTTAGGTCTCCCAAGGCAATAGAAATAAAAGCAAAAATAAACAAATGGGACCTGATCAAACTTACAAGCTTTTGTACAGCAAAGGAAGCCATAAAAAAAATGAAAAGACAACCTATGGACTGGGAGAAAATATTTGCAAATGCTGTGACTGACAAGGGTTTAATTTCCAAAATATACAAACAGCTCATACAACCCAATAACAAAAAAACAAACAACCGAATTGAAAAATGGACAGAAGACCTAAATAAACATTTCTCCAAAGAAGACATACAGTGGGCCAACAGGCACATGAAAAGATGTTCAACATTTCTAATTATTAGAGAAATGCAAAACAAAACTACAATGAGGTACCACCTCACACCAATCAGAATGGACATCATTAAAAAGTCTACAATTAATAAAAGCTGAAGAGGGTGTGGAGAAAAGGGAACCCTCCTACAGTGTTGGTGCATATGTAAATTGGTGTAGTCACTATGGAAAGCAGTATGGAGGTTGCTTAAAAAACTAGAGTTGCCATATGTTACAGCAATCCCACTCCTGTACATATATCTGGGGAAAACTAATTCAAAAAGATACATGCATCCCAATGTTCATAGCAACACTATTTAATACCACAGCCAAGACATAAAAAAGAATGAAATAATGCCATTTGCAGCAACATGGATGGACCTAGAGATGATCATACTAAGTGAAGTAAGTCAGAAAGAGACAGACAAATATAATATGGTACCACATATATGTGGAATATAAAATATGATACAAATGATACAAACTTATTTACAAAACTGAAATAGATTCACAGACATAGAAAACAAACATGGTTACCAAAGGAGAAGGGGGGAGAGGGATAAATTAGGAGTTTGGGATTAGCAGATACAAACAACTATATATAAAATAGATAAACAACAAGGTCCTACTGTATAGCACAGGGAACTATATTCAATATCTTGTAACAAACCATAATGGAAAAGAATATGAAAAAGAATATATATTTATATATATTTTATATATATATATATATATATATATAAAACTGAATCACTTTGTTATACACCAGAAACTAACACATCGTAAATCAACTATACTTAAATAAAAACAAAAAGAGTATTCCAATCATTTATTCTTATAGCCTTTATGCTATTTCCTGCCAGTTTCATATGTCCAGATTTAAAGTAGTATCCTCTACCCACTTCTGTAGCTAGATGTGTTGAATTTTTTTCCATTTATGAAAGTAAAGAATATAGTATTAATGTAGAAAAAACAGTAGAATATTCTAATTCTGTTTAGACTAAAAGACAGTTTTCAGACAACAGAGTTTTCATATCCTCCCTGTCAAATGAGATTTCTATGTCTCTATGGTAATAGGTAGAAATATTACACCATTTTGACCCTTATATGGTCTTCCATTTTGACTCAAGGCAACTTAAGATTTTTTAGAGGTCATTCTTTCAGCTGCTTGCCACCTTATGGATCAGTATTACTAGTTCCCAAATGTTGTTAAAGTTGTACATCTTTTTTTGTAGATCTATCAATAGTTCTGTAAAAACATCAGAAGAAAATAAAGGAATTAAGTAACATTGACCTTCTAGGACCATTGTCTTTTAAGTAAAATTTGGATGAACTGGTTGTTCTAAACAGCATATCAGCACCCATGGGCCTAAATGAAACATCCATAAGACTGAAGGCATAAAAATATATTCCTCTTAAATATTATACAACGTGGTTTCCATTGATTTTTATTGGAAGCCTTAAAAATTATCAGATCTAATGAACATAAACTAGTGTATCATATTTGACCTTATAATACTGGTATGACATTCAAAAATTTGGTTCTCAATTAGTTCTTTACTTGAATACGCTATAGCTTTGTTTTGTAAAGTGGGCTGGAGATCATTTAAACTGTGAATTTTATTTCTGCATTAAATTTAAATGAATTTATACTTTCTTTTGAAATTTTGAGTACATTACTAGCACTTCTGTTTATTTGATGTAAAATACAGAAACACTTTTATTATTGATATTCCCACAGAGAAAATTAATACCGTATTTCAGGTTTAAAGCTTTCTTACTCTCATTTTCTCCATCATAACAACTTTAAGTATTTTAGAATCACAATGTTTCATATTATAAGAAATTTTATGAGTGATATATATGAATACATGTTTATACTCTAACAAAAATGTAGACATATGATTTTTTTACATTTATTGATAGCACTGACATGTTTAGTATCCAATTTGTCATATTATTTTATCATATATTTACTATGTGTATAATGTTAGTTACTGTATTTATTTCTATATGCATTTTGTTCTTTGTTCTTTATATCAATATATTATTTTGTTTTATAGGGAAGATTTTATTTTTGCTCTATGTCTATCTTTATACCCATACTTTTTGTAATGCCTTTGCCCTTTTTATCACCTAGATATGTAATTGTTGGTTTGCCAGCTTTAAAAGATAGGCTATGAATCCTACTTATCCTTAATGCAGCAATAAATGAGTTTACTAGACTTGAATTTTTCTTTCTTCTTCCATTTTTAAGCTATATCCTTCTATTAGAGAACATCATGCACACGTCATTATCTACCCCCGCATCCCCATCAATGGTATTACCCTTATATAGATAATTAAATATATAAAATACTCATGGTCAGTCTATTTGTGAGTTTCCCTTGTCATTTCTTAGTTGAAGAAAGTTTATATTCCAGTAGATTTCTCAAGAAGAGCTCATGATTACACTATTCCCTATATTCCTACATTTAAGACTTTTCCAACAGCCATTATACTTGAAAGACAGCTTAGCTGATATAAAATCCTTGAATCACACATTCTTGAGGTTTTTCTTTAAAGTATGATCCACTTTTGTATGATTTCCATATTGCTCTCAGGAAGTTTCATGTCAAACTGATTGTCTTTCATTTGTAAGTGATTTTCTTTCGTTCACTGTTAGTTCAAGGAACTTTTAAAGTTTTGTGTCCTAAAATTTTAATAGTTATTTTAGAATACATTCAAAAATTACTGGTTTAGGTTAATATTTCCATGCAAATAATTGGTTCTTGAAATACTAAGATGCATATTTTCTTTTAATCCTGGAAGCTTTCTTGGACTGTGGTACCTTGTTTCACTTTCCTTCTCTTCCTCTTCCTCTCCCTCTTTCCCTTCTCTTCCTCCTCTTCCTCCTGTTAGTTCTTCCTATAATGGTTGAATCTTCTTTGTCCATTTACTGGCAAATCTTTATAATTTTTTATTATTTTGTTTTCTTTCTCCTGGAAGTTTTCATTCCTTTCCTCAAGGCTCCTCATTTCATTTCTTTCCTCAAGGGTCCTCATTATATATTCAGTCATATTTCTTCTCCCATCAGCAACTTGAAATTAGTCTTCAGTTTTTAGATAAATTCATTTTAATTTTTTAAAAGTTTACTTTTGAGAGTTGTCGACATTCATTTTGCCTCATTCTGTGTCTTATGCCATTTCCATATTATTGTTTAGCTTTATGATACTATGTATTTGCTTATATCTAATTGCTTAAGAATATTTAGTTTATATAAAATATTATGCTTTTTTGCTTTTGTTTTGGTGGTTAGTATTTTGGAAAATAGTTCCATCTGCAGATCTTTTTAAATTCTGATTTCTCCTTTCTTTTTAAAATAGCCTTTTTCTTTAGAAGTTAGTTAATTTTGAAAGATTCTATATTTTCTTGAGCCAATAATAACAGGTGTTTCTAAGTAGGCAAGAGTGATGATTTTGGGTGGCTTACTAGGTTTTTTAGTTCATAGCAGACTTTTCTGTTGGTATAGAGAAGTATAATTTCTTAAATATCAATAGATAATGTTTTTATTGAAGGAGAAGTATTGGGAGTTTTTTTACCTTATGAAACTGTTTCTGTAGGATCCACAATTTTCATCACATGCTTCTCTGGGTTTTTGTTTTGTTTTGTTTGTCACCACCAAACCTTCAAGAGATCTTCTCCTTTCAACTCTCTTCTCGTTCTAAATTTGTGCTTTCCCAATGCTGTCACCTCTGGTCTCAAGCACTTTCAAGCCCATTCCTATTCAATTCCTAGGGCAGGGGCGGCACCTGCACACTCTGGACTTCACTTCTCTTCCATCCATTTTTCTGAAGGCTTTCATTTATTTTAATTCTTTCATAGTAGATATATTTTACTTCAAACTTAACCTCTTTTCCTATATATTTTCTTTTATTTTTCCTCTTATGTAACTGAAATATTTAAACTGATTGTTGTTGAGCGGTAAATGAGATTTTAAAAATTTTGACCCTTTTCCAGTTTAGATTAAATTATGCATACTTGTCCGCATCAGAGAGAATTTTTCTTAAATAAAAACATTTGGTACCAAGGGCGGAAACATGACAGCAGAAGCAGAGCTCCACATGATGCACTTTGAAAATGGAAGGTGGGGAATTCCCTGGTGGTCCATTGGTTAGGACTCCAGACTCTCACTACCAGGGGCCTGGGTTCAATCCCTGGTTGGGGAACTAAAATCCCACAAGCTGCCTGGTGCAGCCAAATATATATATATATATATATATATATATATATATATATATATATATATATATATATTTGATACCATGCATAACTGGGTTCTTAGTAATTTATAGATGATGCTGCCTCCTAATAAGTAGGCTCAAATTATTGTTCTAGCCTCAGAATTGTTTATTTTTAAATATTTTTTATTCTACTAATTTATATACATATACATATATATAAAATCTATTGAGGGTAATTTGATAGGATATAATAATTTTGGATAGTATAAAAAAACATGAAATTCTTCCATATCCCCTATTCTTCCATTTTAAACCATGAGATCTGCATCTATGCTTAAATTCATGGGAAATTAATATACTATAGTTAATTTCAAGGTGACTTATTCAAACATTTCTGCTTGCTTGTCTATATCATACAAACTGAGCAATCCCAGCATTACTACTCAGTTGTATGCCACTGTGCATTGCTATGAAATATCAAGTTGATGTGAGCAAAATTAAACAAGCTCTAATGTCAGCAACTGCATACAAATATTTATGGTTAATCACTTTGTATCTATCTTCATTTTGCTAATTTTCTTAGTAGCACTATATTTCTTACTAAAATTTAGTAGTTCAGAACATGAATTTCTTAAGGCAAATATGAGCATAAGAGATGAAGTAAAATGTACTGGATAAGTGGGAACAACATATCATTTTTTACCTAGAGTAATGGGACAAAATTTGAGTGCTAATGAAACTGATGACAACCTCTTTCTTCTCATACATTTGATAATTTGTATGTATGCTTTGGAACATATTTTTGCTTTCCTTATTGCTTTATTTTTTCTTTTTGGTAAATATTTTACATTATATCTATGGTGAAAACATTGCTGTGATCGATCCCAGGACTGTAATGCACCTATTTCCACTCTATTTCAAGTTTTTGTTATCTGAATAGCTAAACTCAACTGGTTACAAGCCTTAGAAGTTTGGGAGGTGATATCTTCTTTTGAAGTATTTCATAGGAAGAAACACTTTGGTAGCTTGCATTCATCTTTTTGATGCTATGTGAAAATAGGACAGATATTATATATAAATTAACAGCTACCAACTGATGAGTAGGTTAAATTTTAATATTGAATACCAGACCTCTAAATGGTGTATTTTTATTTGAACTACTTATTTTTCAATCATTTGAGGTTTGTTACACAGCTTATCTTTAAAGAAACTTGTAGTTTTTCCAGAAGTATATGAAAAGACAATTCTACATGGCTTTAAAACATTAAATTCTGTCCAATATTTTATCCTCAGAAGCTTTGACAGGTGCTCAGGCAAAAAACAAAAACAAGCAAAGAAAAAAAAAAAAACACAACAACAACTATAGAGCCATGTCTTTCTGAAGAGTATAGTAAAACATTTGATAATGGATACAGTGAGTAGTCATAAATCCTAAAGTAGCAGCAAGATTTTCAACTGTATCAGTAATATCTCTTCCTGTGGTATTATCTTTCTGGTCTAAAGTTTCACCTTTTCCTCTCCTCTAATTTCCTGGGAAGGCTCAGATTTTTGTACTTATATGATTTTTGCTAAATATATTTAAAGTAATTCATCAACATATACTGAGGTCTTACTATGTTTTATTGGTACATGGGATTGGTACAGATTACTATGTGGTCCTAATTTACAATGAAACACTATGAAACAGACATACGAACATTTAGAGGGGCAATATAACATAATGGTAAGAGGGCAGACTTTTTAATTAAACTGCATGAGTTCAAACCTGAATCTACCACTTAATAGCTCTGTAAAGCCAGACAATTTATTTCTCCTTACTGCTTCTGAGTTTCCTCACTGACCAAAGAGGGATAATACTATCGACCAAATAAAAATTAAGGAAGAAGTCATTTAGCTTATAGAAAGAAAAAGTAATGAGTTCATTCTCATAAAATGAGAAATCCTCAATAAATGATAGCAACTATCACTTGGAAAAGTGGGTCTCAAACTGTGGCCTGTGCAGCTCTCAGGGTCCTCAATGTACCTTCAGGGGATCTGCATGTTAATTCTGTTTTTCCTTATAATACCAAACAATATTTTCCTTTTTTAATTTTCCTTGTTTTGATTTTCAGTGATGGTAAAAAGGCAATAATAGGCAAATTTTTGGTGTCTTAATCCAAATAATGCAGAAGTACAAAACTTAACTACTTGTCATTATTTTCTTCTTTATGTGCACACAAAGGGAAAAGTCAGTTTCACTTAAGAATGAATTGTTGGCCAGTGTCGTTGTCCCCGCAGTGAGCCACAGCCACCCCGCGCCTCTGCAGGAGACCCTGCAACACTAGCAGCCGTGTGGCTGACAGGGTCTTGCAGCTCCGGTTGGGTGTCAGGTCTGAGCCTCTGAGGAGGGAGAGCCGAGTTCAGGACATTGGACCACCAGAGACCTCCCACAATATCAGTCGGCGAGAGCTCTCCCAGAGATCTCTGTCTCAATGTTAAGACCCAGCTCCACTAAATGACCAGAAAGCTCCAGTACTGGACACCCCACACCAAAGAACTAGCAAGACAGGAACACAACCTTAACCATTAGCAGGGAGGGTGCCTAAAATCACACTAAGTTCAAGGACACCCCAAATCACACCACCAGATGCGGCCCTGCCCATCAGAAAGACAAGATCCAGCCTCATCCACCAGAAAACAGGCACCAGTCCCTTCCACCAGGAAGCCTACACAACCCACTGAACCAACCTTACCCACTAGGGGCAGACACAAAAAACAAAGGGAACTATGAACTGGCAGCCTGTGAAAAGGAGACCCAAATGTAGTAAACTAAGCAAAGTGAGAAGACAGAGAAATACACAGCAGATGAAGGAGCAAAGTAAAAACTCACCAGACCAAACAAATGAAGAGGAAATAGGCAGTCTACCTGAAAAAAAATTCAGAGTAATGATAGTAAAGATAATTCAAAATCTTGGAAATAGAATGGAGAAAATATAAGAAACGTTTAACAAGGACCTAGAAGAACAAAGAGCAAACAAACAATGATGAACAACACAATAAATGAAATTAAAAATTCTCTAGAAGGAATCAATAGCAGAATAACTGAGGCAGAAGAACAGAGAAATGACCTGGAAGATAAAATAGTGGAAATTTTATCCACTATTTTATTTATTTATTTTATTAAAATTTTATTCCAAATTTTATCCAAATAGTGGATAAACTACCATAGAGCAGAATAAAGAAAAAAGAAGAAAAAGAATTGAGGACAGTCTCAGAGACATCTGGGACAACAGTAAATGCACCAACATTTGAATTATAGGGGTCCCAGAAGAAGAGAAAAAAGAAAGGGACTGAGAAAATATTTGAACAGATTATAGCTGAAAACTTCCCTAATATGGGAAAGAAAATAGCCAATCAAGTCCAGGAAGCACAGAGAGTCACATAAAGGATAAATCAAAGGAGAAACACGCCAAGACAAATATTAATCAAACTATCAAAAATTAAATATAAAGAAAAAATATTAAAAGCAGAAAGGGAAAAGCAACAAATAAAATTGTAAATAATTATGCATCCAACATAGGAGCACCTCAATACATAAGGCAAATGCTAACAGCCATAAAAGGGGAAATTGACAGTAACACAATCATAGTAGGGGAATTTAACACCCCACTTACACCAATGGACAGATCATCCAAAAGGAAAATAAATAAGGAAACACAAGCTTAAAATGACACATTAACAAGATGAACTTAATTGATATTTATAGGACATTCCATCCAAAAGCAACAGAATACACTTTCTTCTCAAGTGCTCATGGAACATTCTCCAGCATAAATTATATCTGGGGTCACAAATCAAGCCTTGGTAAATTTAAGAACATTGAAATTGTATCAAGTATCTATTGCAACCATAACACTATAACACTAGATACCAATTACATGAAAAAAAAAAACTGTAAAAAATACAAACACATGGAGGCTAAACAATACATTACTAAATAACCAAGAGATCGCTGAAGAAATCAAAGAATAAATAAAAAAATACCTAGAAATGAATGACAATCAATTGTTTTAGCCACAGCAATCAGAGAAGAAAAAGAAACAAAAGGAATCCAAACCAGAAAAGGAGATGTAAAACTGTCACTGTTTGCAGATGACATGATACTATACAGAGAGAATCCTAAAGATGCTACCAGAAAACTACTAGAGCTAATCAGTGAATTTGGTAAAGTAGCAGGATACAAAATTAATGCACAGAAATCTCTTGCATACCTATACACTAGTGATGAAAAATCTGAAAGAGAAATTAAGGAAACACTCCCATTTACCATTGCAACAAAAAGAATAATATACCTACGAATAAATCTACCTAAGGAAACAAAAGACCTGTATGCAGAAAACTACAAGACATTGATGAAAGAACTTAAGGCGGATACAAACAGATGGAGAGATATACCATGTTCTTGGATTGGAAGAATAAACATTGTGAAAATGACTATACTACCCAAAGCAATCTACTGATTCAGTATAATCCCTAACAAACTACCAACGGCATTTTTCACAGAACTAGAACAAAAAATTTCACAATTTGTAATGGAAACACAAAGGACCCTGAATAGCCAAAGCAATCTTGAGAAAGAAAAACGGAGCAAGAGGAATCAGGTTTCCTGATTTCAGACTATCCTACAAAGCTACAGTAATAAAGACAGCATGGTACTGGCACTAATATATAGATCAATGGAACAGGATAGACAGCTCAGAGATAAAGCCACGCACTTATGTTCACCTTATCTTTGATAAAGGTGGCAAGAATACACAGTGGAGAAAAGACAGCCTCTACAATGAGTGGTGCTGGGAAAAGTGCACAGCTACATGTAAAAGAATGAAATGAGAATACTTCCTAACAACATACACAAAAATAAACTCAAAATGGATTAAAGACCTAAATGTAAGGTCAGACACTATAAAATTCTTAGAGGAAAACATAGGCAGAACACTCCATGACATAAATCACAGAAAGATCCTTTTTGACCCACCTCCTAGAGAAAAGAAATATAAACAAAAATAAAACAATGGGACCTAATGAAACTTAGAAGTTTTTGCACAGCAAAGGAAACCAGAAAAAAGATGAAAAGACAACCCTCAGAATATGAGAAAATATTTGCAAATGAAGCAACTGACAAAGGATTAATCTCCAAAATATATAAGCAGCTCATGCAGCTCAATATCAAAAATACAAACAATCCAATCCAAAAACGGGGAGAAGACCTAAACAGACATTTCTCCAAAGAAGATATACAGATTGCCAACAAACACATGAAAGGATGTTCAACATCACTAATCATTAGAGAAATGCAAATCTAAACTACAATGTGGTATCACCTCACACTGGTCAGAATGGCCATCATCAGCATTTATTGTCTGTAGATTTTTTGGAGAGGGTGTGGAGAAAAGGGAACCCTCTTGCACTGTTGGTTGGAATGTAAATTGATACAGCCACTATGGAGAACAGTATGGAGGTTCCTTAAAAAACTAAAAATAGAACTACCATATGACCCAGCAATCCCACTACTGGGCATATACCCTGAGAAATCCATAATTCAAAAGGAGTCATGTACCACAATGTTCATTGCAGCACTATTTACAGTAGCCATGACATGGAAGCAAACTAAGTGTCCATCAACAGATGAATGGAAAAAGAAGATGTGGCACATATATACAATGGAATATTACTCAGCCATAAAAAGAAATGAAATTTAGTTATTTGTAGTGAGGTGGATGGACCTAGAGTCTGTTATACGGAGGGAAGTAAGTTAGAAAGAGAAAAACAAATATCATATGCTAACACATATATATGGAATCTAAAAAAAAAAAAGAAAATGATTCTGAAGAACTTATGGGCAGGACAGGAATAAAGACACAGACGTAGAGAATGGACTTGAGGACATAGGGAGTGGGAAGGGTAAGCTGGGACAAAGTGAGAGAGTGGCCTTGACATATAGACACTACCAAATGTAAAACAGATGGCTAGTGGGAAGCAGCTGCATAGCACAGGGATATCAGCTTGGTGCTTTGTGACCACTTACACCGGTGGGATTGGGAGGGTGGGAGTGAGATGCAAGAGGGAGGGGATATGGGGATATATGTATACGTATAGCTGATTCACTTTGTTATACAGCAGAAACTAACACAACATTGTAAAGTAATTATACTCCAATAAAGATGTTAAAAAAAAATTGAATTCTTGAAGCAATAAACTTATTACTGTTATTAAATCTCAACCACGAACTGCATGCATTTTTAGAAGGGAAGTATACATAAAGTGCTTCTGCTGCATACTAAAGCATGATGATTGATTTGAGAAAAAGCATTTGTGCAGTTTTTTGAGTTGCAAGCTAAACTAGCTGTGTTTTTCCTAATGAAACACCATATTTATTTGAAAGAATGGCTATCAGACAAATTATTTTTCAGAACTGGGTATTTAACAGACATTCTTCAAAGTAAAGAAAGCTTGTCACTTCAAGGGAATAAAAAGCTGACTGTATTTTTAGTGATAAAATTTGAGCCTTCAAGTGAAAATTGTAATTTTGTAAAACATGTGTCTAATACCTTAGCTTGATAACTGCCTGATACATAAAAATATTTAAAAAATTTAAAGTCTTTAACTTATTTTTATTGAAGTATAGTTGATTATAAAGATTTTTCTCATGAGATTGCTAGTGATATCAACATATGGTTATTTTTGTTATTATATAATAAAATATGTCAGCATTCGGAAGATATGCATAACTCAGTGAACAGTATTTTCAAAATAACTGGTGATTAATTCTAAAATCATCCATTTAAAGAGTCAATTCAAATGCAGGATAGATCAATGGATTTGAATGTAACTAAATAAAAAAAAAGTTCACTGATAATGTTTCATAATTTACACTGCAACTTTTAAGAAGCTAGCAATTGCCAAGTTTTGGTATAGCACCAAAGAAGAATATACACTGTTACCTAAAAAAGTCATTCAAATACTTCTGTTTCTAATAAGGTAACATTTCTGAGTAAGGTTGGATTTTCTTCGTACACATAAACATAAAAACACATTCTGCATAGACTGAATAAAGAAGGTATGAAAATATGTCTTCTATTAAGGCAGAAATAAGGGTAATAATGCCACTTCTCTCAAAAATAGTTTTTCAAAAATGTAGTTTTTAAATGTCTTTTATACCAACCTGTAATAGATTTATTAATATTTTATATAAGTTAATATTTTTAAAATATTTAAAATTATTTAAATATTTAATATATAAATATCAATAGATACAGTCAATGATATGCTGAAGTTGGCTTATACTGAAGTTGACTGGTACATGAGAACTAATTGTTTAATATTCTGGAATTTTGAGAGGCAATTGTTAAACTAATGACAGCTAGAAATCTGAGATGATATCAAGATTTACTTCATACAAATCACAAAGGTTACAAATCAGGGCTGTTTTTTTTGTTTTTTCAGATATCTGGTTTATCAGCTATCACTGACATAGCTCACCTAAATAAAAGCTCTGTGGATTTCTTGGTAATTTCAGAGTATAAGGAGTTCCTGAGACTAGAAAGCTTGAGAACTGACTTCAAATATATGATATTATTATATTTATAATTAATCACAAGTTCTAAAACTAAATATAATTCAAATCCTATGATAAGTATTAATAGTTATGGGGTGACTCAAGAAGAGTATTTGAATTATGGGCAGAGTTGGGAAAGTAACCAATACTTATTGAACATCTAATGTGAGCCAAAGTATCATGTGATATGATGTTCCATATTTTAGTTTGCATATGAAGTAACCATATCTATAAAGGAGTATTAGAGAAAAACATTAGAGATTCAGATATAAAGTGAAAATTTCTGGGATGCTTCTTTCGTGGTATTCAAATTTAGGGGGATTTGAAAGATGGGAAAGAATATTTAACTGTAGTTGAAGTAATCAAATACACCCAGAAATTAATCACTTCTCTTGGTCTTTGATGGTATCACCTCAATTGCAGCTCATCATTCCTCATTTAGATTATTAGCATGAATTCATCAAAATATCTAAAGTGTGTAATCTTTTGCTTGAAATTTCCCAGTGGCACCCCATCTCATTCAGAGTCAGTCAGAATCTTAGTAATCACCTACCTGCCTTACATAATCTGGTCCCCAGATAACTGAATACTTTCGCTACTATTCAACCACTTACTTCTACCCATCCTGCCACATGTGATCTCATGCTATTATTTGAAGAAATCAGACTCGATACGCCATTAGGGCCCCTAAATATGCTGTTATCCTAGCCTTGAAATTCCTTCACATAGACAGCCGCATGGTTTTTACCACACTTCACATGCCTTTACTCATATCTCTTTCTCAGCCAGTCTCACCCTCATCACTCTATTTAAACTGTAACTCTGCCAAGTCACCCTTCTCCCTCTTCCCTGCTTTATTTATTTTCTCTAATTTTATATCTTCTAACATAAAACTGTTATTAAATTTCGTTTATGTTCTGTCTCCATAACTAAAATGAGTGCTCTTCAAAGGCAAAGATTTCATGTTATTTTAATAATTTTTGTATATTCAGCAATAATAATAAAGCCCCATATGTAATTTGTGTTTATAAAATATAATTTGAATGTATGAATGAACAAACAAGGATAGAAACCAGAAGGCTTTATCTAATATTGTGTTTAGGGGACATCCAATAATAAAGTTGGCAGAACTTACGAACATATGTGTGCAGAGCAATAGGAAAGGATAGAGCCAGGGGATGAAGTAGGCAAGGTAAAATCATAAAATGTTCTTCATACCATGTATAAGGTATTAAATAAGGACACTTTGAATCACAGGAATGTGCAATAATCAGAATTAAACATTGTAACACAGATAGAAGGAGGAGGAGAAAGTGAAGGAGAAAAAGAAAAGGAAAGAAAGTGAATAAAGAGGAGGAGAAGGAAGAACTAGAGGTCAGGAGAAGGGTAGAGGGCTATCTAACTAAACTGAGTAATAATGGGGGCAGAGATGGAAGCTGAAGTCATGATATTTATATAATTGGTTTAATTTCCATTACAACAGACAGAAGATAAGGCTGAGAATGGAACCCTTGAAAAATATAAATGTTTGGGAGATAAGTAAAAACAAATAAAATGAGGGTAGAGGGGGTAAGACTAAAGAGCAACAGTGGCTTTGTCAGGTAACTGTATATTGGAAGAAGTGGTCCACAGGGTCCACTTGGTTCAGCATCTAGGAAGTCATGTAAACCCTTGATAGCAGAGTTCATTAGTGTGGTAGAGAGAGAAGCCTTCTTTGCATATTTTAAAGTGAGAAACTTACAATATCCAATGGAATGGGCCGTGCAAGACTCCTCACAGGCTATTGCCCAAGATCTTAATTTTGCCAAGATCTGGTTTCTTATCACTTGACTAAGGGTTTTCCCTATCTAGAAGTCCTTTAGGTATGTGGACAATAATAATTAAAGCTAGAATCTCCCAACAATATTCATTATATTATATTAACCTCAATTTCTGGGAAACCTAGTAGTAGTAAACATTACTAGTATAAGCAAGTTGATGCCAGAAAATGAAGTAGAAGTAGCAAGACTTGACTTTACTGCAAGAAGTAGACAGGTTATGGGAAGGGTAAATAAAGAGTGATATTTGACAGAAACAAACATCAAACATGTTTTTTAAGGCAAGTATGCTTTCAACTATATGTGCAGTACACAAGTGCATATGTGTGAATGTATACGATTGGTAATATGTTGATCAGATACTTAGTTCAAGAGAAGAAAGGACACAGTATGGTGTCTCCTTGGCAAATCCTTTAAGTGTAATTCTGTTATTTAAGAAAGTATCCCATTTGACTGTGAAAAAGTGACATTATTTTCTACATATATTTCATCTACAATATCTCCTCACAATAAAGCTGGTTATTGAACACATTTCACAAACAATCTATTAGATCGACAAGAGAAGATGGTTCTCATTATCCCATAAGATCACTTTAATATTACTTTAGTGCTGTGCTAATGAAAATGGGAAATTCAGCAGGAGCCTATATTCCCAAGTAGGAAAATGTAAGCACAGATGACCAATTGATTTTGAAAAAGAAATGAGCACTCCACTTTTTGTCCATACCCTGACTTTCAGAGCTGGTTATTTTCTTCCACCCTGCCCCCATACAGTAGGCATGTGAAAATATAACAAAACAAAACTTTTGACAAAGTTTAAAGACTGATGCAAGGGAAGAATTTGAAGCATTTATCTATATCACTAAGTAACTACACAGGAAAATAATTAAACATTTGTAATTGTCTTCAATTCAAAATCCCACTAAAGAATTTCAAAATCATTTAATATTCTTTCCAATTTTGTTACATGAGCTATAGCGAAGGTTAGTGAATCTTATCTGTACAAGAAATTGATGTCACCAAAAGAGTCCTTCTCATGGAAAATACTATATGATCTTGGACAAAAAGTAACTCAACAGGGACTAACGTTTACCTCAAGTCAGTAGATCCTCCCCCATTTTACTTTGTTGTTGTATAAGCCCCAGGATCCTAGTATAAACTAAGGGAAAGAGAATACCAAAAGGACACATACTGTGGACTTCTCACTAACCTTTGCAAGTGGAAGCTCAGAGCCAAGTTTGATTTAAATTGAATAAATGCCATAAATCTTGCAACTCAAAAATCATAAAACAATTTATACCTGTTTCCTGCAAAATTCCTCCTAGTCGTCCAGTGCTTATTCTGATTATGGGTTACCAGGAATAATTTACCTTAGATAAAGCCTGGTAGATAAATTTAACTAAAAGTAGAAAGTTGGTCAAGCTTGGCAATGACAAATTAGAAAAGTAAAGAAGCTATTTTATTTCAAATGTTTCTTTTGAATCTATTGAACAATTCATGCGTAAAAGATCCACAGTATGTGTATTAAGAATATGACTTGGTATAAAAAATATGGCAAAAAGGAGTTCTCACTAATGGAGAAGTGAAGTAAAATATATATATATTTTTTTTGCCTATTAAACTCTGCAAATAAATTTCACAATCTTTGTGTTCCATCACTAACCAAATTCAAGTTTTCAGACTTTAATTAATGACGCTAAATAAATCACATCAAAATGAAACAGATTGTTTTTCATGATTTAAGGTGAAAATGTAAAGAAAAATATCTTAGTATCATTATTTAAACCTCTACTTATGTCATTTGGAACGAAATTTTGCACCCTTGCTATGGAAAAAAGGTTAAAACATTTTTGAGTAGAAATTGAAGAGTCTCTTCATAGATTATTTAGCACATAGCTTTAACTTCATTGAACAGGGATTCCAAATAGCATTATCATAAACCATATAAATGATTTCTATCTGATATGACAGTTTAGACCCTAGAAGTATGGTATTTTGACATACTACACAACATTGACTAGAATACAGCATCCTTCCGTATTGTGTCATTATAATCCCCAAAGCGGATACTTTGTCCACATGACCTAAAATGTCTCCACCACAAAGAACGTGGTCCAGAAATCTGATAAAAGAGTAGGGAAGGAAAGACATGCTCTTTCCCTTTAAGGACACAACCTGGACATTTCAAAAACCACATCTGCTCTCATCCCAATGACCCAAACATGACGCAGACCTAGCTGCAAATCATGCTGGGAAATGTAGTCTTTATCCTGGACAGCCATGTATACTGGTAAGATTTGGAATACTGTATCTATGAAACACTGTATCTATGAAAGTGGAGAGTGAGTGTTGGAGAACCATAGCTGTCCCTGCTACGTTGTCTCTGCATAATGTTCTTTCAGTTTTCAGTTTTTATCCCCATGTAAATAAAAATCTAGAAAGAAGTCATTTGTTCAAGAGAACTGAATTTATAGCAAGAGCTTTTCATACTTTTAAGCAGTTGAGTAAAAAACACTTTCACGTTCTTGAAGTCAAGTGTATAGAGGTTAAAAAGGGAAATAAATAATTAAGAGAAAATCAAGGGTACTCTTTAAAATTAGGGATTAATTTATTTAAGTATATAATGTTGTACTATAGATTAGTCCATAGCAGACATTAAAGCTAACTGGTTTGAACATATTCATTTATTCTCTGCCACTATCCTACAAAAGTCTTTAATGTGACTCAAGTATTTGCAACAGAATAAATTAAATAGATTAGATAGATAGGTGATATAACACCTGAATGATGGAGAATTAAAGTCAACTTTCTGAAGAGGAACTAGAGAGCCAGTTGGTACACAAAACTCATACTGTAGTATTTAACAATTTTAAAGTGAGAGTTCTTATTAGGATCTGGATTATTTTTTTCTGTACAAAGTCACAAAGTTAATTTGGAAGCAATATAAATTATATAATTCATACTGTCCATAAGATGAGGGAAAATTACTTTTCTAAGTATAAATTATAATATAAATTTTACAGTTCCTCAAGAAGAGGTATGTGTGTGTGTGTGATGTAGTAAACAATGTTTCCAACATCATTAATGATAAAGCAACTTGAGTAGTTGACAAACCCTAGAATTTAAATCCCACAGTGGTAAATATTTAAACATCTAGCAACTGGCCAGCTGTGTAATTTAGGCAAGCTGCTCACCCATTCAAAAGTTGAATTCTCAATGTTGAAATAATGATACCTACATCAAGGTCATTGTGGCAAATTAAAGATACTTTATATTAAGAACTTAAAAGAAGGTAATTAGCTTTCCAGTCTATATACCAAATATTTATAAAATTTACCATATAAAATTGTCTAAATAAAAATATTTCATTATTAGAATCTATTTGTTGAGACCTCCTATTTTTTCATTTATTTCAAGTGTGTGTAATTGCTCATTGAAGTGTCTGTGTCGTCTGGGTCTTGGCATCTGTGGATAATTTTTCTCTCATTCAGGTTAGGTTTTTCCTCGTTCTTATAATGATGAGTAATTTTCAATTGAATCCTGGATATTGTGGGAATTATGTTGTAAGATTCTGCCTCTTATTTAAAGATTCCATTTTATCAAGTCTCTTCTGGTACCATGTCGGTGAAAAAAGACCATGCAGGTGGTCTCATTACTGATAGATGTGGGGGAAGTCCAAGTTTCTTCCTTGAGCACATTACTGCTGGTGGAAGCTCCCACCTTGGCCTCCACTGATATCTCCCTGGTTGAGAAGGGTAGGAATGCCTCTTTACTGCTTTCGGTGTTATGTCCATTGACATGGTGAGTGGTAGCCCCATTACTCCCAGGCAGTGGTGAAAGCCCTAACCCTCCACTGGGCCTCTTCTGACACCATCCAGGAGGACTGTTATTGCCAGGTGAGAGTGGAACTCCAAGCTCCCCACCTAGTCTCCATGGCACTGAAAATGGAAGGAGGCTTTTTGACAACCAGCAGGGATGATAGTCCTAGTTCCACACTTGGCCTTCATGCACCACAGATGCGTGTCTGTGTGTGTGTGCTCACATGTGAGTGTGTGACAAGCCTTTAACAGTCTTACAAGAGAGAAAGTCTAGGCTCTTTATTCAGCCTTTGCTGGTGGATGTGGGGCCATGATTTTTTCTGTGGTGTTTTGGCTGGAATAGAGTAGTTACTGCCTGGAAGTTTTGTGTCTTGCCAGACCTATTCTTCCTTTTCCTTTGGCTAAACACACCAGTCTTTTGGGGGCTTTTTAGCCCACTGGTATTTCCAGATTGCTGGTTTCTCTAACATTGAGGCTAGGATATATGAAGAAAAGTGAAAACCCAGAGGACTCACCATCATTTTGTTCCCCAGATCCTGAGGTCCCTCGCTGGTATGCCTTTTCTCTCTGCCTTTCAGAGTTTCCATATGTCTGTTTTATGTATAACGCACAGTGATTTTAGTTCTACTTAGGGGGAGGAATAGGGAAAAGTGCATCTACTTCTTTCCAGAGGTGAAAGTTCAGTCTTTTAACTACTAAGAAGAATATTTGAAACATACAAAATAATACTGTAACAGTTATGTAATTTTTAAAGCATGTTAACATAATGAACACCTCTTCATTCACTACCTGATCCTAGAAGGACATAAACCTGTGCCCATCCCCCAGCTTCCAGGTATAAAATAAATTTTGTATTTATCATTTCCTTCCTTTTAGTAGGTTTTTCAAGTTTCACCTATTTATTTTATATTTAAAAATACTATTTTGTTCACACACAAGCATATATGTGTCTTTTTTTTTTCAAACTAATGGGATCATCTGCATACTGTTCTACAATTTGCTTATTAAAGTAACTATACTTTGATGTATTTGCAAGCTCTTCCTACAAAAATCTATTCTGGAACAATATTGTTCTTGACAAAACAGAAACTGAGAGTTAGTATTAATGTATTATACTTGGCTTTACTCAGTTTGGCAAATATATTGCTCTTTTTCATTTGACTTTCCCTCATTTGACTTTTCCATATATCCACCATTCCTTTGAGTCATATACATAAGGATTAGAGTATGCTAGCAGTTTTTGTTCATTGCTCTTCTTTTTCTGGGTAGACATATTTATGGAGGCATGGTTTTAGCTTGCTTAATATTATTCACATGTGCATTCACAGAGCAATAAATTGTATCCTGAAAGGGGTCATGACACTGAACTTATTCCAAATGCCACTTCTCATTTCAGCATCTCAAACTGGTATAAAGGAAACAGTCTGGATTTCTCACCTGTCACACTTTTTAAAATCAAAGTCGAAGAGCACATTCTAGTTAATGGGCACAAATTTAAACCAAATAAGTTCATGAAATTCACAGACAGTATTGTTTAGCTGCTGGTTCTTCATACATCTGCTAGTTCTTTGTTCCTTTAAATAAAATCTACATTTGCAGGGTATTCAGAACTGAAGAATGCACTAGAAGCTCTGACATAAACTTGCAGTTTTTAGCATTATTGAAAGTGAAAAGACCTATGAATCTTAATTGGCTTTTGATTTAATTATAGTATATCATCCATAGTTACTTCTAATAATAAATCTTAAAGTTTCAATTTATCAAATTTCAAAAGTTAGCTAAGTTTATAATAAAAGTTTATTATGATTAATATTTAGTTTGATTAGGGATAATATACACTTATTGGTTCTTATTTTCTCCTTTTAAATGGAAATATATTTTGGAGTACATCTTAATAAAACAGTAGAAGTATATTGAGAAAAAGTAACCTTTCCTTTTAAAAATGCTCAAAAAATTATACAAATCCATTTAAGAAACACACACACATATATATATAGTGCTCAGTGTGTCAGTAACCTTTTAAGTATTTTATAAAGTTTTTAATTTTTTTATTGGGGTATAGTTGCTTTACAATATTGTGTTAGTTTCTGCTGTACAGTGAAGTAAATCAGCTATATGTATACATATATCCCCTCTCTTTTGGATTTCCTTCCCATTTAGGTCATCACAGACATTGAGTAGAGTTCCCTGTGCTATAGAGTAGGTTCTCATTAGTTATCTATTTTATACATAGTAGTGTATATATGTCAATCCAAATCTCCCAATTCATCCCATTTCCTCCTTCTCCCTTTGGTGTCCATATTTTTCTTATCTACATCTGTGTTCCTATTTCTGCTTTGCAAATATGTTCATCTGTACCATTTTTCTAGATTCCACAAATATGTGTGTTAGTATACAATATTTTTCTTTTTCTGACTTACTTCACTCTGTATGACAGTCTCTAGGTCCATCCACGTCTCTGCAAAAGGCAAAATTTCATTACTTTTCATGGCTGAGTAATAGTCCATTGTATATATGTACCACATCTTCTTTATCCATTCCTCTGTTGATGGATATTTAGGTTGTTTCCATGTCCTGGCTAAGCGCTACAATGAACATTGGGGTGCATGTATCTTTTGAAATTATGGCTTTCTCCAAGTAAAGGCCCAGGAGTGGGATTGCTGGATCATATGGTAGTTCTATTTTTAGTTTTTTAAGGAACCTCCACACTGTTCTCCATAGTGGCTGTATCAATTTACATTCCCACCAAAAGTGCAAGAGGGTTCCCTTTTCTCCACACCCTCTCCAGCATTTATTGTTTGTAGATTTTTTGATGATGGCAATTCTGACCAGTGTGAGGTGATATCTCATTGTAGTTTTGATTTGCATTTCTCTAATGATTAGTGATGTTGAGCATCCTTTCATGTATTTGTTGGCAATTGGTATAGCTTCTTTGGAGAAATGTCTATTGAGGTCTTCTGCCCATTTTTGGATTGGGTTGTTTGTTTTTGTGATACTGAGCTGCATGAGCTGCTTGTATATTTTGGAGATTAATACTTTACAGTTGCTTCATGTGCAAATATTTTCTCCCATTCTGAGGGTTGTCTTTTCATTGTTTATGTTTTCCTTTGCTGTGCAAAAGCTTTTAAGTTTCATTAGGTCCCATTTGTTTATTTTTGTTTTTATTTTCATTACTCTAGGAAGTGGGTCAAAAAAGATCTTGCTGTGATTTATGTCAAAGAGTGTTCTGCCTGTGTTTTCCTCTAAGAGTTTTATAGTGTCTGGTCTTACATTTAGGTCTTTAATCCATTTTGAGTTTATAAATATTATAAATATTAATTTAGGTCATCTATATAATAATCCTGTGAGGTAGGCACTATTAGGATCTCCATATTATAGACGAAGAAACTGAGGCACAGAGAGGTTAAGTGATTGCCAAAGGATGGGCAGCTAGTTAGTAGTAACTAGGAAACAAACCCAGGCAGTCTGCCTCCAGAATTTTCATTCTTTACCATTAAACTATGCTATCTTGATTATACACACACACACCCCTAAATACTGTGGTGATAATAAAAACAATAAACTTCTTAATATTTAAAAAACTAGAAAAGCAAAGTTCTTCCAAGTAAATTTTTTGAGACATATTTTTGTTTTTCTCTCTATCCTTATGCATGCCTTTTCTACTTCTGGTTAACACCAAATAACCATTACCTTTCTGATCAATAGTACTTGCTAATCTATGTCTTTATCTCCATTAAAATCTGACTGTAATTACCTTTATACGATATTTCCTGAATAATTTGAATCATTTCTTTAGTAGGTATTCTTTCATGTTTCTTCCATATTTTTATCACCTGTGTACATGTATTGGTTGACTGTACTCTTTAAGTGAGTTTGTGTGAGGGCCCGGATGTCAATTCAGCTGTTTTGAAAAGAGTGTTCAAGGCAGGCATTGAGGGGAGGGGCCCAGGAAAAGGGCACACTCCACAGCCTCATGTAACTACAGCTGGGCCATGGTCACAGGGAGAAAAGGGAAGTGGAGCTCATTCTCCCTGCCTGAGGGTTATCCTAGAATTTTTATTTTCCTCCAGTCAGAGGAAAGACAACCTCTCTGTCAGCTGCCTGCCAAAGTGGCCTTAGTTTTACTGGAGAGAATATACAATCATAACAATGTGCCTCAAGAACCCTGTGTGTAGAGTTTGTTCTTGTTAGGCACCAATAAACGTGCCTGGTTGATTCACAGCCACACTTTGTATTGACATTAACCAATCAATTGCAAGCAGTCAATGTTCAAACAAAATCTTATATTAGTGTAACAAGTGTATTTGTATTTTAAACCTGATACTTTTACAAATTTAGACAAAAACCTGGTGAATATATATAAAAAGGCTAAATGAGATTAAGCCTCAAAAGAGATTTTCCCAGTATGTCTTCCAAACACAATATTTATTTCAGCAAATTGCATTTGGGAGACAGGTGTTTGAAACAAATGTTATTTGAACCAACAGATGTATGGATAATAAATGAACATTATATAACTCAGAAATGATTTTTGTTGTTACCCATTAGCACCTGTCAATAAAATTATATATATAGAAAAATATACACTGTTTGGGATTAAATGATACAAGGATACAATGTTCTTCCTGTATTGGATACTCTCCCCCCACGCAGCCCCCACTGCTATCGGTTTCCTATGGCTGCTGTAACAAGTTAGCACAAACTGAGTGGCTTACAAAACACAAAGTATTATCTTTCAGTTCTGAAGGTCAAAAATCCAAAATGAAACTTACAGGGCTAAAATCAAGGTATCAGCAGGGCTGATTTCTTCAGGAGGCTCTATGGGAGAAGCCACTTTCTTGCTCCTTCCAACCCCCTTTCTCCTCCCTCCTATTTACAAAGACCTTGTGATTGCATTGAGTACAGCTGGGTAACCCCAGCCTCCCCACCTCAGAATCCTTAACCTAATCACACCTACAGAACCCTTTCACAGGTTGCAGGGATGAGGATGTAGACGTCTTTGGGGAGCCCTTATTCATTCAGCCTATTTCCTCACCCACCAAAAGTACTCAAAACCGTGTGTTTCCAGCATGTCGATGGTCATTAACAATCATGGATAACCGAATATATTTCTGCCTCAGTCAAAGAAAAATCTTCAGGAATCTAGAGTTTTCCAGGTTAATTGGGCCTTCCCTTATTGACTACAGGTGTAGACATGACTCAGCTATCATTGTGCATTTCACTTCTGCCCCTTAACAGTACTGTAGCAGGCAATTAGTTGTAAAGAAACATCAATGAAGACCTAAGTGGAGTAAAATCAAATAAAGGCAGCTGGCATGGGAAATGGATATTAAAAAAAAAAGGACTGTGAAGAATATACGAGGAATAAACTCTATTGACAATATTTTGATATGAAGTGGAATTATGGTGTGATCCTTCAAGGATATAAAAACATTTTGTTGGTGTATTACTCAGAAATATACTTAGGTGCACATAAGAAAAACCTGATAAGGTCTTAAACAAAGAAGGACCATATTTTCCTTACTTAAAAGGCAATCTGCAAGTGAAAGCTTCAGTGCTGGCTTGACAGCTCCTTCTCTCTTCTCTGCCATACACATTTGTCAGAAGACGGCTGTTCCAGCCTCCAGGAATCCTCCCTGCATTTCAGAAATCAGACAGGAAGAAAATAACAAGAACATAAATATGTGATGGCTGCACCTGTCCCTTTTTGTCAGGAACACAAAAACTTTCCCTGACCACACCCACAACTCTAAGTTACATTTGCAAAACTCTGTCATATGGCCACTCCAAGATACCACAGAGCCTAGGAAGTAGCTGAGCACACGACTTTCTCCTAAGTAAGAGATTAGACTTTGACCATGCCACTACCAACATCTGTCAGTTTGTTAATAGTTTTCTTATGTAAATGTTGTCTCATATAATTCATAATCAAGGCTGTGGTTCTGGTGAAAAGATCTATGTCAGGAATGACTGAGATGTGACCCAAGGATCTTCTTGTTTGCTGCCCATACTGGACTTTCATTGAACACACCAAGTTAAAATTGCTGAATATTAGCTGAGTTGCCAAAGGGAAAGAACAATCCTGAGAACTGTACGTTTTCTGAACTAAGGAAACCATACTTTTCCCTAGGAACCAATGAGATGTGCTTGATAAACCAGTCGTGTGTATAGAACAAATTTACCCTCCGATCCAAAATTCTTGGAAAACAACCATGTAAGTCTGCATGACCTTCCTCTTTTTTTCCCATAAAAACCCCTATCAATATTCCTCCAGTGGGGCACTATTCTGGGCTCCTCTGAAATCTGTGATCCCCAAATTGCAATTCTAAGACCCCAAATAAACTATCTTTTTGCCTCTTTACGTTCGTGGTTCTTTTGGTTGACATTTTCAGGAGAAGTTTGCTGGGCAGCATTTTAAAATTACCTGGGAAGCTTGATCAAAATACACTGATCCCCAGCTTCCTCATCATGATTACAGCATTATGAGATACTCTGTGGGCATAAGGGCATGAACATAGATATTTTGGAGAGGAATTCCCTACCTCCTCTTCCCCACGCCACAATGTTTGAGAACTATTACACTATACACATAATGAACGATGAACCTCCCAGAAGCAATGCACCAAAACGATGTCTCTAATCTTTATACAAAGATTGTCCATGAAAATATTAAGGAGAGATGTTTTCTATACCACTTACTACATTTCTATTTAACTGCAAACTAAAGGTGAGAAATCTCTAATTAATGAGCTCAAGGAGGTGTAGGGAGCATGTGTTCAAAATAGGTGACCCCTACATTACTCAATAAGAGATGAGTCTTTTAAACTAAGAAAAACTCTACTGAAAGACCCAATCATTTAGAAGAAATATCAGCTTAAATTGATTTACACACCTTTACTGAAAAAGATGATGAGAAAGAGGACCATTAATTACTATGCCTTTTATTTCTACAAATTTAATGTCTGGGGGAAAAAGTAGACTATTTTACTGTATACTATGTTTATAAAGGATAATTTACAGTTCTTGTTCAAGGAAAAATATGATACCTTCCAAAATGTAACATATTTTTGGTTATACATATGTTTTGCCTACAATATTCTCCCTAAAAAAATAAAAATAAAAACTTGACACATTCTTTTATTAAACTTTAGTTGTAATAGCAGGAACTATCTTAATTTATTCCTCTAATTATCTCAGTAATCTCATGGTGTTTAATATAGAAATAAATTAATGAACAATTTTATTCAATGTAACCTGTAAAAAATTGTAGTGGGTAAGAAAGCAAATGTTCCTTTTCACTAAAGGAAGCAATTTAAATATCTTCAAATTTATTCTTTTTTTTTTTTCACGAGAACCTATAGAGCAAGTGAACTTTTGAGACTTAGTGCTATGGCTTTTCAATTATATTCTGTTGGCTTGCTGAGAAGGGAAAGAGTAAGCAGGAGGAAATTGAAACTGTAAGATTTATAGTGGAGCAAAGTAAATCTGATTTGGAATAATGAACATTTTCATGCCATCAAGAAGATTGTTTCTGTATTTCCATAATTTTTAGCAAGGCACTTTTATATTTTAACAGTCTTGTTGTTTGTCAATGAGAGATAATCTTTAAGGCCATTAATTTTTATACCATAAGATATTTAAAAATTCTCATTTACTAGAATTACTATGTATGAACAGATAACATAATGAATTGGAATGGACACATTATGTCATATTAGAAATATAGACATATATAGAAATATAAAAATATTTTAGAATTAAGGTGTCAGAGGTTGGCAGTGGTCTAGGAAGGGGTCTATTTTGTTTGTGTTCTGCAGTTTCACATTCCTTCTGAAGGGAATTGCCTTCACCACATCCTCAAGAGTGAGTAGCTTAAACCTGTATTTGCACACAAGTAAGTAGGCTCTAGGATATGCCTGTTGGACTTCCCTGGCAGTCCAGTGGTTAAGACTCCACACTTCCACTGCAGGGGGCACGGGTTCAATCCCTGGTCAGGGAACTAAGATCCTGCATTCGCTCGGGGCAGGCAAAATTTTTTTTTAAAAAAGGATATGCATGTTGAGTCATTTTAATGGTGGAGTACTAAGTTTGCAATAAGGGATTTCACGTTTCTGGAGGAACAACAACTATTGTTCTTCCGAAGTTAATCAGTAGAACTGTTATTAACATGCTAGAACTATTGCTGTGTGTTATAATGATATTACAGACTCTATGAGACTTAACCAAAGGCTCAAGTTTCCATAGCTATCCATAGTCTTAACCTACATTTCTAGAAAAAAATGGAACGATTCTGTTCCTTGCAAACTGGAAGAGTGTGCAAAATTACTCAAAACCAGTCACTGTAGCAGACAGTGACTTTTCAGGGTATGACGGTAGTTTAGGTAAAGGCAGGTGATGTAGAAATTCTGTGCATAGGGCCTAAAGTAATGTAAAGTTTCTTAGCAAATTTTTAAGAATGCCTGTGTCCAGAAGAAGTTTTCTAGTGCCTAGACATCAGCTTGATAACAGTGTTCAACCATTATGTCTATATAGTACATTAATAAGGAACATCATGTGGAAGGTGAGAATCATTTTCACACATTCTCTATTGTTAAGCTTTTTGAGAGAAGAAAAAAATGTAAAAGACTGATTTTAAAATACGACATGAGGATGCTGAGCCTCCCAGTAAAACTCACACAGTTGGGGACCTCTGGCTTTGCTGTTTATTAACAATGAGGCTGGTTTACATGACACTTTCATGTAGAAGTAGGAGGTTATCTGAGATTTTAAAATGTGAATTATAGTTCCATTGTACTTCCACTGAATTATGATCCAGGGAATTATTTAATATTATTGGAGCTGTTCACTCGGAAGCTGATTATATGTTCTCTTTTGTGTGTTAATGAAGTATGGGATTTCTTGCATCTGCAGGAAAACTTAAATGTCATTCTGATAATTCTTTTTCAGGTAAATTGCATATTTCACTGTTAGTTTGGTACAAAGACTTCTAATATGAAGACAATGTTATTAACACTAAAAAAAACAAGGGAGTATTACAATTTCTTAAATTATTCTCAGACTTTGGAAATACAATTAAATATTTTGTGACTAATTTAATATAAGTGGCTATAATATGGGGGAAAGGTATAAGGTATATTTTTCAGAGCTGAGTGTGGGGAGGGGTGATTATGCTTAAAAAATGAAAGATCTGAGTAAAATAATAGATCTGGATACGATAAAACTTGGTCCTACTCTGCAGTTTACAACCCAGTATAGTTCAACAGAAAGACTCAGAGCTGATTTGTATATAATCTAATAAAATGCCATTTCTATTCATCTTTGCTTTGTTATACTGTTTCCATGCTACGAACTTGTAGCAGTTTTTCCTCATTCTGATTTTTTTTTGCTCTTTACACAATCCTATCATTACATTGATGGTGCTAATTACAATCTGATTGGTATTATTATACATGGAGTTTTTACTCTGTACCAGACTGTGTGCTAAGCCAATCAATCCAACGCAATAGGAATCAACAGAGTGGTTATAATTGGATTGCCTCTGGAGTCAGATGCACATGCTCTATTTTCTGATCTATCAATGATGAACTTTGTGACACTATTATCTACCTCTCTATGTATTAGTTATCAGTAAAATGGAAACGATAATAACATGTACTATTAAGATTGTTGTGAGAATTAAATGAGTGCTTGGCATGTGATAACCAATTCATAAATTATAGTTGTTGTTATTGATATAATTAGCTCCATTTTACAGTTGAGAAAACTAAGGCTTAAAGTTGTAAAGCAATCTGTCAATATCATATAGCTACCAAATGGTTTACACAGGGTTTGGATCTAGATCTTCGTTCTGACATCAGAACCACACTTTTAAATACTATGGCCATACTACTGTCTAATATCACTAATCTAGTTTTGTCAATTATTGTCATGTTTTAACCTTTTATCCATGGAGAAACGTAAACTCTCTATATAAGGAGGCTGAATGTTGACTTAATATAATTGAAGATGGAAATATTATGCTTTATGCTGGGTATGGTAAATGTTGACCAATATTATATGTACATAGATGAAGAATATATGATCTTCATATATTGAGAAATGCCCCTTTGCTAGCACATATGCATACTAAAATATTTCTTGTTGGAACAAGGAAATAACCTTGTGAACAGATTCATGTGTTCCTATGTATAAACTGAAGAATGAATGTAAATTAGAAATTGTGAGTTGTAGGATGGAAAAAGCATGGCAACTGGTATTTATGGGGAAATAAAACTAACAATTACTGACAGAGTACCATGGCTCTACATGTTCATTCTGATATTAATTATCAAATGGTCCTGTAAGTCATTATTATTCCTATTTTAGAAGTAATAAAACAGATACTCATATACGTTGGGTAATTTGTTCAACATCATAGTAATGGAACAGAAGATTAATAGAGACCAACAAAAGAAAGAAAAAAAAGAAAAAAATGTAGTTAAAATACGTACATATGTTGCAATGAAGCCTGAAGGTCATTTAGAATGATATTCTAATATCTGGTGACAGTTTTAACTAAACACCTCCCAGATGCATCGTTGGATGGTTTTGGCTAATACAATTACCAGCACCAAACCAGGGATGAGCTCCATTTTCCCAGTGTCATTTAGTTCAGTGGTCCCCAACCTTTTTGGCACCAGGGAATGGTTTTATGGAAAACAATTTTTCCACGGACAGGGGGTGGCGCAGGGGGATGGTTCAGGCGGTAACGTGAGCGATGGGGAGCGATGTGGGGCAGCAGATGAAGCTTCACTCGCTCGCCTGCCACTCACCTCCTGCTGTGCGGCCCGGCTCCTAACAGGCCGCGGACCTCTGACTTAGTTGACCCAGCTCTTCAATTCGGTATGCATTTCACTTATCTTAATGTGCAATCCTATATACGCACTGAAATTTGATTGTGTTTTTAAGCAAAATTGTTCCATTTGGTTAACTTAATCTATTTGGGGGATTGGTAAATAAATTACTGAAAACAAAACAAAAACTACTAAGATAGAATTAGTCAAAGCTGATCTTGGTCAAAATCACTAAATGATAGAAGCAGGCCAATGTTACAGGGAGCAAGACAATATTACAGGGAGTTTGGGGCCGTGGGAGCACTGTCACCCACTCTTCAGTGGAAAAGTCATTCAACAGAAAGGTAGGGGTCAGCTAGTATCCCCTGAGAGAGTCTCCTGGAAGCCAGTTCTATTTGCTATGATTGAAAGATGGAATAAAGTAAGCACAAGACTGTAGAAAAAGTATTTATGCTGTTAAATGCATTTCTTCAGTTTTAGGAGACAACACTGATTTTATCCCAAGGACAAAAATACTATTGTAAGAAATGGGGATGTGAAGGGAGGATGAGTTTCAAATTAGACAGGAGGATAATCAAGGCAAGAAGATCACCCAGTAGTATTATTTATAAAATAGAGATAACAATTACTTATAGGATTGTCCTAAAGATTAACTTAGATCACATGTAGGATAGTGTCCGTCACATAATACAAACTGAAATTTTATTTTGTCCTCCCCTCTCAAACTCTTCTACACAGATACAAAAATAAAAGCCCCCATTTATGGATTAAGTTACTCTTATCAAGTCTCCCTCAAGGAATATCAGTAGAACCACATTTTTTAAAACATTCTTGTCTTTTGTGATCTGCTGTTTTTAGTAATATCTCCTTGCAGAGCCAGAGTTCCTGACAGGAACTGTGTGTTTGCTTTGGGAGCAAGAGACTCCAAACTAAAATGTAAATCTCCTTTGCTGTAAAACTTGCAATGTATGTAGGCAATACTGGCATGCTGACTTTAGCCAATATGGTTCAGTTTATTGTGTTGCCCACAGTTAGTCCTTAACTTGAGGCAACTGGGATTCATTCCCACAAATAAAATGCCTGAGCTAAAGACTAGGAGGGTAGGGAGAAACACAACAGGGAGTCTTATTTTCTTCTTTATTTCTTGATTTGAAGTCAACTTCAAGTGAGTGGACGAAAGCTTAAGAGAAACCCCACTGGCTAAGAAGCTTTAGGACCCTCACTGAGGCTATAATTTAAAACGGATGATTTGTATTATCAATTAGATAATAAAAATAGAAAACTACCTATCTTTATACTATAAAATGTAAATATGGCAGTATGTTTGGAAGACAGTGGTTAATTTTTAATTAATTCAAAAAGTTTTTAGTATTTTTTTAAAATTTGGCTTAAAATTTTTGATCTCAAGTATCTTAAAGTATATACTGTATTCCTTTTCTTTTCCATCTGTGCATGTTCCATTCCGTTGTTTAACCATTTTTATAAATCTCAAAACTATTTTTTAAGACTCTACATAAGACCCTACATAACAGTCTAACTTCTTATTTTTAGTATTCACATGTTTCAACAAACCCATGATTTGGGTTTGATTGTAGTATAGACATATTTTATATCTTTCTCTCATTACATATTATATTATATGTAATTTATTCAATGTATGACTTAATTAGATATTTACTCTACGAGGTAAGAGGAATACAATGATGACTGAGGCATTAGACCCTAATCTGTAGGACTTCATAGATTAGTACATCATTGTTCAATAAAAATATACTAAAAGCCACATAGGTAATTTTAATTTTCCTAGTGGTATCTTTAAAAAAGTAAAATAAAATAAATTAAATTAATTTAAATTATATATTACTATATGTCAAATATTTCATAAAGTAATCAATACAAAACTTTACTGAGATATTTTATATTTCTTTTTCCATTCTTAGTCTTGGAAAACTGGTATTAGTTTTATAATTAGTAGGACATCTCAATTTGGCCTACGCACATTTCAAGTGCTCAAAAGCCACATGTAGCTAATGGTTACTGTGTTGGATAATACAGGCCTAATGGATCAATAAAGATATATGTAAATGATACAAATTAACTTTGAATGAGTTATTTTGAAGAATGCTAATGGTATACCGTAGGGAAGATTTTAAAGAAAGTCTATGGTGGAGAGACCCTTCAGTAGAATAAACATGTCAGTATCCTGTTTTCTTATATAGTCATGGAGTAAGGTGGCAGGTAATAAAATGGAATCAGCCTTTAGTTATTTAAATTCACTTCCAGATCTGCAGATGCAGAAATGCTGAGTCAGCAACTTGGAATAAACTAGAATTTAGAAAACCTGGCTTGTACTTTAGCCTTTCAGAAACTTAACAACGGAAGATTAAAACAGGCACACTTATGAGTGGTCATAATATGGAGAAAATGACGTTTGATGGAACTCTAAGGTACTTGGGAAAATATATCAGCTTTAGGGGACTACTTCCCTCCAGAGAAACCTCTGGATATGGTGAAACTGAACATGTCTATACTCTATGACTCTGATTCCAAGACTAGGTATTTTTCCTAATGAAATAATCAGACACATATACTGAAGCTCAAAGAAAATACTGCAAAAATGGAGACAAATAACAATTTTAATTTTTACATATTATTGTGAAAACAGTTCAGTGTTAAGTATTTTCAGAGCTACTAACTTTACCCTTCCATTTGAAAATTTGTCTCTGACAAATATTTTTATAGGATAACATTTGTCAAATAAGTTGTCTTTTTGTATGAGTCTTTTGAATGTTCACTAGATGTTTCAAAATTTGGGCCTTAATTTCACTCAATTCTGGTATAGGTGATACATTTATCCAATAAAAACAGAGTTTCTCAACCTCAGTATAGTTGATATTTTGTAAAGTAGTTCTTTTATGGGGGTCTGTTAAGTACATCATAGGATGTTTAGCTGCATACTTAGCCTTTACACACTAGATGGCAGTTGCACTATCCAAGTTGTAACAACCAAAAACACCTCCAAGGCACAGCCAAATGTTCTCTGTGAGACAAAATTGCCTTTGGTTGAAAACCATGTGTAAAGAGTGGTAGATCCATCAAGATTCTTTCAATATATTGAGAAATTCAAAAGTTTAATTATAGATTTGCAAAATTAAACCTTGTCTACAATCTGTTCTATCATCTTTTAATTTGGTTTCACTCTGCTCTGCAGAGATAAATTTTAAGGTCTTCCCATTTGTAAACTTTGTTTCCAATAATTACATTTCACTAGAATCTACAAAAGATTAAGTTTTTTAAAGCTCCATAAAGTGAATAGTCTGTTTCAAAAATTTTGCATATGTTTAACAAACTGCAATCAAATTTAGGAAAATTAAGAAAATATCCATGCCACTGTAAAATTACATTTATTAAAAAATAATTGTGCATTAATTTTGTATCCTGCAACTTTACCAAATTCATTGATTAGCTCTAGTAGTTTTCTGGTGGCATATTTAGAATTTTCTATGTATAGTATCAGGTCATCTGCAATCAGTGACAGTTTTACCTCTTCTTTTCCAATCTGGATTCATTTTATTTCTTTTTCTTCTCTGATTGCTGTGGCTAAAACTTCCAAAACTATGTTGAATAATAGTGGCAAGAGTGGACATCCTTGTCTTGTTCCTGATCTTAGAGGAAATGCTTTCAGTTTTTCACCATTGAAAACAATGTTTGCTGTGGGTTTGTCATATATGGCCTTTATTATGTTGAGGTAGGTTCCCTCTATGCACACATTCTGGATAATTTTTATCATATATGGGTGTTGAATTTTGTCAAAAGCTATTTCTGCATCTATTGAGATGATCATATGGTTTTTATTTTTTAATTTGTTAATGTGGTGTATCACATTGATTAATTAGCATATATTGAAGAATCCTTGCATCCCTGGCATAAATCTCATTTGATCCTGGTGTATGATTCTTTTAATGTGTTGTTTGATTCTGTTTGCTAGTATTTTGTTGAAGATTTTTACGTCTATGTTCATCAGTGATATTGACCTGTAATTTTCTTTTTATGTGATACCTTTGTTTGGTTTTGGTATCAGGGTGATGGTGGCATCGTAGAATGAGTTTGGGAGTGTTCCTCTTCTGCTATATGTTGGAAGAGTTTGAGAAGGACAGGTGTTAGCACTTCTCTAAATGCTTGACAGAATTTGCCTGTGAAGCCGTCTGATCCTGGACTTCTGTTTATTGGAAGATTTTTAATTACAGTTTCAATTTCATTACTTGTGATTGGTCTGTTTATATTTTCTATTTCTTTCTGTTCAATCTTGCAAGGTTGCGTTTTTCTAAGAATTTGTCCATTTCTTCCAGGTTGTCCATTTTATTGGGATAGAGTTGCTTGTAGTAATCTCTGATGATCCGTTGTATTTCTGTGGTGTCAGTTGTAATTTCTCCTTTTTTCATTTCTAATTTTATCGATTTGAATCCTCTCCCTTTATTTCTTAATGAGTCTGGCTAAAGGTTTATCAATTTTGTTTGTCTTCTCAAAGAACCAGCTTTTAGTTTTATTGATCTTTGCTATTGTTTTCTTTGCTTCTATTTCATTTATTTTTGCTCTGATCTTTAAATCTCTTGCATTCCTATACTCTAACAACAAAAGATAAGAATGAAAAATTAAGGAAACAACCCCATTTACCACTGTAACAAAAAGAATAAAATATCTAGGAATAAACCTACCTAAGGAGGCAAAAGACCTGTATTCAGAAAACTATAAAACACTGATGAAAGAAATCAATGATGACACAAATAGATGGAGAGATATACCATGTTCTTGGATTGGAAGAATCAACATTGTGAAAATGACTCTACTACCCAAAGCAATCTACAGATCCAATGCAGTCCCTATCAAACTACCACTGGCATTTTTCACAGAACTAGAACAAAACATTTCACAATTTGTATGGAAACACAAAAGACCGCGAATACCAAAAGCAACCTTGAGAAAGAAAAACAGAGCTGGAGGAATGAGGCTCCCTGACTTCAGACTATACTACAAAGCTACAGTAATCAAGACAGTATGGTACTGGCACAAAAACAGAAATATAGATCAATGGAACAGGATAGAAAGCCCAGATATAAACCCATGCACATACGGTCACCTTATCTTTGATAAAGGAGGCAAGCATATATAGTGGAGAAAAGACAGTCTCTTCAATAAGTGGTGCTGGGAAAACTGGACAGGTACATGTAAAAGTATGAAATTAGAACACTCCCTAACACCATACACAAAAGTAAATTCAAAATGGATTAAAGACTTAAATGTAAGGCCAGACACTATCAAACTCTTAGAGGAAAACACAGGCAGAACACTCTTTGACATAAATCACAGCAAGATCCTTTTTGACCCAGCTCCTAGAGAAATGGAAGTAAAAACAAAAATAAACAAATGGGACCTAATGAAACTTGAAAGCTTTTGCACAGCAAAGAAAACCATAAACAAGACCAAAAGACAACCCTCAGAATGGGAGAAAATATTTTCAAATGAAGCAACTGACAAAGGATTAATCTCCAAAATTTACAAGCAGCTCATGCAGCGCAATAACAAAAAAACAAACACCCCAATCCAAAAATGGGCAGAAGTCCTAAATAGACATTTCTCCAAAGAAGATATACAGATTGCCAACAGACACATGAAAGAATGCTCAACATCATTAATCATTAGAGAAATGCAAATCAAAACTACAATGAGATATCATCTCCGACTGGTCAGAATGGCCATCATCAAAAAATCTAGAAACAATAAATGCTGGAGAGGGTGTGGAGAAAAGGGAACACTCTTGCACTGTTGGTGGGAATGTAAATTGATACAGCTGCTATGGAGAACAGTATGGAGGTTCCTTAAAAATCTAAAAATAGAACTACCATACGACCCAGCAATCCCACTACTGGGCATATACCCTGAGAAAGCCATAATTCAAAAAGAGTCATGTACCAAAATGTTCATTGCAGCTCTATTTACAATAGCCAGGACATGGAAGCAACCTAAGTGTCCATCATCGGATGAATGGATAAAGAAGATGTGGCACATATATACAATGGAATATTACTCAGCCATAAAAAGAAACCAAATGGAGGTATTTGTAGTGAGGTGGATGGAGTTAGAGTCTGTCATACAGAGTGAAGTAAGTCAGAAAGAGAAAAACAAATACAGTATGTTAACACATATACATGGAATCTAAGGAAAAAGAAAAAAAGAAAAAAAGGTCATGAAGAACCTAGTGGTAAGACAGGAATAAAGACACAGACCTACTAGAGAATGGACTTGAGGATATGGGGAGGGGGAAGGGTAAGCTGTGACAAGGTGAAAGAGTGGCATGGACATATGTACACTACCAAACGTAAAATAGATAGCTAGTGGGAAGCAACTGCATAGCACAGGGAGATCAGCTCGGTGCTTTGTGACCACCTAGAGGGGTGGGATAGGGAGGGTTGGAGGGAGATGCAAGAGGGAAGAGATATGGGGACATATGTATATGTATAACTGATTCACTTTGTTATAAAGCAGAACCTAACACAGCATTGTAAAGCAATTATACTCCAATAAAGATGTTAAAAAAAAAAAGAAGAAGACATGGAAAACTTTGGTGGTAATAGACATCTTTAGTATTTCAGGAGTGGTGGTATTTTCAAGAGTGTACGCATATGTTCAAACGTATCAAATTGTACACTAAAAATATAAAGTTTATTGTATGTCCATTATACTTTAACAGCTGTTTAAAAATAATAAAACTTAGTGTTAAAGAAATGAATAAGCAAGTCACAGACTGGGAGAAAATATTAAAAAAAAAACAAAAACGGAGCTGGAGGAATCAGGCTCCTTGACTTCAGACTATAGTACAAAGCTATAGTAATCAAGACAGTATGGTAATGGAAAAAAAAAAAAAACCAGAAATATAAGCCAATGGTACAAGATAGAAAGTCCAGAGATAAACCCACTCACCTATAGTCACCTAATCTAGGACAAAGGAGGCAAGAATATACAATGGAGAAAAGCAGTCTCTTAATAAATGGTGCTGGAAAACTGGACAGCTACATGTAAAGGAATGAAATTAGAACACTTCTTAACACCATACACAAAAATAAACTCAAAATGGATTAAAGACCTAAATGTAAGACCAGACGCTATAAAACTCTTAGAGGAAAACATAGGCAGAACACTCTTTGACATAAATCACAGCAAGATCTTTTTTGACCCACCCTCTAGAGTAATGAAAATAAAAACAAAAATAAACAAATGGGACCTAATGAAACTTAAAAGCTTTTGCACAGCAAAGGAAAATGTAAACGAGACGAAAAGACAACCCTCAGAATGGGAGAAAATATTGTCAAACAAAGCAACTGACAAAGGATTAATCTCCAATTCATTCAGCTCAATGTTACAAAAAGAAACAACCCAATCGAAAAATGGGTGGAAGACCTAAATAGACATTTCTCCAAAGAAGACATACAGATGACCAAGAGGCACATGAAAAGATGCTCAACATCCCTAATTATTAGAGAAATGCAGATCAAAACTACAATGAGGTATCACCTCACATTGGTTAGAATGGCCATCATCAGCAAATCTACAAACATCTAATGATGGAGAGGGTGTGGAGAAAAGGGAACCCTCTTGCACTGTTGCTGGGAATGTAAATTGACACAGCCACTATGGAGAACAGTATGGAGGTTCCTTAAAATACTAAAAATAGAACTACCATATGACCCAGCAATCCCACTACTGGGCATAGATCCTGAGAAAACCATAATTCAAAAAGACACATGTACCCCAATGTTCACTGCAGCACTATTTACAATAGCCAGGACATGGAAGCAACCTACATGTCCATCAACAGAGGAATGGATAAAGAAGATGTGGTACATATATACAATGGAACACATTAATCAGCCATAAAAAGGAACAAAATTGGGTCATTTGTAGAGATGTGGATGGACTTAGTGTCCGTCATACAGAGTGAAGTAAGTCAGAAACAATAAAAAACAAATATTGTATATTAACATATATATGTGAAATCTAGAAAAATGGTACAGCTGATCCTATTTGCAGGGCAGGGATAGAGATGCAGACATAGAAAACAGACATGTGGACACAGGGTGGGAAGGGAGGGTAGGACGAATTGGGAGATTAGGATTGACATATACACAATACCATGTGTAAAACTGATAGCTAGTGGGATCCTGCTGTATAGCACTGGGAGGTCAGCTCTGTGCTCTGTGATGACCTAGATGGATGGGATGTGGGGGTGGGAAGGAGGTCCAAGATGGAGGAGGATATATGTATACATATAGCTGATTCACTTCATTGTGCAGCAGAAACTAACACAACGTTGTAAAGAAACTATACTCCAATAAGAAAAAATATTCAAGAAAAAAACCTTGTCAAAACCCCCAAATATTTGTAAAGTATTGATGAGAAGAAGCAAAAAGACCATGTGAATATTGACCTCCTAAAACATATCATTCAAATTCAATATCTAATATACTGCAGAATTTTTCTAATTAAAATATTCTATTTTTCTATGTTACACATACTTGTGCATTTTGAAAATTATGGCTCCTATTTTGATTGGTTATTATGTCTTTACTAAATACAATAGTAAATGATTAATGTACTACAACCAATTTAATATACATTGTATGCTATATTGAGTTTCATAACATAACATTATCTTGAGCACAATTCCTTTAAAATTTGTATTTTTTTCTATGCTGAATTTTTTAGATGAATTTTCAGTAGAAATTATAATAATATCAAATGTTTCCTCTTTGACCAAGTCAACTTTGAAAGCTTTATTTTGAGTACATGAACTGTATGAAATGATGGAACCATTATTAGAATAAATTGATTTTCTATTGGAACCTGATGACACTGGCCCTATTTTAAGTGTTTGCAAAGCCCTTCTTCCAATAGAGCCAACACTTCACAGCTATGGCTTCACTTTTTGTAAAAGCACAAAAACCATGGACTAGTTTAGTAAAATGTACTCAGTAGAGCATCCTTTGATCTAAATGGAAAGCCATGCTCTACAGGGTGATGTGTCAAAATGCTTCCTGCAGCTCTCTGTTAAATCATCAGCTTCCAACACATTCTCCTTTGAAGTTCTATTAATTTTGAAGTCTTTGGTGATTCTTCCTTAATAGATATATGTCCTTTAGTTTTTACATGGTTATTAATACCATTATTACTAATTATACTTTCATCATCAAATTTCTTGAGAAAAAATATATTTAGTGCATAATTATTAAACTCACTCTTCTGTTTTCTTAAATTCATTGCTTCCAAAAGTGTTTTCCCCCAAAATAAATAGGATCAACATATAGAATGAAATAACAATTGCAGATTTATTTCAGTGGCAAGTTTTCTGTGATACAAGTGAAGCTTAAGCTTCAAATTTTTTCAGTTGCACCTGACTTTTCCAATGTTCTAGAGGTAGTTCTAGCAATGTATTCACAATTTTTTTTTTTTAATTTGCAAAACTAGGGTATTTTACCCACCATACTTTAAGATTGATCTCTGTTTCTCTTCCCACTTCTAACCATTTTTTTCCTCTTGTTGGGTGATGTTGGATCCGCTACATGCTATTATGGGATATAGCAGAATTTGAGTTGGAAGCACATTTAACATTTACTAAGCTATATTTAGATGCCTTGGTGTCCTTTTTGCGTATATTTTCATGGTGTAGGAATGACTTATAGAAAATCTGCTGCACACTGTTCAGACATATCTGATATCACGTGCCATGAAAGTGAAGTGCCAAAGGCCATATTCCAATGTGAACAGGACCTACAGAGCCAAGTATCAGAATAATGTGAGGAGTGGAGGAGAAACAAGGTTTGACAAGTAAAGAATCAGAAAGAAGTCTATGAAAAATTTTTACAATGAACAGGTACGTAAAATTATAAGTGGAGGATTCAGTTTTCATTAACATCTAGTCAGAATGGAAATTCTCTCCAGTCAGGAATATAGGAATATACTCTGAATATAAAATGTATAGCAATAAATGCCACACATTTGGACACACAGACACACACACATGAACACATGTTTATTATAAAAAATAAAGCTTATCAAAACTGAGTTTTAGAGAAGAAACAGAAGTTCTATAAACAGCAAAATTATCTGTGTATAGAGTTTCATGCATTTTGCATCTCGACATGTCAGATCATATCTTAGTGTATCTAATGCATCTCTTTGTGGTGAAGAGTGCCTATTCGAAACAACATGCCAAATTGCCACCATGTGTGGTAATACAGTTTGAAGAAAGAAGTATTCCAGTGACAAATCTCCTACACGTATTTGTCAAGAAGTCAATGTAGGTACTACAAGATTAATAGATTAAAAATTATGTAGATCAAAACAACATAGTAGCAATTTAAAAATTATTTGAATTATTCTTTTCTATGCTATAATTTGAGATTGATTTTGTATGTTCTTTCAGAATTATTGATTACAGTAACATTTAAAGTGATTATTGTAAAAGTGCATCCCATAGTAAATTAATATATTATGTAATATTGCCAGACTTTGAAATGTTCTAGTTCATTTTCCAAAGGTAGAAAAATACTCACTTTGTATTTAATTTTGTTCTCATAATGTTGTATTTTTCTAAAAAAGTCTTCATCATTTTATAGATTTCTGGTCTTATAGATCTTAGATCCATTCCCTGATTTAAACTATGGAAAATGACAACCATTTTGGCAAGATGATTCATATTTTTCTTTCTACAGCTGGGTTGCTCAACCTCTATTTCCCAAGTATTTCATACCTACTGTATAATTTCACATAAACACGCATAAACCATTACCTTTCTGAGCAAACCAGGGAGCGTCGCTCCTCTGGAAGCAGCAATAGTTTTGGGTTTCTGCCCTTTGAATTTTCTCATTTCTATAGTGGAGTTAATAATAACACATATTTTCCAGTAATGTTTTGAGAAATTAAATTGAATGGAATAATTTTTACCCTAAATTCCAGATGAATATCACATCTATTATCATTCTTCTTGTTGTGTGTGTGTGTGTGTGTGTGTGTGTGTGTGTGTGTGTGTTTCTGTCCATGAGATCGGCTCTCAAAATAAGTTAGCTTAACCTAGCCTCTTACAGCTCCAAATCTTTTGACTCAGTTTTGTCTTTCATTGCCCTTTATGTATTCTAGGAAAGAACCATTTATGGCATTAAATACTATTCCATTTTCCTTCTTTTTTTTCATCATCATGAGTCCATCAAACAGGAAAACATTTTGCTCTCAGATCCTTTAGTTGGTTGGTTGAATACCAGGTTAGGTTCGGGTAAAGCTAACTTTAACATGCATTTCCTTTTAAAACTGCTACTTCTCTTTGGATATAAAAAGGTTTTCTCTCTTTCTAATTTACCAAGTATGGAAGAGTTTCTTTTGTTTTTTTTTCCTTATTGAGTTACGTAGGTCCCTGAAATGATGCTGTGTTTACTTATGATTTCTTTATTCTCTTTCCTATTTGCCCAGGGAAAAGAAATTGAGGGTTGCCCTGGAAATAGTTATTTGAGAGTTGTCTCCCATTGCTGGATGGAGGTAGTGAGGTCTGTATCTCCTTCTCACAGGCATCTTCTTGTAAACGTCCTGTCCTTCTGTTTAAATCTTCTGGCCCAGGAAGCATTTCGTTAAATGCTCAAGTATGTTGGTTCCTATTCTTCTAAAATTTCATATACATAGTATATCAAAGTTAGCCATCTTTTATAAATAGGTGTGAATAATTTGGACAATTCATTCATTTAATACAATGATTCCCAACTGAGAACCAGTGTGTCAGACACCTTCCAGCACATCATGAAAATCTTCATACCCATTCCAGCACACTAGTCCTTACCCGTTTCCTTTTCCAGTCCTGTCCTGCATGAAATACTAGACACTTGTATAGCCATGTGTTCTTTGCCTTTTCTTCAAAGTTACTGCAGGGCCCAGTACACTTCTGTGTACTGTGTACATGAAGTACACTTCTCATATGTGTCTCCATGTCTTAAATGAGAAAGGATAATGGAGAGTCTAGGTACAATTTTAAAGTTAACTTTTGGTGGACTCTTTCTTGAAATGTGACCAAGCTTGGCCATGTAAAATTCCAGTGGACAGTGAAAATTGGGAAAATCTGGGAACTGAACCCAAGAACTATTTCCAGGTCCACAGACAGATATCTAGAAAAGATTTTCAAATGTATATTTTGCCAGGAGATCAGTTCAGTTGAGGATGAAATGATATGGAAAGAGCTACTTTTGATGAAGCAGGTCAAAGGTAATGGGGTTCAAATCAAAGGACTATAGAGGGTTTTCTAGGAGGACCGGAGAGCTCAGAGATAGGGAAATTAGGAGTCAAGAAATTTATAAGTTTGGGGCAGCGGGTAACAGTATCTCATCTATCAGACTTGAATTTAGGACAAATTCAGTTCTTCATGGGGGAGAAATATGCAAAAAGTAAGGAAAAGCCCTGAGCTAGAGAGTCTGATATAGTTTGTAAGTAATAAGGCAAGAAATAGACCCAGGAAAGTGACACTGGGAAAGGAAGTTACCATGAACCCACCTACAACCTTTACTGTACTAAATATGTAACATATATTATTTTAATACACATAAATATACATATATATATACACATACACAAGCAAGTCTATTTTACCATTTTGTTAAGTTCATATAAGAAAGTTTAAATACCATGGGAAGATCTGCAAGTAAATAAATTGCTCTACTGAAAAAAGATTTATTATATATCATGTACTATCCAGTGTATTATATACTAATTATTCTGAGGATACTAATGCACATTCACTGCCTTTAACAAGCTCAAAGTCCAGTAGGAGAGACAGACTATAAGAGAACAATTACACATGGAACTAAGACGAGGGTAGGTTTTGCAGGACTTCAGGATAACAAGTAACCAAATCTTGGTTGTTGAAGTGGTAAGGAATGGATTCGTGCAGGAGGTGATCTGAAATTGGATCTTTCGTGAATACACACCAATAATTTTAAAAGTGCACACTGTATCCTGAATAACACTATGCATTACAATGCTGAAATCCAGTCACCATTTCTGAGATGCAAAGAGGAAGCTGGAAAAGCTCATGTCTCAATTCTGAGATTTAAATGTTGGACTGCAATTATCTCAGGGTATCTTGTCTCAGAGAACCTTTGGTCCTAGAGTCAAGACTGGGCTTAAGCTAAAAAAAAATCCAAGTATTTCTGCTATGGGGAGAAGGGAATACCATGCCTGGAATTTAATCAGGGTTTGGTACAGATTTTCCCAATAATATATAGTCTTTTGTCTCAGAAAGATAGTTAAATTGTCAATAGTTTAGACTATTAAGAGTGTTTATTTTTTACATTTTAAAATAGGATAATGGGGGATAATTAGACAATAATTAATGTAAAGTGCTAAGATTGAAAATTAGCATATCACTGAAAAAAATAATTTCAACAAAGAAAACTACCATCACAAAATGCAATCAACATGTACATATATATTTCATTCCTTCCTTCTTTGCTCCCTTTCTTCCTTTCCATTTTTTCTTTTTCATTATCACATCAATAGGTAAACATTATAAAAATTATATAACAGTAAACTTCCAAAAACTGTAATTAAGTGATGTGATCTTACAATCTCCCAACAGATAATTGTTGTTGAAGGATTGAAATAAAATTTGGAAAACAGTATCATTCTCCTTCCCATGTGAAATATACCCACTTGGTTCCACAATTACTGTCCTGCCTGCTCTCCTCAGATGGACGAATTTGTAATCGTATCATGTATGTTTTCACTGAACACAATATTTCAAGAATATGATGGCCCACTGGAGTCTGCTATGGGTCAAGTTGTGGCCTCCACAAAAGCTGTGTTGGACTCTTAAAACCTAGTACCTCAGAATGTGACCTAATTTGGAGATAGGGTCTTTACAGAGGTAATCAAGTTAAGATGAGGTCATTGGGGTGGGCCCTAATCCAATGTGATTGGTGGCTTTATATGAAGGGGAAATTTGGAAGACGTATACAGAAGAAAGACAATGTGAAGGCACAAGAAGGACATGTTCTATAGGCTAAGGAATGCCCAAGGTTACCGGAAGGTAGAAGGGAGGCATGGAAGAGATTGTTCCTCATAAACCATAGAAGGAACCAATAACTGCTAACACCTTCATCTAGGACTTCTAGCCTCCAGAACTGTGAGAAAATTAATTTCTGTTGTTTAAGCCACCTACTTTGTTACATAACATCAGACCTAGGAAACTAATATAGGTTCAGAGAAAAAAATTGTCAGCCCTCTCCTCTACATAATTTTCAATCAGTCTCTTAAGTTTGCATTTGCTTCTATTTCATTTTGCTATCTGTCAAAAATTCTTTTGCTATCTGTCAAAAATTCTTTTGCTAACTTCTAAGTATAAAAAAGAAAAGAAGTTACAAATTATTACTTTGGAATTCACTTTAAATCTTAGCAATTAATGTTATATGTAAGTCATAATATAACTTTAAGCTAAATTATTCTGTCTAAAAAATATCGTTACTGTTTGAGAAATAATGCTATACTATGGAACTAATAAAACTTTTAAAATAAATACTGCTATGGGTTGTGAGATACCACAGATCCTTAATGAGTTATGACACTGGATTACTTTACATAGAATACATGTTTAAAAGCTTGAACAGTACAAATAACTGATTTTCTATGATGCTATATAACTTTTCTATGCCTGACTAGCTGCTTGCATTATTTATAGCTCTGAGCTTGTGATGGAAACATAGGTTAAGAGTCATGAATCTTTATGCCTCACTTGACAAGGTAACTAATACATCATTAAGCCTCCCCATTCTTGTAAACTTACCTGTAAACCAATAGTGTCAGTCCTGAATTATTTTTGATATTGAATCTATTGATGAACTGCAAAGGTTAAAATTAAAGTCTGATTTATGCTGTGATCAAGAGCATGGTGTTAGAGCACCAAGTGATCTGTGCAGATTATAACCACAAATATACTTCAGATTTAGCTTTGTAGCTCTGCTATGAAGCTCTAAGTTCCCTTTCTATCTCCCTCAAGGAGATTCCTTTGGAAAAAAGGGCTGATAAAAATCAGTCTCTCGAATCCTGATGACTTTGTGAACAAAGCACCTGATTTCTCCCCCTCTGTAGTTTCATTCAGGTGGAATTTTAAGACTTAACAGATGAATTTGACCAAGGTGATCTGTGCTCTATTACTTGTAGGCAAGTATTACGGATCAGAAAACTACTCATTGTATTTCATAGAGGTTCACAAGAGCTTGATATCGCTTCTAGTTAAGGAAATAAATTTGTGACTTATTGAAAGCTTTACTTTACCGCATCTCTAGGCTCTATTTGAAGGCTAGAATATCAATTCTCTCCAGCTTATCTCATTTAAACAGACAGGTTTCAATGATAGCAGGTTATCAAGAGACATGTAGACATACATGAATTCAAATATGCAAAAAAAAGATAAACCCACTGGGCCAAGATAGCAGAATATCAAAGGTTGTGTATTAAGCTGGAATTTCTTTTGGATTATCTTAAATGTAAATGAGTAAATATCATCAAGCCTGAGGATGCTGGCAGCAAGACTCTCTGAAATGCTATTACTTCCTCCCAAATATTAGATATGACCTAACCAGCCCATGGGATTGTATTAATAGCTTAATCATTTTATCATACCAACAGATGAAAGAAATGAGATTTTTGCCTTCAATTTTATTTTCTGTTTTTCAAACTTGAAGTAAAAGTCAATGAGAAGCACTTCCCTTGGATTAAGTGCTTACTTTGTGCCTATTTATGGATACTATTTGATCAAAACTGTAAGTTTTAAAAGAGTCATCTCTGGATTTATTCATATTTTGTGCTTATGAAAATACACATGTAAATACATTTTAATGATTATAATAAAATCACATAATGTAATGGACTTCCTCATCAAATTGTAGAAATAGTAGTGAAAAAAGAAATATATTTACCTAATAAATAAGTGGTCAATTGTTGTGTCTAAAAATGATTTGAAAATGGATTATTTTCAATTTACTGGGGAGACTTGGGATTCTTATATAACATTAAGAATCTCTTCATAGAGTAAAGAGTCGTATTAATTAAAGTTTAAATTTTTTCAAAAATGTAGAAATATATATTTTCTCACAGATATTAATAAGCTTTGTTAAATGCAAATAAATTCTATGGAGAAAATAGTGATAAAATATTTTTATTGAAACAAGTATATTGATAGCATTCCAATGACCAATTTAATAATTTCTATTCAATAGGGACTTAAGAGGAAAATTGATCCTCAGAGAATGACACTCAGGGGAGTATAGTTTTTTCTTCTCTGCCTTGAATGGGGTAACATATCCTTGAGTTCTTCAAAGAAACAATCAAATTTCCATCATCCAATAAATGTACAAAACCCAATTAAAAACTATATAAAATATAGCATTATTTATTCAAAATGTATAGTTTAGGAGTATTAATGTTATTGTTTTCTGTGATCAAATGTTTAAAATTTTACTCCATTTACATGTTCATTTTAATGGTTTCCCGTGTATTTTCTCATAGGAATGAAATTATATATAGCCTAATAAAGTGGTCCTTCATCATTTGATTGCCATGATATACCCTAATACATCCTCCTCTCAGGAACACTGGCTTACTAAGCAGTGCCAATCAAACCAACAATGTGGGTTGTCAGGCCACATCCTCCTCCTTCCCTGGCAGAATGGGCATATGTTTTCTGAAGAAGTTCCACACTGCCTACCTTTATGTTTTTTGTTTTTTGTGTTTTTTCTTTTCTCCATTCTCCTTTATTCCATGAACACCTAGTTACAAGCTGCACAAATCAAAAAATAAAGGCAGAGAAGGGTGTGGGGCAGATTTTTATGATGTGTAGTGGCTGGAAAGGGAGACTGGGTTGGGAACCAGTCCTTCCCTCCACACACAGCCCTGGACCAGGGCTATGGCCCCTGCAGTGGGGAATCTGGGGACGAGGTGGGCAAAGATCCAGGGTTGCTGAGACCCCTAAACCCAGAGCCCACCCCAAAGGCCCCTTCAATGTATGGCAGGGGTAGAACGGGGAAGGGAAGGAGTTTCAGAGATGGAGAAGCAAAGTGAAAAATCAAGTTAGTGGATACAGAAGAAGTGGAGTCATCATGGTAAGGAGATTAAAGAAGGAAAAAGTAGGTAAAGGGGCAGTGAAAGGTTCTCACTGAGACCCTCAGGGAGAGGTGGGGGTCAGCTGGCCTGTTAATTTAATATTAAATTGGGAGTGGGAGTTGAAGAAGAAATCTTCAACTGGAAATCACTGGCTATGAAACAGATGTATTTAATCATGTGAAAATACACAAATATAAGCCTTAGTATAACATAAAAATGACTATTTTTTCAAAATTTTTTATGTTTAAAATATGTTGTAATTTTTAAAGGAAAAGTTCTTTCTTTATATTACAGATATTTCAGTGAAGCTCTTCAATAAGCATCAACATTTACTAAATTTTAAAATCTCACTAGATGCTAGAGATATAAACATAAATAAGACAGTAGCCTTTCCCTTTCATTTAAAAAAGACTAGGGACCACCAACTTTTCCATTTGCTTATCTACCTTTCTGAGTCTTTCTTATAGTTAGGTTGGGCCCCATGTGACTAATTTTACACAATGGGCCTTGAACAGAAGTAATTTGTGCCACTTTTAATTCAAGTACATAACAGCTGTTTTCAGTTCTCTATGCTGTTACTTCAGCTGTCAGAATGATATCAGGATCAATGTATTAAGATGGTACTGATCCATAAGACTGAAATGATTTGAAAACTTGAATCACTTCCTGAAAGGGAAGTGCCCTGGAGAGAATTTAGGCCCTTGGTCAAGCCCCTGAGATAGTGTGGTTTGCTTGTTATTGCAGCATAACTTATTCTATTCTAACTAATGGAGTCCATATTACTTCAATTGCAAGGGATAGAAACTTAATTTGAATTAACGTAAGTAAAATAAATGAAAAGTATCACAATGATACTGAGTTTACCTCATTTGAATGGTCTATCATCTCTACTACAAGGAATGTAGGGACACAGATGGGCCTTAAGGATAACTGTAAACAGTGTTTTGGACACCTCAAAAGTGTATGATCTCTAATCTCTGCTTCTCCATATCGTGACACTACTCATTTCACTGCCAACAGGCTTCCTCCACATGGGAGTAAACATGGCTCTGGGAGCTACACAACCTTAAACATGTAATGTCTGTCACCCAAATGCCCCCTGTTACTTAGTAAAAAAAAAAAAAAAATATCTAGGAGAACACACTGATTTGGTTACTTTGGTTCAGTTGCACTTGCTGAGATAAATCAACTTTAGTCACCTTAGTGGAGCTCAACCTGAGTCACAAAACCAAGCCTTAATAAAAAAATTATGGCAGATAACTAGACTATGGTAGCTCACATATGAATCACTTGTTTAAAGTAATGAAGTGAAGCTTTACTAAGAAAAACATAGTTTTTTCTAGGAGTGGGAGTGAGTGGTATTTTTTAAACTGTGTATAGTTTCCTTCAATAAATTACTTTAAAATTAGCAAAATCTAATTCATCTGGTTCATTCATTCTACAAACAATGATAGAGTTCCTACTATAGGCCAGATACTGCTGTAAGTATTAGGGATAAAGTAATACACAATATAAATAAGGCCTCTGGCCTCATTGAGTTTATATTCTAAATTCTTGCCTTCAATTTTTCTTCAGAATTAAATATCCAGAAAGAAAGAATAAGCAAGACATTGTCAGTTCCCATGGGCCTAAAAGTTGTCCTTAGGTAGTTAATATTTAACTAAAACTATAATGTAAACTAAAACAAACTTGCTTTATCAAATATCTGTGCTTCTAAGCATTAGGAAGAAGAACTAGACAAATAATTCAAGCATGGTGATTAAGTGAGAGCATGAGCATTAAGATTTAGCATGTCTTCCCAGTGAACAGGAATTTTAGTACATTTGTCATTCAGGGTTCAGTGAAGAAAGCATGGTTACTATTAGTGAATGAGTGTAAGTGATTTAGAATGAAACTTATACCTTACACAGATGTGAAAAGATCTGGTAAAGGAAATGTAGGAGGATCAGGAAATGAGTCAATATGGGTGAACTGAAGAACTAGTGTGGGTAGATAGGTAAGACTCTCAGGGATATCTGAGACACCAGTCACTCTATGCCCTGCAATGAATTCAGAAAGGGAAACTTGTAAAAAGATCTATGGGAAGTTGACGCCCCTGTATACCTACTGTTTTTGTGCATCTGCATCCAAGCATCCAGTAATGAAACTGGGGACACTGTAGGAAAGCAGATTAGACAGTTGAAAAGACATGGAACAGTGTGACTTGCTAGATACCTCTGTGGGTCTGTCACTGCATCTGACTGTAATAGCCTTCCAATAATAATAGTTGTTGAAGAGACCTTCAAGATGGCAGAGGAGTAAGACGTGGAGATCACCTTCCTCCACATGAATATATCAAAAATACATCTACATGTGGTACAACTCCTACAGTACACCTACTGAACACTGGCAGAAGTCCTCAGACTTCCAAAAAGGCAAGAAAATCCCCACGTACCTGGGTAGGGCAAAAGAAAAATGAAAAAAAAAAAAAAAGACAAAGGAATAGGGACAGGTCCTGCACTTCTGGGAGGGAGCTGTGAAGGAGGAAAAGTTTCCACACACTAGGAAGCCCCCTCACTGGCGGGGATGGGGGGTGGGGAGCTTCAGAGCTACAGAGGAGAGCACAGCAATGGGGTGCAGAAGGCAAAGCAGAGAGATTCTTGCACAGAGGATCGGTGCCGACCAGCACTCACCAGCCTGAGACACTTGTCTGCTGACCCACTGGAGTGGGTGGGGGCTGGGAGCTGAGGGTCGGGCTTTGGAGGTCAGACCACAGGGAGGGGACTGGGGTTGGCTGTGTGAAGACAGCCTGAAAGGGGTTAGTACGCCACAGCTAGCTGGGAGGGAGTCCAGGAGAAAGTCTGGACCTGCTGGAGAGGAAAAAGACCATTGTTTTGGGGTGTGTGAGGAGAGGGGCTTCCTACTCCATGTGTCCACAGACAACAGGGCACCACCTAAGTGAGCTTTAGAGACAGGCGTGAGCCGTGGCTATCATCTTGGACCCCAGAGGTAGGCATGGACCTCTACCACGCTGCCGCTGCCACCAAGGGTCCTGTGTGCAAACGCAGGTCACTACCCACACCCTCCCGGATCCTGTGCAATGCACCACTGCCAGGGTCCCGCGAGGAAGACCCAACTTCCTCAGGAGAACACATGGCATGCTTCAGGCTTTTGCAACTACATGCCAGACTCTGTGACCGCAGGCACTCCCCACATCCCAATTATGACTAACGTACTCCTCCCTTTCCCCAGCGTGACTGAGCAAGAGAGTCCTAATCAGTCACTGCTTTAACCTCCACCTGTTTGGGTGAGGAACAGACGCCTGAGGGCAGCCTACATGCAGAGGCAGGGCCAAAATCAAAGCTGAACCCCAGGAGCTGTGCAAACAAAGAAGAGAAAGGGAAATCTCTCTATGCAACCTCAGGAGCAGCTGATTAAATCCCTGCAACCAACTTGGTAAACACTGCATCTGTGGAATAACTGAATAGACAACAAGTGTTCCCAAAACTGAGGCAGTGGACTTTGGGGGCAACTGTGGACTTGGGGTTTGCCTTCTATGTTTGATTTGTTTTTGGTTTTATGTTTACCTTAGTTTAGGTTTTAGTGTTTGTTTTCATTTGTGGGTTTGTTTACTTGTTTGGTTGCTCCCTTTTTTTTTCTCATTTTGTGAGTGTGTATGATTCTTAGTGTGATTATGTTTGCTTAGCTTTCCTTTTACCATTTGTTTTGGGGTTCTGTCTCTTTGATTTTGTTTGTTTTTATGTTTTCTTCCATGCCATGTGGCTGGCAGGGGCTTGGTGCTTCGGCTGGGAGTCAGGCCTGAGCCTCCGAGGTGGGAAAGCCGGGTCCAGGAAGTTGGACCACCAGAGACATCCCGGCCCCAAGTAATATTAATCAGCAAGAGGTCTCCCAGAGATCTCCATCTGAACACTAATCCAGCTCCACCCAACTGCCAGCAAACTCCAGTGCTGGATGCCCCAGGTCGAACAACTAGCAAGACAGGAACACAAACCCACTCATTAGCAGACAGGCTGCCTAAAGTCATACTAAGTTCACAGACACCTCAAAACACACCACCGGATGTGGCCCTACCCACCACAGGGACAGGATCCAGCCCCACCCAACAGAAAAGAGGCACCAGTCCTCCCCACCAGGAAGCCTACACATGCCACTGAACAAACCTCACTCACTGGAGGCAGACACCAAAATAACAGGAACTACAAACATGCAGCCTGCAAAAAGGAGACCCAAAACACAGTGAGTTAAACAACATGAGAAGAGAGAAATATGCAGCAGATGAAGGAGCAAGGTAAAAACCCATGAGAAAAAACAAATAAAGAAGAAATAGGTAGTGTATCTGAAAAAGAATTCAGAGTAATGATAGGATGATCCAAAATCTCGGGAATAGAATGGAGAAAATACAAGAAACATTTAACAAAGACATAGAAGAACTAAAGAGCAAAAAAACAATGAAGAACAACATAATAAATGAAATTAAAAATACTCTAGAAGGAATCAATAGCACAATAACTGAGGCAGAAGAACGGAGAAGTGACCTGGAAGATAGAATAGTGGAAATAACTACCCCAGAGCAGAATAAAGAAAAAAGAATGCAAAGAATTGAAGACAGTCTCAGAGACCTCTGAGACAACATTAAACACACTAATATTCGAATTATAGGGGTCCAAGAAGAAGAAGAGAAGAAGAAAGGGTCTGAGAAAATATTTGAAGAGATTATAGTCGTAAACTTCCCTAACATGGGAAAGGAAATAGTCAGTCAAGTCCAGGAAGTGCAGAGAGTCCCATACAGGAAAAAACCAAGGAGAAACACGCCAAGACAAATATTAATCAAACTATCAAAAATTAAATACAAAGAAAAAATATTAAAAGCAGCAAGAGAAAAGCAACAAATAATATTCAAGGGAATCCCATAAGGTTAACAACAGCTGATCTTTCAGCAGAAACTCTGCAAGCCTGAAGAGAGTGGCAGGACATATTTAGAGTGATAAAAGGGAAAAACCTACAATCAAGATTACTCTACACAGCAAGGACCTCATTTAGATTTGATGGAGAAATTCAAACCTTTACAGACAAGCAAAAGTTAAGAGAATTCAGCACCACCATACCAGCTTTACAGCAAATGCTAAGGGAACTTCTCTAAGTGGGAAACACAAGAGAAGAAAAGGACCTACAAAAACAAACCCAAAACAATTAAGAAAATGCTAATAGGAACATACATATCGATAAATACCTTAAATGTAAATGGATTAAATGCTCCCACCAAAAGACACAGACTGGCTGAATGGATACAAAAACAAAACCCATATATATGCGGTCTACAAGAGACCCACTTCAGACCTAGGGACACATACAGACTGAAAGAGAGGGGATGGAAAAAGATATTCCATATAAATGGAAATCAAAAGAAAACTGGAGTAGTGATTCTCATATCAGACAAAAGAGACTTTAAAATATAGACTATTACAAGAGACAAAGAAGGACACTACATAATGATCAGGGATCAATCCAAAAAGAAGATATAACAATTGGAAATATTTATGTACCCAACATAGGAGCATCTCAATACATAAGGCAAATGCTAACAGCCATAAAAGGGGAAATTGACAGTAACACAATAATAGTAGGGGACTTTAACCCCCCCCCCCCCACTTACACCAATGGACAGATAATCCAAAAGGAAAATAAATGAGGAAACAAAAGCTTTAAATGACATATTAGACCAGATGGACTTAATTGATATTTATAAGACATTCCATCCAAAAACAACTGAATACACTTTCTTCTCAAGTGCACATGGAACATTCTCCAGGATAGATCATATCTTGGGTCACAAATCAAGCCTCGGTGAACTCAAGAGGATTGAAATTGTATCACATATCTTTTCCGACCACAACGCTATGAGACTAGATATCAATTAGAGGAAAAAAACTGTAAAAAATACAAACAGATGGAGGCTAAACAATATGCTACTAACTAACCAGGAGTAGATCACTGAAGATATCAAAGAGGAAATCAAGTAACACCTAGAAAAAAATGACAATGAAAACACAGTGATCCAAAATCTACAGGATGCAGCAAAAGCAGTTCTAAGAGGGAAGTTTATAGCAATACAATCCTACCTGAAGAAACAAGAAAAATCTCAAATTAAAAACCTAACCTTACACTGAAAGCAATTACAGAAAGAAGAAGAACAAAAAAAAACCCCGAAGTTAGTAGAAGGAAAGAAATCATAAAGATCGGATGAAAAAGAAATGAAAAAGAAATGAAGGAACAATAGCAAAGATCAATAAAACTAAAAGTTGGTTCTTTGAGAAGATAAACAAAATTGAAAACCATTAGCCAGACTCACCAGGAAAAATAGGTAAAAGATTAAAATCAATAGAATTAGAAATGAAAAAGAAGTAACTACTGACACTGAAAAATACGAGGGATCATGAGAGACTACTACAAGCAACTGAATGCCAATAAAGTGGACAACCTGGAAGAAATGGACAAATTCTTAGAAAGTACAACCTTTCCAGACTGAACCAGGAAGAAATAGAAAATATGAACAGACAAATCACAAGCACTGAAATTGAAACTGTGATTGAAGATCTTCCAACAAACAAAAGCCCAGGACCAGATGGCTTCACAGGTGAATTCTATCAAACATTTAGAGAAGAGTTAACACCTATCCTTCTCAAACTCTTCCAAAAAATTGCAGAGGGAAGAACACTCCCAAACTCATTCTATGAGGTCACCATCACCCTGATACCAAAACCAGACAAAGATATCACAAAAAATGAAAATTATGCACCAATATCACTGATGAGCATAGACACAAAAATCCTCAACAAAATACAAGCAAACAGAATCCGACAGCACATTAAAAGGATCATACACCATGATCAATTGGGGTTTATCACAGGAATGCCAGGATTCTTCAATATATGCTAATAAATCAGTGTGAAACACCATATTAACAAATTGAAGGAGAAAAACCATATGATAATCTCAATAGATGCAGAAAAAGCTTTTGACAAAATTCAACACCTATTTATGATAAAGCCCTCCAGAAACTGGGCACAGAGGGAAACTATCTCAACATAATAAATGCCATATATGACAAACCCATAGCCAACGTGTTCTCAGTGGTGAAAAACTGAAACCATTTCCTCTAAGATCACGAAAAAGACAAGGTTGTCCACTCTGACCACTACTATTCAACACAGTTTTGGAAGTTTTAGCCACAGTAATGAGAGAAGAAAAAGAAATATTAGGAATCCAAATCAGAAAAGAGGAAGTAAAACTGACACTATTTGCAGATGACACGATACTATACATAGAGAATCCTAAAGATGCTACCAGAAAACTACTAGAACTAATCAATGAATTTGGTAAAGTTGCAGGATACAAAATTAATGCATAGAAATCTCTTGCATTCCTATACACTAATAATGAAAAATCTGAAAGAGAAATTAAGGAAACATTCCCATTTACCATCGCAATAAAAAGAATAAAATACCTCGGAATAAACCTACCTAAGGAGGCAACAGCCCTGTACTCAGAAAACTATAAGACACTGATGAAAGAATTTAAAGACTATACAAGCAGATGGAGAGATATACCAGGTTCTTGGGTTGGAAGAATCAACATTGTGAAAATGACTCTACTACCCAAAGCAATCTACAGATTCAATGCAATCCCTATTAAACTACCAATGGCATTTTTCACAGGACTAAAACAAAAAATTTTACAATTTGTATTGAAACACAAATGACCCCGAATATCCAAAGCAATCTTGAGAAAGAAAAATGGAGCTGGAGGAATCAGGCTCCCTGACTGCAGACTATACTACAAAGCTACAGTAATCAACACAGTATGATACTGCCACAAAAACAGAAATATAGATAATGGAACAGGATAGAAAGCCCAGAGATAAACCCACACATATATGGTCACCTTATCTTTGAAAAAGGAGGCAAGAGTATACAACGGAAAAAAGACAGCGTCTTCAAGAAGTGGTGTTGGGAAAATTGGACAGCTACATATAAAAGAATGAAATGAGAACACTTCCTAACACCAACACAAAAATAAACTGAAAATGAATTAAAGACCTAAATGTAAGGTCAGACACTATAAAACTCGTAGAGGAAAACATAGGCAGAACACTCTAGGACATAAATCACAGCAAGATCCTTTTTGACCCATTCCTAGAGAAAAGGAAATAAAAACAAAAGTAAACAAATGGGACCTAATGAAACTTAAAAGGTTCTGCACAGCAAAGGAAACCCTAAACAAGATGAAAAGACAACCCTCAGAATGGGAGAAAATATTTGCAAATGAAGCAACTGACAAAGGATTAATCACCAAAATATACAAGCAGCATGTACAGCTCAATATCAAAAAAAAAAACAAACAACCCAATCCAAAAATGGGCAGAAGACCTCAATAGACATTTCTCCAAAGAAGATATACAGATTTCCAACAAACACATGAAATGATGCTCAATCAACATCATTAATCATCAGAGAAATGCAAATCAAAACCACAATGAGGTATCAACTCACACCGACCAGAATGGCCATCATAAACAAACCTACAAACAGTAAATGCTGGAGAGGGTGTGAAGAAAAGGGAACCCTCTTGCACTGTTGGTGGGAATGTAAATTGACTTAGCCACTATGGAGAACAGTATGGAGGTTCCTTAAAGAACTAAAAATAGAACTACCATACAACTCAGCAATCTCACTACTGGGCATATACTCTGAGAAAACCATAATTCAAAAAGAGTCATGTACCACAATGTTCATTGCAGCACTAATTTTAATAGCCAGGACAAGGAAGCAACCTAAGTGTCCATTGACAGATGACTGGATAAAGAAGATGTGGCACATATATACAATGGAATAGTACTCAGCCATAAAAAGAAACGATATTGAGTTGTTTGTAGTGAGGTGGATGGACCTAGAGTCTTTCATACAGATTGAAGTAAGAATGAGAAAAACAAATACTGTATGCTAACACATATATGTTATCTAAAAAAAAAAAAAAAAAGGTTCTGATGAACCTAGGGCCAGGACTGCAATAACGATACAGATGTAGAGAATGGACTTGAGGACACAGAATGTGGCGGAAGGGGAAGCTGGGATGAAGTGAGAGAGTAGCATTGGCATATACACACTACCAAATGTAAAATGGATGGCTAGTGGGAAGCAGCTGCATAGCACAGGGAGGTCAGCTCAATGCTTTGTGACGACCTAGAGGGCTAGGATAAGGAGGGTGGGAGGGAGGCTCAAGAGGGAGGGTATATATGTATACGTATAGCTGATTTACTTTGCTATACAGCAGAAACTAACACAACATTGTAAAGCAATTATACTCCAATAAATGTGTAAAAAAATAATAGTTGTTACTTAAAATCACCATCCAAATCTTCTGCAAGGTTTCTTTTGGCCAACTATAACTCAGAACCATACAGGGGAAGCAGATTCTAGGAAACGCAATTCTTGGTTGGCTCTATGTTAATATAAAAATATACAACGTAGTAAGGGAATAGAATAGTATTAGTTTTCCCATAATAACAGTTTAGGCAAATAGCTAATTAAATAAAATATAGTACATTAAAGGACCTTCAAGCGTCCTCCATTTTATTTGGAAATGTAATTTTTTTTTTTTGAAAATTGAGTAGGAGACTGAACATCAAAAGGATATGAAATGTTTACACAAAAACACTTCAAATGATATTTGTATATTTAATCATGTCACTGAGTTTTCACTGTCGAATAGATATTCTATCTGAGTAAGTTTTTGTGTTATTGTGTCACTTAGGAAATTATTTTAGGCAGAGCACTTCTCAGTTTTAGATGTCAGAAATCCAAATCATACTTTTTTCAAGACATAGAGGAAATTTATTTATTTATAATGGAGAGTTCAAGGGAAAGCTTTCAGATACAGACAGATACAAACACTTAAATGTATCATGATGCTATTTTTCTCTTTCAGTGCTCCAATTTTCTCTGTGTTGACTTCACTATCAGCCAACCTGTGTTCACATGGTAGAACAAATAAATTAATCAAGAGCTCCTCCAAGATTTCATTCTAACGTCAAACCACATGAGAGTGTCTCTTTCCCCATACTTTGAGCAAAACTTCAAGAGATGGTACTTAATTAGCTTAGCTTGGCCATATTCCAGTCTCCAAAACAGTCACTGTGGCTGGGGATGCAGCACTGATTAGCCTGGCCTAAATTATATGTCCATTTCTGCAAAGGTAGATAAGATTCATTCACACTCAAGCATCTGAAATTGGTTCCTAAAAATAAAGTGAGCTAATGTTGCTATAACCAGGAGGAACAGATTGTGGGAAGGTGTTATGGGCTGAATTTTGTCCCTTCCAAAATTCATGTGCTGAAAGCCTCAGAATATGACCTTATTTGGAAATAGGATCATTGCAGATACAAAGTTAAAATGAGATGATTAGGTTGGCATTAATCCAATGTGACTGGAGTCCTTATAAAAAGAGGAAATTTGGACACAGAGATATTCACACAGGGAGAGTGCCATGTGAAGATAAACTCAGAGAGTGGTATGAGTCTTCTACAAGCCAAGCCAAGGAATGCCAAAGATTCCCAGAAAACTACCTGAAGCCAGGCGAGAGGCATGGAACGGATTATCTTTTATAGCTTTCAGAAGGAACTAACCCTGCTTACAACTTGATGTTGGACTTCTAGCTTCCATGACCATGAGGCAATAAATTTCTGTTGCTTAAGCCATCCAGTTCGTTGTACTTTGTTCAGCTGCCCTAGCAAACTAATAGGGAAAGCAAAACCAATAATTGTTCATTACAGTAGATATTCCAGATGCACTCTCTTTAATATACGCCAGCATTTACTATAATACACCAAAAGCCTAGTTATACAATTTTCTAAACTTTTTTCAAACTTTTAACATCAAAACATAAGATACTAAAGGTTCAAATCTATTTGCATGGTAGCCTATATCCGTTGATCCCCACTGATATCAGACTTTCTGTCTGATTGATGTCATGATGTTCCCCAGAGTCTGAGTTTCTTGCATGACAAGATAGGTATTCAATAAAGATTTGTTGATTTCAAGAATTATAATTGTAGCACATACAGTAATGACCTACTAATAGTGGTGTTTGTGGAACATGCTGGGTGCTGGATTAGTTACCTTCATGGAGAGAAGCAAAGGACACAAAAATTCACTTTGAGAAGTGTATTAGTTTTCTATTGCTGTTGTAACAAATTACTATAAACCTAGTGACTTTAAAACAATATACATGTATTGATATTACCTTAAAATTCTGTAAGTTAGAAATCTGACATGGGTCTCAAATGGCTAAGTTCAAGGTGTTGGCAGAGCTGCATTTCTCTCTGGAAGGTCTAGAGAAGGTCCATTTCCTTACTTCTTCTAGCTTTCAGTGGTCAACCACATTCCTTGCTTCACCCTGAGCCCCTTTTCTCCATCTTCAAAACCAGCAAAGTTGTATTCTGATCATTCTTCCATAGTCACATCATCCTCTGATTCTACTCCGCCTTCCTTTTCTACTTTCAATGACCCTTGTGAATACAATGGGTTCACTTGGATAATTTCTTAATTTTATGGTCATCTGATTAGCAACTTTAATTCCATCTGCAACCTTAATCCCCCATTGTCATGATATAGCATATTCTTCACAGATCCAAGGCATTCAAATGTGGACATCTTCGGGTTGCTATTATTCTACCTACCACAAGAAGCTCACAGAGATTCCCTTGGGGGTGGAATAGAGAAGAGGGAGGAAGTTGAGATAAATTTATTTAAGGTTTCCAGTGGAATGGCATATAGTTCTTTTTAACTATAAAATGGATACTTAATAATTGAGAAAGTGCGTTATAATGTTAGCACAAGTTTGTGTGCCTGATACACAGTGAGGCCAAACAAACCGAAATGTCAGAGTTTGGAGCAGAGAAAGGTTTATTGTAGGGCCATGCAAGGAGATGGGTGGCTCATGCTCAAAACACCCCGAGCTCCCTGAAGTGAAAGCGTTTTTAAAAGCCAGCTGAGGGAGGGGTTGCAGGGTATGTGATCAGCTCGTGCACAGTTCTCTGATTGGTTGATGGTGAGGTAACAGAGTGGTGTCACAGGGTTTACATCATCAGTCCTTAGGCTCCAGGAGCCTGGGGCTATGTGCTCAAGGTCATCAAGCAGTTAACATCTTCCATTTGGTGCGGGGTGGGGGTGGGGGGTTCACATCTGTAAAACAACTCAGGAAATGTGCATCAAATACTGTTATCCAGGTACTTCAGAGAGGAGTTAAGCAGAGGATACAGAGGAAAGCCTGTGCCCAGAAGGCCCCAGAGTCCTGCTCCATTACAATAACATTGCCCTAATTTTCCCTTTCCCTTTTGGGAGTTGTCAGCAGAAGAACAATTATACATTTACATTGTCTTCTTTTCTACAATGCTATTGCCAACTACAAATTGGCACTTGCCATCTGCCTCTACAAGGATTAAATCACGAGCTGCTGCAGCTGCTGACCTTCAACACACCCCGAAAGAAGTTCAGGGTCGAGATCAGGAATGAAGCACTCTGTGCTCTGGGAAAAACTGGCAGAACAGGTCTTCAGATAGTTAGATATTTTCAGAAGATCTTATGAGCCCAATTCTCGCATCTTCTTACATCTAGGAAAGCACTAAAATCCTTCACGGTGACGTCTGCTCATCATGACTAGCAGTAACCACAAGACTAGCAGAAACCTTCTGCAGAAAAATATGTGCTTGATTGCATGTACTCCCCCTTCACCAAAATCACCTGTATACTGACCTTCCCCCCTACCTCTTTGGAGCAGTGTCTCAAAGCTATCTGAAATGCTGTCTCCCAGGCTATAGTTCTCATCTTGCCCCAAATAAAACAACTCACAATTCTCACATTGTGCATCTTTTGAATTCTACTCACATCCTCTAAAGTGTTAACTCTAGTTCAGTACTATATTAATATAAAGCATAAGGTGAATTATATTCAGGAATGTGTATTTTTAGTGTTTCAAAGATATGAAAAATTGACCCCAATATTTTCTTAATCCAAACGAGTACTAAACTATGCAGAATTAATTAGACGAGAGATGATAGAGAGTAAAATATGGCCCACAGACATAGTAAGAAAGAAGGAAAATAAACCTTTCACTTATTTTTTCTCTAGCATTTTTAGCAATCCAGAAAAGCTACAACCATAAAATATTCAATGGGCAGTAAGACACAGGGTTATAGTTTTTTGCCCTCAAAGATGAAGTTAAAATGTGAAATCACACTTTTAGGACTTTGCAGAATCAGGGTGACCTGAAGTGCAGGACTATATAATTCTTAAATCTTCTGGTAAGAAACCTTTTTAAAAGAGTCTAATCCTTGAGAGGTGAGTAGTCAGGATTTTCTATAAATACATGCATTGCTACAGGCGTTCAAAACCAATCACAAACTCTGAAGGGTTAGAGAAGTTGAATTTTGGTCTAGGTTAATATGAAGATTATGAGCCATTGCTTAAGACTGTGTCTATGCTTCATTCTTATTATGATGCATGTTAGAGGTTACTGTTGAGATTATTATGTGTAAGAAAAAAATCTTCTAATGTCTTGAAGACATTTGGGGATAATTTCTTACTCTGGATAGAGTTTGTTTTTTTTTTTTAATTCCATAATCTGATTTCTGAGCCAGAAAGAGATTAATACATTCAGGTTAAAAGAGAAAATAACCAGCTCAACCTTTTACTTACTCTCCGAACTATAGCTTCAGAAAACATTTTGTAAATCATATCCCCTCCACATTTTTTCACACCTTATAATTTCAACATTTTATAACTCAACAGACTAGCCTGACTGGTGTTTATAGCACCTTAATAATTAGGATAGCAGGATAGATTGCTTTGCCTTCACATGACTTTGTGGGGCTTCTTAGGGTCATGAGGAAATATTCTGTTTTCTCTGTGCTATTTCTTTTTCTTTTTGTATTTTTTCTTTTAGGGCAGAAGCTGAATAACTGCCATGGCAATGACAGTGATATGGGCAATTCCATTCTCTGAACTTTGCCTCAGAGTCTCTATATAGATTTAGAATACAAAGTTTTCATGGGTGACAGGGATGGAGGTCATGAAGAGGGGGAATTATGATTCAATTTAGTCTCCACTGATTCCCATTGGTATAAAACTTCAACCAACCAATTTAATCACAATAACTGGATATTTCTGGCTTTTACTGAATTCAAGTTGGTTGGTATAGCTTTGACATGTTAATAGCTGGTAATCAAAAGATGTTCAAAGATGAACAGACTGATTTAAATTTGCTGAATGAATCTGTGGAGGAAAAAACAGATTTGGCTATGTATTTGAGGTCTGGGAATACAATGCATATTATTCAGATATATTGAATACCTAATTGTTTCCCATAGCTGGAAGAAAATAAAAGGTAAGTTCCAGTCTTTTACAGTCTACACATATCCATTTCTAAAAAGGTAGAATATGGTTAAAAGTAGAATAATAACTTCCTAAATAAAACCTTAAATTTGTCAAGTAAGGGTCTCAGAGCACTTCTTAAAATACATGATAAGAAAGACATAATACATTATAAAATGTCACTAAAATATTGTGGATGTTGCATTAAACTCCAAAGCATCCGAAGCTGGCTCTGAAGTCCTGTTCTGATCAAAATGACATCCCTGAGGGACTTTCTATTCTCTAATGTATTTTTTTCATGTTTTTCTTCATGCAATAGTATTTATTATATGCCTGTTATGTCAAACTTTGGAGGAACAAAGATAAAGAAAACATGGTAATAGTGGTGCTCAGGAGCTCCACATGTAATGAGGGAGGGAATGTGTACAGAGATAATTTCAGCACACTTTGAGAAGTACTACAAATGTATGAAAAAAGTAAAGAAGAGTAACTAACAGCTTGAGGCTGACACATACACAGAAGGAATTTAGGTCTGGGAGAGATTTTCAGGTGTACATCATTTAATGATGTGAGCTTCAGAGGAGGAAAAAAGAAACCAGGCAAAAAGAACACAGAGAAGACTCTGTGTATTCATCAGAGTCTAGTCAGGAGACAGAAACCACATTGGTTAATTTGAACAGGGGAAATATAAAGAATTGTTAACTACTAAATGTGGCTAAAAGAGGAAAAAGAGAACTCAAAATATCAATAACTGGCAAATACAGAAAGCAGCTACTACCTCAAGGGCTGAGGGAGTACCCAAAGAAGCAACACATTTGGAAAAATGCACCCCCTCTCTACTCCCCACTTCAACCCCAGGCTAAGAGTCAGACCTCACTGGAGAGAGTGAACAAGCAACTTGCCAATGGTGAAGAAATTTGTCAGAAGGGGGGCGCTCAAGCTGGATTATGGGAGCAGTCTACTGTGGGACTCAGGAACCTACTAGAGGATGAGGGTAGGTCAGAGTTGGTCCACAAGATCCAGGGCTATGTGGCTGAGACCTTCACTGGGGTGCCTGCAGGCAGGAGTTGGTCCAGAGGATGAAGAAAGAGTGCCCCTGGGGTTCCCTCAAGCCACTGGCAGCTCTACTGGAGGAGCAAGGAGGAATGCTCCTTGGACCAATAAGAGAAACTTATTCCTCTTATGGCCTTCAGTGACCCTCCAGCACACTTTATTGACAAAGCCTTACCATGCATCAGTTGGCCAAGGAAAAATGCAGAGCCAAAAGCAGGGCAAAGATGAGTGGATGAATGCTGAGAAGCAGTAAGACTTGTGGGACATTGGCTTCAGAAGAGCACAGAAAAGCATGAAGAATTTGGGAAACATCAAATAGTTAAGTGTGGCTTGGAAGGAGTGAGTAGTTTTGGTAAAGTGTGTGGAGTGGCTGGGATAGTTGAAGCAAGATAGTCAAAAAATTATAAAACAATCCTAAGCACATCTTGAGGACAGAGACTAGGTGAGATTTGTTCTTTTGAATACTCTCATAGTAGAGGTAGTACCATATGATTGAAAGCCTTTAAGGGAATGAATCTCATTCCTGAAAGTACATCAAAATCACCCCAGAAGATTTAAAATATTACAGGACCCTGTGCCCATCCTATATCTCCTGTATCAAAATCTACACAGTGGCACACCTCTTAAATCAGGAGATTCTAATGCTGATTTAACTGGGTTTTGCAAGCATAATAAATAGATGACAATGACCCAAATCAAGGCAATAGCAGTGAAGATAGAAATAGGAAAACATAATCTTCTAAAATTGCATATATTAAGTGACCTTTTTTCTAGCAAGCAACTTTGTACATGAAATATATGTAGAATTGTCTCTACCAAAATTTTATCTTTTGTACCCTTCCTTTCTGATGCTCTCTCAACAAGTAATTCAAATTCTTATCAAAATTTGTTAGGAAAGGTTCTCATGTCAATTACTTGTATGTTAGTGTGAATTTAAACCAAAGTGTTTCTTTTCCCCAGATCTATTTGAATTTTATGTCTGACCTTTCATTGCAGAATATAAAACTTTGTTCTTATTAGAAGAATTCAAGCATCAGGAGGATGAGGAGGGCAAGGTGGTCCCACCTGTTTCACTAAAATTACATAAAGAAACGATCACTCTCTCAACATTTAAGCTGGTTTAAGTGTTATCAAAAAAAAGAAAGAAATATTAAATCTAAGAACCAAACTTCTCATGACCCTGAATTAAATAAATCATCATGTATGTGTGTGTGTGTGTGTGTGTGTGTGTGTGTGTATATATATATATATATATATATATATATTTCACTTTGATTCATTTCATGTGTCATTTTCTATCTGGTAAGGTGTATACAAAAGAGCCAGGTTTCTCTAATATACCTGGTGTATTTGAAGGTTTGGTCGTGCTGATGTTGTTCTCCTGTGCTTAAAGAATCAGAAGATAAAGATCCTAAAGGAAGAGCAGAATCTTATCTAATGATTATACTTAGCAAGTCTGAGGTTCTTGAAGCAAAGACTATGATATCTGAAGATTTTTTAAGTACCCTAGTAGAATAATTAACAAATCATTAGTGAAGCAAAACTCACATGACATTTTCTGACATTTAATTATGGTGTGCTATGTTGACAATTAAAAAATAGATTTGCAAAGGTTGCATGCTTCACTGAAATTTATTTTAGTGTCTGAAAAATTAGTTTAATCAAAAAATTGGTTCCTCCCTTAAAGTGGCCAGTGCAAACAATTAAAATGAAAATAAAAGTCCACTTGGTTTGCTTACATGTGAAACACATTGAATAGATCTGCATTAGAAATTAAACGGCTTTCAGATCTGCAGCAGCTGCACTGCACTCTTGATACCACTTTATGTATTGGCTCATCAGAAAATAGCTCACAAGGTTTGGAATTGTGGTTAATTAAAACCGAGGCAAAGAGAAAAAGCAACTGCTCACAAGTTGCTCTCTGGAGTTCCCAAACAGTTTCTGATTCATTCCATCAGCAGAACTGCCACAACATAGCACTGCTTTGGCAATACACAGAATAGCTTTCGAAGACCACCCAAGACAGAGGAAAACCAAGGCTGTTTATTATACAGTATCTTATATCTTGACTAGTTGTGGAAAAGCCATGTCAAAGCCAAACACATTTCTATTACTGACCCATTTATGATCATTTAAAATTTTAAATTATTTGCCTCTTTGACTTAATTCACAAAGGACCCTAAATAAAACACAGATTTTAGGAGAAGAAAGTTACAATGATTGTTTAATATTTCAGTGAATTATTTGGTTTTCTAGTGTATCATCTTTTCAAGGTCTGTGGATAATACAGCCCAGGTATGGTTGATGTTGGTGGTAGGTAATCTGTTTTAGATAAATAAAGGGGTGTCCTGGGATCCGGTTGAAGGGAAATAAGATTGATATTTGAGAAATGAAGACATATTTTGAAGATAACAGTTTACTGAGAATTCAGCTCAAGTGATCAATGCAAAAGGCATCTAGTAAACACTAGAATGAGTATGGGAAGAACCGAAAACTACTGTGCAAAGGGCTCAAGGCACACACCATTAGTGGAGATATAACACAGGGTTTACTGGGAAAAAATATAAGCAGACATCTAGTAGAGAACACATAACCCCTCCACCTGCCCCAACACTCATTGTCCCATAGCTTAGGCCAGACATATACGGTCAGCATGGCCAACACAGAGTGTCCAGTAGAAAGCGTCTCCTTTCCTATAACACTCTACATATTCTTTGGGTTAGAGGGGAGACAACATCCATAGGTTATAAAATAAGAACTCACTGGTTAGAGAAGTGAACATGTTATAAATGAGGAATCTCTGAAGTTCACTGCCATGTGTCAGCTTGTTTTTCTGTTGACCTCACCTAGACCTGCTATGCCAGCTCTCCTCTAATCTACTAAAAGTGGGGAGACAATGAGTCTTCAAATCTTCAGTGACTTTATTCAGGAATCTGATTGTACCTTTCCTTCATTCCTTTGCCATGTGTTTATTACATCATTGCTTACTTGCCTCAGTGTTAATTTCTGCACTGGGTTAGTTTATGCCAGAGGCAATGTAGGGGTTTTGTGCCCAATGCATGCAAAACTCTGTGGTAGACCCTGTCTTTTATTATCATTATTTTCTTATGTTCTTCTCTCCTTTATAAAAGATGTCTTGGTGTTAAAACATTAAGACATGCTTTATACAGCTCCTCAGAGAATCTTCAGCAGAATGAACCCTAATTTCCCATATGAGTTATGTGTTTGTTAATGCACCCCTTATTGTTTTTTTGTTCTTTCCCTGTATCACTTTCCCCTCTCTCTCAATGATGTTACCTATCTTCATTTAACTTCTTGTTTTAGGGTCTACTTTGGTTGAAGACCAAACTAAAACATACTTTATATAATAAAGTACCTAACTTACCGCCTGGTTCACGGGTTTCTGAACGAACTTCAGCTCCCCTGCTTGTTTAGAATTCCTTTGGCATTATGAATGTTTATCTACTCTGTTCTATCTCTAGTTCTTTTGAAGCAATTTGTTTACTAGTCTCCTCTCCAGTGAACTCACAGAAACTTGCTATTATCTTAATATTGTTACAGCTTTGCTCTGCTATATTTTTACTTAAATAGGAAATCATGAAATGAAAAGCCACAGGCCAAGAGAACAAATCTCTACTATATTTTAGATACTTGTAGTTGGTGTGTTGGGGAAATAGTCTTGGATATGGATCCTTTTTGCAATGTCTCTCAGTACTCCCAGGTAGGTAATGAACTATTCTTATAAACTTTATCTCCATCGATATGTTCTGTAATAAGTGAATCATTAATGTCATAATGACACAGCACCAATACATCCAAATAAGTTCTATATGAGACACATACTGTGTGTTTTCTTAAAACATTTTGTGGTAAAATGTAACAGAATAAATATGAATTTGCTTCACACTTAGCAGACATACATTTTGTATGGTACAGCTTCACTTCTTTAATTGGAATAAAGCAAATTTTATGACAATGAAAATGCATCTTGGACTTGACATAGACCAAGAGTTACCTAGATGAAGAAGCAGAAAGGCAATTCCTTCAAACTCATCTAAATGGGTTGAAAGTACTATTTGTATCAGTCTAAATAGCACCTCTACCTATTAGGGCCACAGTGAACACAGAATTTATTGACTCCAAAATTCCACATTCATGTCTCAATACAGTTATGGTAGATCACACATCCTCTCTATGGGAATGATGTACCTGGTGATGAATGCAAGGCTAAGAATATAATAAAAAGACTTTTGTCTTGTCAACCACTGTGCTCTCAACTTGTCAGGTGTTCAAGTGTGAATTCAAAAACTCAAGTCCCAAGTATCATCTGATCAATGTGGATGAACACCACAATAGAACAAGAAGATTTTTAAAGCTACTCAGTGAGTTTCTACTCTGTTTCTATCATTGGAAGTAGAACTCAGTGGAAGTAGGGGGGTTTTGGGTTTTTTTGTTTGTTTGTTTTACCTTTTCATTATAAACTGCTAATATATACTTATTAGGTGCATATCTTGCTGAATAAAGTAAAATTTAATCACCTTAAGAAATAAAATTTGGGAAGTCAACATCTGCTGTTCGATACAAAGTTCTTATTTTTGCCCACTTAGCACAGTACATGATATTGATAAACTGAGAGATACTCATTCACTTTCTCTTATATCCCAAGGGGAGGTTATTAAAAACAATTTTAGGAATCCTTTACTCCATAGCTCACATACCAGTTTTGGCTTTTTTTCCATGTAATCAACTGAAAAACAGTAGTAACAAATCAGAACAAAGGAACACTGCTTTCAGTCTTAGAAGGATCTCTTTTCCTTTTCAGACAAGAGCAACTCGCTAACTGTGAGGACTGATATGAACCATAAAGGCACCGATGTATTTTTCACAGAGGGAAAAAAGAATAAAAGAAACAGAAAATAAAGAAAGAAAATTTTTTAAAAAAGAAAAAGAAAAAAAGATTTGTGTTGATAATACTTAGTGTTAGTAGGATTTCTGTTTGGCTACAGCATAGACTAAATTTGTTTTCATGGAATTATCTTAGAACCAACCACCTTGTACTTCATTATTTCCAAAGAAAAATATTTTTCAAGTTTGGAATAATTGGTATAATAAGCAAAGATTCACAACACAATCTGTTAGAAAATGCATAAGAAACAGCTCTTTTTTTTCTGTGTTTCTGTCTTGCTCATTACATATTTACATTTTACATAGATAAATATGTATATATATAAGCACCTTACAATGTTAAGTCAGGTGAAAAATATTAGCATCAAGTTAGAGATTCTAAAGTGTTGAAGTATATAAAAATACATTTTATGGCAGGTAAATATGATATTGTTGATACAGTTTGGAGATAAAAAGAAAAGGAAAAATGGCCTTGCACAATGTCATTTAAAGAACATCACATTGTTAAAGTGTACTCAGAACACTTAATAAGAGTAAATGTTCAATATTAAATGTGAAATACTGTGATAACACCATGCTATAAAACTTAAATTTTAAATAATTTTTTAGAAAATGTCTAAAAAATAATTTTGAACTATTTTATATTTTTGATTAGTGGTTTTATTTATTTGCAGTTTAACATTCTATGCAAAATTTGATACTAACTCAATTATCTTTAGTCATTACCTGGGGGGTCAATTTCAAAAACCCTCTTATTCCCACTATTAAATAAAAGCAACACTAATGACATTCTGTCAGTTTCAAATTGACTGATTTATCACATCATTATACAGCCATCCTGCATCTGCAGTTTGTTTGTGGAATGGTATAGCTTGAAAATAACAAACCACTATGCTCTCTATAGTAGAAAATGTTAGTAGAAAGGCAACTAACATACCGGAACACAAATGGTGCTGGAATGTTTAGATGCATTTTATTATATATTAGCTAAACGTCAGTCACACTTGTAATCATTTAGAACTGTTCCAAATCTCTAAGATTTCAAATTCTTTCTCCTCTTTCCCTTCTACTATCTGCTCTGCATTGACTACATGATAGGTAGACCTCTGAAATCAGTCTACCTGTATAGTTCTGACCATTGACCCTATAAACATAGATTTTATAATCACAGCTTGTAAGCAGGTAGTGGTTATTTATTTAGGATGTTGATCGTCAGAACAACAACTTGAACTCCTAGAAAAGTTGAGAAATTCTGACTGGTAAACTCTTAAACTTCAGACTCAGACTATGCATTTTAATAAAAATTAAAAATATCAAACAGTTATCTATTCTAGATTTGGATAGACACTATTTTCAACTTCTTTTAATTTCCTAGTTATGAATATATACAGAATTCCAGGAAAAATGTAATACAAAAGTGTTTTTTTTCTCTTTAAATGATTAAAATCATTATATCAACCATATTATTGCTTTTGGTTTTAGACTATCCTCAAAAGTGGGAATGTAAATGGATACAGCCACTATGGACAACAGTATGGAGGTTCCTTAAAAAAAACTAAAAATAGAGCTACCATATGACCCTGCAATCCCAGTCCTGGGCATATATCTGGAGAAAAACATGGTCCTAAAGGATGCATGCTCCCCAACGTTCATTGCAGCACTGTTTACGATAGCCAAGACATTGAAGCAACCTAAATGTCCATCAACAGAAGAATGGATAAAGATGTGTACCTATGTACAATTGAATATTACTCAGCCATTAAAAAGAATGAAGTAATGCCATTTGCAGCAACATGGATGAACCTAGTAAGTCAGACTTACTTCACTTCTCTTTCTCAGAGAAAGAGAAATATTGTATGATATCCCTTACATGCAGAATCTAAAAAGAGATGATACAAATGAACTTATTTACAAAACAGAAACAGACTCACAGACTTAGAGAATGAACTTATGGTTACCAGTGGGGGAAGGATGGGGAGAAGGGATAGTTAGGGAGTTTGGGATCAACATGTACACACTGCTATATTTAAAATGGATAATCAACAAGGACCTGCTGTATAGCACAGGGAACTCTGCTGAATGTTATGTGGCAGCCTGGATGGGAGGGGAGTTTGTGGGAGAATGAATACTTGTATATGTATGGCTGAGTCCCTCTGCTGCACACCTGAAACTATCACAACATTGTTAACTGGCTATACTCCAATATAAAATAAAAAGTTTTAAAAAAATGAAGAATAAAATAAAAAGTATCCTTTTAATGTGTTGTTGGATTCGGTTTGCTAGTATTTTGTTGAGGATTTTTACATCTATGTTCATCAGTGATATTGGCCTGTAATTTTCTTTTTTTGTGATATCTTTGTCTGGTTTTGGTATCAGAGTGATGGTGGCCTCATAGAATGAGTTTGGGAGTGTTCCTTCCTCTGCAATTTTTTGGAAGACTTTCAGAAGGGTAGGTGTAAACTCTTCTCTAAATGTTTGATAGAATTTGCCTGTGACACCATCTGGTCCCGGACTTTTGTTTGCTGGAAGACTTTAATCAGTTTCAATTTCAGTACTTGTGATTGGTCTGTTCACATTTTCTATTTCTTCTTGGTTCAGTCTTGGAAGGTATACCTTTCCAAGAATTTGTCCATTTCTTCTAGTTTGTCCATTTTATTGGCATAGAGTTGCTTGTAGTAGTGTCTTATGATCCTTTGTATTTATATGGTGTCCATTGTAACTTCTGCCTTTTCATTTTTAATTTTATTGAGTTGAGTCCTCTCCCTTTTTTCTTGATGAATCTGGCTAAAGGTATATCTATTTTGTTTATCTTCTCAAAGAACGAGCTTTTAGGTTCATTGGTCTTTGTTATTGCTTTCTTCATTTCTATTTCATTTATTTCTGCTCTGATATTTATGATTTCTTTCCTTCTACAAACTTTGGGTTTTGTTTGTTCTTCGTTCTCTAGCTGCTTCAGGTGTAAGGTTAGGTTGTTTATTTGAGATTTTTCTTGTTTCTTGAGGTAAGATTGTATTGTTATAAACTTCCCTTGTAGAATTGCTTTTGCTGCATCCCATAGGTTTTGGATTGTCGTACTTTTGTTGTCATTTGTCTCTAGGTATATTTTTATTTCCTCTTTGAGTTATTCAGTGATCCATTACTTATTTAGTAACATATTGTTTAGCCTCCATGTGTTTGTGTTTTTTACAGATTTTCTTTCCTGTACTTGATTTCTAATCTCATAGAGTTGTGGATGGAAAAGATACTTGATATGATTCCAATTTTTCAAAATTTCCTGAGGCTAGATTTATGACCCAAGATGTGATCTATCCTGGAGAATGTTCCATGTACACTTGAGATATATGACAAACCCACAGAAAACATCATTCTCAATGGTAAAAAACTGAGAGCATTTCCTCTAAGATAAGGAACAAGACTAAGATGTCCACTCTCACCACTATTATTCAACATAGTTTTGGAAGTCCTAGCCATGGAAATCAGAGAAGAAAAAGAAATAAAAGGAATACAAATTGGAAAAGAAGAAGTAAAACTGTCACTGTTTGAAGATGACATGAAACTATGTGTAGAAAATCCTAAAGATGACACCAGAAAACTACTAGAGCTCATCAATGAATTTGGTAAAGTTGCAGGATACAAAATTAATGCACAGAAATCTCTTGCATTCCTATACACTAACGATGAAAGATTAGAAAGAGAAATCAAGAAACAATCCCATTTATCATTGCATCAAAAAGAATAAAATACCCAGGAATAAACCTACCTAAGGAGGCAAAAGACCTCTACTCAGAAAACTATAAGACACTGATGAAAGAAAACAAAGATGACACAAACAGATAGACAGATATACTGTGTTCTTGGACTGGAAGAATCAATATTGTGAAAATGACTATACTACCCAAAGCAATCTACAGATTCAGTGCAATCCCTATCAGATTACCAATGACATTTTTCACAGAATTAGAACAAAAAATTTTACAATTTGTATGGAAACACAAAAGATCACGGATGGCCAAAGCAATATTGAGAAAGAAAAATGGAGCTGGAGGAATCAGGCTTCCTGACTTCAGACTATACTACAAAGCTACAGTAATCAAGACAGTATGGTACTGGCACAAAAACAGAAATATAGATCAGTGGAAAAGGATAGAAAGACCAGAGATAAACCCATGCACCTATGGTCACCTAACCTATGACACAGGAGGCAAGGATATACTATGGAGAAAAGACAGTCTCTTCAATAAATGGTGCTGGGAAAATTGGACAGCTGCATGTAAAAGAACGAAATTAGAACACTCCCTACCAACATACACAAAAATAAACTCAAAATGGCTTAAAGGCCTAAATGTAAGGCTGGATACTATAAAACTCTTAGAGGAGAGCATAGGCAGAACACTCTGTGACATAAATCACAGCAAGATCTTTTTTGATCCAACTCCTAGAGTAATGAAAATAAAAACAAAAATAAACAAATGGGACCTAATGAAACTTAAAAGCTTTTTCACACCATAGGAAACCATAAACAACTTGAAAACACAACCTTCATAATGGGAGAAAATATTTGCAAACAAAGTAACCAACAAGGGATTAATTCCCCAAATATACAAACAGCTCATGCAGCTCAATATCAAAAAAACAAACAACCCAGTCAAAACATGAGCAGAAGATCTAAATAGACATTTCTCCAAAGAAGACATGCAGATGCCCAACAAACACATGGAAAGATTCTCAACATCACTAATTATTAGAGAAATGCAAATCAAAACTACAATGAGGTATCACCTCACACAGGTCAGAATGGCCATCATCAAAAAATCTACAAACAATAAATGCTGGAGATGGTGTGGGAAAAAGGGAACCCTCCTACACTGTTGGTGGGAATGTAAATTGTTACAGCCACTATGGAGAACTGTATGGTGGTTCCTTAAAAAACTAAAAATAAAGCAACCATATATCCAGCAATCCCACTCCTGGGCATATATCTGGAGAAAACCATAATTCTAAAAGATACATGCACCCCACTGTTCATTGAAGCACTATTTACAATAGCCAGGACATGGAAGCAACCTAAATGTCCATCAACAGAGGAATGGATAAAAGTTGTGGTAGATATATACAATGAAATATTACTCAGTCACAAAAAAGAACGAAATAATGCCATTTGCAGCAACTCATGAATGGACCTAGAGATTGTCATACTGAGTGAAGTAAGTCAGAAAGAGAAAGACAAATATCATATGATATCACTTATATGTGGAATCTAAAAAAAGGATACAAATGAACTCATCTATAAAATAGAGTTACAGATGTAGAAAACAAATTTATGGTTACTGGGGGGTGGGGGGGAGGGACAAATTGGGAGAATGGGATTGACATGTACACATTACTATATATAAAATAGATAATTAATAAGGACCTACTGTATAGCACAGGGAACTCTACTTAATACTCTGTACTCACATATATGGAAAAAGAGTCTAAAAAAAGAGTGGATATATGTACGTATAACTGATTCATTTTGCTGTAACCTGAAACTAAGACAACATTGTAAATCAGCTATACTCCAATGTTTTTTTTAAAAAAAGTATCCTAAGTATTAAATTAACTAAATCAAACTTGGATTTGATTAGATTTTGTAAGAGATATATTATAAAGTGTATTTTTTTTATAATTAAAAATAGAAAAGAATATAATAATTTTTTTTTTAAAAACAACTGAAACATTTAATCATTTTACTATGGTAAATTAGCTTCATTAATTTGAAAATAGGATTGAATCTAGTTAGCATCCTATTCTAAATGAGTTGCTCAATCAACTTGGAACAGTTTCCAACTGATTTAAATAAACCAATTGGGAATTGCTGAGTAGCTTTTAAAAATACTATGTTTTTAAGAATTCACCAAGGTTAATTGCTGTTATTTAAAACATCACTCTCAGGCTAATATTCTAATTACTAGGTATGGAATATTCTAACGGAAGCATTTACTTTTTATTTTATTAAATTTTCTCATTATCTTTTAGATATATCCCTGGATATTTAAACATTACCTGAAAAAATGTACAGTATTATGTAAAATTGTTATGGCAACAATTGTAGATGAAGTAAATTGTTCATAGAGTGTCCTCAAATCTTTCAAGATCAGGTAATTATCAACTACATTTGTTAAAATGTATCTGTTTCTATTTTTATCACTTATTTGCCTTTGTTGGAAAGTAATTCTAATGAGACAGAAGTTCCTATAGTAAGTACAGTGTTTTATATATATATATAAATATCAGCTTTTAGCTTTATTGATGAAGAATATTTATAACTGTGTTAAGAAAAAACCCAGTATACTGAAAGAATATATATGCTCTATTGTTCCATAGCCTTGGAATTTATTCTTTCCGCTCATATAATCACAATACTCTTTATGTAATAGAGACCATCATTAAAATACACCAGTTGCTAAGAAACTACATAAATCAAATTTTGTAAACACTAACAAACAATGCTATTTAGCTTGACTGAAAGACAAGAGTTGTTAAATCACACTAGAAAGCAACCTCAAAATGCATGGCTGCTGCCCTATCTTCAAGAAAATAGAATACATTCAAGGTTTCTTGAAATATCTCTGTGAGTCCATAATGCTCCATGATGTTAATCCTAAATACATGACAATATCCATATTGACACTTTGATTCAAATCATTAAGCAGGCCACAGAAATTATTCCAATGGGAAAGAGTCCTAAACATTTTTAGTTTTCTTTGTTTCAGTCTTACTATGTGCCATGTAAATTTATCTTGTCCATTGTCCTCTAACGCACCCTCTAGGAATACATATAGATACCCTCGTTCTTGCCTGCTGAACACGAATTTGAGTGTACTCTCCAAGCTGAGCCTACATTGTGCCTCTTACTTTATGATAAAGGGCTATATATGATTAGTTTTTTACTTTCATTTTTTTGCCCCATTTATATTCATCAGCTGTCCCAAACATCCCAAAATGATAACAGTAAATCTCAGCCACTGTCTACTGTTTTTTTTTTTTTTTTTTTTGTCTAGTGATATGGAAAACAGCATATTTCCTTAATGGGAGACTACTGATATTGTGATGGGGATTTAAAAAAAGATGTATTTACAATTTTATCTGTTTATGTGGGTACATATGTATGTTTGCTAGTTTGTACATATTCATGTAGTTTGTATCTTGAGCTCTTGGCGAAAAGTGAGTTGAGAAACTATACTGAAGATACTGACAGAAAAGGTTTGTCTTTACTTGATATATATTTATGATTTGAGAAACTTTAGCTGGAAGAAATAGGTGAAACACATAGTCTGAGGATACCATTTTTGGAAACTTAAAGAATAATCTGAGTAATTAATTATTCATAACTTTTCATTTTATTATATTGAATGATGTGTCCTTATGTTTCCTCCAGATGTAGGAAATAGAAATAATGTTCAAAACACCTGAATCGTATACAATTTAAATACTATTTCACTTATGTAAAGACAGTTATTCAGCAATTTTCATTCTTCATTACATTAAAAACATTTGGAATTAATTATAGAATGCCAGTGTAAATTAAATGTTACAAGTTTATTGAAAAAACTGTGTGCATAATACTTGGATAGAATCCCTTAGATCCCCAATAACAGAAATTTTGATTTTATAAAGTAGGATACCAGAAGAAGGAGAAGAAGAAGAAGGTTGGGGGGGGGGAGGACGAGGAAAATGGTGGGGGAAGAAGGAAAAGGAAAGGGGGAAGGAGGAGCAGGAAGCGGGGAAAGAGGAAGGGGGAGAAGGGAAGAAGAAAGCCAGAACCATTAACAAAGGAGCAAATTTCCCAACACAGTTCTGAGAATTTTGAGGATACCAAAGCATAAAAATATATGTAGAAATTTTGAAGATATTGATGTATAAAAAGTAGGCTTTATAAATTGTTTTACTGTTGTAAAGAAGATAGAAATGTATGCATCACAAGGTATAAAGACTTCAATATATGGTGCTAGAATATGTTTGATTTTTGTCTGACATGTATGTTTAACTTATATTCAAAATCAGCCCTCTTGATATGTTTGTTTCTTAATAAGTAAGATAAATGCCATGTCTCTCTGAAAGGTAAGAAGTTTTCCAGAATCTTTGATTTTTACATGGTAAGATGCATTTTGAATTTGAAGAGGAAGGCATTGCATAGAGCTTCTCCAACATTATTTGCCAACGGGACTCTCTTTGTGGAGTTCTCTGATATCACTTTGGAAAATACTGCTCTACTGATCATTTATTTTTCTTTAATGTGTCTCCTTTGAGCTTTGGTGTGAGAATGTGAAGTGTTACAAAAAGAATTAGTAAATTGTTTAACATATTAATTTTGTACATGCTACTGGTCATGCAAGGGGCAAGTTTCTGGAAATACGAAGATGAGTGAGAGAGTCCTTCTCTCAAGAGCTTATATTCAAGTGGAGGAGAAAGGCAGGTAAAAAGATAATTATTATACACACTGGTATACTCTACTAGAGGATAAACATGGAACTCTTGAACATAGGAAAGCATTTTACCTGGATTAGTGGGTTCTCTAGGAAGTAACATGAAAGTGAAAGTAAAAAGATAGGTAATGGTTAGCTATGCAATGTGGAGGGAATAAGAGTGCAGGGAGAAAGGACAGAACAGTCCCCAGGCTGAGGAAATAGAACTGTCAGAGCCCTGGAAGTGAACTAGTTTTTTCATGGAAGTTTCCTATGGATTATCAAGAAGGAAATAATGAAATTGAAGATATAAGCCAGGGCCAGATCACAGACACCCCAGTGGACCAAGCTAAGATTGTTAGACTTTATTTGAGGGCTGTTGGAAACCAATGAGGATTTTAAATAGAGGGTAACATGATGAGATTTACATTTTAGGAAAATCAGTCCAGAAAGCTGTTTGGAACATGGATTATAAGACCAAAGCTAAAGAAAGGGAGATAGGGTTGATGCAGTAGGGATCCAAGCGAGAGATGAGGAGGACCTGGAAGTGAGAAGAAAGTCCTTATACTGTTTACATATATACTGCATTGTGAAATATATATATATTCACTATGTGTATATATATATATATATATATATATATATATATATATATAGCTATGTGATAAAATGTGTAAAATGATTTTTCTACAAATAAGAATAAATTTTAATATTCATTTATAAAAGGAAGTGTTTTGAAATGTTATTGGATTAATTTAAGTTTCGGGGACCTTGTCCATAAAAATTGGAAGAAAGATGCTAAGTAGAAATATAATACAATATGCCATGATTTTGTAATTAGAATACACAATTGAAATATTGTTTTACTCAAGTAAAAATTAACACTGTAAAACATATTCTCCCCATGTCAGGTTTTTAATTACTTCCTTCTATAGTAATCCTATTAAGTACTCCTTTGTAAGGTAAACAGGAATATTTTTAAGTCTAAAATGAGATTACATTATACAGATTTGGTGTATTTTTATTTTTATTTAACACACTGAAATACAAAGTAGACCTTTAAGACTTTTTAGAAGTAGCAGTAAGATTTAACTACATTCAAATTATATAAACACACACACACACATATATATATATATATATGTTTGTGTAGATATTTTCTATCAATAGAACTCCTCTGAATAATGCACATATCTATATATTTACTGTCAGTAGCACTCCTCTAAACAGATGCAAATAATTTATTTAACTGATCCTCTGTTGATGGACAGTTTGGTTCAAAGTTTTGCTTTTAAGAACAATCCTAAAATAAACTTCATTGTCCCATATGTATGTGCATAGATATGAGATTATATTTACAGGTAGTGTATGGAGATGGAATGGCTCAATCGAATAATACATTTTTTCTTAAATTTTGATAGTTACCAAAATTTCCTTCACTTGCACCAATTAATTCTACCATCTACCCAGGCTAAGAATATTTATTAACCTCACCAATACCTAGTATTACCAAGCCTCTTGGTCTTGCCAATATGATAGGTGAAAAATATCATATTGTTTTAATGTGCATTATTTGATTATAAAAGAAGTTGCACACCTTTTTCAGGACCATCATTACTATTCAATCCCCATTGATGCCCAGCTGAGAGGATGACTTAGAGCTGAAATGTAGGCTACAAACAGCTTCCTAACCTATGTGCTGTGCTGGGTTTTTGCTGTCAGAGGAAGGGGAGCTTTTTCTAATTCACAGCAAACGATCACAATAGCTAATAGAGGCACTGATTTGCTTAGATATTCTTTGGCTATTATTCTGTGAACTTGTTCATATTTATCTTGATATCTTTTAATGTTAAGCATATTTTTCCTATGTGATATGAGTTGCAAATAAATTTCAGTGTTTCTTTTGGGTGGGTTGTTTTATTTTTATCTGTGATAGTTTTTCACCATATAAAAGTTTTAAATTTTTTGTAGTAAAGTTTATAACCTTTTCCTTGTTATGCTTATAAAGCATAACATAAGGAGATATTCCCCCATATTTTCTTTTTTATATTTAAAGTTGCAAATTTATGTTAAATCTTGATCCCTCTAGAATACATTTTGGTGTAGGACTGAGCTAGAAACCAGCTTTATATTATTTCCAAATAACTAATCATTTTTCCCCACATTGAAATGTCACTTCTAACATTACCTCTAATATATATTGAAATCTATTTCTGGGTATTTTTCTGCTCTGGTTATTTGTCCAAGTACACTGAACTAGTTTACCATTCTAGGTTTACAATATAATTTAAAGTAGGAGAATGAAATCTACCTCACTTTTTTTTCCCCATTATCAATTGCCTAATCTTAAATGTTCACTATCGTAGAGAATCTTTCATTCCAAAATTTCAAAACAAACATCTAGTTGTCATTTTAATTAGTATAATATTTAATATGGAGTTTAAAAAACTGGTTTCAATGTGAATGGAAACGATAAAAAACTAGAAGGTAGTGGAGAGTCTTACATGAAAATACATCTTGAAAATAAAGGAACCAATAAATCAGAAATATAGACTATTTATAGAAGACTCTGGATAAAATGAGATATTTGAGTCCTACTGCTCATCAGTGATGCATTCATTAGGAAGCTTTTCTCTTTCATGAATTCTGTTCTTGCTTAATATCGAGTTTCTGTTGGCTTAACTGCACAATACTCATAGGTCCTGCAACATCACCCCGATGCTTTACAGCAAAGGTAATATTCTGGTGACATTTGACTGGGCGGTTGAGGTCAGACTTCCTTCACCTCCTGGATTGACCTACTTGCATATTTATTTTACCAAGTCATATCCTGTAGATCTGTCTCTAAGTATGTATGTCATGACCATATTCTAATACTAAGACCCTGAGATTTTACCTCACCTTGCTGATTGTCCTAGATCCTACCCGGGTAATTCCCTGTCAATTCCAACTGTCTGCTACTAAACCAGGATATACAAATTATATTCATGCTAGATGCTGAAAAAGATAGAGAATAAATGCAAGACATAAGCCTTATTTGTAATTACTTGAAAAACTCGCAATGTTTTTATTTTTGCAAAATCACTAACCAGCAGCACCTCTATTGTACCCACACATCAACTCAACTATATATCAAAAAAATTAATAGCACTAATATTAAATCACACTTCTGTATTTGGGCAAACATATAGGACAAAAAAATAATAAACAGAAAGGTATTTGAATTTGAGGATTTAATTATGTTATGTGGGAACAATCTGAAAATAAAAATTATTATGAGGACAGCCTGGTCATCCTTCCCTCACCTCAAACTCTAATCAAGCCTCTCTAATCTCCACTTCTGGATCCATTGCCCATCTGCCACTGATTCCTAAACCTATTTCACCGTGCTCTGTGGAACTCACAACGAGTTATATCCTCAACCTTATCTTTAGACATTTCCTTCACCTTCTTGTACTGAGAGATGGATTGAAAGCAGACCATTTCTTGATGACAACTAAAACAACGATCCATAAAAACTCTTCATCCATATTTCCTTCTAATTTCTGCATTTTTCTCTGTTCCCCTTTATAGCAAAATTTCTGGAAATAATTGACTGTAGAATCTCAACTTCTAATTTCTCTCCTCTTTCTCTCAAGCCAATTTCTATGAAGCTTTTCATGGAAAAGCCCCCAGCATTTCATGGAAAGTACTCTTATAAATGTCAATATTGGACTGTCATTACCATTTGACAAAGTTGATTTCTCTCACCTTGCTGTCCTGATTTTATCTAACTTTAGTAGCAAATTAAAAAAAAAACAGGGCTTCCCTGGTGGCGCAGTGGTTGGGGGTCTGCCTGCCAGTGCAGGGGACGCGGGTTCGAGCCCTGGTCTGGGAGGATCCCACATGCCGCGGAGCGAGTAGGCCCGTGAGCCACAACTACTGAGCCTGCACGTCTGGAGCCCGTGCTCCGCAACAAGAGAGGCCGCGACAGTGAGAGGCCTGCGCACCGCGATGAAGAGTAGCCCCCGCTTGCCACAACTAGAGAAAAGCCCTCGCACAGAAACGAAGACCCAACACAGCCATAAATAAATAAATAAATAAATAAGGTGTTTAAAAAAAAAAAAAAAAAGTCTCTTTTGTTGGTTACTCCTCATTTTTCCAAAGTTTTATCTTTAGAACAGTCATGCATTTATTTGTTTGTTTCTTGATCTATCTATACTCTCTCCCTTGGTGATCTTATCTGGTCTCATGGTCTTTCTCTATAAATAATGGCTCTTATCTTCGCATTTCCAACCTAACCTGCCTTCTCAACTCCAGGCTTATATGCCCAACTACTTTATACTACCTTTTCCTATTCTTAAAAAAAGTTTCAAACTTATACGCCAACCCCCCACCCCCCAAATTCTCTATGCGTCTTTCTATCCTGCTCTTCCCAAGTCTTCCTCTCTCAGAAGAGAATTACAAGCCTGTTCTTATATTTGCTTATGCCAAACCTCTTGCTATCTTTTTTTTTTTTTTTTTTTTAATTTGGCTGCATCTGGTCTTAGTTGCAGCACGCGAGATCTTTTGTTGCAGCACGCAGGCTTCTCTATAGTTGTTACACGCATGCTCCAGAGCACGTGGGCTTTTCAGCAGGTGGGCTCTGTAGCTGTGGTGCGTGGGCTCTCTAGTTGTGGCACGCAGGCTCTAGAGCTCATGGGCTTAGTTGCCCCGCAGCATGTGGGATCTTAGTTTCCCGACCAGGGATCAAACCCACGTGCCCTGCATTGGAAGATGGATTCTTAACCACTGGACCACCAGGGAAGTCCCTCTCGCATCACTTTTGATTCTCCTCTTTCTTTCATGTCATCCAGGCCATTGAAACTATCTTCAAAATTCCAGGATCTGACTGCTGTCAAACATCTCTATTGCTACTACTCCTGTCCAAGTCACTGCCATCTTTCACTTGGATTATTGCTATAGACACCTCATTGTTTTTCCTGCTTCTTGTTTTGTTGCCCTATGTTTTATTCTTAGAAAAGCAGCCAGAATGACCCATTAAACGCCCTTAAGTGTTGTGGTAGTTTTCATATGAATATATAATAGTTAAAATTCATAAAACTCTAAAGAAAAACATCTATTTAATTGTGAGATAATTTAATACATGTGTATATATAAATGTATATGTGTGTGTATATATGTATACACACATATAGATATATATTTAACTTAAAAAAAAAAACAACCTTAAGTCAGTTTATGTTGCTTCTGTGCTCAACAATGCTAATGGCTCCAAATGTCTTTCTACTCTTAAGTGTTTCCAATGATTTTAAAAGTCCTTCTCCATGATGGCTGTCCCCATTACCCCATTACTCTTGGCCTATTTCTTTCTTCTCTCTCTTCATCTCTTATTATTCTCCACTTCATTTACAAATATATAGTCACATTAACCTCTTTTTTATATCTGGACCGTGCGAGGAATGCTCCCATCTCAGGAACTTTACACTGTTTTTCCTATTATACTTTCTGGAACATTCTTTCTCCAGGTATCACCAAGGTTCATCTCCCCTCCTTTTTAGGCCTATGTTTCAATGTTAAATGAGGTCTTTCCTGACTACTTTAAATTGCAAAGTGCATTCCCCCTTCCCCATCACTCCTTTTGTTTCCCTTCTTTTGTTTCCATGGTTCTTATTGCCATCTCCCCAACTATATGGTCTACTGATTTCCTTGTTCATATTCTGTCTTCATAATGTAAACTTGAGATGTTTTGTCTGTCTGTTTGCTGGTATATCCCAGAGCCTAGAAGAAGCTTTCTATGGTAGGTGCTTTATGGTAGACGCTCAATAATATTCAGTGCACAAGTAAATAAAAAAGAATCTACTTTTTTGGAATGATTAAAATGTAGTTTGTTTTTTTTTTAATTTAGTGATTTTTGAATAGTCTCAGTGTGAAATTTTAGAATTTTATTAAAATAAAAATCAATATAGCATAAGGATAAATATGACAGTGAAAATGTATAAAAGTGAATTTTCTTTATGTCACATGAACCCTGTTAGAGCAAAGGAGGCATTTACTTTATAACATATTTCTCATTAAATCACAATATATCTATTATTTTATGTAATTTAATAATTCATAGAACAATTTTGTCAGGTGTTGTAGCTGCTGAAAATATCACATTGAACAATACAGTCATTGTTGAGGCCTGTAGAGATCTATGTCTAGTGATCTACGTCTAGTGGCAATGGACTGTGCAAGGAATGCATGGTCATAATCAATTTTACAATGTCTCCAGTTTCCCACATATAAACTGTGTTCCTTAAGACTAAGGAAATGGAAATATATAAAGTGGGATTTATAAAAATTAAAATATGCATTTTGTCCAAGTTGTTGCAAATAGAACTGATCTAAATCATAACTGTTAGCAAGACTGTGAAACCAAATCGTAAGTAACTGAACAAACTTTCTAGTTTGCCTTATCATAATTTTATATGAATATATATGAATAAAATGGTGAAATAATAATTCATAACAGATAAAACCATATGCTGCCCCATAAAGGTGTAAAAACCTGGTATCAGTCTTCTTATTTTAAGAAAAGTCATCACTTTTGATTCCTGCATTTTACTAATTTGATGACTGGGCAGTAGTTATCATCTAGCCACAAGGCTAATTTAATCATTTGGATCTGAATGTCCCCATGGTAGTGCATTTCAATACTGGCACATTTTTAGTTCTCTGTTCATAATTAATCTTATGAAAACCATTTTTACATAATTTAAATCTACTTCTTGCTTCTAGTAATTGCATATCTAATTTACTGTGAAAAGAAGAAGCCAATATTGCATCTGCTAAAGTAACTAAAAAGCACAACTGAAAACATCATCCACTAATGATTTTTATCATTTAGCTTTACATTGTTAACTTTTGGAACTTCACAAAATATAGTTGCTTTGGGTCAGAAATTTGAATTACAACTTCAGTTTGGAAGAGAAATTATGTCTTGGCAAGAAAGAATACTTTATTACACACCACAAATTTCTTGTTGATAGTTATGTAAGGAAAGCAATCCAATAACCACCACTGATAGAAAACATTATACTTTAAAGAAAGCTGATTTTCTTTTTTTTAGCTGAAGCCCAAGGGACAAATATTCAGCAGTAGAAAATATTTTGAACAGCAGTGCAATTGTAAAATTGTAAAATATGTTTGAAGACGTGCTTACTTCATTATTGTTGTGTTTCCCTTTAGTTGTAAACCATTCTGCTCCACAGAAAACTGTCTTGAGCAAAATTATGACTTTGGACTCAGTGGGGTTGCCCTGTGAAATTAAGGGGTCGCTGGCAAACTCATAGGGACTCACAGCTAGGTAACACCCAAGTCATTTGAATAAAAATACCAATTTTGCAAAATACTTTCAACTTTTCAGAGTATTTTTATATCAATGATTTCATCTGGCTTTCTTAACTATGGTATATCATCAAGTAATAGAATCAAGAAAATAACACTAAATAATTTAACATATATTAAATTCTACTAATGAGTATAATCTGTTCGTATTATTATTACCGATCTCAAATTTAGGACAAAATAAATATCTATTTACTCCACAGATTTTGAGAAACACCAAATTATGTTTATTTCTCTACAGAATCAATAATCTAAGTATGATTTTTAAATTTATTTTGTTTCCTTTTTCCTCCCTGGTTGTAACATGTCCCTTTCAATTTACCTTCTATGTTGGTTTTTTTTTTTTTTTTTAGAAATTCACATTCTTATTTTATTGATTGATTGATTGATCGATTGATTGCTGTGTTGGGTCTTCGTTTCTGTGCGAGGGCTTTCTCTAGTTGTGGCAAGCGGGGACCACTCTTCATCGCGTTGCGCGGGCCTCTCACCATCGCGGCCTCTCTTGTTGCGGAGCACAGGCTCCAGACGCGCAGGCTCAGCAGTTGTGGCTCACAGGCCTAGTTGCTCCGCGGCATGTGGGATCCTCCCAGACCAGGGCTCGCACCCGTGTCCCCTGCATTGGTAGGCAGACTCCCAACCACTGCGCCACCAGGGAAGCCCCATATGTTGGTTTTTGATGTGGCTACTTGATTTCCAGCTCTTCCTATCACTCTTTGAGGGTATCTTCCAAAGCATTATTGTTGATAGAAGATGATATCTCATCAGACAGAAGAGAATTTTCCTTCGTAAGTTGTATTCTGCAATTCCTGCTGGAACATCTAGTCAAATTCTCATGGTCCATGTGTAGTACTAATGGCCCTGACACCTAATTCCATCAAGAAATATTTAATTTCTCCCAAGGTTTACTACTCATGGTTTCCTCACCCTCAAGCAGTAAGCTACTTTAGCTTAAATGAAAACTTTATTTTCTCATTTTTTCTTGATTTGAATAAATGGTAGTGATTTTGGAACCCTAGACAATCGGCAAGGTATTTATTTTACCTTTTTGCTTCATAAGATTTCATACAGTATAGCACAGACTTATCAGAACCTCAATAAAGATTTTTCACTGACCATAATTCCCAACTATTGCTTAAATTTTAGTTCCTACCTCTGTCTTGGCAAATTCTTCCGTAATTTTTCTGGACTTCAGTTATTAGGAACAGGTTTTATGAAAATTTAAATTTCATGGAAAGTGTGATGTTCCAAATGAACTCCAGTTTGAAATGGGATGTCAGATCTACCTGTTATTTACCTGATTTTTCAAGCCTACACTCAAGCTAATAGATCATCTTTATTTCTGCTTTCATGTGAGGGGGTTGGCAATAGAGATTAAAATACCACACCACATCCCTTCTATTCCTATTTGAAGTGTTTCCAAGTAAAGTAAAAGGTATATTTTTAAAAGTCTTGTGATAGTATTTTTTCTACTGCTTGGCTAAGTCTTTGTTTTGATGTTTAATTTCTGTGTGAACCTCAGCTAAAACGTTATGTTTAAGTAAGTGCTTATGGGTTCACAAAGGCATTTTGTGGCCTGTCCATGAAGTTTGTAGACAGACTTCTGAGAGAGGAATCTAGATAATCACTGAAAACTAATTATGTTCTATTGGATCATGAGTCACATTCTGAATTATATTTTGTAATTTTCTCATCAACAGGAAATAGTACTCTATAACCCGATGGTACAAGACAGAAAAGTCACAAACCAAGATATTTGCAATATATTTCTTTCATTGTAACAAAAAATGGGAAGTATGCATGCAATACACTTGGTTTTTAATAAATATAAATGTCCTAAGTAGAAGAATTTTTTGTATAAAACATCACTTTATAATTATGAGAAAACTATTTAAATTCTTTGTTCACATCTTCACTTCCACACTTTAAGTATGAGTATAATGTATTTTTGTTAATTCAGATGAACTCATAAGCATATCATCCTTATTAAGCAGACTCATATAAAAACTTAGAGTAGGGCTTCCCTGGTGGTGCAGTGGTTGAGAATCCGCCTGCCAATGCAGGGGACACGGGTTCGAGCCCTGGTCTGGGAGGATCCCACATGCCATGGAGCAACTGGGCCGGTGAGCCACAGCTACTGAGCCTGCGCATCTGGAGCCTGTGCTCCGCAACAAGAGAGGCCCGCGCACCGCGATGAAGAGTGGCCCCCGCTTGCCGCAACTAGAGAAAGCCCTCGCACAGAAATGAAGACCCAACACAGCCAAAAATATAAATAAATAAATACTTAAAAAAAAAAAAAAACTTAGAGTAAAACTTCCTAGTTACATATTGGATTATTTTAACTATTCTTTCCATTAAAAAATACCGAACTATTAAAATGTCAGACATCTCTATTTATCCCAATTTTAATAAAGATATACTAACGTTATGGTTTCAGAGTTATATATTTGCTTTACCTCTTTCACTAGACCAAAAAGCAATGTCCTCTTGATTTATTACAATAATTAGTGACTTCATAAAAGAGCATGCTGTAAATTCTTAAGCATTTGGATACTATTTTGACTTTACATTTCTCAATACAGACCCATAATTGTGCAATATTTTTACATAATTTTATTAGAGCATAACACCTAAAGTAAATACATGCATTTACATGTCTCCATAAAAGTTAAAGCTGAGGCAAAATTAATGTATTGACATGAAACAAGGAGAGTAGTCAGAGCTTAGATTTTACTCTATCTTGTTCCAATTACGTTTAATATTAATGTTATAAATAGATAGTAAACATTTAAAAAATTATATTCATCTCATTTTCTTTGCCTTCCTAATGTGTCTTGTTAAGTATTAATTTAGAAAATAATTATAGTTCTTTATAATACATTATTTTCTTTATTAAATTCATATGGTAAATTTAACAATCTTGTCATTATGAAACACTGAAGCATGCTATTCAGTTTTACCAAGCATTTTTAAAAATTTTAGCCATACATTAAACAATTTACCTACTCAATATAATTAGGCTGATATAGGAAGGAAGTCAGGCTACTTATAAGATTTCTCTTATAGCAAATCTTGAATTATTTGTTCCTTGCTAATGGTGAATCTCTCAAATAATTTTTTTCACCTATCAAAGAAATGGCATTTATAAAAATACTAAGGTATCTTTCTCTGGTATATACTATTTGTTCACAATTTGGACAAGAACTTTAAATTATCCCTGGAATTCAAATATGAGACTGTATGATGCTGGATTTATACTTTAAGACCATGGCTGGTGTTTTTAAGCTGTCTGCTTAGTGGAAACGCTCATGCTTTTCACTGGTTGTTCTTGGCTCCTCCCTTATTCAACTTCCTTCTTCATTATAATGTTTGCTTTCTGCTTCTGCACCAGAAGAGACATCTCCATTGGTCATTTGGTCAAATTCCAATTCTGAAACTTCATGTTGATAACATCAATTTCAAGTTCAGTTAGCAGATTTCCTTTTGCAATAGTCAACTCCAATCTGTGACATGTTGTTTATTTAATTTACCTGTCAACATAGAATGCTCAGTGATAAATCACTGGTCCATTTCTAGTCTATATACTGTGATATCATATTGTGATTGGTTGGCTTCAGAATGGCAGCATATTGTGTTCTTCTTCATTTCTTGGGTGTATATTATAAACTTTCTGGACAATTCTGCCCTGGTCATTCACTAGCTGGTGTCCACTAAAACAGTTTGAATTGCAACATTTTGATAGTCTGACTGTCACATTACTTTGGGTGGTTTATAACAATTGGATCCTGGTGCTCATTCCATTCTCTAACCATGGGTTTGATCTTTGTTGAAAGCATTGTTGTCTCTTTTTGCTTCTTGGTTGTGCCGATAAATAACTTCAGAACAAGCTGGCATGAATTCAGTGGGGGCCAGAATCAATCAGTCCTAGTTACCAGCTCTGTTGGAGGATATGCGCATTTACACAGAGGTGAATTAAAGTGTTACTTTAGAGTTCTACTTTTCAGTGTCTCATTATTATGTAATCAACATCTCTGTAGCTTATAACTAACAGGGTTTACTTGACACATGTCATATAAAATATGCCACATTTCACCTTTAGATATCCTACACCAGTTCCTAATGGCATCAAAATGTCTTCAAAAACTTCTAGTACCTATCATGTTGAATTACTCTTAGAGATGAGTTAATTACTTAAAATTTTTTTAAAGACTATCAAATGAGTTATAATTTACAAGTTAAACCATGTAGATGCATGAGATAGTGTAAAAAGAGCTGTTCTATTTCAAAGGACCTTATTTATTGTCTTTCAAAGTACATACTGATGCTCTGCATCACTTAGGTATTTATATCATACATAACAATAATATTTTAATTTTAGTCATACTAGTTTATAACAAAATAAATTTATGAAAGTTAGTCTTTTTCTTGGCATAGAATCCTACTTAATCTTCTTTGCCATCAATGCTTTTAATTTATTGAAATAATACCTGGAGTTGTATCTAGACTTCTAGTTTAAAAGAATGTCTTTGTACAACTCATGTATTGTTTTTCCTAAAAAAGACTCAAGTAAATGACTTATCACTCAATTTCTAAAAGTTTGGCATTTCCCCATATCTTTTGAGCTGGTCAATGGCCTTCTTTAATTGGTGACAGGGTGCATTGTTGCAATGAAACTGAGGTTAATCGGTTTCTATTTCTAGTAGCAATATCTAATTGTTCTTTATATGTGACTAAAAAGTTTGCTTTGATCCCATTCAATTATTTCTCTATAATAAATATTTTTTAAAAGAACAGAAACAAATTCCTTTTTTGCTATATTTTTTCAATTCATAAGGTAAGTCTGTAACTAGAAAATAAATAAATAGTAGGTCTTTCAGTCTCTTCAAAATTAAAAAAAAATGATATTGGATATTTTCACAAACATTTCATTTAAGTCATAAATAATAATCAAGAAATTCTTTTCATTTAAAAGATAACCATAAGTATAAATGAACATGTGTATATCCACAAAACCTACCCATAGGTAGATATAAGTTTTATGGATATGTGTATATATATTAATTTATATTTATGGTTATCTTTTAAATGAAAAGAATTTCTTGATTGTAATATGTATGTATATATATACATACATATATGTAATTTTCAAAAAATGGGACCATGATTACCAAATATTAACAATCTACTTTGTGGCATGAACTGTTCTAGGCATTTTATTATATTTTTCATTTAACATGAAATATCACATTAATAAGTTCAGAATTTTTTTTTACATTTTATTACTCTACTTGTCTGATGTGAAAAATTACTTTGATTATTATATTCGTGATATTTTGTTAATTTAACCTATCTTTTTTATGGTGTATAAATGTGTGTAAAACTGGGATAAAATGAACAACTTTAATGATCCTTTTGTATTTGGTTAAATTAGTTCTTTTACGATTTGAAACACATTATTAATATAGCAATGTTTCCCAGGATAGTTCAAATCTAGGTGTTTACCTATCAGAATGTTTACAAGAATCAAAATTTAATTGCACAGATTACTCAAAACAAACATTTCAAATTATGCTCACCTTATAAAGGCAAAAGCCAAAGGTTCAAGTGTAATCAAGTGATTATTAAACAATTTGTTTCTCAAATACCATAACTACTGTAACATTCATGTCATGCCATTATATGTTACTCTACTAAATACTGTTAGCCTTCACACAGTTTTAAATGAGTGTCTTATTTTTCTGCTTATCCTGAAAATACTCTTTGAAAGGATATGTTAGATACTATATATATTACTGAAAACTATATTTTATGGCTACTTGCAAATAGGCTTGCAGATAAATAATTAAAATTTTGATAACTGTTTTGAAGGGAAAGACCACGATGCCATAACAAACAAAGGTACTTACATAAAGATTAAATCCAATGGTATATATTAAGACAGAACCTCTAAAATATCTCAAGACCTATTTGTAGCTGATCTCTTTCAGTGAAAGCCTGGGTGAATTTCAGACTTAATACTAATCTCTGGCTGTCAGGTCTTAAACAATACAGATTACTGGGGCCTATTCCCATAGTCCTGATGGAAGTGATGATTGGAGTGATGATGTTGAGAGGAATAAAAAGCAATTCAAAGACCCATACAATGTCAGAGCCAGAAGAAAACTAGTGTTTCATGTTTAAGTCAGGAGAGCAGAACTAAGGATCTGGATGTCACCAACAGGTTAGTATATCACTCGCTGAGGCTGCTGCCATAATAAGATACCACAGCCTGGGTGGCTAAAACAATATATTTTTTTTTCTACAGTTCTGGAAGCTGGAAGTCTAAGATCAAGGTGTTGACAGGTTTAATTTCTCCTGAGGCATCTCTCCTTTGCTTGCAGATGGTCACTTCTCAAGTATCCCCCCATAGCCTTGTTTCCATACACACACATCCCTGGTCTCTCTTCCTCTTCTAATAAGGACACCAGTCATATTGGATAGTAGTGCTCCACCCCTATGACCTCATTTAACCTAATTTTATCCTTCAAGGCTCTCTTTCTAAATGCAGTCACATTGGGGGTTAGGGCTTGAACATATGAATTTTGAATGGACACAGTTCAATTTATAGTAGTTAGTAATGTAAGAATAAGTACAAAACAATTCCAGAAGGGGACACACTCTTAACCCTCATTCACCAGTTATATTCTCAGTAGACTCCTGACAGTCTGAAACTAAGATGCACATTAGCTATAAACAGCAATGACAGGAGGCAAAGGAAATTATGTGGCCAGTGAAAAGCCATGAAGTGAGAATGGGCTAGAACTCATAACTTCTAATAGATTTTCAGTCTTAAAATCTCTACGTTAATACTAAAACTAAACAAGTAGGATTTGAAATTAAAAATATAATACCATTTACATTACTACCCACCCAAAATGAAATACTTAGGTATAAACCTAACAAAATGTGTACAAGATCTATAGAAGGAAAACTACAAAACTCTGATAAATGATATCAAGGAAGAACTAAATAAAGGGAGAGATAGTCCAAGTTCATGGATAAGAAGACTCAATACAGGCATACCTTGGAAATATTGTGGGTTCAGTTCTAGACCACTCAATAAAGTGAATAGCACAATAAAGCAAGTCACACAAATTATTTGGTTTCCCAGTGCATATAAAAGTTATGTTTATATAATACTGTAGTCTATTAAGTGTATAATAGCATTATGCCTTAAAGCCATGTACATACCTTAATTAAAATAAGCTTTACTGCTAAAAAATGTTAACCATCATCTGAGCCTTTAGTGAGTCATAGTAGTAACATCAAAGATCACTGATCACTGGTAACTATAACAAATATATTAATAATAAAAATACTTTGAAATATTGTGAGAATTACCAAAATGTGACACAGAGACAAAAAGTGAGCAAGTGCTGTTAGAAAAATGGTGCTGACAGACTTGCTCAATGCAGGGTTACCATAAACTTTTAATTGTAAAAAAAACAGTATCTGCAAAAAGCAAAGTGCAATAAAATGAGGTATGCCTGTATTGTCTAGATGTCAGTTCTTCCCAGCTTGATCTATAGATCACAATGCAGTCCCAATCAAAATCCCAGAATATTATTTTATGGATATCAACAAACTGATTTTAAAGTTTATATGGAAAGGCAAAAATCCTCAAATAGTCAACACAATGTTGAAGGAGCAGAACAAAGTTGGAGGACTGACTTTTCTCAGCTTCAAGACTTACTATTAAGCTACAAAAATCAGGGCAGTGTGGTACTGACAAAATAATAAACAAATAGATAAATGGGACAGAATAAAGAGGCTAGAAATGGACTTGTATAAATATATTCAACTGATCTTTGACAAAGGAGCAAAGGAATACAAAGGAGCCAAGGTAGTATCTTCAATAAATGGTGCTGACATCCACATATAAAAAAAAATAAATTAAAAAAAAATGAATCTAGACAGAGAACTTACCCTCTTCACAAAAATTAACTCAATATGTATCATGGACCTCAATGTAAAATTCAAAACTATAAATCTGCTAGAAGATAACATAAAAGAATATCCAGATGACCTAGGGTATGCCAATGCCTTTTTGATATAATACCAAAGGCACTATTGATGAAAAAAAATTGAAAAGCTTAAATTCAATTAAATTTTAAAATTTTGCTCTGTGAAAGACAATGTCAAGAGAAGAAGAGCCACAGATTGGGAAAATATATTTGCAAAAATTAAATTTGATAAAGGACTATTATCCAACATATACAAAAATATCTAAAACTTAACAATAAGAAAACAATCCGACTAAGAAATGGGCCAAAGACCTTAATGGATACCTCACCAAAGAAGATATACATATGCCAAATAAAAGTGTAAAAAGATGCTCCACTTTCTATTTCATCATGGGAATGTTAATTAAAACAAGATACCACTACACACCTATTGGAATAGCCAAAATCCAGAACACTGACAACACCAAATGCTGGATGAAACATGGACCAACATGAACTCTTATTCATTGCTGGAGGGAATGCAAAATGGTATGGCCACTTTGAAAGACAGTTTGGCAGTTTCTTACAAAACTAAACATATTTTTTACCATGTGATCCAGGAATTGTGCTCCTTGGTATTTACCCAGAGGAGTTGAAAACTTAAGTCCACACACAATTCCGCGCACAGTTGTTCATAAAAGCTTTATTCATAATTGCCAAAACTTGGAATGAACCAAGATGTCCTTTAGTAGGTGAGTAGATAAATCAACCGTGGTCCATCCACACAATGGAATATTATTTGGCACTAAAAAGAAATGAGCTTTCAAGCCATGAAAATACATGGAGGAAACTTAAATACATATTACTAAGTTAAAGAAGCCAATGTGAAAATAATAGATACTTTATAATTCCAACTATATGACATTCCAGGAAAGGTAAAACTATGAAGACTCAAAAAAAAAAAAAAGATCAGTAGTTGCCAGAGGTGAGGAAGGAAAAGGGGATTAATAGGCAGAGCACAGAAAATGTTTATTACAGTGAAACTACTTCATATGAAATTATAATGATGGTATATGTCATTATACATTTGAACAAACCCACAGAGTGTACAACAAGAGTTAGCCCTAAGGTAAATTCTGGGTTTGGGGTGATTACGATGTGTCAATGCAGGTTTACTCTTGGTAACAAATGTGACATTCTAGTGAGTAATGTTGAAAATTCAGGAGGCTATGCATGTGTGGGGCTAAGGAATATATGTGAATTCTCTGTACCTTCATCTCAATTTTGTTGTGAACCTAAAACTGATCTAAAAAAAGTAATAAAAAAATCTCTGAATTAAAAGTGTCTCTGCTACTTTTCTCAACAGGCACTAATGATGAAAAGGTAGTTGTATATCCTCTTATCTTGGGTGCCTCCAGTAGTTCTTTTTAATGAACAGATTGTCTCTATCAACATGGTAACCTAATTGAGACAACACTTCCAGCAACCTGACGAAAAGAGGGATGACCATATTTATGGAGAGTTAACCAAAAAAAGAAAAAAAAAGTTCTGAAATGTCTTTGCTTTTTGTTTGATGTATAAACTCAGTCTCAAGATGTCTTTTAAGTATTTCAAAATCAAATAGACAAACATAAGAACATACTTTTCAAAACTTGATTTTTTTGATTTGTAAGAATGCAGATCTCTTTTGCTTAACTTAAATTCATTTATCAGATTATTTTAAAAGTCAAGAATTCAAATAAGGGTTTCCTAGAAATGAAGCATCTGGATAGGAAAGAGTTTGTCTGTTTTCCTAAGATATCCCAAACTCCCAGTTTAGCAGCAAACTAGGCATTTATAATTATAGTTAAATAAATGACTCAGGTTAAAATACATAGAAAATACTAAAAGCATGATATTCATATGATTTGTTCATTTATTCAGAACTATTTACCAAGCAGTTTTGTAAGCAAATCAAGTAGGGGTGAGTGCAGAACTCCCAAAGCAGGGCTCCACACTGCGGAGGTCACTCATGAGGAAAACACCACCCTTTTGGAGTCACTGAGAGGCAGCAACGATTGCTGCAGAATTTCTATTCAACATGAGACAGAACTAGTTGCCACTTATCACATCTATCCATGCTAAAACCGAATATGACTAATGAGTGAAGAAGACCCCAGCATCTGAGTATGGGTGCTTTAGTATAAATGGCCCATATGTTGGCTAAGAACACACATGTGTTCAGGTTCAGCCCCATGATCAGAGGAGTCACCTTTAAACAAAACACCTTCAAGAACATTTTCTATATTTCAAAACAGGATCTCACTTGTTTTTCTCACTTGTTTTTCTTGTGCGCAAATGTGTCTTTTGTACTGACGGTTGCTTATGAGAAGGGAGAAAAGGCATTTGTGAGGAAGTGGCCTAAAAAGAATACCGAATCATTATTTGTAGTTTCCGAAATATATATTATGAAAATGTACTTGAAAACACTGCTCCAGCTGGATCCTGAGATCTGCTGCTTATATGAGGGCCTCCAATGAAGAAGAGGTGTGGTTCATAGGGCAACTGAGGCTGAGTAGCTCTCTCCTCATGAATTAAAGGAAAGAATGAGGCCATCAAAACATGAGGTACTGTGTTAAAAAACAGAAGAAAAAAAACAACAAAACAACTCCAGAGCTCTACAGAAACTGTATAAATGAGAAAGCTATACAGCTCTAGAGGAGTGTCATTTTCCCACAATTCCTTGCCATTTACATTGACCCCTGTCTGCTCCCACAGCATGATTACAGGAAAAGCCTCTCTTCTGGGAGAGAGGAAATACACGGTGTCTCAGCACTCTAAAAGTCGGCCTGGAAGTCATGTCTTAAGATTTTTAAATGTTTAATTTCGTTTTTAAAAATATGCTATTTAGATGGGAGTTCCCTGGTGGTCTAGTGGTAGGATTCAGGCTTTCCCTGCCGTGGCTCGGGTTCAATCTCTGGTCAGGGAACTGAGATCCCGCAAGCCCCACGGCACAGCCACCACCACCCCCAGAAAAAAATCCTATTTAGAGACAGAAAGCAGAATGGTGGTTTCCAGGCATTGGGAGGAGTGGGGAATAGGGAGTAGTTGTTTAGTGGGTACAGAGTTTCAGTTTCACAAGATGAAGAGAGTGTTGGAGATGGATGACAGTAATGGTCGCACAATATTATGAATGTATTTAACACCACTGAACTATACACTTAAAAATGGCTAAGATGGTAAATGTTATGTATATTTTACTACAATAAAAAAACTTAAATTCTGTCTACAATTAAAAAAAAAAGTCGGCCTTGTCCACTTGCATAATTTTAAATAACTGGTCACCTAAGGCAAACCATAGCTCTACAGTACGTGTTTACAAACGTGTGTGGAATCACATCATAATAACAGGAGTGTTAAGTTGAAAACTTTCAAATCACATACATTATCATCTAAATTGGGGAAATCAAGTATGGGAGCCTTGAAGCAAACAAAGTAATAATCATCTATACTGAATTTTAAAAATGTAATAATGCAAGCAAGCTGTTAATGGATTGGAAAGGCTATTCACAAGAATGATAATAATACCTTCACATTAGCATCAGCGATGTTTTTTGATGTTAGTTTATATGCTAGATATGAAAGTCCTAAGTACCATGGGGCTTACCAAGAATTTCAAAATAAAAGAGGAGAAAATAATAGAATGATTTAAATGCTACACATAGAAATGATTTATGAACAATGTTATAAGAGGTTATTAAAATCACACAAAGTAATAATTACGCACATCCCCAAATTACTGTGATGAACTGAAGTATACCTGTTCTGTATTTTGAAAACTGAATGAACATTTATTTTTAAACTGAATTGACTTCTTCAGTTGTTCAAAATGGGAAGGCAATACAATGATAGAATGAGCCACACTAATGAGTTCCTTCCAGGCAATGACTCCATCTTATTTGCCTTCATTTCTCTAGAACTGAAGGGTCGGTGGCTATGACATAAAAGATAACAAGTAAATGTTTAAATAATGAAACTGAACCAAGTCCTAATGAACATAATCATCGGAGTTAGATGGTTTTAGTTCAATTCTTAGAGACATCATGTAAATGCAGAGTTGTCTTGGAAAAAAGTTATTTAATCTATCTGACATATTTTTTCTTTAAAATAAGAATAATTGTCCCCAATTTGTCAGGTCATTGTAAAGATTAAATGAGGTTATATAAATATTGAACAAACATGGCACACGGGACATGTGGTCAGTTCTCAAATAATGACAGTTGTTGTTAGCAATCCCCTCTGGTTTTTAGGACATTCCTATTTCCCAGGACTGTTCTCTAAGCTTCAGCAAAATGTCCACCTGCCCCAGGAAGCCTACCTTGCCTACCCCTAGCCTGGATCGCATCTCCTCTTCAGTTACATTCAGTGCATTCATTTTGCTTACGTTAATTCTTATCATTGCATAATCTGTGATATCTAAAAATGATCTGCTTTTTCATAAGTATATTCCAGTATGTAAGTGTCTTAGGAATAGAAAATATGTCCTATGTCTTCATATCTCCAGTGACTGATACAGTTCTATTAGATAGTAGGTACAACCATTTGATTAATTTATTAAGACACAGGAAATAGTCTTCCCTTATATTTTTCCTTTAGTTTTTATGGATAAACCCTTGTTTGAGAGAAAAATTTGATTTTGTGTCATTGTGCTATAACATTATTACAAGAAAATAAAATGTTATGATACAAAGTATTGTTGTCAATGCACTTTGAACATGGAGCCCTGGATATCTTCTTAGGAATTCGTAACAGAACGAGGAAAAACCCAGAGAAGCACTGCTAAAATAATAGTCTCAACATAGGAAGGCTTCTTTTATTATCACTATACATGAAATTTTCACTGTGTTTACCTAGAGTTAGACTAATACAGTGCCTATTAACCATGAGATCCAGGAAAAGGAAAGATTAACCTATGTCCTGACTGTGTGAGAGTTTAATCAGTGCGTCACATGGGGTAAACACATGTTGGTGCATCTTTAGAGGTCAGTGAAAATAAATTTTAATTTACTCTGTGAATTATAAGCTTCAAAAGGTATATGAAGCTCCTTATAAAAATGAATTCAAGAAGGAATTGCAAAAGCCATAACAGATCCACAATAGAATATTACAAAAGGTGTATATTCCTCATCTTTGGAAAATTTCACCTTGTAAGACCATTTCTATGCTGTTCTCTAAAAATGTTTAAGAGTTACTTTCAGAGAAGTTTAGATCAATTTTATACAATATGGTATTTCTTACATACTTACTACGAAGAAATTTGGAATGCTATTTACTCTGTTTTGGTATTTTAGAGGAAGGAAAATCACATGACTTAAGCCTCTGAAATACATTCAGTAGATTTTAGAAATTCTCATATGACCAAGGTCCCCCAAACACAGAACCTTAGGACAAAATAAAATAAAGGAAGGAAGGAAGGAGAATGAAGTGACTTGGAACATTGTTGTTAAGAAGTTTTTGTATAGATGAGCTGTGAAACTTGATATTATATCAGAACTGTAATCTCTAAGGCTGACATCAGGGCAATTTCAGGACAGTTTGGTAGACAAATTTTGAAGGAATTATACTTCAAATTTGAGATGCAGACAGTGTGGTCATTGAAGGAACTATTTTAGCAGCATGAAGAACTTCGGATCTGTTTTTATCCTACTTATAATCTCCTGTTATACACACTATATATTGCAAGAGCTTTGTAAAAGCACATTTCTCAAATTGTTACCACCTAATTCTCACACAAATAGATAGTGAGTACATATTGAAGATTCATTTAATTCATTAAGTGATGATCTCAGCAGAATGACATGAGATGTTCCAAAATTTTTTTGAAACACAGAGATGTACAGTTAACTAGGAAAAGTAACAAGATACAATTACTAAGTTGTGCACAAACTGGTTAATGGCCTGTAGGCTAACTGGACTGTTGACTTCATCTTCTCTACGGGAAAGAAAAAAAAAAATCGCCCCTTACACTTTTCTGCAAAGTTAACCTATAACTATACAGGGTTGTGAAATAGCATAATCCCAATCAATTTTGAAGTTATTCCAACAAAGTTAAATTCCATAAAAGAGACAGATGGCTGTGAGAGAGGCTTATTAGGATATGATCTAGCATGATATTAAAAAGTCTCACAATCATCATTTGTTTCATTTCCAAGTATTAGATAATTTTTTGTGTGTACATCGGCTAAAGGAGATGAAATAAGGCACAGTTCTAAATTATTAATTAAACTGAAGGATGAGGAAGAAAAATGCATTGAAAAGAAGCTATTCCAAAGATTTGGAAGAAAGTAAAATCTCATATTGATGCTGGTGAGTGAAAATACAAAGATGGGCAGGAAAAAGTGACACACGCACAAAAATCACTCTTTACTTTGAGCTCTATGACAGCTATGAAGTCATTTCTAAACTTGGAGAATCTCTATTTTCAGGTAGCATGAACAAGGTAGCAGTTTCCACTTCCGACTGAAGAATCACAGGGATGCTCAGGTAATAGCAGCATAGTGTAAACATGAATTTTATATGCACTGGAAAGCCAAAAAAATTGTATGACTCACTTTATTACAGTGGTCTGAAACCAAACCTACAATATAGAACGTATATGCTGGTATTGGGGAAATACGGCTATTCTTAAATTATTTTATCACATTTTAAAATGAGAAAGTTACTTAGTTTGCTCTTTGGTATTTGAACCTGGAGGTCACAGATTGTAAGTAAAAAACTATTCTTTTTAAAAAAAATAAAATAAAAATAAAATAAAAACAATATATCTTACTGGAGGCCAAGATCCATTTTTGTGGTAGATACCATATTTTCATTTGACCTTGTCCAGAGTAAACAAAACATGCATTATTTGAAATTTCTCCTAGATAGTAGATACACATATTGTTGTAAAGCCATTGGAAAAAATACCAAGGACACTTTTTCTTCTTTTTAGTCACTTTGAAAGCTGAGTCATCGAAGCTATTACAAAAATTGAAGTTTCAGAAAACATGGAACCATCTGAAATGGATCCATTATTTTCTTATTTATATTAATGACTTTTTTAGGTCATTAAATATTTCAGAGGAATTTAATATTTTTTATAATACTGGGCATATTTAAATTCTTATGATATAAAACTATTTAAATTAAATGACCAAAATAGTTAATAATATTAAATATGCATTATATAGGATATTATATTATAAAATACCAGCATATTGGATTTATAATAACATAGATTACTTTGAGAAAACTTGAAAATTTCTACTGTATTATCAAATAAAAAATGCATGATTTCTGTAACTAAAATCAATTTACCATGCCTTTGCTTCATTAGTCTTATTCATTTTTTAGTAACATCAGATCAGGAATTATATATTATGCTTTTACTATGAGTTCCTTTGAGAACTGAGAGTTTACAAGTTATCCACAATAGTGTCACAATGGTCTGTCATCCCAAGAAAAAGGTGTTTTATAAAAGTGAATTTTCTGTAAAATGGAATTTTAATAACTTTAACTCCTGAAGCCCAATATTATTATCAACTATTTTTATGAAAATATTTCTAAAATGCTAAATATTTCTATGATTTTTTTCAGAAGTTCTCGAATATGCAGTTGACTTTTATTTGGTGATTATGTTATTTTAATGAACATTGCTTATAATGCTTTGCTGGAATGTGTGTATTTTATACTATAACAAAAGACTAGATTTAATCTTAGCATACTTTGGTGCTTTTAAAATTCATGTACCTGCTTTCTTTTTTCCATCTATGAGTTAGCACTGTTCTAGCTTCTGTGATAATAATGTCTGCTTATTTCTAATTGGCCTGTTTTCAAATCTGCCTCTACAATGTTCTATACTTGGAAATCAAATAAAACTCATGACTGATATTGTTAATACATCTAGTTAGAATCTCTCCATAAGGTGTTGAAAGCAATGTCTATGACCATAATGAGTACACACTTTTAGTGAATAGGAAGGCATTCTATTAGCCTTCTCTGAAGTTAAAAATAACTTTCTTTTTTGGGGCTCTTGCCTCTATTGTGAGGTTACTGCTATCAAATCTCAAGACAAATGAGGTGTTTGTATACGCGTTAGTCATTGTTACTCTGCAAGTCAACTGAGCAGAAGCAGAATCTATTGTAGACAGGAATCTTTACACAAAAGTTAAAAACCTCTTAATGAAGTTACTAATGGCATTGTAAAAGAAGTCTGATGAATTTTCAGGGAACAAATCTGTCATTTGAAGTTCTAGAGTCCTAAAAGGATGATGCTCCGGGAAAATAAAATCATAAGGGCTGATGAACTGAACCAACAAATATATAAAATGCAAATAGATGATAAAGAAAACCTGCTTAAACTCAGAGTTGGATGCCATGTCACTCAGTTTTGGTCAATAAGATGAAAACAGAAGTCTAATAAGCATTCTGGGAAATGTTCTGCTCTACTGATAAAAGAAATAGACTTAACTATCATTGCCCTTTCTCCTTCATCCTACCTTGAGCATCGATTTAACGTCTGAAGCTAGACAATCATTTTGCTACCGGGAAGGAAAAAATTAGTTGAGGGGAATCAGGAAGATACTGTAACTGACATCATTAAGGCATTGAACCAAGTTCAATAACTGTGTGCCCCTGATTTACTGCAGACAGTATTCCTGATGAAAGCATTGGTTAGAATTTGTTATAAACAGAGATAAAATGGACCAACCTAGGAAATAAATGTAAAAGTGGTTTGGTAAATTACTTTTGTTTTGATTGTTTGTTGAAACCAATGGCATTAAGCCTCTACAGCGTGACATAAATTCGGTACTCTGTGATTTAGAGAAGACAGTAGTGGTGAAAGCATGTTCAGTAATCTGACAAGATATGTTTAAATAACAACTATGTCACTTTCTACCTGTGTGGTCTTGGGTAATTTAGATAGCCTCAGGGGCCTCAGGTTTCTCTGTGGTTACTAGTTGTACCTACCTCGTAATGTGTGGAGCAGATTAAATGTTCTAATGCATATAAAACGTACATCAGAATGCCTGGCACAGATTCAGTGCTCAATATTTTTGATTTGTGTATATTGTTAGTTAGATATATCCATTATTTTATAGACTATATAATATTGAATAAATTAACAAGAAAGAGAACGCCTTCAAATTAAAAAATACTGCCTTTTAAAATCAAAATTTACTTGATTTATTAGGCACTTATTGTCTTATGAAGTATCTGGAATTCCACCAGTTGCTGGAAACACAGAGATAATTAGAACATAATTCTCTCAGGAGATCTGGAATATCAGGGAAGATAAAGATGAAAACAAAGCATAGTAAATGCTAAAAATATAGTTATGGACAGGTCTGGAAGGAGTAAAGAGAGAAGTCTACTTAACTTTCCTACATATACTAGGGCAGGGCCATCAGACATTTGCACCGACTATTAAAGGAAACTTAAGATAGTGGAACAAGAGAGAAAATTACATTCAAGGCAGAGGATGAACACTTATAAAGGCTAGGAGACGCACAACACTGTGGCATGTTTTGGAAAATAGAACCGTTTATGCCTGGCTGTGACAGAGGCTTATGTGGAGAAGTGGCAAGAATAAAGTAGAACATATTCCTAGAGTTAGATTAGGAAAGTCCTTTTATAGCTCTCAAAGCTTGGATTTCAAATCAGTATAAAGAGTGGTTTTCAAATTATGTTCCATAGAATCCAATTATTCCACAGAAGCCTCTCAGGATCTCTAACTTATGTGAGAAAAAGGATGAACAGGTGCAGTTTTAGGATTCACTCCTCAATTTAACCAATTTCCACATTTTTTTTTGGTACAAATGTACACACATAACTAGGTATTTGTGCACAATTGCTTTTGAAAAAGGGAGAATGCTGCTGAAAAAATAAAGACCCGATCATCAAGTAACATAGGTATATTTTCATACTTCCTATGCAAAAGTTTATTCTGGCAAGAATGTGAGGGATGTTCATGTGAAGGACATTAATAATCAGTGTGAGAAATTAGATAATACAGACTCGAATTAAAATTCTGTAAGTGGGAATAGACAGGAGTTGGCATTTGTGATTGATTTAGGAGATAGAATCAACATTTTTGGAGACTTAATACAAGGACCTTCAAAATCTTTTCTCTCATGCCTTCTAAAAATAATTGTGGAAATTTGTATCTGTCCTCAGACATTATTATATTGATTTCTATTTTTTGTTTGAAGTTTAAATAGTTGCAAATAATAGAATAGCTGCATATTTTAAAAAACTGACATTTTAAAAGAAACTTTTCTTTACCATAAAATGTATCCAGCAGAATCTAAATTCCATAGCAAAGTGATTCAAACAATTATTTACTTGAAATAAAATAAAAGATTTTCTTTAACAGTTGTAAATTTTATCTCACTACTTTTACTCCTTGAATCTACCCTAATAAAAATATCGAAAGTTTTATTGGTCACTAAATACTATTTTTCTTCAACTTTAAAATTTACATTAAAACTTTAAAATTCTCTTCATTTTTAGTTAATTACTATGTGACCCAGCAATCCCACTACTGGGCATATACTCAGAGAAAACCATAATTCAAAAAGACACATGCACCCCCCAGTGTTCATTGCAGCACTATTTACAATAGCCAGGTCATGGAAGCAACCTAAATGCCTATCGACAGAGGAATGGATAAAGAAGATGTGGTACATATATACATGGAATATTAGCCATAAAAAGGAACGAAATTGGGTCATTTGTAGAGACGTGGATGGATCTAGAGACTGTCATACAGAGTGAAGTAAGTCAGAAAACAAACAATTATTGTATATTAACGCATATATGTGGAACCTAGAAAAATGGTACAGATGAACCGGTTTGCAGGGCAGAAATAGAGACACAGATATAGAGAACAAATGTATGGACACCAAGGGGGGAAAGTGGCCAGGGGGGTGGTGGTGGTGGGATGAATTGGGAGATTGGGGTTGACATATATACACTAATATGTATAACTAATAAGAACATGCAGTATAAAAAAAATAAAATTCAAATAAAATATAATAAAATAAAATTCTCTTCATTTTTGGTGGCCATAAAATTCTAAGTGTTACATTTTACAGGATGAAGTAACATTTTGTCAAAAATAAATGAAGGATACAAAGTTGCAGCTATGTGAGATGAATAAGTCTAGGGATCTAAATTACAGCATGAAGACTATATTTATGTCTCAATAATACTGTATTGAACACTGGAAATTTTGCTAAAAGTGTATATTTCAGTTCCTGTAATCACACAAAATTTTTGGTAACTATATGAGGAGATATGCTAACTCGTTTGACTAATAATTGTGTCACTATGTATATGTATGCCAAATCATCATGTTGTGCACTTTATAATTTTATTTTAAAATAAAATAAAGGAAAAAATAAATGAAAATATGTTTCAATGAGTTTAAGTAAAAATTTACATTTGAATATTCACACTAGTAAAAAATAGCGTTTCAATGTATACCTAAGAAGTCAATTTGCTCCTAAACTTGTTCTAACTGTATATTATTTTATTACTAAGAAATTATGATTCTGATAGTATAGCAAACCATGCATTTTTGTAGATCAAAAAGTGTTAACTAACATTGCACCATTTCTTTAACTTCTAGACCATTTGGTTATAGAGTAGATTTTTTTTTTCATTAAAATGAGAGAATACTCAATATATTTTAATTACCTAAAATTAATAAATCTTTGCAAAGTATCAGATGTGACAAAATATGAGCTGCATGATCCTTCTAAATAAAATATATATGATATGCCCTTCTCAATAAAAAAAAATAGTACTTAAATTTTTTTTGGTTTGAATACCTTTTTTTCATGTTTCCTTCTAAGGAGAAAAGTTGCTTCTACACAACTTTCAGGGAGAGGGATGGACAAATTCTTCATTTGCCATAACTTTTCAAGTACAAATCGTCACAGGGGATAAGATGAAAGATGTAGCTTTGCTCAACACCCACAGCGAGTGGGCCAACAGAGGAAAAGAGAACTTTCAAAAGCCATTGCTAGCTGAAAGTCTCCAGTGGGTTGTCTCCTGGGAAATTCATTGCTTCAGGGTAGAAGAAAGAATAAGAAACCTGTCCATTTGATAGCTTTTCTTTCTACTGGGAGCAGGAAGCTGTTTAAACCTAAATAAAAACCACAGATGAAGAGGTATGTAATTTATGTGAGACTAAAATTGTCATTAGCTATAGGAACTTTGTGTACTTTTTGAATGGCTCTGTATTATATTGCCATCCTTCTCCAAAAAAAAGGTCATAGAAATTATGGCATGTAATTGAAGAATGTTATTTGGACAGAACAAATGGAATTCTTAATAGCTGGATACAGTCCTGAAAGGCTGATGTCTTATTTCATAAATTTAAACTGAGCAAGGAAGAATTCCTACTGGTGAGATTGATTTAACAAGCATGAAAACATCCTGTGGTGAAAGATAGGTGCATGTAACACAAAATGTAAAACTAGTGATACAGGAAAGAATGTTTTAATGAAGACTGACAACTGTGAACACATATTCAAAATACAAAAGGATCTGGTAGGATTTGATACATGGAGTTGAACTATAGGTCCAAATATCACAGATTAATAGTTAAGAGCATTGCTTTAGAATGTGGATTCTCTGCTAACACTTTACACACTTGTTAACAAAAGTTCAATTCTTGCATTCGCTTCTGAAATCATTCCAAACTGAAATGACTTATTAATTATTTAAAGGTATTTTTAGCAAAATTAAATAATTTTCATATATTTTATTTTTAATATTTTATGGTGTAGTTATCAATGTTATATCTGTGTCTCTCACAAAAATATGTTCCATGGAACATATTTGAAAGAATAAAAATTAATCATATTTTCTCTTTCTAATTAGTTCATAGTTTTGCACATACACATGTGCATTTGTGTGTCTCTGTGTATGTGCACACAAAATACAAATGATGTACACATTCTACTTTTGTGGGGTTTATTCTACTTCTAAGATGACCAAAGGTGCAATGCAATGTGATATTTGGATTATGGCAACTGTTAGTAGTCTGAATAGTTTCACTTAAACTGCATTGGAACTAACTGTGATATTCCATCATAAAATATTTCCGACTAAATTCCATTGCAATGTGAACCCAGGGATTGTCAGGGATATTTCTACTTTCATACTGGAGTGATTCTTCTCCCTCTCCTTCTCCTTCTTATTCTTATTGAAAAATATTCTTGAGGTATGAGAAAGATGATTTAAAATTAATCTTACCAGGTTAAGGGGTATATAAATATGATCGATGATGTAATCTAAAAGTGGAATTTTGCAAGCAATACTTTGGTTAGTGTCATCTTTCCACGAATCCATTTGGATTGCAAAAACTGGTAAATGCATGGAGTGCTAGTTTTGGAATCAAATTGCCTAGGTTACATTTTAGCACCTCCAATACTTTTGTATACCCTTAGCAAGACACAATCTTTCTTAGCCTCTTTTCTTCATCTGTGAATAGGAAATAATAGCCACATTTACTAACGTTAGTATATAAGTTAATCATTATGTGATTACTTTGAATAATATAGGAGATTCCCTTAGTGTACTGACTGTCATATGTTTGATAAATGGCATCATATATAAGAAATAAAAAAGTATAGCAATATAAGAACAAATGGTATTAAGATTAACATGCATATAATCTATAGGCTGTCAGAGAAGAACAAACTGAGTTATCCACAGTACAAATGTATGATTGGTTAAGCTATACTTTATTCATTTAACAAATATATCAAATGCTTATTTTATAATGGTATTATGCCAAAACTAGCTCTCTAAGGAACTTCCATCTCTTAGGAAAACAGATGTTAAGCAAACCCCCAAAATAAATACATACTTATGAGAGGAAAAAAACTAAAACTAAATCAATGTATAAAAAGAATCACTTTGTGAATGGATATCTCAAGATTCTTGGATGGAGCTTATATAGCCATAAGACTAGTAACTGCATTTATCATCTGTAGTTTTCTTATTTGTTTTCATGGCCAATAATTGTTCTTATAAGTTCCTTGTAAATGGGACTTTCAATAGTTACATAACAATGGATTTTGAAGGGTAAGTAGTTACAAACGTGAAGGGAATTACGATTAAAGATGTAAGAAATTTCTCATACCATTCACTAGCTTACAAAGTATGCTAAAGTGGAAGTTATTCATCGATACTGTAAGATTAATGTAAATAAAATAAAAATATAAAATGAGATCACAAACAAATTCTCTCTCTCAGAGGAGGATAAAGAAAAGAACAGGAGGAAGTAAATCAATTTTAAAAAGAACTACTGAAATTCAAACATAAAAACATTAGACACTAAGCAACAACTTTGGTTCCATGTGTAAAAAGTAAAAGTTATTAGAGTAGTATATAAAACTTTGTAGGAAACATCTTTCCCTAGTTATTCTTAGTAATACTTTGTACAAATTAATGCAGATCTCTTCCCATATTATTGAAAATTTGAACTAGTGTCTGTCCAAGATGAATAAATGGTGTTTTTCAGAGTACCTTTGCTTCAAATCTATCTAACAGAGAACATTTGAGTCTAAATATTGGGCAGATATATTCTGAAACTAATCACTGGACTTTCATTTCAAGAGTCATAATAAATGACTGCTGGACTGCTTCTCTAAACTATGTTTCTCTTAACACTTTAGCAGGTAGTAATGGAAACATTGGGAAGACCTGTGCCTGGCAGACCACTGTATGTTGCCATAGGGTATCCAAAGTTGGTAGTGGCATTTGACTATACGCCATGTAACTTTCTAAGTATGCAAAATGGAAAATATATTCCTAGAGACTGTTAACAGCCTAGGTCTAGGACTGCTAAACTCCTCTTAGATTCCTTCACCTTAAAGGGAGATTATTGGAACTCCAGAGTTCCCACAGTTCCTATATTTTGATTTGTCAAGTATTTTTCTTATATATTCCTTTATTGGTGAATGAGTCATCCCAGTAACATCTATAGCAGGCTGAGCTAGCAAATGGATTAAGCATTTTACTACTTCTGTGTGATTGAAAAGTTTATTATTCAGAAACAGCAAGCACACAGATATCTTTTTTTTTCAAAGCACTTTCATTTATTCTATAAACATATACATATATCCTCTGGATGGATGTTTAATTCTGTTGACAAATTCCATTTTTCAAGACATCTTTTCTATTTCATTATACTCTAACCATCTAAATAAGTGACTTTCAAATAAGGGAGATTTTGCCTCTCAGAGGACACTTGGTCCTCTGGAGATATTTTTGCTTTCTCAAATGAGTAAGGGGAGAACGCTACTAGCATCTAGTGGGTAGAGGTCAGGAATGCTGCTAAACATCCTACAATGACCAGAACAACCACAACAAAGAACTATCTGGTCCTAAATGTCAACAGTGCCAAGGTTGAGCAACTGATCTAGAACACAGGAGACATGGCAATAAGAGTAGAAGCTGAAGTTGGAAAAAATGGAATAAGTAAAGCTTGTGAAATGTTTTGTGTGACAGGGTCTGTTTGCCTAATGAATAGTCATTCTCATTTCTTTGCTAACTGAACCCAATGTTCAGGAGCTAGCAAGTTGCCTAGCCCAGGGAATGAATTATAATCAGTCTAAACTAAATATGGTAGCCCCTTCCTCTTTGCTAGTTATTGGCCTAAAAGAGGAGGTGAAACTTTTCTGACCAAGTATGTCTACTGTAGACTTCTCAGAATGCTGAAATCTTCACTCTATTAAAGGAAAGAAATCTACAAAGTGAAAATCCTTTTTTGTTCTCTTTTCTTCCATTCTGGCCTCGGGTTCTCTTATGAGAGGCCATGACATCTAAAGCTATATTAGCTATCTTATAACCACGAGGGGGCACCCTATGATTCAAACCTAACACTCAGAAGACTTCAAGATCCAATATCCTTAACGTTCCACCTGTGGAACAATACCGGGGACCACTTATTTACAGAATATGACTAAGTAAAAACATGTAAGATGGTCATATTCAGTGATAGCTGGATGGTTGATATCAAATAACACGTCTGCTGATAATAAAAATGATATATGTAAAAAATACAGAAACAGCTCTTTGAATGTATCAGAGGAAAAACAAGGCAGCCGAGATTTGAGAATCCAAGCTCTCAGACAGAAAGTAAGTCCAGTGATGTGGACCTTCTCTTCACTGCTGCTTTTCCTCTACAAAACATTTACTGATAAACACATACAGGACTACAAAATATTTTGAGTCAGAGTTTTACAGAAAATGAAATTTCAGAGAAAGGAATAAAATATTCTGCACATGATTCTACCTCAAGGCATTTAGGAATTTCTAATCTCCATGTGGACCATGATAAGAGGCTGAAAAACTGAACAGAAAATAGGTATTAAGGGGTTACAAAGCAAAGTTGAGATTTTTTTTTGCCATTTCTCATTTCTGAGAACTCAACAACTGGAGCTAAGGGTCTGCCAAGAAAAAGCAAACCAGTTAAAAACGCCTGGCTTTCAGTTGAGAACTCAAAAAGCCTAAGTCCCAGGAGTAAGGGCAAAGTGGAGATGTACCAGCCATCAAAAGAAAAAAAAAATCCAGAAATGCAGCCTGAAAGTATTTCAGTTTCTCACTGGATCAATCTCATCTATCCATATTCCCTGCCTGCAAGAAGAAAAATAATCCTGTCTGAAAGAATATAATATCACCTAGAGACTCTATTTTCAATCATAATATCTCACACTTGTTATATTGATATATCAGATATCTCATATTTGATATATTATATATATAATAAAATTACCAGATACATCACAACAAAAAATCCAAGAGAAAAAAACAAGAGACAGTAAATAAATCCATAATTATTACATATAACTGTATATATTTTTATATATTATAAAAGCATAAATAACTCCAGTATTAGCACTAGTAAAAGTGGGCTTTAGTATAACTAAGACTAATGTGTATATAAAAGTAGAGGAAAGGATAAAGCAATTTACTAGAGAACTGTAATGTTTAAGAAATACATCAAAAGAAAATACTAGAACTGAAAAATACAGTAACTGAAAGAATTTAATAGATACATTAAAGGCAATTCAGTTGGACACAGCAGAAAAGGGAATTCATATTTCTAAAAGATAAGTCAGTGTAAAATAATCCAAATTGAACTGCATACAAGAAAAGATAGTGAATACAGGAGAAAACATAAAATACAATATGGATCATAGTAAAAGTAAAAATATACATCTAATTTGAATATCAGTATCAAAGTTAAGGGGAATGAGGCAGAAGTATATTTGAATAGATATTGCCTAAGAATTTCCCCAAGCTTCATATGATAACAAGCCACAAAGTCAAGAGTTGCTATAAACACCAAAGAAGATAATATCTATATATTAAAAATCCCTAGGAATATTATGGTCAAGCTGCTATTGAATATTAAAGGAAGGAGGCTTCTGAAGTGTGGGTAATATTTTATATTTTGATGTGGCTAGCGCTTATACAGATATATTCATTTTGTAAAAGTGTAACAAGCAGCAGACCCAAGATTTGTGTATATTATTTATATACACGTTAGTTTTCAATTCAGTCAATAAAGGCCCTTATATTTTCTTTAATTTATAGTCAAAACTTTTCAGCTTACAGATATTGAATAACATTTTAGTAGCACTGCCACCATGTGCAGATGAAATCTTAAAAATTAAATTGGCATGGAAGTAACATGCTATGTCTTTATTTTAGAAAAGTAATTAAATCCTTGGTATGTAGAATGGATTACATGGTGCAGTTCTGTTGGCAGAAAGATTGGTTTGAAACTGACCTCATTATTTGCTCAATGGTATACTTGTGAAATAGGCGATGCATTCCTCTGAGTTGGTATAATGCTGTGATTTATTCTGATAATGCCCTTCAACTAATGGCTACCAGCAACTCCTGCAGTTGAACACATTGGGTTTAGTACTGATAGCAGCAAGGGAGAGCATACACCATGGGGAACTACTGGGCATCTCAGAAAGAGGGTCATATCAAGACCTGTTCTAGGGTTTGTGACTTGGTTGGGTAGTTTTGGGGAGAGTCTATGTATGTGAGGGATTGCTCTGGGTTGGATGGTATCAGAAAGTGAGGCCAATTTTATGATTAGGTATCTCAATAAATCTTACCTATAGGGAGAGAATACTAGAGTAAGGATGAAGCCTTGATTGCTGAAGAAGTAGCAGTCACTCATTAGTAAGAGGAAGGGATGTTTGGCATTTTATGGGTTTCATAAAAGTGATCCCATTTTTGTCTCAATTTATCATGGTCTCAGAGTGCTCTCATTTGATACAGGTGTTCTGTGATATTCTTTATGTCCAACAGGAGAACTATATGATTTAGCTGTAGACCTCATATCAATTGGAATAACACTGAGGCCTAGATATGAGGTCAGATCAGTTCCCTGACATCAGGGACTGTTTTGTTCTTTTTCAGCATCAAGGAGATACCATATAGGTTCTTGATCTTCCCAGAGTCACAGTAACTGATTCATTAGAGGCTAACAATAAGCTCATAGGACTAACAATACAAGGAATAGAGGAAGGGATTCAGGAAGAGGTCAGTTATGAAAGAAATAAATATATCAATGTATAAAGTTATAAAAACTGACAGATTATATTATATATATATATATGTATATATATATATATAAATATATTTTTTAAATGCTGTCTGTATCCTCCATCTTCCATTCAAAGAAAATGACCAGTTTGGTTTCTCAAGAACAACTGAAAGAAAATATACTGATATACTGTATCCTTCCACAGAAAGCCAGAATAGAAAGACATGGTTGGAGAGGTGGGCACAGAAGCAATAGAGCAGGGAAAGGGAAGATATTCTCAAGATAGATTTGCTCATCTAGGGATACTCATTTGGGGAATCAGAGCTACCAACCTTATTCCAGTTTAGCAAACAACCCATAACCAATCAAATTTATAAGATCACATGGATTTGGACAAACTGATCCAAGAATAGCCTATGTGGATTAAAGAGCAGAAGGACCTTCCTTAAGTGTTTAAACCTTTTAAATCCGAGATCTTTACAAGAAGCAATAGAAGGCACAATGATAGCAGATTAAGATTTCCACCATGATAGCAGTGGTGGTCTAAAGTTACATTAAATATGATTTAGAAAAGTAAGGTTGTGTATATTTCAAAAAACAAATTATTATTTCTTTTACTTTAATGTGACAACAAAGTAAAATCTATAACCTATATAGTCTTCTTATTTCTTAGCACAGAAATACCAAAAAGTGTGCAAAAATTAAATGTTCTGTCCCTAAGGTATTCACGGGAAGCACTCTTAAGTATGATGCCACTGTTTTTTAGGATTGGTATGGCACTAATATTCAGCTATTTCTATATCATGATTTGTCCCCTTATAGCCTTTGAATTTTACTTATGGAAAATGATTATTGACAAAACTTACAAAGTAGGTATTAAAATACTAGATCATCAGGCATCTTAACTAAGGGTGGGGAGTAAAACTGATTTTAAACCCAGGTCACTAATTGTGGCCTTGGTGACAAAGTGAGTGAAGCAGGTGTAGAAAATGCCAATACCAGATTGAGAAAAGATTGATGTATTCAAAGTCCTCGTTTTTCGAGCTGCTAACTCGAAGGATCCTGCTGTTCACACGGAAAGGCTTTTAGCACTATTGTCACAGGGATGGGACCTGTTAGGAAAAGCTCGTGAATAAGAACAGTTGTACAGATTACAGACATTTGATGCTCTATATCTTTGTAAAATATATGCAAACTGGAAACAGAGTCAATGGAAACATTGAATATATTATTGATACTTTCAATATGTTTTACCTTAGGTTAATAAGGTTTAATCATAATGAAGAAGCATTGATTCTGAAAGAGAACAACATAGAAGACTGATATAACAAGATGTACTAGGTTGAATAGTGTCCCTTAAAAAGATAAGTCCATCTGGAACCTCAGAGTATTACTTTATTTGGAATGAGGTCTTTGCTGATGTTATTAGGTAAGAATCTCAAAATGAGATGGTACTGGATTAGGGTAGATCCTAAATCCAATAACGTGTTCTTATAAGAGACACAAATGAAGAGACACAGAGGAGAAAGCCACGTGAAGACAGGTAGGGATTATAGTTATGCTACAACAAGCCAAGAAATGCCACAACCCCCAGAACTAGTAGAGGCACAGGAGTCCTCCCAGAGCCTCCAGAGGGAATGCAAACCTGCTGACAACTTGATATCAGAATTCCAGCCTCCAGAATTTATTAGAGAATAAATTTCTGGTGTTTAAGCCACAAGGTCTGTGGTAATATGTTGCAGCAGCACTAGGAAACTAAAACACAATATAAAAGTATCAAATATTCCATAGTGTTACAGTTAATAAGCAGTGGTAAATAAATTATATCACATGCCTTTAATCCCAGAATATAGCGTACTCAAAAGAAGAGAATAGAAATTACTGAAACTTGAAAGTGCATAGTTTAAAAAAATGTTTTAGAATATTTTGTGTTGGTTCTATTCAGAGTGGCCTCTAATGGCTTTATTGTAAATAGAAATGTATTATTTATTCCATGCCCTAGGTAAGAGTCTCTTCTAAGGAATGACAGGGCTTTCCTTTTGTTTTTGTTTGTTTGCTATCTTGTTCTTTCTTTTTTTATTTTTTTAATATCTGGCACTCATCAAAGCATTCAGATGAAAACTGTGTATTTTATATCGGGCTATCCATATACCAATGCGATCCTTCATCAATCTCTCTCTCTTTCTCTAAAGCAATGACTTCCTTTTCTTTTCATGAAACAACCACCTCTTAGGCTCCTTTCTAGACCATATCAATATAAACATTTCTGTTGTGGATGATCTAGCCCTGTGGTACCTTTCTCCCCATAATACCTACTATATTCTCCCTTGCTCATTCTCTCCCAGGCACAATTGGTGCCCTTGCTGTTCCTGGAGCAGACAAGACATACTGCCTCTTCTGTGCCTCCTTTCTTCTTGGAAGGCTCTCCAGGCAGTCTCCTTGCCCTTCACTCCATCTCGTTTGGACTTCTGATTAAATATTGCCTATTTTAAATTCCCAACCCCTCCTCCTCTGCACCTCCCTTTTTGTGCTTTATCTCCATATTACTTATTGTTTTTTGATAACATTACACATAATTCACTTATATGGTGATTGCTGTATGCATCTTCTCCCAGTGAAGTGTAAACTGCATGAGCATTGGAAATTTGTTTTGTTAAATACTGTATTTACACTACTTAGAGCAATACTCAGCTCATAGTAGGCCATCTAAAATATTAACTGAAAGAATGAATAAAATTGTGCTCTAAAGTCAACTTCTGAACACTGTTTCATGTGTCATGCATATATGTTGAATGTATCCTATTGACCTTCATACCCTATTTTTCCCCAGTGCAGTTTCTCTCTTGCTATCTTCTGAGCAGACTCTTGATTATTTTTCATTAATAGGAGGCCCTCATGTAATATTTGGAAGGCTGGAGAGGATGACAAACTATTATTCTTCAGTAGCATTTACAGACAGGTACAGGGAGGATATGCAGTTTCCATTCACTTCTGAGTATCATTTTGTGAACTATCTGTTTGAGTAGATAGCTGACATTATTTGTGGTTTTCTGTAATTTTCCTATTTTGTGAGTTCTTAAATTCTAAGTATGGATTTCTCACTTACCCTCTCTCAAACACTCCAGAAATATTAATACATAAAATGATTTACTTTTCTGGCTTTGTTGCATTTATGTGGAAGTACCACCACTCGGATTAAATGCTATTGTTTACCTTCTTTTCACATGCACCGACACAGTTGAAACTGGATAAAGAAAGAAACACAACCATGTTAACTGATCTAGTATGAATTAACGACCCTGAACCTCACATATGCCAATAATTCTGCCAGGATACCACAGTATGCTTTATGAGGTCTGAGTACTGCTCTCTCACATTCCTAAATAACAATTTCACTTTCCTCTCAAAACAAAAACAGCTGATGACCTTGATCTCGTCATTGAGAAACTTAAAGCAAAGAAAAACTTTGACTTCCACCACTACATGTACTGTCCTACCAGCAACTGCCTTCCCATTTCATCTATAACCAAAGTTGAGGTATGCTCTGTCCTACATAGACCCAATCCTTTCCCTTATGTGTCTCTGACCTACTTAAGGGCATCACTCCAGAAATTCTTCCCTCCCTCTTCTATATTTTGATTAGCTGTGTTTCTACTAGTGTTTTGTAGATATTACATCCATCTTGAAGTCTTCTCTTCTCCTACCACATTTTTAGATACAGCCAGATAGCTCTGCTCCTCTAGCAAAAACAGAAACAAAGAAAACCAAGCAAAAACACCACCTTGAAAACTTGAATCCCAGGACAATAAACTTTTGATTTTTCTCCTCTACGATGACGATTTCTCAGTCTTTTTCTGGTTCATTTCCATCTCCTCTATTTGTTACAGTTTGAAAATTCAGAAGACAATCCTTGTAACTCTTAATATCTACACTTGCTCTATTGGTGATCTCATTCTGTTTCATGTCTTTAAATGCCACCTCTATGCTATTGACTACCCGATTTCATCTCTAGCCAAGACCTCTCACACAATCTCTATTCATATATTCAAATTCCTGTTCAACAAATCACTTTAAAATCTAAAAACAACTTGATGTCAACACGTCCAAAACTGAATGTCCCATCTTCCCACACAAACGTCTTCCCAAACCATCTTCCCACACCTCACACATATCTTTTCTTATCTCAATTTATGGCAACTCAACCTGCTGGGCAGAATCCTTTGAGTTATCCTTGGCTATTCCCCTAATCTTAAAATTAATCCTAGAGTCTCTACTTTCTAAATATGTCTGGGATCCATCTACTTTTTATTATTTTTAATAAATGCACTATAACATCTTACCTGAATTACTGTCGTAGCCACCTGATATGTTTTCTCTTTCTTCTCTTCCCTCCCTCCCCAGAGTCTAGCTCAAATAAAGCACCTAGTTTGATACTTTTCAATCACAGGCCATGTTAAGCTTGCTCAGCATTTGGTGGTTCCATATTTCACTTCAAGGAAAATCCAAAATCCCAACAATTTTCTAAACTCCCTACATTTTTATGAATTCAACCCCCCATAAGCTTCTGACTTTATTCATCCAACCCACAGCTTCCTTTCTGTTGTTTGAGTTTGCCAGGTGAACCCAGGTCTTAGAGAATTTAAACAACTGTTCCCTCTGCCTTGAATGCTCTTTTCCCAATATCCCCTTGGTAAACTCTCTCACTTTCTTCAAGGTTTGCTCAAATCCCTCAATGTTCTCAATGAAGAACACCTTGGTTGACCTAATTAACACTGCAACATCTCCCCTGCCTGCCTTTCTTGCTCTAATTTTTTGTAGCTCTTCTCACCTTTAACATACAATATAATTTAATTATTGACCATGTTTTCCTGTTTTTATCTGTTTCGACTGTTAGAATGCAGGCCCCAAAAGCACAACAATCTTTTCCTTGCATGTACACTGATGTATAGAAAACACATAGAATAGTACCTTACTCACTGTAACTACTGAATAAACACTTTTAAGTAAAAAAAAAAAAATATGAATGAATAAATGAATCTTTTCTAATCCCCACAGGAGGCTCAAAATGCAAGCTCATAAATACTAAATGGAATAATTTCTGTATACTAGCCTCTTAAATGGCAATGGTAAATAAATGAACAAGATATTGTCTCCAGGGTGATAATGATATAATAACAACCACATCTGTAAAATTAAAAATTGTAATTCAAGGTAAAATGCTAACAGGAGGTAATAGAGCTACAAAAGTTCAGTTAGGAATGGAACCAAAGGTATTTCATGTTAAGGGTATGACATGGATTTAGGGTAAAGAATAAATTGCATGGCTGACGCATTGTCAAGACCTAAAAATACTTATCAAATATTTTAGAGTATCTACAGTGAGACTAAAACTATTCTGAACTCTGGAGATACAAATATGAATACTATTGGATTATTATTTTCAATATTTTGGCAACATTTTATCTGTTATCCTACATATTTATAAATTATAACATCGAGAGCATTTGATTGACTCCTCTTGCAATTGTATATCCTACATAATCAGGAATAACTGAGACTTTCAGGAAGGCTATAATGTCAAGAGTAGTTAGGTTTTATAGGGACAGAGCAAACACATCCAAGATGTTATCCTTCAAGATAAAACTCCTCCATGTTAATATCTGTGCAGTTTGGATAACTGATAAAAGCAGATTTAGAAAACGGGTTGTATTTCAGTGAAGTGTCTGAACCTTCTATATCAGTGTTCAATGAACTGAATTTGACATACTCAAGGGCCCATCGAGGAAGTGCACTAAAGGAAAGCAGACCATTTCACACATGACCTCACCATCCACATAAGACATAGCAAAGCCACACAGATTGGTCACAGCTTATTCTCTAAAGTGGATACATTAGTGATATTATGACTGTGGCAATGGCTTTCTACAAATTGGGAGAGAAAAGAAAACAAAGATTGTGTCAACAATCTATATAATTCAAAATACCATTGGCTAAATGTTTTATTTACAAGTTGTATTTTATTCTTTTCCTCTTCCAAACACAATTTATAGAAACTCTACAATTAAAGGCATAGATGCAATCCCTAGCACATAGCAGGTACACAGGAAGTATTGTTGATTGATGACTAAGATAATACATGCAATAAAACTATTAAGTATACAATAAAATCATGGAAAATGATGAATTAATACACTAGAAAGTACACTATTTTGCTTATAGTTACATTTAACTTTCTGATAACCTGAAAAAAAGAAATAATGCAGTATATAAACATTTTTATCAGATAAAAGAAAGCATCCCAGGGTCTGAAGAGATTGTTTTTTAACATTAATTTTATTGCAGGTACTTCCATTGTTGGATCAGTTTAGAGCTCTTTCAGACAGAGAATGGGATTATACAAATGCTTACAGGGCCTGGTGGGTAACATAACTGTGCAAACCAGTGAAAAGCTCTCCTGGCCCATTTTTATAAAAAAGGAAGGTGTTATTCAGCTCCAGCTGACAGACACCTGAGGGAGATATCAATTCAATACTAGCAGATTTTTGTTAGTTTTTAAGTATAATTTCCTTATACATATTTGTATGCTAGCATTATTTTGTTAAATAAGTTTTGGTCAGGTCAAATATCCAAAATGAAAATAAATAAGGAAACAGAAGCTTTAAATGATGCATTAAATAAGATGGACTTAAGTGACATTTATAGGACATTCCAATGAAAAATAACAGAATACACTTTCTTCTCAAGTGCTCATGGAATATTCTCCAGGATAGATCATATATTGGGTCACAAATTAAGCCTTGGTAAATTTAAGAAAATTGAAATCAAATCAAGTATCTTTTCTGACCACAAAACTATGAGACTAGATATCATTTACAGGAAAAACATCAGTAAAAAATATAAACACATGGAGGCTAAACAATATGCTACTAAATAACCAAGGGATCACTGAAGAAATCAAAGAGGAAATCAAGAAATACCTAGAAACAAATGACAATGAAAATACGATGACCCAAAACCTATGGGATGCAGCAAAAGCATTTCTAAGAGGGAACTTTAGAGCAATACAATCCTACCTCAAGAAACAAGAAGCACCTCAAGTAAACAACCTTAAGTAATACCTAAATACCTAAAGCAATTAGAGAAAGAAGAACAAATAAAAAAACACCAAAGTTAGCAGAAGGAAAGAAATCATAAAGATCAGATAAGAAATAAATGAAAAAGAAATGAAGTAAACAATAGCAAAGATCAATAAAATTAAAAGCTGGTTCTTTGAGAAGATAAATAAATTGATAAACCATTAGCCAGACTCATTAAGAAAAAAAGGGAGAAGACTCAAATCAATAGAATTAGAAATGAAAAAGGAGAAGTAACAAGTGACACTGCAGAAACACAAAGGATCATGAGAGATTACTAGAAGCAAATCTATGCCAACAAAATGGACAACTTGGAAGAAATGGACAAATTCTTAGAAAAGCACAACTTCCCGAGGCTGAACCAGGAAGAAATAGAAAATATAAACAGACCAGTCACAAGCACTGAAATTGAAACTGTGCTTAAAAGTCTTCCAACAAATAAAAGCCCAGGGTCAGATGGCTTCAAAGGCAAATTCCATCAAACATTTAGAGACGATCTAACACCTATCCTTCTCAAACTCTTCCAAAATATAGCAGAGGGAGGAACACTCCCAAACTCATTCTATGAGGCCACCATCACCCTGATACCCAAACCAGACAAAGATGTCACAAAGAAAGAAAACTAAAGCCAATATCACTGATGAACATAGATGCAAAAATCCTCAAAATACTAGCAAACAGAATCCAACAGCACATTAAAAGGATCATACACCACGATCAAGTGGGGTTTATCCCAGGAATGCAAGGATTCTTCAATATATGCAAATCAATCAGTGTGATAAAACATATTAACAAATTGAAGGAGAAAAACCATTTGATCATCTCAATAGATGCAGAAAAAGCTTTTGACAAAATTCAACACCCATTTATGATAAAAACCCTCCAGAAAGTAGGCATAGAGGGAACTTACCTCAACATAATAAAGGCCAAATATGACAAATCCACAGCCAACATCGTTCTAAATGGTGTAAAACTGAAACCATTTCCTCTAAGATTAGGAACAAGACAAGGTTGTCCTCTCTCACCACTATTATTCACCATAGTTTTGGAAGTTTTAGCCACAGCAATCAGAGAAGAAAAAGAAATAAAAAGAATCCAAATCGGAAAAGAAGAAGTAAAGCTGTCACTGTTTGCAGATGACATGATACTATACAGAGAGAATCCTAAAGATGCTACCAAAAAACTACTAGAGCTAATCAATGAATTTGGTAAAGTAGCAGGATACAAAAGTAATGCACAGAAATCTCTTGCATTCCTATACACTAATGATGAAATATCTGAAAGAGAAATTAAGGAAGCACTCCCATTTACCATTGCAACCAAAAGAATAAAATACCTAGGACTAAACCTACCTAAGGAGACAAAAGACCTGTATGCAGAAAACTATAAGACACTGATGAAAGAAATCAAAGATGATACAAACAGATGGAGAGCTATACCATGTTCTTGGATTGGAAGAACCAACATTGTGAAAATGACTATACTACCCAAAGCAATCTACAGATTCAATGCAATCCCTATCAAACTACCAATGGCATTTTTCACAAAACTAGAACAAAAAATTTCACAATGTTTATGGAAACACAGAAGACCCCGAATAGCCAAAGGAATTGTGAGAAAGAAAAATGGAGCTGAAGGAATCAGGCTCCCAGACTTCAGACTATACTACAAAGCTATGGTAATCAAGACAGTATGGTACAGACACAAAAACAGAACTATAGATCAATGTAACAGGAAAGCCCAGAGATAAACCCACGCACATATGGGCACCTTCTTTTTGATAAAGGAGGCAAGAATATACAATGGAGAAAAGATAGCCTCTTCAATAAGTGGTGCTGGGAAAATTGGACAGGTACATGTAAAAGAATGAAATGAGAACACTCCCTAACACCATACACAAAAATAAACTCAAAATGGATTAAAGACCTAAATGTAAGGCCAGACACTGTAAAACTCTTAGAGGAAAACATAGGCAGAACACTCTATGACATAAATCACAGCAAGATCCTTTTTGACCCACCTCTTAGAGAAATGGAAATAAAAACAAAAATAAACAAATGGGACCTAATGAAACTTAAAGCTTTTGCACAGCAAAGGAAACCATAAACAAGACCAAAAGACAACCCTCAGAATGGGACAAAATATTTGCAAATGAAGCAACTGACAAAGGATTAATCTCCAAAATATACAAGCAGCATATGAAGCTCAATATCAAAAAAACAAGCAACCCAATCCAAAAATGGGCAGGAAACCTAAATATGCATTTCTCCAAAGAAGATATACAGATTGCCAACTAACACATGAAAGGAGGCTCAACATCACTAATCATTAGAGAAATGCAAATCAAAACTACAATGAGGTATCACCTCACACTGGTCAGAATGGCCATCATCAAAAAATCTCCAAATAATAAATGCTGGAGAGGGTGTGGAGGAAAGGAAACCCTCTTGCACTGTTGGTGAGAATGTAAATTGATACAGCCACTATGGAGAACAGTACAGAGGTTCCTTAAAAAACTAAAAATAGAACTACCATGTGACCCAGCAATCCCACTACTGGGCATATAGCCTGAGAAAACCATAATTCAAAAAAGAGTCATGTACCACAATGTTCATTGCGGCACTATTTACAATAGCCAGGACATGGCAGCAACCTAGGTGTCCACTGACAGATGAATGGATAAAGAAGCTGTAGCACATATGTACAATGGAATATTACTCAGCCATAAAAAGAAACCAAGTTGAGTTATTTGCAGTGAGGTGGATGGACCTAGAGTCTGTCATACAGAGTGAAGTAAGTCAGAAAGAGAAAAACAAATACTGTATGCTAACACATATATATGGAATCTAAAAAAAAATGGTCATGAAGAACCTAGGGGCAGGACACGAATAAAGACGCAGAATTAGAGAATGGACTTGAGGACACGGGGAGGGTCAATGGTAAGCTGGGACGAAGTGAGAGAGTAGCATTGACTTATATACACTACCAAATGTAAAATAGATAGCTAGTGGGAAGCAGCTACATAGCACAGGGAGATAAGCTTGCTTCTTTGTAACCACATAGAGGGGCGGGATAGGGAGGGTGGGAGGAGATGCAAGAGGGAGTGGATATGGGGATATATGTATACATATAGCTGATTCACTTTGTTTTACAGCAGAAACTAACACAACACTGTAAAGTAATTATACTCCAATAAAGATGTTAAAAAAAATTGTGGGAAATTTCCTTAATTCTTTAGAGATATTCTTATATTGCTGTTTATAGTTTTCATTTAGTACTAAGAGGATCTTTTACATTTTTATAATTTCTAAGGAAAAAAATACCCTATGATGCACTGTTTTCTTAAATGATTTAATACTTTTATTTTTGAAATATTGGTTTTATTTTTAAGTACTTTTCATTCTGAATCATAGTTCTTGATTTAAATTCTTGAGAGAATTGATATCTGAGGAATTTGCTCTTCCCTTTACCTTTTTCAGATCGCCAAAGGAGAATAATATTTATACACACTCATTTTTGTTGCAGATACTTAAAACACATAAGAATTGCAAAAGGGCTTTATAAACTAAAAAATAAAATACGTTTGTAATGGGACTCTGTATTTACCCTAAAAAATTATTTATTATTTGAGAAATGAGTCATTAGTTAAGATATTAAAAGATGAATGTTCATTTACATCAATGGTAATAAAATATATCTTTATAAAATGCCCTTGGCTCACTTCTCTAATACTCTTTGTTAAATATGCTCTGGCCAGTTACTCTAGGAAGATGTGCTCACTGCTGCTCTAGGGCCTTAGCAGTACTATTTCCTCTCTGGAGTGCTTTTCCTCCTCAATCCCTCATTCTCCTTTAAAAATATGATTGGTCCCTTCTTGCCCTTCTGTTAACAGCTCCAAGAGTACCTCCTCATTTTCTATCACAAATCATTCTCATGACACTCACCACCATATACAACAATCTTGATCATTTTTATTTTCATGCTCGTTGTTGATTTCTCTTTTACAATGTTTGCTCCCTGAGAACAGAAATGTAGCTGTTTGACTTACTTAACTCCTAGAGTTGTTAAGGAATGTGGAATCAGTATTATAGATGTATTTCAGGTAGTGCATGCCTTTGAAGAGTGCAACTTGGTGAAAGTGTGCAATCCAAATAGAGTGTTCTCTAGTCCAGGACTAAATGATTTTATAGGATATGCATAGCCTTGTTTTCATACACTTTTTAAAGAACCCAGTAACATCACTAGTGTCAGTCCTTCTGCTATAATCAGTACAGTTTGTTTTTGAGTGCTTAATTTTTCCCTCGTGTCCTTTCATCCTTCACCATGCAACAGTCTATGCCACTATTTCAGTCACCAAATGTGTGTTCACTTTGTCTCCTAGAAGAAAACAGGGACGGTACTTTCAGAGAATTTTTTGATGTTTGATTTATACTTAGCTCAAGGTGAATGATGGGGAATGAGGTCCAAAATTTTATGTTAATTAATTAATTAAACAAATACCTATTAAGCATCTGCTGTAGGCCAGAACCTAATGTAGGCACTCAGGTTACAACAGTGAAAAAAAAATAGACAAAAATTTTGAAAATAATGGAGCTTACTTACATTCTCATGTGGGGAGACTGTATAATAGCAATAAATAAATTATATAGTATGTTAGAACTAAATAAATTATGTAGTATAATGAACAGAAAACTACTACAAACAGAATCGAGTAAAATAAATGAATTTGGAAATACTGGTGGGAGGGTTTATAATTTAAATGTGCGATAAGGGTAGGCCTTATTGAAAAGGTGAGATTGGAGCAAAGGTTTGAAGTTAGTGAGCCCTTAAGCCATGTAGTTAACTGGGACTAAGGTATTTAAGACGGTGGAAAACAAAGACTCTTAGTTGCCCGCCATGTTTAAACAAAAGCAAGGAGGCTAGTGAGGCTGTAACAAAGTGAGTTAAAAGCAAAGAAAATGTCAGAGAAATAACGAAGAGCCATATTGTGTAAGGCCTTGTCAGGTACAAATAAACCAATCATAAGTAAGTCAACATGTGATATAATAATCTTTGAGTAAATGGACTTGTGATAGTACATGATAAGCAGTTGAATTGGAGAGAAGAGGCTGGAATGACCTTTAGAAAGAGGTTCTCAGTCGGGGGAGATTTTGCCTTTCTCCACCTGGGGACATTTGGTAATGTCTGAAGATATCTGATTATCATGACCTGGGGAAGGGGGAAGGGTAATGCTTCTGGCATCTAGTGAGTAGAGGCCAGGTATGCTGCTAAACAACTCACAATGCTCAGGAAAGCCTCTCTCAGAACAATAAATTATTAGGCCCCAAATGCCAATTGTGCTCAGGTTGAAAAACCCCCCTTTAGAGAACCAAAGTCCAGTTATGAGGTATGTGTTTGGCACATCCTTATTGCTTAAAACTATATCGTAACTTCTATATATTTCAAAGTTTGGATAAAGAGTTAGGAATTACCAAAGTGAAAGTAGAGAGGGCAAAAAGAAAATTTAGTAAAAAGCACAACTGAGCACAGAAAAGCAGTAAGTATCCCCATAATAAAATTCTTTGAACGAGTTATCAAGAATAAAAAGTAATTCCATAAGGACTAATATTTTCACATTCTTCCTGCTCCAGGTCATACCTTATGTAAAAATGAATGAAAGTAGGCCAAAGAATAATGGTTGTTCTAAGAAATGAAGCTAGAATTCAAAAGTAGAAGGCATTTATGCTAAGGAAAAAAATAATTTCAAGGTCTGTCTCCTATGGCAGACATATGAGGACTATCACAAGTTAAAAGAGACATTTGTTCAGGTCAATATAGAAATGTGCCATTCACAAGAAGCATTACTGTGGTCATGCTTCTTACATTACTGAATAAAACTAACAGACTTTCTTGGACTTTTGTTTGGCACTGCAGAAACTGGAATTTATCTGCATGCCGTATCAATTCTTCAGAATCACTAGTGGCTCATAAAGGTATACTAGACCTCATTAAAACCTAGAAAAATATGCCACTCCAGTTTTTAAGACTGATTATTTTCTACCAGTCTGCTTCCAATATTGCCTGTCTGTTTTCTCACTTTCATGATCAGTTCCTGTCTTGGAATCTTGTTAACTGTTTCCCCCAAAGGAAGCAGATATTCTAAGGTACTTTAAAATAATATATAAATATATAAAACCTATAAATTACCTTAAAATATACCATAAGTTGTTAGATATACGATTAGAAGAGTCACCATGAGCTAAGAATAGGTGTTACACACATAAATGATAATGGTGAGGGACTTCCCTGGTGGCGCAGTGGTTAAGAATCTGCCTGCCAATGCGGGGGACAAGGGTTCGAGCCCTGGCCCGGGAAGATCCCACATGTCGCGGAGCAGCTAAGCCCCTGTGCCACAACTGCTGAGCAAACCCTGCTCACCACAACTAGAGAAAGCCCACACACAGCAACGAAGACCCAATGCAGCCAAAAATAAATAAATAAAAATAAATTCATTAAAAAAAAAAAAAGATAATGGTGACAGTTTGCCATCATTTGCCTTTTTGAAAATAGTTATCTGTAAATTACCAACTTTACATATAAATGCTATATTTCCGATTTTACCTAAAAATGTTTCCTCTGAGGAAAAAATGGGTAGTGTGTCTCATGGAAGAAAAATAACGTGAAGGAAACGTCAGGTCTCAGAGTCGTCATTTGGGCTTCTTCTGCTGCCTGGCTGCCACACGACCTTGAGCAATGCCTGGCTTCTGTGGCCCTTCATTTTTCCATTTCTAAGTGAGCATAATACAGCGAGATGAAGCTCGTAAGACTGTTGTGAGGAGACTAATAAAAACGCACTTTTCAAAAGTGCTGCATAAATGCTAAAGAGAGTAAAACATGTCTCACTTCTATTACATTTATGAGAGCTTTATGCGTGGGTTCTCCTTTAATGATGAGCACCAAACTGAGCTTCAGCAACCTTTTCAAATACCATACAGGCAATCCTTTTATTTGTGTGAATGCAAGGGGCATTTAGATATGTCTGTTATCCACAGAGAAAAGCGAATTGATCATTCAATATACATTCTGTTATACATACATTAATATGTAAATCTGTTCATAACTGCTGTTAAAGATACAGGATATAACATTGTATTTTGCAGTAGAGTAAAATATTATATTTCATATTTGGGTACAAACAGAAGCATGGTGGATTCACAATTTATATTCCAATTCATCAGATTTTTTAGGAAGATTTTAGAGCAAATAGAATATAGTGATGACATATAAAAGTAACTCCATTTTAATGGACTTGAGTGGAAATAGGTGTAGATGTGGAGACTATGATCTAGGTTAGATTAATTATGTGTTTTCTTACCAGTTTTACATATGTAGTTACAAGTAAATGGATTCAAAACAAAGCAAATAATCTTAAAATTTTGTTTATTAGACTAGGTTTATCAAATTGGCATAATTCACTCCTTCAAATGTGAAATATTTTAAATAAATTATTTAATATTATGTACTTTGAATTAATGTCAAATTAATAAAGTAAAATTGTAGAAGTATAATACTTTGAGAATTTCAAATCCTATTGGCTGAAAGTAAATAGGCATTGCATATGCATGTAGCTCTCAATTTACAGACCCTTTGTGTCCTAGAAGAAATGGGTCTAAAACAGGTTGTATGTATAAACATTCAACTTTCTTATCGTTATTTTTTATTTCAAAAGCTAAAAGTAAAATATTGTGACACCAATGATAAGAAGCATTTGAAGCATGTAATTTTAACAGTGTAGTGATATTTATTTCTTATTTCTAGCACAGTCACAGACTCCTAAGATGCTGAGAACAGAAGTGGTAGTAGTAGTAACCTAGCCTAGCAATTCTCAAAAGAGACTGCTCATTTCAAAAACCTTGGAAATTCAAAATAGTAATAATACAGTTTACTAGGCACTACTTTATCCAGTAGATCTTATTTTGGGCCTCAAAACATCAGTTTGGGCTTTTAAAATATCAGTTCCTCAGTGATTCTGTTGTTCAACCAGTGATAGAAACCAGTAATCCAATCAATATATTATTTAATAAAGAAGAAAAGCGAGTCCCAGAAATGTTGAGTGATATAGCAAGAACTTACAGTTAACTGGCAGAGCCAAGTCTAGAGGCCTAGTATCGAGGAACAGAGGTTGTATTATAATATTCTTCCCTGAAAAACAAAATATACTTCTAGGCTGAAAATTCTATACATTTCAATTCTATAAATGACTTAGTGTTCAGCATTTTTCAGTTCCATACATGTGTACGTGTGTGTGTGTGTGTGTGTGTATTAGATTTTACATTTTCCCTGCATCATGTTCCTTTTCCCTAAATTGCTGCCAGGAGGTTGCTTTTCTCAATAAATAAACTGCACCTAAGTTTAGCCTTAGTTTGTGTAGAGTTGATAATCTTATTCTGAAAATGTTTAAAATAATTTTGAATATGAAAGATGTCTCCTTATCATTTCCTAAGGAGTGTTATAAGAGCTGAGCACCAGAATGGTTGGCCAAGAGGCATGATCCATGTGGTGTGAGTGAGGATGGAATGATGAGATACCCAGGCTCCTGAGAGCTACAAATCTTATGGAAAGGGGTCCAGAGCGACACAGTAGTATCAGAAAGTGACTTAAGGTAGTAACTATAAACTTTGTATTGAAATCTTGTTAATAGTACATCATTCATATCATTAATGACTAATTCTTACTTAGAGCAGGAGAATGAGTGTTCATTACTTTGGTTGTCATATTCAACAACTATAATCCAATATATTCTTCAAAGGTCAGAAATTCTGTACAATTAAAGGAGTGAACGTGGATATTATCATCACTCTCAAAGGTTCTCCTAGAACACTCTGAACATTGAGTAGTCTTCTAATTTTAGATTAGTCTTGCTAAACATGTATGCTATAGTACATAATATATTACTCATTGCAAGGTCAGAGGTACTGATGTGGCAATTTAAAAAATATATATGTATATATATAGATATATATATTTCATCAACAATATATAACATTGGCATCAACACAAATGTCTATATTTGTATAGACAAATATAGGTAACATCAAAATCAACACAAATTTCTATATTCAACCTAAGCCTCTTTTCTGACCTCTGTATTTATATTTTTAATTGCATATTTTACATATTCACTCAAATGTCCAAAAGGCATTTCAAGCTATTTAGCAGAATAAGTTTTTGATATATTAATGTTTCTTTTTTTCTTTTAGCAGGTATTGGTCTACTTCCCTTCCTGCCTTTCAAGCAAAGATGTGCCTTGCCTAAAGTGAGAGATCGGAAATGCAGAAAGAGGAAAAAAAAATGTGGAGTTCTTTTGGATTTTGCGTTCACTTTGCAAAACTTGGAAAATTCAGGATATAAATTTAAAGTATGTGAGAAAAGAATGGGCAAAACATTGGAAATTTTCCCAGGAAATACTACACCCCTCCATTAAAAATAAAAATTTCCCTGGGTTGAGATAAAGTAAACTGAAAGAGAGTTGGATCCTAGAGAGAAGCATCAATCAGGCACTCCACTATTGCACACAAGCCAGATAAGGTATCAGGACACCAAAGAGGAAATGGAGGTGTGCAGAGTCTGAGGGCAGAAGCCATCTGAAGCCAGGTAGAGATTTGTGAAGTACCTCTATCTAAGATGCTCTGTCCTCCCTCTCAAATAATTACTCCTACTCGTTTTCAGAACTTAGTTACACTATCTCTTCTTCATAAATGCCCTCATGTTCTCAAGCACTTTACTACCTAGCACATGTAACATTTAAAATTGGAAATTTATTTTAATGATTTTATGATAATGTCTAGCTCCTCCTCTACTGTGAAAGCTCTATGAGATCAGGGACCCTGTATATTGTTTGTTCATTTCCTAATGTATATAGTAGGTGTCTAGTCAATAATCACTCAAAGAACAAATAAATGAATGAAATTATTTTTATCATCATAACTCACTTTGTATAGCGTTTCACAGATGTGTTGTGGCTGTACCAAAAGATCTTAAGAACATACTCATATACCCAGGAAAACATCTTCTTTTCATACTCATCAATCATCAAGGTAACATATTTACAGCTACTTGAGGGCCTTATTCCTGCTTCATTCTGAGATACATTGATCCCACAAAGCCAATATCTTATGTCCACTGATATAAAATAAATAAAACCAAAGACAATAAAAGCAGCCCCCAAACTAAATGACAGGTGAAGTATATTTTATATGATCTTAAAAACTTGTCTAGGGTTGCTCAATTAACCTTCCCTTGAAAGCCCAAAGCTGCAATCACTAAAATCATTTCCAAATGAACTGTCTACCAATTTATAAATTACTGTTTTACTTTTTAATCTTCAGAGTTTCATATTCTATCTCCCATCTCGTAAAACTCTCTCAATTCTTAAAAATTCAACTCTAATAATTTATAAAAGAAATTTAAACATATGCCATTTCCATTTTCATAACAGCTCTCTGAATAATTATGCCATGTATTATCCTACCCACCACCACTTTAAAGATGAGGACACCAGAGTTTAAGAAGGTCAAACCATATATACAAGGCTGTATAAGATGTACATGGCAGAGCTGAAATTTAAACCAGTCTTATGATGTCAAATATAATTTTTTATTTCATCATAATTCTCACCTATAAAAATATAATATATTTAATATTAGTAACTTTCAGAGCAAGGTGTTGCCAATAAACAAACCATGTCAACAACTGCTAACAAGTTATAAGTTATTTGCAGTTTTATTTGTCACTGGGCTCCTATCAAATTCTGTAAATGTATGTATAAGTGATTACAACATCAGAAGTTTTAGAGCTGGAATTTTTAAAACATCGTTTAGTTCAAACTATTTATTTTACACATAAGGAAGGTGAGGCCCAAAGAGAACAGTTCCTACCTAGCCCAGGGCCACACATTTACTTGGCAGCTTAGCAGATACAAGTATTGATCCTTCTTCTAATGTGTTTCCCACTATATGTAATATTTCAAATAATTGTCTATCTCTGAGAATGGCTTAAAACAGTGGTTCTCAACTCTGCCTGTACATTCACTCTTTATTCTAATAAAGACCTAGGCCCAGGAACAATGGATAAAAACCTCTGGTGTAAAGTCTTGGCATCAGTATATTTATAAAGTTCCTTAAGTTGACCCTGATGTGTAGCATGAGTGGAGAACCAACAGTTTAAAAAGTATCTAGTTGCCAAATGTTGTCTTTAGTATTTAAACTGAAATTTTCTCCATTAACTCAGACAAATAGAATAGAAAAGTACTTTTCCTTTGTTTACTGAGCTGAGTATTTGTTTGTGTGTGTGTGTGTGTTTAATCTTAACCACTTCTATGTAAAACAGAGAATAGTTTACCTTTCTTCCATGCTGTGCATATAGGGAATAGAAACGAAATCCTGCTTTAAGCATGTATATGAATGACTGACTAAGCATATGTCTGTGAACCTTCTGAGAATAAAATTTTAAACTAATTGAATTTAAGAATCTTCTCATTTTTGCCTGCTAGATTCTATATATGAAGTTCTGTTCTTATCTATTCTATCAGATTATGTGTACTTCATTATAAATTTATAAAGTAGGAGAGTCCAATTTCATTCTGATATATTTAGCCTTCTTCCATTCTCCATCATGTTCTTTAAGGTAAGAGACTAGGATGCAATCATCTGTTCAAAACTTGAATTAAAAGTTATAACTCTTGATATATATTTTTATTTATTTATTTTTATATTTATTTATTTTATTTGGTTGTGCCGGGTCTTAGTTGCAGCAGGTGGGCTCCTTAGTTGCAGCACATGGGCTCTTTTGTTGCGGCATGCAGGCTGTTTAGTTGTGGCTCACAGGTTCCTTAGTTGCAACTCACTGGCTCCTTAGTTGTGGCATGCGAACTCTTAGTTGCAGCATGCATGTGGGATCTAGTTCCCTGACTGGGGATTGCACCCAGGCCCCCTGCATTGGGAGCACAGAGTCTTAACCACTGCGCCACCAGGGAAGTCCCTTGATATATATTTTAAACATCTTTTTATGCATCATTTTATTTCCAATAGTGAAATTTAGCTTTTCCTTACTTTAGGATTGTCTGAAGGGCACATGATTAACCAAGTGAGTCTTTATGCAAACTGTCCCATGATGCACACATTAATTAGATGAATAGTGATAATAATAACTAAGAAAAGGAATACACTAGGGTAAATCATTGTGTGAATATACACAAGTCCAGAGGTAATATTATTTGAGTAAATGTGTTTGATATAATGCATGTATTGCCATTAAAGAAACATTTGTTTTGATATGGCATGTGATTGATATCTCAATGTATTAAGTGTATATAATCAGGTCTTTTTATTTTCTTCAAGTTTTAATAATGGTCTCATGATGAACAAATGCATGAGTTTATCCTTAAAACTCTAGGTGTATATACACACTGAAAAAATAAAAGTCCAAGAAGTATATCATAATTGCTTTGTGAAGAAGGTATCAAAATTAGAAGCAGTGTATTTGGTAGCTACATTATTCTCCTTAAATAGGAAAGAAAACTTTTCTTCTAGAGTAAATATTCTAAGATTTTCTGCATTTCACTAATTTACAAATGAATAATGGACTGAAAATAGTAAATTTGTTCAAGTTCATGGTTATGGTTATACATGACTTTAAGGAAAGTGGCTTCCATCTTTTTGGTTTTGCCTTCAGATTTTAAGTTTCTGTAAAACATTTTCTGAGAAAAATTTTTTAAAAATTTATAACCTAATTATAAAAGTTTATAATGTTTGTAATATATTCAGAATAAATTTAAATTACAATCTGAGTTTCTTTTATCATGAGTTTATAAAAATCATGAAACATCAAACCAGTGGGTTAGAAATATTGATAAAAAATAAAAACTGTCTTAATTTACCGCAGGATTCTGTTTTCCAACCTTTCTTTGACAAGACATTTCATCTTGACAAGCCAGTTAGCATAAATGACTTAAAACCCCATGAACCCTTGTATTTAATACAGTCAGGACCCTGCACTTCAAATTGTCATACACCATTATCATGTTTCAAGATGTCAGTCTCTTATCTGAAGGATATCACATCCTCAAAGTGTAAATTCTTTGAATATTTGGCTTTCAATGTCAGCATCAAAATATGTGCCCTTTGATCACTAATCTAATCTTTATGGAACTGTAAACAGACAATAACAAGCAAGAATTTGTTTTGATTGATGGATTGTCATTTTATGATCTTGGAACTGAGGGAATTACTTCAGTGATTGCTCATGTCTAATATTATTTAGGATCAAATTCAAACCTTTATCCCTGCAGAATTTAAATGGAAATACTTTAATTTTTTTTAGCTATTTACGGCTTTCAGCAGCTTTCAGATTTAATTTTCAGAGCAGTTACTCTCCAAAGGCAGACTAAATTAATATAATTTAAGTCTTGTACTCCTCTTGTGTATTATAAGCAATAGTCTCACATGCTACATGCATATAAAGAATGGTTAAATAACAGTTTAGAAAAAACAAAAAAATTTTAGACATTTAAGACCTATCTGCATCCATGAACTGGTGTGAATTTAATAAAATTGGATACCCTGTAGTTCTAACCTGTCCCTAAATATTGCTCAATAATACTAATGGCTGGAAAGCTCTGAATAGCAAGTCAATACAGCAAACATTTATGTACACATATGGTAATTAATCACATAATTATTTATAAGGGCAAACTAATAGGAAAAAACTATATATTAAACAGTGGGAGTAATGTAACAAATTATGGTATATCTATGTAGTGGAATATTATTTCATGCCAATATTTTATTTTTCATGTAAAAAGATTAGTGCTTTCACATATTTTATTGTGCTGTTGAAGAGTTTGAGGTTTATGCCTCAACAGACTAAAGTATTTAGATTGGAAGTCTTCCTTAAGTAGAAATCATTCAAGCATCAAAGTTAAACATCAGTAAAGAAGAGAAAAATGCATGAAATCCAATGGACTTATGTAACAAATATTTCTTCCTCAATCTCAAAAGGTTTAAAAGGGAGGCATATAAATCACTCAGCGACCTGCAAGAGATGACTAGTTACAAGGCTAAACATACTCATTCCTCATTCTGTAAATGTTTGGGTCATCTAATACATGCAAACACTGCTAGATGTTGAAGCTACAAAAGTTAGGTTTATGTCCTCATGAAACTCATCATCTGGGGAAAGCTCAGGGGATAAGCACATTACATTAGAAGAGAATACACAGAACATCTGAAGGCTTAATAGGAGACAATTCCTAGTTTTCGCACAGCTAACAAGTAGTTATGGACTCAAAGGCACCTCTGAAGAGACTCTAAAATTTTTCATATGTCAGGAATTTGAATGAACAAATCCTCAAATCATATTTTATATAGAAGGACGAAGGCATTATGAACTAAGAACCTGAATCTGAAATCATTCCGGTGGAAACAAATTAAATTTTCAGCTGAGTAGAGCAATGCATGAAAGAAAAAGTCATTCCGTCAAGTGAAACTCAAGGATACAATTTGACATTAATATTCTTTTATGACTTTTTTTGGAAACCTGATAATCATTCTGGTAGCTACTTATAGTGACTAAGCTGAGAGTTTTAAAAACCTGTCTGAGTTGTATAAACAAGTATGTTCATGTATATATGTTTTTAGGTGACTGAAAAAGACATCTTGAAAGAACAACTGCAGAGAATAAGGAAAAATTTTAAATCATCATTTCAACTAATATATACTTTTGATAGCCTCTAAAATAACACTTAGTGTATTTGACTGTAATATATTGTATTATAATATTTGCCTTCATCAACTCTAACAGCATTTGGCTGAATCTCTCATTTTTAAAAAAGGCAGTAAGAGTAGGAGATAGCAAGTTAAACTTTTCTAGTAAATCTTACTGCATTGCAAATTTACATTCCACTGCTGTATATATAAGGGATAATTTGGACAGATGTTTAACTGACTCTCCTTATTAAAATTCTCCATAAGTGAACTGTCAAATTCAAATTGCTCGAAGCACAAAAGCCAACAAAATCAAATTAAAGTAACTAACGGTAAAAAGATTACTTCATCTTCATGAGGGGAAAAATTAAAAATAAGTAAATGAAGGGTAGCTTTGTATGTGATAAATAAGATGAAATAATAACTTGAATTTGACCTCCCAAGTACTTCTTTTAAGAATTTTTTTTTACATGAAGAAAAAGATAGAAAAAGTAAATAATGTTTGACTTTGGCTTCTTGTGTTTTACTTCGGAGACAAGTCAGCATTTTCTCTTTACACGTGACAGAGGACACAAGACTTACCCCTGTGTTTGCAATATGAGAAGGGACTTTTCATTCCATTTCAGGAAAGAACAGCAGGAGAGGAACATTCCAGAGACTCTAAGCCTCCTCACTTTTTCCCAGGAGGGAGGAGTTATTTAGCTGATTCATGCAACTGGGAGAGGGAAATAAATATGACTCTGCCATTGGGAGCTCTCTCTTTGGAAACTGCCTGCCTGCAGAGAGGGTACTTGGGATCTGTGGTGACAGTCAGCTGTCCAACACTGCCTGGGGCATAGTAGGTCTCTTGTCTGAAATATACATCAAGAGGCCCATTTGGCCACAAGTCCATTACACCTTCTCCAGTTTAGATTTATCAGGAAAAAACTAAATTTTGATTTTTCTTCTAGCTCCAAAATGGTTCCAAACTTGGGCATTAAAAAAGGGTGCTATTTGTCATCCCTCTATAATCTACACATACACGACACAGGTAACAGCAATTCTATCAATTAAACCCCTCCTTTAAAATTCAAATAACATATGAAGCACATCTGACTCTTCATGGGATTCTTCATTTTCTACCTTAGATTATTCTGTTTACATGACCATATTACACTCATTACATTATTTCAAGTATTTGCCTTTTTTTTTTGTTTGATTGGATAGAGTTTTTTAGTTGATTTACATGGGAGGGTAAATCTGGTCCATGTTAATACCTCTTGGCCACATGGGAAGCACTCCTTGTTTCATCATTTAAAATGGATTTCTTGTTAATAAAATATATTTGAGTCTTGTTTTCTCACCCACTATGACAATGTCTTTAATTGGTGCATTTAAACCATTGACATTCAAAGTGATTATTGGTCTATCTGCCATATTTCTTACTGTTTTCATTTGTTGTTCTTTTTCTTCATTTCTATTTTCGTCTTCCACTCTTCTTCTGCCTTTTGTGGTTTAACGGTTTACATGATTCCATTTTTACTCCTTTCTTAGCATATCTCTTATATTTCCTATTTTTACCTTTTTATGTGTTGCTAATCAAAGTCTACTTTAAAATTGCACTCCATCACTTGACAGGTAGTGTGAGGACTTAATAACAACAAAATAATCCTAATTCATCCCTCTCATCCCTTGTTTTATTGTTATCATTCATTTCACCTACAATAAGTGTACATAAGCACATTTTTTTCATGACATACATAGCTTATAAAATCAAATACATCGTTGGTATCATTATGTTGAACCAACTGTTGTTAGATCAATTAAGGATGAAAAAAATTAAAGTTTATATTTTACCTTCATCTATTTATTCTTTGATGCTCTTCCTTTCTTTATGTAGATTCAAGTTTATGACATACCATTTTCCTTCTCTCTAAAGAACTTTTAACATTTCTTGTAAGGCAGATCTACTAGCAACAAATTCCCTCATTTTCTGTTTGCCTGGGAAAGTCTTTATATCTCCTTCATTTTTAAAGAATAATTTCTCAGTGTACTGAATTTTAGATTGTTGTACTTTTTTCTCTCAACACTTTATTTCACTCCACTCTCTTCTTGCTTTCATGGGCTGAGGAGAAGTCAGAAGTGAGTCTTAAATTCATTCTTCTATATTACTCAGCCATAAAAAGGAATGAAACTGAGTTATTTGTAGTGAGGTGGATGGACCTAGAGACTGTCATACAGAGTGAAGTAAGTCAGAAAGAGAAAAACAAATACTGTATGCTAACACATATATATGGAATCTAAAAAAAAAAAAAAAGAAAAAAAAAATGATCAGAGGAACCTAGGGGCAAGATGGGAATCAAGATGTAGACCTACTACAGAATGGACTTGAGGATACGAGGAGGCGGACGGGTAAGCTGGGACAAAGTGAGACAGTGGCATGGACATATATACATTACCAAACGTAAAATAGATAGCTAGTGGGAAGCAGCCACATAGCACAGGGAGATCAGCTTGGTGCTTTGTGACCACCTAGGGGGGTGGGATGGGGAGGGTGGGAGGGAGGGAGACGCAAGAGGGAAGAGATATGGGGACATATGTATGTGTATAGCTGATTCACTTTGTTGTAGAGCAGAAACTAACACACCATTGTGAAGCAATTATACTCCAATAAAGATGTTAAAAAATAAAAATAAAAAAATAAAAATAAACAAACTCATTCTTCTATATGTAAAGTGTTTTTTCCTCTGACTTCTTTCAGAACTTTCTCCTTGATTTTCCATAGTTTGAAAATGATAGGCCTAGGAGTCGTGGTTTTTTTTTTTTTTTTGTAGGGGGCCGTTTGGTGGGGGCATTAATCCTGCTGGTGTTATCTGAGCTTCCTGAATCTATGGTTTGGTGTTTGACATTAATTTGGGAAAATTCTCATCCATTATTGTTTGAAATATTTCTTCTGGTATTTTCTCTTTTTTCCTTCTAGCGTTCCTATTATGTGAATGTTACAGCATTTGTAGTTGTCACTCAGGTCTTGGATATTCTGTTTGGCTTCTTTTTTCAGTCTTTGTTCCCTTTGCTTTTGGGTTTCAAGGGATCTATTAATATATACTCTAGCTCAGAGATTCTCTTCTCAGCCACGTCCAGCCTCTTAATAAGCCTATGGAAGGTATTCTTCATTTCTGTTACATAGGAAGGAACCAGTGGGAGAATGAGATAATCCCTTGCTGCATATCATCAACCTTTGTGTACAAAAATTTCACCCCATCATTTGTATCAGTTTGTGAAGGCTGCCATACAAAACACCACAGACTGTATGGCTTAAACAACAGAAATTTGTTTTTGTATAGTTTTGGCAGCTCAAAGTCAAAGATCAAGGTGCCAAAACAGTTGGTTTCTCCTGAGGACTCTCTCCATCACTTGCATACCATCACCCTCTCACTGCCTCATTTCGTGGCTGTCCCTCTGTATACACATCCCTGATGTTTCTCTCTATGTCCTAATCCAGTCAGGTTGGATTAGGGCTCACAATTATGGTCTCATTTTAACTTAATTACCTCCATAAAAGCCCTGTCTCCAAAAACAGTCACATTCTGAGGTGCTGAAGGTTAGGGCTTCAACATGTGAATTTTAGAGGGACACAATCAATCCAAATTATCACCTAAAGTTTAAACCCTTTCTTATCATTGCTTCCAATGGAAACTGATGCCTCAAATTCCTTAAAATTTAGTGTTCTACAATGTAGATGAACTTTAACATTTCCCTATAGATATGTTTCCCCATTGTGCTCACCATTTACCACTTACTCTTCCATCTTTTATATATTCCCCAAATTTATTAAAATTTGTTTTCCACTATTGTTTCCTCTCTTTTTATATTAGTCCCAATGTGCGTCAACCACCCATTTATCATTTATCTAGAAGTTTGTAAGTGAGATGTGTTAAAGACAAGTTCAATCTGCATATTTTTATCAAAATCAAATAAATGTTTTTTGATCTGAAAGGGTTGCTGTTAAAATCACTAAAATAAACACACATATTTTAACTTGTTCATCTAAACTGGTCTCTTCTAACATATTTTAAAAAGTCTTCATTCAGAGACTATAATTAAAATTTGTCATCCTGAGGAGTCACCCTGGACCTGGGGTACGTCTCTTGGCTTCCTAATAGTATAAATAGTTTGAGCTGAGAGCTGCTAATGAACTGAATATGATGAGCATCAATTCTGTCAGTGTCAAAGGGCCATGTGTATATAATGACTAAAGAAATACATTTTAGTCTCTTATGGATAGAAGCCTGGTTCCAGTAACTACAGCAGTAAGTGAGGCATTTGGGAAATTTTCATTTAAAAGATAATTGCACCATGATCATGTAAGGAGTTCCATGGTTCTGCTCCCAAGCAAAACTGGTAAGAATGGACTTGAGGATATGGGGAGGGGGAAGGGTAAGCTGTGACAAAGTGAGAGAGTGGCATGGACATATATACACTACCAAACGTAAAATAGATAGCTAGTGGGAAGCAGCCGCATAGCACAGGGAGATCAGCTCTGTGCTTTGTGACCACCTAGAGGGGTGGGATAGGGAAGGTGGGAGGGAGGCAGATGCAAGAGGGAAGAGATATGGGAACATATGTATATGTATAACTGATTCACTTTGTTATAAAGCAGAAACTAACACACCATGGTAAAGCAATTATACTCCAATAAAGATGTTTTAAAAAAAATAGAATAGCAAGATTTAAATTCCCTGGAAGTGGACTGAATGGCACAAAGCAAATTAAAACACTTGTCCAAGAAAATATACTAAAAGTCAGTAAGAACTGTAAGACTCTATTCTATATTAACCAAGACCCATGCCATCCCTCCTCCTCTGAGCTCAGTGAGGCAGAAACTCTACTCTAGACTGGTTACATCCAGTAAGACAGGAATCCCTCTCCCCTCTACCTCCCAGTCAGAGGACTATCTGCTCAGGAGGGGAAAGACATCAGCATTTTGTAACCCGCTTTCAGGCTATGTTCTAGAAAATAAAACCGAAAGGTGGGGACCCTCTAATTCTGTCCTTCCCCCCATTTGTGTAACAGAAATTCTACCTAAGGTAGGATGCAACTGGTAATATTCAGATACTGATTACCCTTTGCTCGGCTAATCATATGGGAGTCCCATGACAAGATAGGCAAACTAAGGAGACTTGAGACTGTTTCCCCCATGCGCTGAGCATTCAGCACCTAAAGCAGGAGTGTCACTTAGAGGGAAGAATGGCATTTTCTCCATCCCAGCACCAATGCTATGGCTTAGAAATTTTTCCTGGGAGGAGAAAAAGCCATAGAACAAACAGGTGCAATACTCTCCAAAAGAGAGGGCTTCATTTGCCACAGACTGTGCAGAAGTTCATGCCTAACAGTACTCTCAGAAACAGTGGAAGTGGTAGTAAGAAGTAATTAAGGGAAATGTATAGATTCATTGGAGATATAGGCTAAACTGTATGCCTGCCAGTTTTTCAGAGAGTAATAGTGAAAGACACAGCTGAGAAGAGCACTTGTGAGATCAGAACAAATCTCAAATACTGACTTTTGAAACTTTCCCTTGTAAGGAGGCTTAATTTGATTGGATTAGTCTGTGAAGCATAGTATGCCCCAGAATACTGTTAAAAACAATATGGCAACCAGCTAGCAATTAATATGGTCAGAGAAAGACAGTTAAAGAGAGCTCTGCGAAAATCACTGGCATTCTACAGTGACTATGGACATACCTTAGGATATACCCCTTAGGAGTAACATAAGATGCTTCACACTGAAGGGTGGAGGGAGTTGGAATAAATCTCACCAGAATAATCCAGTCAGTCACTAAACAAGGAAATAAACAAATAACAATAACAAGGCCCAGACTGGGGGGAGGAAGAGTACCCAGAGTTGCCATAATATACTATATAAAATGTCCAGTTTCCAATCAAAAAAAAAAAAAAAAAAGAGAGAGATATGCCAAAGAAACAGGAAACAGGAAAGTATGACCCATACACCAAAGAAAATAAGCAGGCAACAAAAGCCGTCTGCTAGAGTCATCCAATGTTGGATTTAAAGAAAGACTTTATATTAGCAAGTATAAATATACTTACAGAACTAAAGAAAAGCATGCTAAAAGAGGTAAAGGTATAATGACAATGTAATATCAGATAAAGAATATCTACAAAAATGTAGAAATTATAATTCAAAAAGAATAAAATGGAAATTACGGAGTTGAAAAGTAAAATTGAAACATAATAAATTTACTAGAGTGGTTTAACAGTATATTTGAACTGATAGAAGAAAGATTTAGTCAACTTGATAATAGGGTAATGAAGATCATGCAATCTGAAGAACAAAGAGAAAAAAGAATGAAGAAAAATGAAAAGAAACTTTTAAAATATTGGACACCATTAAGCACATCAACATATAGGTATATCTTGTTTTATTGCACATCACCTTATTGTACTTTTCAGATATTGTATTTTTTGCAAATTGAAGGTTTGTGGCAACCCTGCATTGAGCAAGTCTATCAGAGCCATTTTTCCAACAGCATTTACTCGGTTTGTATCTCTGTGTAATATTTTGTTAATTCTTAAAATTTTTCAAACCCTCCACCAGCAAAAATATTTTGGCTCACTGAAGACTCAGATGATGGTTAGCAATTTTTACCAATAAAGTATTTTTTAATTAAGGTATGAAAATATTGGGTTTTTTAGACATAATGCTATTGCACACTTAATAGACTACAGTATAACATAAACAGTTTTTACATGCACTAGGAAACCAAAAAATTTGTGTAACTTGCTTTATTGCAATATTCACTTTATTGAGGTGGTCTGGAACTGAGCCTGTAATATCTCCAAGGTATGCCTATATACCTAATGGTAGTACCAGATATGAGAGAAGGAAAGAAGTAGAAAAATATTTAAAGAAATAATGGCTGAAAACTTCTGTATTTTTTGAAAAACATTAACCTACACATCTAGAAACTTCAACAAACTCCAAGTAGGTTAAATGAGATATTTGCAAGTAGAAACACTGTAGTAAAAATGTTGAAGGACAAAGTCAAAGAGGAAATCTTAAAAGTAGTAAGAGAATTGATTACTCACTTAAAAGTGGACCCCACTAAGATTATCTGCTTATTTCTCATCAGAAACAATGGAAGTCATGAAGAAGTGGGATGACATATTCAAAGTATTCAAAGGGAAAAAGCAAGAGAACAAAACTTGTCAAATAGAATTCTACACTGAGGAAAGCTATCTGCTATCTTTCAAAAATGAAGGAAAAAGAAAGACATTCCCATATGGACAAAAACTGCTAGCAGATCTGCTTTATAAGAAATACTGAAGGATGCTCTTTAGGCTGAAAGCAAGTGACCCCACACAGTGATATGAATTCACATGAAAAACAAGAAAAACAGTACAGGTAATCATATAATTATAAAAGACATTATAAAGGAACTATTCATTCTTCTTGTAATGGATTTACCAATCAATTTTAAAAAACTATATGCATATACTATATTGCTGCGGCTATAGTATATAGAAGTATATTTGTGAATAACAGCACAAAGGAGCTGGGTGGGATAAAAACTGTATTGTATCATATTGTGCTTTGTGTGGAAAAGATAAAATGTTTGTTCACATCAGCTGATATATACTTGGCTTCCTGGGAAATATAAACATATTTTTAAAGAATACACTACAGACTAGGAACATGTGTTTAGAACATATTAGTTAGAAAGTAGTTTTGTGCAGTTCATACCATTATTCATGTTGGAGCTATTTGTTTCAGGCTTCAGAGTTTCTTTAACTAATTCAGAAATTATTTGATGGTCAGAGTATCATAGTAACTGATACAATTAGATAAGCATTTTAGTAGTGATCTGTGAGGAAACTGATATCAACAGTTAGAAAACTAAAGATCCATTTTATGAAGAAACAACACAGTTGGCAAAATTGTTACGGTTGGTAACTTGGAAGGCAGTCCATGTTCCTAACAAGATTGCAGCTCTGTGGGAAGTGTTTGGAAAGAAATGGAATGATAGTATTTGTTGGCATTTATTTCCTGCTTTTACCAGAGTACTAAACAAGAGAAATGAGCTCAAGCACAGAAAAGAGTTGACGATTTCCAGGCAGAAATGTAAGAGAATAAATAAAGTCCAGAAATGTGTGGGCTTGCCAGTTTGAAAACCCAGCTGCTTCTGGCCTCAAAATCTAGTAAATGAGACAAAAGTTGTTTGAGTGATAAATGTCCATTAAGTTTCCCATTAAACAATATCACTCAGCCTTGTGACAAAGTACAAACTAAGGGTCTTTCCTTCCCACATAAGTCGATAATTTCAAATAGCCTTGTGTTGAAAGAGAATGAATAGATCTAAAGAAATTGAGAAATAAAGCCAACTTAAAACCTATGTCTAGGGGAAAAAAAAAGCTTACTGGAACACAGACATTTCTAGAAGAAAACAGACAAAGCTTCCTATTTTTTTTTTTTTTTTTTTTGAAGAAACTGTGTTACCAAGAACAACAAGAGCTTAATGTAAAAGTGGCTTTGTCTATTAAGTATTAAACTATTCCTTTGACCCCAAACTTTCAATAGTAGGATAAAAGCAGTGGAAGCTGTGCAGATCCCAATGAGAACATATTTCCAAGTAACCACTTTAGATGATGCCCTAAAGGAAGATGAGTGAGGAAGGATATAACTAAGGTGCGTATACACATGTACACATGTGTGCATGCACGTGCACACACACACACACACACACACACACACACACACACAGAGGACACTGAAGACACTTGACAATGCTATTCCTTCCAAAGAGCAGAATCTGAGTCTAGTTAAAGAACTAGAGACCGCCCACAGGGAAGGAAATTTTTACAAAGGCTATTCAGTAGGATTTCATGATTGTTATAAACCAATGATTGCTGTGTGTGATTTCTCATCTCCACTCTTCTGAAAGGGAGAGTGCACAGTGGTCATTTTCTCCTTGTTCACCATTACATACTGGGTGAGTAGGACAAATAACTTTTCTTTTTAGTTCATAGTTTGACAATTCATGAAGAACCATACAAACAATGACCTAATGGAAAGTGCTTCACAGCTACTGGATATTTGGGACTTTGAACTGAATGTAATAACTGGACTTATGAAAGATCATAAAGATCTAACATATATATTGCATTTCTCCTCCTTTTGGGCACATATTTTCCTGCAATTTTGGAAGCTGTTATGGACAAGTAGTTTGCTTTAGCCAATGAAATGTTGGCAGAAGTTGTGTGAGTTCCGTGTTCTGCTCCCCCTGCCATGTTCTGATCATGGAAGTATATGCCTTTATGAGGCTTCCACCTAACTGACTCCTTAAGTGATCACTATAATCAGAGCCCCTCTGCTGAACTGTATCAGGCATGTATTGTGGACTGACAAATAAATTTAAGTGGCATTAAGCCACTGAGACACTGCCTTTGTCAGTTAATGAGCATAGCCTAAATTATTCTGATAGATTCTGCTTGAATCCCTTGAGAATTAAGTGAATATCATTTGTATGGGTTATAAAGAGGCCAGGAAGACAAACTGGCAAACCAGAAAAGGAAATGAGTAACTGGTTATTCTGGTTCTTTTCCTCTTCTTCTTGGGCACATAGTTGGACTGAAATTACCAGCTTCCCTCGCAATAAGATGCAGTCATATACCTTAATTCTAGCCATTGGAATATGAGTACAAGTGTTGTGTCTCAGAGTAGGGCCTACTACTATCTTCCACATTTGATCATACTATTTCCTTTTCTCCAGCTAGCTGTATGCAAAGCAATACAGAGAACTTTGAAGCTATGTATCGGATGGAGGAGCCAAAGATGCATTACTACTGAGTATCTTATTCATACTTCAGAGAAAATTCTCCTACAAATTAAAAGGACATGTTTTAGACCTTAGTGGATTTTACTGGGTTTTTGTGGAGTTATTTTTTGCAGCATCTGGCATTACACTGTATACTCGCTATCCCCTCTGTTCGTCTCTTATACACACCAGAAAGAAGAAAGTCCTAAATATTATGATGGATTTTATATGATATAAACAGGGGTTTAAATTGATAAAATATTGGTGTTTTGGTGAAGTTACTATTTTTGAGGAGAGATAATCCCTGCCTTTAACCAACAATGGAAAAGGTAAAGGGGGTGTTTAATAGATTCTTGTTTCCCTTTCTATAACCAAGTAATTAAGATTCAATACAATTATTTACATAATTCAGGAAGGGTAATCTTGAAGAAAGAGAAAATTTTATACATTATATCTACTTACATTATATAAATAAATTATATATATATATACTTTTTCCTTGCTTATCTTATCTACTTATATTTGACTGGCATGGTGTGATTCCTTAAATGAATGCTATCATGAGATTATAGTAAAGTCTGCTGGGATCACTGCTCATTATATAGTTCATTGCCAGAAAGCTTGATGTCCATCAATAGTAGTCTCTTTTATTAGACATTCCAATCTAATTCCCTGCAACTCTCTTAGGTAAAAATGGTTCTTTTTCACAGTCCTGTGGCCATGTACCTACTTTCTCTCATGTCCTTAACCTTTTGTTCCATGCTCTGGCTGTTACGAGAAAACCTGAAGCCCCCAGTCTCACCGAATATCTCCTGTACTGCCTACTTTTAAAACTCATATGCACGTATGAGCTCCAGGTACCATATTTTTCATAAACTATGAGCTTGCATGTGTGGGACTGTTCTCTTTTCTACCTGAATATACCATCATATCATTTGCCTCTAAGCTCTTTCCCAATTCTGTACCACAAAGAATGGTTGTAAGCATGATGACTGAGCAGCCGGTCACTCAAGGACTTAGATGTCAATCTCTCTTTGCATCCGATTTACCCTAACTTTTAAGAGATTCTCCTGGATCCTCCTTAGCTTTCTTTGGGTTTGCAACTACTCAGAGATCACCCCTCCTCCCAAAATGAAAGGAAATGACTACACTAACACTGAGCTCTCCCAGAGGATAGCCTATCTTTGCATCAAGTACTCTTCCTATATCAATAATGGGGAGTAGGAGTCCGGATCACCAAATCTGCTGAAATGACAAAACTAAGGCAGTGACGTTCTGCTGCAGGTGGTGACACTAGGAGCCGATGAGTCATTGAACGTAGTGCACTTAGTGACCTTATTTTCAGTCGTCACTTTTAGTCTCTGAGGTTAAATGGGAAATAATCTGTCACGGCACCAGATCTAATCACGTTACACTATTATTATCACAATTGTATATGGGGATAGTTGTGTATAGGAATCATTCCAAGACAAATTCTTTACTCTTGTAATCTTGGGGAATTTGTCAGAAGCAATTTATTTCATTGCTAAAATCAGACCTCTGTGCTTGCCATCTGACTATTGATTGTGATATATTTTTGGTTTCCTATCTCTCAACTTAATACATGTGTATGTGTGTGTGTGTGTTTAATTTTTTGCATCTTGTTTCCTCTTTCTTGACTTCTGTCTTCTCTGAATCTCTTTCTAGATAAGGCTTTCATTGATCTCAGACTGACAATGAACTAATACCGAAATTTCACACTTGGCTTTGCTTCAATTTAAATGGCTATCTTTTCTTCCATGTAAACCACTCCAATTAGAAAAGCAAAACAAAACAAGAAAAGTGAACTTCCAAAATGAGCATCCTTGAGAGTATACATTCTTCTTGAATTTATTCTGAGGCTGCCTGCTGTCTCCACAAATAATTGCATTTGTAAACCTTTCAGGCCCCCAATATGTCACAGGGTACATGAGGAAAAAAAAAAAAAGAATCATGCCTTCATTTTACATTTCTATGGGAAGATCCATGAGTAAGTGCATGGGCACATACAATGATATTATAGTGTAGTATAATCACTTATCATTATGACTTGAATTTAGGAAACATTCTTTATTTCCAACCTTATGATGAAGAAAATATAACACAACTTTATATTTACTATTCCTCCAGGAATAACAGTGAGATATAACAGCCATCAATATATAACACTCTAATAAAAAATAAATTTCAAGAAAAATAAACCTTCTGGAGAACACTATAGTGAAATTATTAAAAATGAATAATTCTCACTATAGATTAAACAATTTCAACTCAAATCAATTATTCACTTTCAAGACACATGTATGGACTGAATGTTTGTATCCCCTCAGAATTCACGTGTTAAAGCCCTAATGCATAGTGTGTGGCTGTATTTGGCGATAGGGCTTCTAAGGAAGTAATTAAGGTTAAATGAGTCATAGGGATGAAGCCTTGCTCTGATAGGATTATTGTCTTTATAAGAAGAGACATCAGAGCACTGTCTCTGTGTGTGTGCGTGTGTCTGTGTGTGTGTTTGTGTGTGTGTGTGCTCTCACCAGGAAACACCATGTGAGAACAGAGGGAGAAGATGGCTGCCTGCAAGCCAGGAAGAGAGCTCCTACCGGAGACCGAATCAGTTAGAACCTTGATCTTAGACATCTAGCCTCTAGAACAGGGAGAACATAAATGTCTAACTTTTTTTTTTTTTTGTCTTAATACTGCTTTATTGAGTTGTGTTTGACATACAATAAAATTTACTCATTGTAAGTATAAAATTGGCACATTTTGCTAATTTTATACAGCCATGGTAACCACCACTACATCAAGATATATAACATTTAATTCACCTTAAAAAGTTCCTTTGTGCCTCTTTGCAGTCATTGACATCCTCTAATCCCCTCTAAACCAGGTATGTTTTGCAAATATTTTATTTCAAAAGGCTCGCTTTTTTGGTTAACTGCGTCTTCTGAAGGTCAAAAGCTGTAATTTTTTTTTTTTTTTTTTTTTGTTAGCTTCTGCTTTATAACAAAGTTAATCAGTTATACATATACAATATGTTCCCATATCTCTTCCCTCAAATGTCTAACATTTAAGTCACCCAGTCCACGGTATTTTTTTATGGCAGCCTAAGCAAACTAATACAACACACTATCATACATATATTCTCTTTGGCACCATATTTTATTTATTAGAATTTAAACTTGAGAGGAAAAAAAAGAACTAAATCTTTTCAAAACTTATCTTTAATGTATATTGCCATTACATATTTTATATGTAACTTGTACTTTCATAATAATACCATAAAATATGTGTTTCAATCATTTTTTTCTGATGTAAAATGATCAGTTCTATATTCAGAAAATAGATGTGGAAAATGTCAAATTAAAGAGTCGCTTAGGCTTAAAATGTGTAACAGGTAAATATGACTATGTTATATCTTAACAATGTAGGCTATTTTTTTTTTTTTATTCCATAAAACTGACTGTATCTGGCTCTGTGTTCCCACTTGCAAACTTTACAAGGGAGTTCAAAATAGTCATTTTTGTAGCTTCTTTCCTAAGGCTTATGTAACATGGGAACACAGGAATGGAGCAAGAGGAAGTGAAGCCTCTGGTCACTAATTAACATTGGTCATTAATGCTGGGCCTGTCATCTATTAAATATGGCTACTGAGTCTTTTCCTGGCCCATTTCAGGCAATGAGGACATGGCAGAAGACAGACACAGCTAACAGCAGTCCATACACTTTGCCATCTATCCCCAAGGCCTGACAAGCTGTCCGGCATATATTAGGAGTGCTATAAATACTTGTAAAATGAATAAGTAAATACTTTTAATCATTCCTCATCCTCTCTTCACCCCAAATTTCTTCTTTTATTTACTACTTCCTGCATCATTTTAAGTTTTCTCATTGTTATGCAATTTCAAAGCTACCTTCAAATATTCTTTTTCATCCCTATGCAATCCAGTCAGACATTAAGTCCACAATGTATGTTGGTCAACTATATATTCTTGTTAAATCCCAATTCAAATCTCATTATTTCACAACTGATTTACTGTAATAATTTCCTCACTTGACTTTATTTACCCAAATATTCCATTTGCCAATTTTTATTGACCCCAGTTTGAGTTACTTGCCACAAATACAAACAAAAAATCCGTATCTTCTTTTTAAAATTCTCAATAGCTCTCCATTCTTTATAGAAAAAAAAAAAATGTTCATAATCCTTAATAGGACCTGCATGGCCATCTACCAAATAGACAAATCCATATCTCTGAAGCTACTCCAGTGCTGCAACTCATACCCTCTCTCCCACTATACCAGAATTGTTCTCTGGATAAGCATTTTTGTAATGTCCTGCCTTCACTAAAGCTTTATTCTTTGTTCCCTTGTTTCTCTTCTATGCTATTTTTTTAAAAAATTTTCACAGTCTAAGTAAATTTTCATTACTTCTAGGAAATATTCCTTTAGTTTTAATATTAAAAAATACTGCCTCCTTACTCAGTGGCATTATGGTATGCTTCATATAACATTATTGAGCAATTCTTTCTTTTGAACTTGTTATTGTAATTATTTACTGACATATCTGTCTTCTTCATCATCACGTTCCTAGTATAATCAGTAATTTTGAAGGAAGTAACACGTTATTCAGTTTTGCATATTTTTATATATCTCACAGTGTCTCATGGACCTTCAGTCAATGTTTTTGAATTTAATTAAATGCTTTTATATTTTCCGTCAAAAATAACCATGAAATTTTACTAAATTCAAACCACAGAATGAAAAGATACAATCAGTATGTTAAAAATAAGATCTTACACTAAATATACTCTAAATTGTCTATTTTTTTGCTAGTTATAACATAGAAGGCATTAAGGATAATGCAAATTTATTATTGATAAAATTTATTACTTAGTAGTAGTGGCATCTAATAATTACAGACCATTTTATAAATTATTTCATTTGGTCTCTACAAAATCTTTTAGAAAAAATACAACAGATTCTATTATCTTTACCTTATAGAAGAAGAAAAAAGCCTCAGAATTACTCAAGGTCATAGAATTAATAAGACCTACAATGTAAACTCAATTCTGTGACCTAATAGCCTTCTTAGTTTTTCTTCTATAATACAAGAGCCATCATAGAAATATAAAATAAATATCAATTTCAAGAGTGTTTTTCAGCCAAAACCACCGTGCTTCACTTAATAAATTATAGGTCCTGAAGTTAAAAGAATTAAAATCTAAAATTTTGAAAATTTAATGTATCTACTTTGAGTACATTAGTACTGTATCCATGTGACATGGAAATTATTTCTTTGTGTGATTAAATTATTTATTTTAAAAGGTTTAACATGTTCTCTCCTAATGAATATTGTTTATGTAATTCTACAATAAATTTTTTAAAGTTTATTATAAGTAGTTTTGACATGAAAAAATTATGAATCCAAATTATATGAAGTAAATATATGTGTTATAACATTAAATTTATTGTTGTTTATTCTGGAAATGGTACACTTACATATTCACTGGAATTTCATCAAAAAGAGAGCATACGACTGATTATTCCAATTAAATATAATGGAGTCTGGATATTTATGTCATGGCCTATGAAATGTGACAGGGAGTCAATATGTAAGGGACAATTCCACCTTGTTTGAAGACTAGGAAAGAAGCTCCATTTTTATCTATTTAAAGAAGTCAAGGTGATACATGACAACATGCAATGTCAATTTTTATGTAGATATGGAGAAATACAAACATAGAAAACATTCTCAAAACTCGTTAATGCTTACAATTGTATACTTAAAAAGACATGTTTCTGCTCATAATCTGTCAATGTCTTTAAATGAATTTCTGTTGCACTATGACTGCTATCAACATTAGAAGAATAAAGTACTATTGTCTAGTAGGCACATTATTCATGATCATTTTCAACATTTATAATCCTTTAGTAAAAAGTGCTAATTAAAATATATGGTGCTCCCTGACAATCATATAGTCAGTCATTATCCTTTAATTCAGTTCATAAAGACACAATATGTAATCATTTACTTCTTTTCAAGCTAAATTCTAGGCACTGTTATATGTGCATGGAAGAGCTGCGTCTGGGAGTTGGGGCAGTTGGAGGAAACTGAAGAAACTGAGATATGCACACAATATTTTTTTTAAACTTAAGAAAGAGAGATTAAAATTCTATAGGAGCCAATGTACTGAATTTGTGACAGTTATCTGATCCCAAGAACAATGGCCTAATAATTCAAAAATGAACAGCTAATTGATTCAAGAATGAAACCAAATTATAAAACCAAATGCAATTTTTACTTTTAAGCTAAATTTTGCTGGACATGAATATGAGAAAAGCAGGTAACTAAAACTCAAAGAAGCCAATATAAACATAACAATTCCTATTTTACTTACAGTAGGGTCCTAAGGAAGGCAATACGGATAATGCTTTAAAATCTAAGATGTGAAAGTGAAGAAAGGTCATCATAAATGCAGAAAGAGAGAGAATATCTGTGTGTATAAATATATATGTATCTATTTTATTTTAAAATATATATACGTGTTAAAATTGTGACCTAAATTCTTATATAAAATAGAGGTTTCCAAAGTTCTCTTTCGGAAACAAATAATATTGTATTTACAAACAATTATACTAGTTTTAATTAAAAATTAATTTATATTAGAATAAAAGGAAAAAACATTTGGTATAAATATTATTGAGGACATGCATAAGAATATTAGACATTAATCAGATCTATATTTTATCCATCTAAGTACTGACAATGGCACCAACACACACTGTGTTATCTAAACATGTATAATACTAGAGTTAAATTTTAAATTGCTTTGCTGAATAAAGGAATAGTTTTACGGGGATGGAAGATTAGGTCATTTTGATTGGCCTCTTACTAATGTTATTTAGAAGAGTTGAATAATTTATTTTAAAAATTTGTTTGAAGGTACTGGGAAGCTGATAAGTCACTGTAGGGTTTAAGGATCAAGACTAGAAAGAGAAGACTGAAACCCAGCCGTCTTCCTCTAGTTAATTCCAAAATTATTAGACAAGAATCTGAAAAGCTGACCCGCTGTTTTGACGATCTCTGTTTCAAGCCGTTTTCTTGGAAAAGTGAAATCTGAGATAAATTAACATGTAAAATATTATGGATCAACACATTTGGAAAGGAGGGCAAGTAAGTAGAGTTGAACAGAGAGAAAAGCTTAGCTGTAATGTAGGGCCTCCTAAGGTCTTAGTCAATTTCATGAAAAGCACTCAGCTGGGATGGCCCATCATAACTGTCCTGAGTTTGGGAGAAATCTAGGATTTTATGTACCAGTTTGATCTGTCATTGATACAAAATATCAGAAATAATAAGACTTCATTAAAATTAAAAATATCTGCTCTTCATGGGACTGCCCTGGCAGTCCAGTAGTTGGGACTTTGCCTTCCAATGCAGGGGGCGCAGGTTCGATCTCTGGTTGGGGAGCTGGGATCCCTCATGCCTGGTGGCCAAGAAGCCAAAACACAGAACAGAAGCAATGTTGTAACAAGTTCAATAAAGGCCTAAAAAAAAAAAAAATCTGCCCTTCAGAAGACAAAGTCAAACTAATTAGAAGACAAGCCACAGATTGAGTGAAAATATTTGGAAAAAAAAACAAACACACACACACTTCTGATAAAGGGCTTTTATCTAAAGTATACAAAGGACTCTTCTTTTTTTAACATCTTTATGAGAGTATAATTGCTTTACAATGGTGTGTTAGTTTCTGCTGTACAACAAAGTGAATCAGCTATACATATACATATATCCCCATATCTCCTCCCTCTTGTGTCTCCCTCTCACCCTCCCTATCCCACCCCTCTAGGTGGTCACAAAGCACTGAGCTGATCTCCCTGTGCTATGCGCTGCTTCCCACTAGCTATCTATTTTACATTTGGTAGTATATTTAAGTCCATGCCACTCTCTCACTTCGTTCCAGTTTACCCTCCCCCCTCCCCGTGTCCTCAAGTCCATTCTCTACGTCTGCATCCTGCATCTTTATTCCTGTCCTGCCCCTAGGTTCTTCAGAACCTTTTTTTTTTTTTTTTTTAGATTCCATATATATGTGTTAGCATACGGTATTTGTTTTTCTCTTTCTGACTTACTTCACTCTGTATGACAGACTCTAGGTCCATCCACCTCACTACAAATAACTCAATTTCCTTTCTTTTTATGGCTGAGTAATATTCCATTATATATATGTGCCACAGCTTCTTTATCCATTCATCTGTCGATGGACACTTAGGTTGCTTCCATGTCCTGGCTATTGTAAATAGAGCTGCAATGAACATTGTGGTACATGACTCTTTTTGAATTATGGTTTTCTCAAGGTAAAATATACAAAGAACTCTTAAAACTCAGCAGTAAGAAAAAGAAAACAAACAGCCTGATTAATAAATGGATCAAAGACTTTAATAGACACCTTACCAAAGAATATATACAGATGGCAAACAAGCATATGAAAAGATGTTCCATATCATATATTATCAGCAAAATACTAATGAAAGCAATAATTAGATACCATTACACACCTATCAGAAGGGCCAAAATCAGGAACACTGACAGCATGAAACACTGGCAAGGATGGCCACAGAAAATTTCATTCACTGCTAGTGGGAATGCAAAGTAGTATAACCACTTCGGAAGACAGTTTGGCAGTTTCTTACAAAACTAAACACAATTTTACCATATAATCCAGCAATTGTAATCCTTGGTATTTGCCCCAAGAAATCTGAAATTTGTGTACACACAAAAACTTGCACAAGGATATTTATAGCAGCTTTATTCATAATTGCCAAATTTTCCAGATATAATTTTGTTATTGACTTCTAGTTTCTTTTATGGTCTGAGAACACACTTTGCATGATGTCTATTTTTTTTAATTGTTGTTTTGCTCTATGGCCCATAATATGGTCTATAATGGATAATGTTACATGTGCAATTGAGAAGAATATATATTCTGTTCTTGTTGCATGGAATGTTTTCTAAAAAATTACAGACCTTAATTAAAAAATACTTTATTACTAAAAACCTGGTAGCCATCTGAGCCTTCACCAAGTCTCAGTAGTGACATCAAAGATCAATGATCACAGATCATCATAACAAATATAATAGTAATTAAAAAGTTTGAAATATTGTGAGAATTACCAAAATGTGACACAGAAACACAGGGTGAGCAAATGCTGTTGGAAAAATGGCACCTATAGACTTGCTTGATGCATGGTTGCCACGGACCTTCAATTTGTTAAAAAAATGCACTATCTGTGAAGCACAATAAAGCAAAGTGCAATAAAAGGAGGTATGCCTGTACTGAAAATACGTTTCTTCCATTAAACTAACCTTCTCCTTCAGTACACTCATTAACTATTCTAAAAGTTAAGTCTTCAATAATTATAGGAATCCTCTCTGAAAATTTAATCTCCAAAAATAATTGTCATCTTCTAATATCCATATAATTGTCCTTCATTTACAATCACAGATTATTTTAAGAAATTAAGATACTCAACTAACTCTCAAAAGCTCTCTGTATCTGGAGAGATATTTGAAGTCCAACCTCTAAATACGTGGCCAGATTTTGAATGATTTCAAACCTTTTATTCATTTGCATTTTTCCAAATTCATTCAAGAATCTTATCATAATATATTACACAGACATTCCTGTATTACTATAAATCCTTTTGACTACTCAGTGAATATTTAAAATGTGTAGGCTGAAACAAAACTAGCATAATGTTTTCAAATTTTCTAGGTTTTTAATCACCATATGGATCTCAGAATTCTTAAGCAAAATGAGAAGACTGTTTTTAACACTGAAATTGGAATGCCGCATATTTTATTTCCTTCAGCAACCCGTATGTCAGTTTCACTTACTAGCAAGAGCAAAGTCATCTCTGTTAGGATAAGCATTTGAACTGTCAGAGTCTGAATGATTATACTGGACATAAGTAATTTTCTTGTCAAAAAGCTGTTCTACTAAGTACCATCAACATCTATTACACATACTACTGAGAAATGTGGTTAAGCCTTTCTAATGCATAGATCAATATTCAGTGCCAGTCACATATGAGATAAACGATAGCTCTTTAAATCTTGATGGTTGGAAGGTTATAACTTCTTAGCCTATCTCCCTTAATCCAGTGAGGAATGTTTAGATAATACTTGTAAGATAAGTCTTTATGTTCTCTAGTTATGTCTGAAGACATTCAGTAAGTTACTCTTTGGCACAGTTGATATATGTAGAAAATGAAAAGGCAATTCTTATTATATAGAGAGCCCCACTCAAAATATTTTAGAGCATTTTAAATATAGCATAAGTTAAAATTTTAGTATTTTCCTTTAGTATTTTCTAAAAAGCATAATAAAATTATTTTTGAGTATTTAAGTAATGATTTTAGATACCAAACATTCCCATATAAACAAAAAAGGCATATATGTCAATCACCTAGGTGTAGGTATAGTAAAGTTTGGTTTAGCTATAGCCTAGACTAGTCTTTCTTTTTTTAAAGAGAGGATATAAATCTATTAATTTTTCTTTCTCATAACATCAATATGAAGAAAATCCTATTTCTAAAAGTAAATTAGGTTTATTTGGCTAAAGACTAAACTTACTAGTATCCAAATTATATTTAATTTGGCTATTATCCAAAACAAAAAAAACAGACAAACTATGTTTGGCTTGTGCTGTATATTCTGAAAGTTAACTGACTAGGTAAAACTTTTTGTTTTCATTAACATGATTGCATTTTAACCATTTTCCATGGCCCATCTGGAATTAGCTTCAGTAAGGACTTTGTAGTGCTTTTACTTAGGTTATAATGTTATCAGCTCTCATAAATGCAGAATTTGGAATCAAAATATAATTAAATCTAACAATAATTAAATATGGAAATTGTGCAAAATATTGCAGATTAAGTACTGTATATAAGATCAGTCACTGAATAAAATTGCTGATAGTTATTCCATAGACACAGTCTAGATTTATTACTGTTTCTCATCACACAATAGAAAACTTATTTCATGTTAATAAATTTATAAGGACTTATGGATATTGTCCAAGAAAACTTGTACTGGATAGAGTTAAATAAAGAAGGAAGATTTTATTCAAGACTATTGCAATAAGGAGTGAGACTACTGTAATAGGGAAGAGAGAATGAACTCAACTCCATTAAAACAAAAGACAGTACAGTTTTTAAATCCTGGGTGAGCTAGTGAAAAAGAAAAAGTAATCAAGAACACTAGGAAGAAGGTTGGTCAGTGTGATTAGGCCATATGTTTTTGCTAATTGGCACTTACTGAAGTTAGACTCCTGCCCTTACACAGAGACTGTGAGAGAGGACTCCTATCTTTCTTGATGGTTACATTTCAGTGGAATAGCTCTCAGGTCCTTAAGAAAGACATTCCTGGGTTATAAAACTGACAATAAACTGGGGGATTTATCTCCATTTCAAAGGAGCTGAAAAAGAATTTGCAGTTACATGTTTTCTAAAGTAAAACTGTAAGAAAACAGTGGCCAGAGATCTAGAGTCAGGAAGAAATCGGTCTAAAGTTTAGTCAAGCTGAGGAGGATATTAAGGTCATCTTGGTCAATATCACATGGATTCTTTTAGTTTATTATGACTAGCTTATGAATCTGAACACATGGACATATGCTACGATGCTAGGTGTTTAATAAGCAACATTTGAGAAAACAAAATATGACAAGCTAAAGAAAAATAATTTATGACTTGGAATATGTAAGACATTCTGTATCCTGCTCTTTTGTCATAAAGAATCACTATATACTGAACAGATGTAATGTTTATTATTTTGGTGGTTTTGTTTGCTATTGAAAGGAGGAAGCAGAGAAGGCATAAACTGAGTGGAGTAGAATGTATTTGCCAGAAGACTATGGTCAATTGGTATATACAATTCTGATTTGGTAAGTTAAGTGGATTTATTATGTTCTTTCTTGACTCTGTAGAGCATGCGTGCTAACAAAATCCTACTGAAATTCTATTAATCTTCAGGTAATGAACAATGGGAATGTAAAAAAGACATATATAGAAGACTTTGAACAGTATTTTCAAAAACTGTCTTGGCATTCTTGAAGAGAAAATAGATGGGGAATCTAGGCAAGACAAAGAGAATGACATCTTCATGGTGCTAGCATAAAATTTTGTGGGTAAATCCCTCCTAAACTTGAAGACAGCAATGATCTCAGCTTTTTATGATCCAAGTGTGATAATTTATACCAGGATACCATTTTGTAAGCGAATACACAAAGTTTCTTTTGCAAAATTAGCTTGAAACAAGGAAACTTTTGCTGTAAGCCTGAAAGAATGGATGTCCAGGACAGGGCAGGATTGGGGAAGGAATGATCAGAATTTGAAAAGCAATGCCACAGCCATAGTTGGGGGAAAAATAAGATCATCCTTCTCTTGGGAAATTTAGTTCCTACTGATATAAAAGTAGATAGAGAAAAGACTAATATCATTATTCTATGAATCCTAGGAAAAGGCCAAGTTCTTTTTATGTCAAACTGTTCCGTGTTTAGGATCAAGAGGGGAGCAGCAAAACTAAAACTGATGAGACCTGAGGGCTATGCTATTAGCACTACTTGTAGTGGAAGAACAGGGTGTGGGATTTTTAAATAGTTAGGTCAGAGGTTTCTATAGATGGGATATTTCAAGCCAAAATGCAGATATTACCAACTAATATGGTAGTATACGTATTCTATGTTTGTCATCAGGGAGAAGGTTCAGGTAGCTAGCTAAGACTGTGGGTTTTCTCTTTTCTGCCTTGAGAAGGGTTCTGTTTTAAAATCAGTATATTCAGGTCTCCACCAAGCCTTTTTTTCTGCTGTGTATCCTTCAGTGTTAAACAACTAGAAATCCTAATCAATATAGTTGTTGGGGGGGATGCATAAGTAATGGATAGGGGAGGGGTCTATCATTAAATTGGTGAGATTTGAAGAAACCCATCAGCTTAGAGTCCCTTAAAAACAACAGACTTTTGTGTTCTTATATCACTGTAATTATAGAAAAAAAAAATAACGGTATGGCTTCTGTCCACTTTCTTCTTCCACACCTTTCTGATTGCATCTAGTAGGAAAAGAGGCACTTAGGTCAGTGGTGACTGGAAATACAGCACCAACTACTGTATATTCACATCTGTTCTTTTTAGTATAAATATAAGCATCTGTTCATGGTGCTCTTTTGCCCATAACAAATTCTTTTAACGGAGATGGACTGAAGAACAGCTGACTCTCAGAGAAAAACGATAAAATTTAGAACCATGGATTATCAGGGAACTACTATCTGAATTCCCTTTGTATCCCATCTGGCAAGCAGAATAGCTCTGAAAGAAAGGGGTTTGGAATCAGGAGGTTTCCTTAGTGACACGATGTAAATATCTAAAATATAGGTGTTATGATGTTACTCTGGAAATAGAAATCTCAAGAATTTAAGACAAAAGTCTCAGTATATTGCACTGAAGGAAACATTAAGGTATAGATTTGAATCAAGAATCAAGGTCAGAAAGATAAAAACAAGCATATGAAAGTCAACATTGAGGTTGTTGAGGTTCAGGGCTCTTTGCATTTAAAAGACAGGAAGTTCTGGGTGGATGAACTGGTTTTAAACAGAAAACAGCAGAAAGGATGCTAGTGTCTATGTCTTCTGTATAACTCATATCCTTTCAAAAACCCTTCACACAGCATTTATTGTTTATTAGACTCTACTGCAGACAGTGGATACACAACAATGGTTAAGAAAAATCTACTCTTGAGGATGTCAATATTTAGCACTGGAGATGCATTAGCTTCCTATAGCTGCATAACAAATCGCCAAACATTAGCAGCTTGATTTAAAATCAGACATTTACTATCTCACAGTTTCTGTGGTTCAGTGTCTGGTTCAGGACCTGGACATGGTTTAGAAGAATCCCCTTCTCAGGGTCTCAAAAGGTGGAGAGCAGGGTGTCAGCCAGTTTGTGTTTTTATCTTATGTTTAACTAGAGTGCTTTCAAAATCACTCAAGTGTTGAGAAGATTTATTTCCTTCAGGTTATAGGACTGAGGGCTCTGACTTATTGATGCATTTTTCCTGCTGGAGTCTGCTCTCAGTATCTAGAGGCCACCCTCAGCTTCTAGAGGCTATCTGCAGTTCCTAGAAGGCTCCCACAGTTTTTTGCCACGTGATGCATTCTCAACATGGCCACTTACTTCATTAAGTCAGCAAGGAAAATCACTAGGGCAAGCTTGCTGTAACAAGACAAGATCTTAAATAACGTAACATAATAAGAGTGACACCCCAACACCTTTGCCATATTCTATTCATTAGAAGAAATTCACATCTCTGCCCACATCCAAGGAAGAAGACTACATAAAGTCATGGATACCAGGCACTGGGGATCATTGAAGGCCACCTTAGAGTTTGACCACCACAGAGACTGAAATAAATAGAAATGCCAATCAAACTTCTAAGACCCAAGACAAACACAGTCCAAAATGAAAACTATACACAAGAGGGACCTAATTTGCTCTATGGAGAACAAATGGAAGAAGAGATCATGAATATCAACCTAGAGAAGTTAGTATATGAAGTAACCATCCAAAATGAGTAGTAATCTGAAAAGACAAGAAGACAGCCAAGAAATTCTAGAAAGTAAACTTTATGAGTGGTAATGCCAAGTTTAAATATAATGACATAACTGGAATAAGTACCAGAAATAGTGAAATATCAGACATGGAGGCATAGAAAATCAAGCTAGAGACAAAAATCAGATCATAGAGGCTCTATTACGACTCTGTGAAAGTTGAACTTCATCTGAAAATCAGAGAACCATTAAACAGCCATCATCAAGCAGATTATCAGTGTGAGACTGGGTTAAAATATAAGAATGAAAGGGGTGGGGTAAGGAGGCAGAAGCATTTGGAAAAATATCCCAAGTTTATTCTGATATACCTCTTGCACCATATCACTGAAAACCATTCATCAAGTGACTTAGGGTAGAGGTGTGCTATGCTTAGTTTTGTGTATTGATATTTATTCTGGCAGTAATGTAAAGATATGTTGGAATAATGCAATATGGTAGATAAATGCTGAGGGCTAGATTGAATACAATAGCAATAACAATAAAGTGAAGAGGGTACATTCAAGTAATATCTTAAGTATGTAGAATATGGTGAAGGATTAATTGGTTGAAATCAGGAGAAAGTGAGGAAATAGGGACTCACTCCTTCAATTCTGCCACTGGTAACTCTGCTGATAGTATTATCAACTTAACTGAGAAAAGAGCAGAATAATAGGACTGATGCTCTTTGAGTGAGGTCAATACTTCACTTTTGATGGTATTGATTGTAAAGTGCCTATGGTAGACCAAAGTCTAAGATTGACCCCCAAAGACTCTCCCTTTTGTTTGAGTATGGGTGGAACCTGTGAATATGATGATATATCATCACTCCCATGATTATGTTACATCACTTGATAAAAGGAAGATGCACACCCTTTAAAAGAAGAGTACTCTGGATGGTGGCAGAAGGGGAAGTCAAAAAGATTTTCAGTAAAAGAAGGATTTATTGTTAGTTTAAAGTTGAAGGGGCTATATAACAAAAATGTGTGCTGCTTCTAGAAGCCTAGAGAAACTGAGACCCTGACTGAAAGCAAGCTAGTAAATGGGTACCTCAGTACTACAACCTCATGGAACTGTGTTCTTCCAACAAACCACATGAACTTGGAAGCAAATTCTTCCTCAGATCCACCAGATAAAAGTACAGCCCAGACAATACTTTGATTATAGCTTTATGAGAACCTAAGCAGGGAGCCCAGCACAGCCAGCCAAGCTACAGAACTGTGTGTCCTACAGAACTACAAGATAATAAATGGGTATTTTTTTAGGCACTAAATTTGTGGTGATTTATTATGCATTAATAGAAAATGAATACAGTCCCTACAGGACATCCAGCTAGGAGCTACAGACCTGGCATTAGGTTTTTAATATTGTGTCTGGAGTAAGGTGTAGATGGATATAAGTATTAAGGCATCATTAAAATGTAGGTCGTATAGGGCCATAATAAATCATTGACGTTCAACTGTTTTTGACTTATAAAAGTAGACATTTCATACAATTCAATCTAATACAAAAGGTTAAAATCCCAAAAGTGAACTAAGTTCTTCAACCTTTTTCTATCACATAGAGCTAGATATACAGTGGCAATGGTCAACATTTTGAACTCGTTTTTTGTGACAAGTGCAATATTAATGGAAATTTGCAATCAAGTAGGTACCCTCAATGAATGAAGAATATAATGTTCCCCCTGATTATGAGTCAAGTTACTTGTTCAAATCTTTAGTTTTCTAAAGATAGTGAATAGTAGTCTATGCAGAAGATATGAGAGGGTGTGAACTTGGTAATGTGAGAGGATGAAGGAAGAGTGCAGTGTTTTGAATAAGAATTAGGCAGAGGTAATGACTTTTCAGAATGATTCCCAAGCACGACTATATTTCAGTATAAAATCAGAAACAGTTATAGAAGGAGCTCAAGTCAACGAACATGTGCACAGAGTCGATAAATTGAAATTGTCAAAAATTCATTGAGTTACAAAATTGAGAGGAAAAATTCTAAGTTATCAAATCAGAATCGACCCATGACCCTCCATCAGGGAAACAACATTGTCAAGTACACAGCAGAAAACAAATAAATGGAAGGACTTGGCCTTTTTAAAGGTCAAAAAATAACAAGCAGCTCAAGACTAATTGATATTGGTGTGTTCACTGTAAATGATGGGGAGTGGGAAGGAATCAATGATGAGCAGCCTGTGAGAAACTTCTAAAACAGTTATGTCAGAAGAGATGGCAGGACTTAGTGTGCAATGAAAGAAGTATAAAGGAGGAATAAGAATAGGGAAACTGACTATTTGCTTAATACCTGAGTGCTTTCAGATTCCATGCAAAAACAGAAGGTGGGAGAAAGTAGAATGTTTATTTTTAAAAATGAGGAAAAGGTTTTACTTCGTATTATGCTAATTTACTGTGCGTCAGCTACCTCTGAGTAAGACTGGATTCAAATTATAGTAACGCACCTCTCTGGGCACCAGTAAAGAACATAAGCAAGAAGGGGTAGATAGACAAAAGGTCAGAAACTCACTGAAATTTAAAAAGAAAAAAAAAAGGGCTTTAGAATCAGTTAATCCAGGGCAGGATCCCAGTCACCTCTAAGTTGTGTGAAGTTTGGTAGCTATATAAAATTTCAATGCTCTAATTTCACATATAACACAAGATTCTCAGTTTTGTGATACAGTTAAATGAAGTATAAAGTCATTGATTTTGATGATAACAAGTAAGTACTCAGTAAGCATTACTTTATTTTTACATTTTTAGAATGACATAAGAAAGTTTCTATTGAACACTACGGAAGAGTCTGTCACTGTTCTTCACTGATCGTAAATATTGATATATACTGAATATACTGAATATAACTTTATAGTCAGACGTTCCGTGTTAACAATTTAAGGACTTATGTAAGTCCAGATCTCATGCTCTTCTATTTCACATTTCTTATGTGAACCAGGAAACTATAGATATGATAAATAAATCTAAAGTAGATGAAGAAAATGAGATGAAAAAAGCGCCAGTTTTTAAAAGAGAACTGCATGCACATATGCACAAAAATATAGCTTACTGTCATTTAGATATTTATGTCTTCAATTGAAATTATTTTCACTCTATTAATTGAAGAATTGATTGATAGTTTTCATAGGCAATATCCGAAGCAATTTAAGTTAACACAAGCACAGCCAGTTACTGAACTGTCAGTTTAAGGAAAAAATGTATAATGCATATAGCAATTTGCTGTCTATTTAGAGATGCCAGATGAAGAGCATTTTTGAGAAGAAAAGTAAGAGAAATAACTTTCATCAAGCTATTCTCAGCTGTAAGTCCTAGAGATTTATGAGAAAAATATTGTTCTATAAAATAATAAAATGAAACACAATTTAACTTGTCATATGAGAGTGAAAATAATGGGTAATTTTTGCACTGATCATTAAAAATGCAAGCGCTGACAGAGATTTTCAATATAACATTTTAGCAAATTCTGAAATCCAAGTTCCAATTTCTTTCTAATCATTTTCAGGAGTAGATAATAATACAAACCAAGACAACACTCTAGTTTTGAAGTCTAGGTCTGTAAATGAAATTTCTAGAATGATCAGCGAACTTTGCTAATTGCAAAACAAATGCGTCAAATTTTAGAGGTTCACCATTTTTGACGTAATCATCAGTGACTTGAAGCAACTTTGAAAACATTAAATATGTATATGTGTATTAAAAAGCATTACTGGTTCTGAAGTATTTTCTTTCCTATTATTATTAAAGCATAATAGAAAACATGTAAATACATCGTTTTCAAATTTCAGGGTGCACCAAAATTAATAATAATAACAGCAACTAGTATAGCTAATGTATTGAATACTTAGTAGGGGACTGGATATTTATTTGAACTAGCTACATAATCTGTACAACAATCTTACTAGTTACTATTATCTTCATTTTTACAGATAAAGAGGTTACAATTCTCTCACTTGGGACAAGGACCCAGTCATTTGTATTTCCTATAAGATTCCCAGATGGCATTGATGCTAATCAAATTTTCAGAAGTTGCCTAAATCATATTTAGTATGAAAATTAAAAATATATTGTCACTAAAGCTCTTCTTCCAGACCTCTATGTGAATTCTGTCTACATACAAGAAACATCTCTGATTATGTTCTACTATTATATGTTCATTCAGTCAACTCATGATCTAAAAATTCACCAATTCACTGGGTATTTTAAGGTTCTGAATATACAAGACAGGCTTTCCAGAAATAAGCTGAGTTATTTTTAAAGAGCAAAATGCTCTAATTAGGAAATTCCAGGGATCTTTTTGCCTCCAAGAGATTGTTTTTTTTTCTTAGCACTGTTTAATACATGGCACATATTTTGGTCTGAAATATGATACATAATGCACCTTTTCTTTACAATTAGCACGTGAAGTGTGTAACTTTCACTCTGTAAATCAAGTTAGTTTATCAACAAAACACATAAAAGTCCACCTACACAAAATATTAAGTAGTCAATTAAAATTTAATCAACCAGAGTAGATAAGTGTCATATATTAAAGTGGCCAATAAAATTCTGTTCCACCAGATTCAGATAATTAAAAAAGCAGCCAGTCTTATTCCATGGCTTGAAGTTTAGCAGGTCTACTGCCTTGAATCCTCAGTCCTTCACAACATGCAGTATTTAAACACTTTCAATATGTAGTATTTTCTTCTGCCTCTGCCTTACATTCTTACTTAGACATAGTCTTACTAAGATTTTGACCTACCAATTAAAATAAGAAAAATAGGAAAAAAATTATTTTCAGTTTTAGTTTCCAAATTCAGTCTCCCTCTCTCTTTCTCTCCCTGAACCCCATTTCTCTTTCTCTATCTCTATCTCTGTCACACAAAATCACAAGGCAAACTTGAAGGATGTTTCAGTAGCTATTTAGGAACTTAAAAACAAATGCAAAATGGAAGCAAGTATAAAATAATTATAAATTGTTTACAAGATTCAAGTCAACGTGGGTACATATCTTTACTTTCTATCATGATGTCATGATTACATATGTACAATCCATATATGAAACTTAGATGAAAAATAAAAATATATATGGCCAATATGACTTGAATTTTCAGAGACAACCATAATCATTAAAACCATATTTTGATCCAACTCTCCACTCTTAGTTGGGGTATCCAAGGCTTGTTTCCTGTCTAATAACGGTGGCTACAACATTCAAATAATTGTTGGGCATCTCTTAACTTTTTTGTTCAGACATCACAGTATGCCAAATAGAGTGCTGAGTGGTACATGTTCAAGAGAAGATTTTATAATTGAAATTTTAAAATAAACATACATTCTTAAGAGATTTTTATCTTTTATCACTTTTTAAAAAAATGTTATGGGAGTGAACCATAATATCACAGAAAGTTAAAACGTAAAGGAGCCTTCAAGAACATCTTGTGGGAAACCCTCAGCTTAGAGATTAAAGGATTTGAGGTCATTACAAAGCTAGTGAACTTCAGGGGGAACTAACACTCTTAACATTTAGATCTCGTAATGCAGCCTTGTTGGATTTACCCTATTCCATGTGCTTTTTTTTTTTTTTTTTTTTCCCCTTTCTCTAAAGTTGAGAACAGCAATAAAATATGCCCAATCTATTGCCTGGACAACTGTAGTTGTCTTCAAAGGGTTATCTCGGGTTTGATCCTTGATATACAGAAAATGGATTAGGAGAGGACACCCTGAACTTCAGCCTTCAAAGAGATATGAGCATGATCTAGGTTGGATCATGTACCTGTCCCTGATTTTAGAATGTAGCTACCAGATAACATCTATCGGTTATTAAGATAATAAGTTAACATTTATTCACTTTGTACTTTGTGTAACACACTGCTCTAATGATTTATATGCTTTGATCCACTTAATTATTACAAAAATCTGTATAATTGGTGCTATTTTTAATTCCTTTAAAGAAAACTGTGATAAAAACCAAGAGGTATTAAATGTCCACTCTCCCTTTATAAAGAAAATAACCCTTCAAGGATACATTCTTGTGAAAAGATTCTGCATTTGAGGTTGACCTGTATTAAGACCAGGTCAATAAGACTAAATAATTACATTATAGGACACTTTTTCTGAAGGCCATTTCAGCCATCTGTGTGGAGGATATTATTAAATTATGTAGAAAATGGTCATTATTTCAGCCTCAAATACCTAGACAATTTGAACCTGCACAGACTCAGATTTAACCATTGCTTTAGGTGAGGGACTGACACGAGACCGTTCTGAAATCATATTCTTGCCCAACGTCTTACAGCTAATTGTGACAGAATGGTTGAAGATGTTTTTTGTTTATTTGGTTGTTTTGGTTGTTTTTTTAATGTTAGAGAATTCCAGATCTTAGAAAAGCAATTTATGAGAGGATATATGTCCAAAAATAATTTGTAGTTAAATAGTGAAAAAGTGTCTAATGCAGACACTAGGTCAAATAAGGTTCCAACAAGGCAGAGCTAAACCCATGCACCTAAGGTCAACTAACCTATGACAAAGGAAGCAAGAATATACAATGGAGAAAAGACAGTCTCTTAAATAAGTGGTGCTGGGAAAACTAGACAGCTACATGTAAAAGAATGAAATTAGAACACTCTTTTAACACCACACACAAAAATAAACTCAAAATGGATTAAAGACCTAAATGTGAGACTGGACACTATAAAACTCTTAGAGGAAAACAGAGAGAGAACACTCTCTGACATAAATCGCAGCAATAGCTTTTTGGATCTACCTCCTAGAGTAATGAAAATTAAAAACAAACAAAAAAAAAACAAATGGGACCTAATTAAACTTAAAAGCTTTTGCACAGCAAAGGAAACCATAAACAAAATGAAAAGACAACTGACAGAATGGGAGAAAATATTTGCAAATGATGCTACAGACAAGGGAATAATTTCCAAAATATACAAACAGCTCACACAGCTCAATACCAAAAAAAAAAACAAACAACCAATCCAAAAATGGGTGGAAGATCTAAATAGACATTTCTCCAAAGAAGACATACAGATGGCCAACAAACACATGAAAAAATGCTCAACAATGCTAATTATTAGAGAAATGCAAATCAACTACAATGAGGTATCACCTCACACCAGTCAGAATGGCCATCATCAAAAAGTCTACAAACAATAAATGCTGGTGAGGGTGTGGAGAAAAGGGAACCCTCCTACACTGTTGGTGGGAATGTAAATTGGTACAACCACTATGGAGAACACTATGGAGGTTCTTTAAAGAACTAAATATAGAACTACCATGATCCAGCAATCCCACTCCTGGGCATATATCCAGAGAAAACCATAATTTGAAAAGATACATGCACCCCAATATTCATTGCAGCACTATTTACAATAGCCAAGACATGGAAGCAAGCTAAGTGTCTATCGACAGATGAATGGATAAAAAAGATGTGGTACATATATACAATGGACTACTACTCAGCCATAAAACAAGAATGAAATAATGCCATTTGCAGCAACATGGGTGGACCTAGAGATTATCATACTAAGTGAAGTAAGTCAGACAAAGACAAATATCATATGATATCACTTATATGTGGAATCTAAAAAAAAAAAAGTGATACAAATGAACTTATTTACGAAACAGAAACAGAGTCACAGACTTTGAAAACAAATTTGTGGTTACCAAAAAGGAGTTTGGGATTAACATATACACACTACTATATATAAAATAGATAATAAACAAGGACCTACTGTATAGCCCAGGGAACTCTAATCAATATTCTGTAAGAACCTATATGGGAAAAGAATCTGAAAAAGAATGGATATATGTATATGTATAACTGATTCACTTTGCTGTATACCTGAAACTAATACAACACTGTAGATCAACTACACTCCAATATCTTTTTTTTAAAAAAAGGAGTGTGAAGTTTCCAACACCTCTTCTTCTGAAAGGTTCATGATTAGGAGCCCGTAGTAATGTATAATTCTATAAATTTATCCTGTTTTATCTCTGGAGCATGGGACTGAGAGTAAATGAGCAACGAGCAACTCTTCTTCTTTATCATACATGTAGCCTCTGTGCTTTGCTAAAGATTGTCATTTTCACACGTGAGACTTTTGATAGATACTGTTAGCAGCTGATACACCATTTATGATATTACCTTTATATCAACTCCATAGGTAATGAATTTCTACTCTGATTTGTATATTGTCCTATTCTAGGAACAGCAAGATTAGTAGGTTTAATTCCCCGAACTGATAAAAAGGTATAGGCGGGGTGAGGGGCTGGTCTTAGTCAACTCTTTTACTCAAGTTGATGAAAAAAATTTATGATAATAAAACTAAATTCAGGGATTTCATCTTAAGTATATTATGCCTATTGCAACAAAGGAAGCCAAGTGAAGAAAACTGTGACTCACTTAGAAGACAGTAGAAAACAACTGAGAAATTTTCCAACATCCTGCATTTCAAGAACTGGCTCTTATTATAGATATTACTTCTAAATTTATTTTTGTTTGATTTAGGCACATTTTTAATGAGGCAAGAAAACATTTTCATCAATCTGTAGTTACTATTGGTGACTAGTAAAAAAGTTTTAAGATACAATATGTTCATTTTCAGAGTTATCTCTATTGAAAAAGATTTTTGTCATTATGTTTAAAGTGATTTCAAAGTTTCTTTTCTTTCTGCTATCAGATATAACTATTTAAACAGAATGGTATATCTCTATGTCTTATAATCAAATGATGATTTTCTAAATTACTTGTGTATTTATTTCTAAGTTTCATTTGATTATAGTAATTTTACATCAATCCATGAATTGTCTTCCTATTCGTTTTTATGAACACCTAACCTGACTTTTAAAAATCAAACTATGTACTTGAAACATTAACATTCAACTAATCGTGAGCCCCTAACAATTTTATACTGGAAAACACACCCTATCTTACAGGATCAGAGGCAGCATGGAACAATCCAAGTGCTTGTGAACTGGCAATACTGAGATGTCACTGAACCTCTTTAGGCTTCTTGCCTTGAATACCACTGCCCTGATCTGGAAATAACATGTCTCAGAGAAGTATTATGAAGGTTAAGAAAAAAATGTATGTGAAAGTGCCCAATTATCTGGCATACTGTGGACACAATAATTTTTAGTCAAATACATCTATGAAAGATAAATTTTGTTGTGAAGGAAAAGGTCTTAATTTTTTGGAAGCATGGACAGGGTTGAAGGGATACTTCTGGGCAAAAATAATGAAGATTCAGCGAACAGCATTGAAAGGGGAAAAATTTAACTAATACGTTAAAGAGGTGCTCCCCTAAAGTGGGGTAGAAAAGGGCAAAGGCAGATTTTTGCCTACCCTTGAATGTTGTGATGACACATGAATCTCTCTTTATGTACACACACTCAGATGCCATGCTACCCCACTGTTGGAGATATGTAGTACAGCAAAGAACTTGTGGATAGTACTACTTTTTAAATCATCTACATTGAAGTTTAATTTATACAAAATAAAATTCACCAAGTTTAATTTTACGGTTAGATGAGTTCTGGGAAATGTACACTTCATATAAATACCACCACAATCTGAAACTAAACATTTCCATCACCCAAAAAACTCCCTGGTATTCTTCTGCAATCAGGCCTCTACCTTATCTCCCAACCTGGGGCCCCTTAGCAACCACCTTTATGATTTCTGTCACTAGAGTTTTCACTCTTCTAGAATATTCATATAAATGGAATCATATGCAGGTTTTTGTGCCTGGCTTTTGTCACTTCGCATAATGCTTTTTTGTCCATCCTTGTTGTTGCATTTATCAATAGGTGTTCCTTTTAAGTGCTGACTAGAATTCTATTGATACAACTGGCCTAACTATCTGGGTTATTTTTAGGAGTTTTTCTCTATTATGAATAAAGTTACTATGAACATTTACAAACTTTTTTGTGTGGACATTGTTTTTATTTGTTTTGGATGAATATATAGAAGTGTGATTGCTAGGTCCAATACTAACTTTATGCCAAATTAATTTGCCAAAATTCTTTCCAATGTATCTGCAGCAATTTTCTATCAACCAGCATGAAAGAGAGTTCTGTTAGCTCCATATCCTCTCCAACACATTTTTTACTGTCTCTTTAATTCTAGCTAATCTAGTGGATGTGCAGGGATACCTATTTCCAATTCCCTAATGCTGGATGATATTAAACATGTTTGCAATTGCTCATTTCTCATTCCTCTTTTTTCTTGAGTGAATTACGTATCAAAAGTATTTGTCCAATTTTTGAGGCCTATTTTTCTTCAAATATTTAGTTTTAGGGAATTTTTTATATACACAAGTCTTCCTCAGAATCATGCTTTGCAAAGGGTTCTGCCAGTTTTTGGTTTGTCATCTAATTTTCTTCAAAGCATCCTTTGAAGAGCAAAAGTTTTAAGGTTTCAGAAGCCCAGTTTATTCTTTTTTCTTTTACTCTTTTGTTTAATATTAGAAATCTTTGCTAAAAATAATGGTCACAGATTTTCCTGCTTTCTAATTTTAGTTCTTAAAATAGGAGTATGAGTCATTTTATTTATTGTTCTGTATGTGGGAGGTAAAGGTATAGGTTTTTTTCTTTATATATGGACACCCATTTTTCTAACACCACATGCTTAAGAACTATATTTTCCCTGTTGAATCACCTTGTTAGCTTTGTCAAAAATCAATTTACTGCATGCATGTGGATCTCTTTATTTCGTTGCATTGATCTATACGTCTATCTTTATCACAAACATAACACTGTCTTCATTATTACAGTTTTATGGCAAATGTACTTCATTCATCTTCGTCTTATTTTTTGTAATTGCTTTGCTTATTCTCAGTTCCTTTCATTTTAGTATATGTTGTAGAAAATCAATTTCTATGAAATGTTTTTCTAGGATCATAATTATCTTGCTTTTATAGATCAATATATAATTTAACCTAACAATATGGTATCTTCCAGTCCATGAACATGCTTCTCTCTCCATTTATTATGATTATTAATCTTATAAATAGTGTTCAGGGTACAGGTCTTGAACATATTTTGTTAAATTTATCTTTAAATGTTTCATAACTTGGTGATATTTACATGACTCTTTCAATTTCAATGTCCAATTGTTTGTTGCTAGTGGTGTGTGTGTGTGTGTGTGTGTGTGTGTACGCCTTAAATATTGCCCTGCTAAACTCAACTATTATTTCTAGAAATTTTTTATAGATTCCTTAAGATTTTCGACGTTTAAAATTTTTTCCTTGCCTTATTATACTGGCAAGGGCATCCAGTGTGATACTGAATAAGAGTGGTGAGAGAGCACATCCCTGTCTTACTCCAGATCTAAGGGGGAAAACACTCAGAGTTTACCAATAAATAGGATGTGAGCTTTAGGTTAATGTGGACACGATTTACCAGGTTAAGAAAGTTGCCTTATATTCTTAATCTTCTAAGAACTTTTTAAATGTATGAGCTTTTTAAAAATATGTTTTTTGCATTTATTGAAATGATCATATGTTTTTTTTCATTTTAAAAATGTGTTAATGAGGCTGATTATGTTGATTTACCTTTTAAGCCAAACTTTCATTCCTGGGATAAAACATACTTGATTATGTTATATTATCTCTTTATAAAATTTTACTGAAGATTTTATGCTTTTGTTCCAGAGGGATATCTGTCTCCAGTTTTTGTTTTTTGGAATGTGTTTGTCTACGTTTGGTGTCAGGGCGATGCTGACCTCTTTTCCCATGTTCTATTATCTGGAGGACTATGTAGAGATGTAATACTATTTCTACTTCAATATTTTGTGAAAGTCATTGTACTGATGTTCAGAATTTTCATTTAAGATGTTTTGCAAAACAAATTTAATTACTTATGTTAGATAAAGACTATTCAGGTTATAGATCTCTTCTGGAGTGAGCTTTGATGGTCTGTGACTTTCAAAGAATGTGTGCATTTCACCTAAGATGTTAAATTAATTGTTTAAAGTTGTTCATAATATTTCCTTTTCAATATTAAACGCATATGGAGCTATAATGATGTCCCATTTTCATTCCAAATAAGAATAATATGTCTGTGTTCTCTTTTGTCTAATCTATATGGATACAATTATATCAATTTTATTGATATTTTCAAAAGATTTTGGCTTACTTGTCTATTGTCTTCTATTTCACAGATTTCTACTTTTACCTGTATTAATTACTTCTTTTTGTCTACTTTGGATTTAACATTTTTCTGTTTACAATATTCTTTCCAGTCACGTTTTGTGTTGGAGTAAAAATGGAGTCTAGAAAGTTTGTGTCTAAGGTAAGGCTCTGCTATAAGGTATGTCACCTTGGGAAGAAAATGGTTTCTCTTTAAAGAATTTTAACCATCAAGTTAAATCAAGTTCCATACCTTTAGGTCTCTCCATCCTCTGTTTCCAGCCACTCCAGGCCAATAAGCCACTTTACTCCCTAAAAATGGACATAAATTTAAGCTTAATGGCTGACAACCATTAGTTATCTAGCATCATATTCCTACAGAAGTACTCCTTAAAGAGAAACCTGCACTTGCTCCATTTTCTCAAACATTTACTAAGAGATTATCTACTAAATGTCTTCAATTAGTTTAGTTTTCTAGATACTAAGTAAAAAAATGGTAAATAACTTCAATTCTCTGTTCCCTGAAAGAAATTAAGAAAATGAAATATAAAACAACAACAAAATAAATTGTTTTAAATATCGTGTTGTACCTAAGTGTCCATCATCGGATGAATGGATAAAGAAGATGTGGCACATATATACAATGGAATATTACTCAGCCATAGAAAGAAATGAAATGGAGGTATTTGTAATGAGGTGGATGGAGTTAGAGTCTGTCATACAGAGTGAAGTAAGTCAGAAAGAGAAAAACAAATACAGTATGCTAACACATATATATGGAAGCTAAGGAAAAAAAAAAAAAAAAAAGGCCATGAAGAACCTAGTGGCAAGACGGGAATAAAGACACAGACCTACTAAAGAATGGACTTGAGGATATGGGGAGGGGGAGGGGTGAGATGTGACAGGGTAAGAGAGTGTCATGGACATATATACACTACCAAACGTAAAATAGATAGCTAGTGGGAAGCAGCCGCATAGCACAGGGAGATCAGCTCGGTGCTTTGTGACCACCTACAGGGGTGGGATAGGGAGGGTGGGAGGGAGGGAGATGCAAGAGGGAAGAGATATGGGAACATATGTATATGTATAACTGATTCACTTTGTTATAAAGCAGAAACTAACACACCATTGTAAAGCAATTATACTCCAATAAAGATGTTTAAAAAATAAATAAATAAATAAATAAATAAATAAATATCGTGTTGTAGATTATACCAAACATCACATATATATATCTAATTAAAGTTTACACATAATCCTTAATATTTAAAATGATATCTAAGTCTAGTTGTAGCAGATATACGTATGCATAAATATTGAAAAATAGAAATGTAATTTAATCCTAGTAAGTTTATGTGAGCTTTGAAACGTGTGAAGGTAAAAATTGTTCCTTTCTCCAATAAAATATATTTATTAACTGGGTATGATTGATGTGTTAAAATCACTTCTGTGAAATAATGGTGTACGCAGTTTGTCTTTTTAGCTCTCTGTGTCACACTTTAAATTTCTCTCATGATTATTCTATGTCATTGTTATAAGACTATGGAGGTTATTTTCCTTTGGAAGCATTCTGCTTAAACTCATGACTCCTTTAACATCTTCTCACTACTTAGTTGCCATGCAAATTAACATGATATGTATAATTAAAGCTTGTATTCAATTGTCATTATGTAAACAAACTAACAATCATGGGGTTAAATTGATACTTTAATTTTACATCCACTTATGCTGGTACTAGGCAGACATAGACTACTTTAACCTATCCTTTGCTTTTCATTACAATTAGTGTCGCCCTGCTCTCCCATCACCAGCAAGAAAATAAGTTGTGCCTGTAGTACTATAGCTATATATCATTTGTGTAGCAACAAATGATATGGCTTTTTCAACCACTTCTGTTGTTGTTAGGTAGATAGCTTTTGACTCTGGAAATATCATGTGTGTTTTGTGATCCTCCACATTTAAAGATCTCTGAAATAATGGACATAGTTTTCTTTAACTAGATTGAAGAACATTCTTTTTCATATTTTTGGGTGTCAACAGGACATCGGAGTATGGTAGGAGATAACTAAACAGAAGAAGCAACAGTGCCAGGAGCTGGGTGAAATATTTGCTTCATGTTATTTGATTTATGCTTAAATCAGGCAAACACTGTTACCCTTCTACAGTCAAGGTAACTAAGGCATAAATATTAAGTTAATATTCTTGAACTGCATATTTAATAAGTAAACTGGAATTCATTCAAAGTATCCCTGGCTTCATAATTGATGCTGATTTCACTACAAGTTCGGCTCCTAGGCCAAAACTTAAGGTAGATGGGATAAAGAAAACTGAGTCTTTGGAACATTCTAGGCACTCAACAAAAGTTTTCAGATTATAGAACAAAGGAAACTATACGTCAGGAAAACTCATTATCCATCCTCCCTCCCCCCCCCACCAAATGCAAAGAGAAGCTTAGAGGTTTCACAAAAAAAAATAACTCAATTTGCAAAGTAATTATTATATATTACATATTTTTCTAATGTAACAGATTAACTCAGTAATCAAAATACTGTTATGAGGTAAATGGTTTTATTATCATCCTCATTTTATTGATAGTAAAACTGAAGTACAGAGAGAAACTCAGTTGCCCAGAGTCACTCAGATATAAGTGAGTGATGAAATTTGAACAGGAAGTTTGGTTTTAGAGTTCAGTTCTTTTAACCACCATATTATGTAGCCTCTTTTATAGATACATATAATAGACTTAAAAATATATTGCTTGTAAGAAAACAAATACATAAAGCAGTTTGGGACACTTAGAAATAGGGAGTAACAATGTACCCCCATGTTCACTGCAGCATTATTTACAATAGCCAAGATACGAAAACTATTTAGGTGTCCACCAATGGATGAATGGATATATATATATATATATATATATACATACATTATATGTAATTCAGCCATTAAAAAAAGAGTGAAATCCTGCTATTTGCAACACCATGAATGGACCTTGACAGCATTATGTTAAGTGAAATAAGTCAGTCAGAGAAAGGAAAGACAAATACTGTATGATCTTTCTTATATGTGGAATCTGAAAAAAAACGCCCATAGATATAGAGAATAGATTGGTGGTTACCAGAGCTGGGGATGAGGATGGGGGGGGGGGGGAACAAATGGGTGAAGGGGGCATGAGACCCACAAAAAAAAAGAAAAAGGAAAAAGAATAAATGCACAAGCTAAAGGGTACACAAGGCTCTCAGCCATTGAGTCTTATATCATTTTCAGTTAACAAATAGTTTTAGAATATTCAGTTTTATAAAATAGGTATACTGAACTCATGAGTGGCCCTTAAATTTGAATAGCTGCTGCAATTCACCCTACTTCTGTGGTCAGCATTACTGCCATGACTCCGTATCCTCCAAATTCAGTGGTAGGATGGAGCACTCCCACTTTCGCACCAGCTTGGCTGGAGTGGGAGAATGAGTATTATGAAAAAAATGTTTTAATTAAAAAAAAAAAAAAAAAAAGAATGAGGAGCTGGGCAAATTCAAGCCACATACCAAGTTGCACTGATAATCATGATCATCGCCACCAGCACAGACACCATCATCAGCTTCATTACCTAACATTTATTAGCACTGTTTGACACATTTTACATATGTCCCCTCATTTAATCTTATCAACAAACCTACTTATTTCATGGCACTGATCATACACTACATTGTATTATGATTTTAAAATAAAAGCACGACATTTTTCTATTAAAATATGGTACCCTCTGCTTGAAGGTAACATCCAGCTTCTAATTCCTCTTTATATCTCCTTACAATAAGTGGAGCATAGTGTTCCACATATTAGTTACTTAAGAGTTATATATTAAATAAATGAGTAAATGGGTGAAGGGTCCTTGAAACATAGTATGAAATGAATCATTGCATCCAAAGCCAATGAAAAATTTCAATTTCAGAGATACCTAATTAAGGAAAAAATAAATATCACAAAAGTGAGTATCACAGTTGAATTATTATGAGTACAAACGAACAGCTCCCTGCATAGTACTTGGAAAGAAGCAATGGATATAAAAATTAGAAGACAGTATATAAAGACCTAAAGCTCAATATAATTTTCTTCACATATACCACTTAGGTCAGATATTCATATTCTTATTCAAACAATACTTATGTTAAACATGCATCTTATTTTCATTACCAGTAAAACCAAGTTTTATGATTGTTTTTATAAATTCAATTTTATTAGATCAGAAAAATCAGGAGAAAAGTTTTCAAATTCTGAATGCTGTTACTTTTTAATTATTTAATTAAAATCTATTAAATATGTCTGTTACATTAGAATTGAATTGGAATTATAGAAATTCAAATAGTTAATATGACAGCATAAGTTGCCATAGGGAAATGGAAAAATAAAAAGTGTTTATATCTCTACACCAGGGGAATGTTTAAAAACTATCAAAACTGATCAGGGGTAGAGGGATAAAAACAACAATATTAACAAGACACTATTTTTTCCAGTATGAAATAATGCATTTTTAACTAAGAATGGTATGTACATTTTCATAAAAATATATTTCAAAGTTAAATGTGAAAATTCATTGCAATATTAGAAAGGTTTACCATTGGCATTATACATTCCTTGATATTTAATTATCATAAGTGCAAAGATTGGTTAGAAAAATATTCAGCTATAAAAAATTGATTCTGTATTATATATATTATATAATGGGTAAAGAATATGATAATCTCCCTGATTAAATAAATATTGCTAAGCATGTTTAATATTAATATGTATAAATAATATGCACACTCAGAAGCAAGAGATGACATGAGATCAATGTTAAATTTCTAAAGATTATAGTTACTAAAAGCTGAATTTTTTACATCAGAAGGAATTGTTTAGACCTTCCATATAAACTTATATATGAAGTAAAATTCTATGCAATTTTTAAAAACAAAATATTACAACTATTCTTTTTTTTTCCCCTGAGTGTAGCAGTTTCGTTTTCACTTTTTCTTAAGCAGGACTTTATTTCACGTTGAGGTAGTCCATTTTAAAAACAATGTGGGGCTAATATTACAGGAAAAAGCCTTTTGTCTAGATATCTGAATGAATCAATCTGCAAAGATGCAGCTTGACATCTGAAACTAAATTAGCATTTAAAATGGAGCATTTATATCCCATAAATATATTCCAGAATTTAGAAAAAAATGAATGCAGGGAAAGGCCATTGACATATTAAAAATAATACTGAATGCATACATGGAAAAGTACTATATGTTTAATGAGGGGTATTTTGGAACACGCAGAATATACATGTCACAAAACCAAATAGCTTTTAAACATACTCATAAGCATCGTATCCTGTTATTATAGGTAATTTTTTTTACCAAGCAAAGATGATTAAGGGACCACTCAAATATATTTAAATTTATGCAAGTACTTAAATGTAGATGGAGGCATATATAGATATAAAATGCATATATATATATATATATATATATAAATGCATGTGTACAGATGTGAATATGCATATAAATTTATATGTGTTTATCTGGATGTACAGAATGGCAATATAAAAACTACCCAGAAGCTAAGTGTAAATACGCTAAACATGTAATGGGTCATTTAAACATAATCAGGCACTGTTAACTAAAGTGCCCAAAGATATAACATCTCCCAGCCCCCCAGTATAGGTTTTAGGCCTATTTGATGGATACGTTTAATCTGTCCTTTATTTGAAGAAATTTCATCAAAATCTTGCTCCATTTTCAGAGAAAGTATATAGCATGAATGAGATCTGAGGAAAATAAAAGCCTAATAAATAAAAATAACAAAAGTGTTTAATAGTGTTTTCAATCTTAATCAAAGCCAGTAGTATTTGAATATTGTCTTTATTTTTTATCCACTCTAAAGAGCAAAGGAGTGGCAAATAGAAAAGATAATTGGGCTTCCATTACATTTATTCTAAATGAAGAGCTTATGTATCATCTGATGTTTCATAAATTCCAACTGATAGAAGCTTAGGTACTTTTTCAAGGTTGCAGTATAGATGTCTGTACAAAAGTAACTGAATGTAAGCAAGCAAACTAACTATTCATCACTTACTTTGCATTGTGAATATTAGTTAAAAAACTAGTTCCTTATCAAATAACTGGGAAGTAAGATAGGTGGGAGAGAAAATCAGGTTGCTTGACTCCAAAGCTTTGGCCATTTTCTTTGCACATTTTCTTTATATTATAAAATCATTATGTTGTTCACCTAAGCCTGGAAGAAAGTACACCAGTGTCTGAGGTAATTAAGGTTAATTTGGTAATGATTATGTAAGTACTTTTTATTTGTTTTGGTTTTTGCTGGTAATTCAATTAAATGTGATAGCAATACAAATTTAGTTTTCTTTTTTACCTTATTTTTATAATATATGAAAACTACAGAGTTTAACTCATTTTCAAAGTGATCACTGAAACACTAAAGTGGTATTTTTAAATAACCAGCCATCTCCTCATTTTCTCACCTTTGTATTACCACACTTCCAACTCCAAGCTAATCAAATAAAGATACTGGTTTGTTATGTATGTATTAGTCTATAAAGCCATACCAAAAATTAAAAGCAGAATTATGTGATTTATTTTAACTATGAAAAATTTATATCCAGGTGGCAAAAAAACTTGAATACACACACACACACATTACACATTTTGGGTTGTAAGGATTATATCACTTTTAAAAGGTATCTTTAGTATTGTAATAATCTAATTTAATTATTTAAAAAGAACTTTATGTATTCTTTCTCATTCTACACAAAATCCTGTAAGACATAAAGAGGTGAAGTGACTTGCCCAAGACTAAAATAAATGGCAGAACTGGAACAAGAGTCCAAGCCTTCAGTTTTATTGCAAGTGCTTTCATTCATTCCCTGTCTGTCTCTCTCTCATTCTTTCTTTGAAAAAAAAATCAATTATTTCAGTGGAAGAAATCTTACTACTCCCTGAATAGTCATGAAAAAATATATCATGTCTGCATAATTTTTCAAGTATTTATTTATTTTTTCTAAATCCCTACCACAACATTTTTGGACAGTAACATGCTTATTAGTGTTATAGTATTAAATATATGACAGCATGCTCTAATATTAATTGAGAAACGTCTATCATTAGCATGATGCTCTACAAACTGCGAAGTTCAATATTCATCAAGAAAACATTATAATGCTAGCACCAAGATTATTATTAAAGCAAAATATTTGTTATAAATAATACTGAGTTTTGGAATCTATTACATAAACATGTTATTTGAGTTCCTGGAGTGTTTCTTATGAAAAGATCAGTATGGAGAAAACCATGCAGTACTATATATTTGAAAGATATAACTGTTAACCTATTAGATTGGGATGAGGTCCTCAAGAAGCATGAATGAACACAAGATGATTGTCAAAATGACTTCTAAGAAAGGTAGAGTCCTCTTAATGTGAAGGGCTCTGAGAGATGTCCTCTGTGGGTAATTTGCTCAGACCAAGGGAAGGGACACAGAGGACCACTAACAGTGGTATGGTTGCTCCATTATCCATGATTAAGAAATATTTTTAAAATATGGTTTTGAAGAGGCTACACATTAAGCCTGGAGGGATGTGCCCTTGCTCTAGAACCTAGAGGTCTGCACTGAGATACCCTATCATGACTTGTCAGGAACTTCACAAGGCATATTTATATTCCATAAATACCTCTTGGACCACAGCCTGGACCTGCTGCTGAGCCTTCTCAAAAATGACAACCTTCTGAGACACATGGCAAATATATCAGAAGAGTATTCCCAAAGAGTACTGTATACAATCTTTCCAAAACTCAAAAGAAGCTGATCAAACACTGTGCCTCTTTTAATTCTTGGACGTTCAAAATGAAATATATTGCCACCCCCTTTTTTAGAGGAGTTATCCCAGCATGTTCACATTCTATATTTTTCACTGATCATGAAAGACAGTAGGAAAGTTTATCTTCCAACCACTGGTATGCAGGTGTCTTACCATGTATCAGAAATATCTGTCAAGTCTTAGTAACACAATATCACCAAGATAGTGCATCAGTAGATGTTCTGTCAAATGTCAACATGAGAAAAATTTATTTGAACTATATAGGGACAGAGAGCAAGAGAGTTAACTGTGCCCCAGGACAAAACTAAAAACTACAGTCTGATGTTCTTTCTTGATGGGACTGAAAAGAAGGAACTCATCAGATAAACAGCTGAATACAAAGTGCCAGAGGCTGTAATAATATGTCATAGAAAAGATACCACATCAAGTGAGGCAGTAATAATAGGTTATAGAAAAGATACCACATCAAGTGAGGCAGAGCAAATTGGGACCACAACTTCTCTTTAAGTTTAATTATCTTCTGCCATAATTCATCAGGGTTTTGCATAGGTAATTCTGATAAAATAAAAGCAAATATGATGGGCACAGTCAGTGCTGCATTCTTTAAGTCTGTATATTATGAGTGGTTCTAATTTCTGTCATTGCACCTGTGATACAATGTTGTTTCAGTTTCATTAATCTGTCAAAGGAGGGAAGCTTCAAAGACTTCCATTTGCCTTTTCCCCAGTAGTAGTTCTTACTGCATAGGTCAGGGGACCCAATGTTAGTGTTCTGTTAACTTTATCTTCTCTAATTATACACTCAGGAATAGGTGAAACAGCCAATGATTGGATCTGTAAACTAATAGACTTGCTGTGGCATGGCCTTGGACCAGGACCAAGTCCTTATCCTAATCACAGGTCTTCTGTATAATCCCATTGTAAGAAGGCAACTATGACAGTATTTTGAGTCTCTTGATATTACTTTTCTCCCTAGACTCTATATCCAAGAGCCCTTGAAAGATGTTTTTACTCAGGATATAGTTACTGCATAAATGACCGTCGATCTCTTTGGGAAATAGCTAGCTACTCCTTACATTTGCTGTAACATTACAAGTTCCTTCCTCAAGAGAACATTTCTCTTCCTTTGAAATTCTTTCAGTTTTAATTTTCTCTTTCTTGTAAACTCCTTTAACATACAGAGTAGATTAGCCATCATTTAAAGCATATACTTTGCTACTCAGAGTACGGGGCCAGGGACCAACTGCTTTGTCATCATCTAGAAGACTTACTGAAACTTACTGAAACTTACTGAATCAGAAATCTGCATTTTATCAATATCCTTAGGCATTCCCTAAGAATATTAAAGTTTGTGACACAGCAATTTCACCCAAATATGTTGGTCATTTGTATTAACTAATATTTTAAGTTCCATCATTTTATCTCTAAATCAAGATATGAAGTTAGTTGAGGATAAGAACTTAGAAAACTTTTTTGTGCTCTGAAAAAAAGTCTAAAGATAACAAGTTACTGAATTAAGAACTGAGTCTATAATTTTCAGCTACATGCCATTAATGTATAGAACCCATCATACTGGAGTTTTCGTTCATAAATTATGCATTCATGCACTCGTTGACTCCCTTTTTGAGGGTTCTTTTTAAACACTTCACAGAAATGAGCACTTTCTGATGCGTACACTCTTATGGGTTCTACACTGCACCAAGTTTACTCACAAGATGTTCTATTAATACAAGATATCGTATGATTGTAAATAGAGGAATGTAATTATTGTTCTATAGCTAAGAGTACTGAAGTAAAAGATTCTTTGTTCACAAAGTAATGACTGAAGTACATTTTGAAACACAAAAACCAACTACCAATTATATAAGTCAACAGCCTTTATCTACTTAATGATATGGTAAATTAGATGGACATCCTTGCATCCCTTGAGTTCAGTTAAATCAGATGGTTTGTTTTGTGTTTTTAAATTGTAATGTAATTTCTGTTTAACAACACTCAAGCACATTTTCCAACTAAACCATTGAGTGTTTTTTCGAGACTCTATGTGTTGTAAACCAAAGATTCTTTATTCATTATTATCCTCAAAATGGTCTAATTGAAGAATAAACTGTGTATTATGTTCCAAAAATAAAATTATAGAATATAGTGATGCTCTATATTAAACACTGTTAAGCTATATTACGTCTATGCACGCAAATGGAAATGCAAACATATCTGTATTTAGGTATACATATATAGGGATACATGTGATAAAGAGATAGATACAGCTATCTACACATAAAGACATAAATAAAGGTATACATAATAGATATATTTAATGTCTCTCTATTACAAAGGTTTTAATGATTACAAAGGTAATCATTATTGAAGTTACAAGTCAATTCTCTTTTGACTCAGAGAGACACTGAGGCTCATAGGGGTGAAGTACCTCTTAGGAAAACATTTAGCCAGTAGCACAGCTAAGTCTCAATCGGACATCCTGACTCCTAGCACAGTAATCCTTTCTGCAGTTCCCTTTTTATTCAGGAACTTTCTATTATGGCTTTTCACATTGCCTAATTAACATATATCTTAAAATTCTGAAAAAGAAAGTAGGCAATACCAATAAAATATGTACTCATTTTAACATCAAATAATCCAATACTTCGTGCAGTGTTCTTGGCTTTTAACAGCCCAGTGAGATTCATTCTGCCACTTTATTCTTCAAAGTAATGTGTCCTAATTGCATGTGAAATGTTACACTGCATTAGTATGAAGGTATAATCAATGAATGGCCGGTTCATTCAGTATTTTGAAGACTTTGCAGAATGGAAGGTCATGCCTGATGAGAATACAATAGCAAGAGTGTCACCAAGTGCTTATAGCAATTCCACAGTAATTAGAGTATTACTTTTACTTAGATGCAGTGTTTAACTTGGTTACTACCTAAAGTAAAATTTAATATCAAGCTCTTCTTGTTTTAAATATTTTATCAGCAACCCAATTCCTAATTGAAATGTAAGACCAGTACCTAACTATAAATGTCCTTGAAGTGTAGTCCATTTTATGAGTCTATTACAGCAGTGAGTATACACCTTTCAGCAAGTGATATTGTAAAACACAGCTAAAGAGGCATATAGTCAAACTTCTGAGAATTTTTTTCAACAAATACTTATCGTGTATCTGAGCAGAGTGCTGAATACAGTGTGGTAGGAGAAGCAAATGAATACTGTGACCAACAGGTTTAAAAAATACTAACAATAATAATAATAACATAAATGATACCATTTAATTGCATGAACAAGCTTTTTCCCTGGACACTATAATCTCAATTTTATAAATGTGCAAACTGAGATAAAGTTAAATTACCTGCTTAGTATCATTCAACTATATGAATGTACATGATTTTAACTTGTTTATTTGCCAGAAAAGTATTCTGCATTTATGTCAAATTTGAGAACAACTGGTTCCTGCTCTCAGAGCTTTCATTACTTAATGATACATGGAACACACAATTAACAACACAACTAGGTACATTTAGGAGAATATATACAGGTTTAAACACAATGATTAGCGGGCTCTATAGAGTTAGCATTTAAATTTGACTTTAGCAAATGTAGCATGAGTCCCAGATAGGGTAATATTTGACCCTGGATTTGCATGGACAAACAAAAAAAGTTAGGTTACTTCAGTGATATTGAAGGCTGTGAGTAAAGACAAGTCAAGAAAGACCCTGGCATGCCCAGGTGTTAACAAGCAGTTTGGTACCTACAAAATACAAAATATGTAAAGAATAGCAGAAGAAGAGGGTTCAGTAGCAAGAGATAAGATTATATGAACTTATAAGAAGAAATCTTATGAAGCACTCAACTTGCCATGCTAAGACATTTTAAAGTTTTTCTACTGGCAATAAGAAGAAACAAAAATTGAACAGTGAGGGAATGGTCTAAGGTGAAATGGCATGCGGAGTGACTGAAATCAAGGGTGTCATTTGGGAGGATATTGTAAGGATTTAACTGCAGTTAGATACACTTCTCCACATATCTAATGAGTAATTGTGTATCCAGAATCATTCTATAAACTGGATGGTTAATATTACTTATGGTAATGACATCCATTTTGATATCACTCTATAGCCTAAATTTATCTCATATACTACCATATTCAATCCTAGGGGTGGGAGACGTGAAAAAGGCAATGCAGGTATTCTATCAGCATTCTAAGATGCAGAATTTGTATTAGAGAAATAAAGATACCTGCTCAGACTCATACAAGCAATAACTGAAGAAAACAAAAGGAGACCTTGAGCCTCCTAACCCTATTCGTCATGTCTTACAGCAAGCTCTAAGTAACAAAGGCAAAAGATATCAAATTTTAATCTGCATAAATTAACACCATACTAATAGTTAATGGAATAATTATTTATTGCTAGCACAAATGAATCACTGATGAGAAGAGCTACCCATCCTTAATCAAATCTAAAACCTTGCAGAGAACACAGAAATCAACATAATAATTACTAAAACTAGTAATTCCTCTTTAGCTACTACTTAATTTTAAAAATCGCAGTAGTTTACATCTGTAATTTATACCCCTTCATCCACAATGCAACAGAACACATTGAGGTAAAATGTCTTGTTTTAAATGTTATAAACTACTTGAAATCTTGTCAAAAGTATGAGTCCAATTCTTATAATCTCTTCGGATGCAGTCTTGGTAGCAAGATTTTTGGAAATAGACTTCAAAAACTCTGAAATCAAAGTTTTACTGAGTAAAGATGGCTTATGAAAGAACAAGAAGAGGATGAAGGATTTATAGCACAGCTTCCCCACATAACCTCACAAAATAAAATCAAGGAGACTTTTCTGTCAAAGGGAACAGATACGGTTCAATCATGATAAAGCTTTCAAATGTATCTCTAGACACACCTAGATCAAAATGACAAATGGCTGAGCATTCACCACTGCAGAGTTTCCAAATTTTTTATGCATGGATATATAGAAAAATGAAAACTCTCAGCAACTTGGAAAAAGAAAGACTGGCAAACAAATTGACAGAATATGAGGGGGAATCTCTAATTAATGATAAGATATGGCATCCAAATCTGAAAAGCCTAACTGAAATTGAACTTACAGCACGTACCACAATTGCTTCATGAGAAGACACTAAGGAAAAAGTTAAAGTTGTTTCATTCTTATATCTATTACCCACCATCTGCTGACCCAGAAACTTGGGGCACAGAATGCTCAGAGAAGATGGCAGACATTTACTTCCTCACATAGGGAATTGACTTGTAAGTTAAGATGACCCCTCCCTTCAACCTCTGAAATTCCATATTCTCCACATTCACAGTGTATTTTAAAAGTAGGGTAGGTAGTTGTAAATATCACAAGTCCCACGCTGAAATTAGGAACTGACTGGTGGTAGCATTGTATATTTAGAGATGTCCAGTCATGAAGTGGAAGAGAATTATGACTTTGTGTACCCACAAAAGCTTTAAGAACTTGAAAGCCAGGCAAACAGAATAAAAGGAAGAAACCAGTAGAAAAGAATTTTTAAAAAGTGCTAAAATCAAGGAACTGTGCTAGAAGTTTGGCATTTCTTGAGTTCATTTCTAGCTGGATAATTGAAAAACAAAGTTAAAAAGCCCAGAGGAAACCATAATTCAAAAAGACACATGTACCCCAACATTCACTGCAGCACTATTTACAATAACCAGGACATGGAGACAACCTAAATGTCCATCAACAGAGGAATGGATAAAGAAGATGTGGTACATGTATACAATGGAATACGACTCAGCTATAAAAAGGAACGAAACTGGGTCCTTTGTATAGATGTGGATGGACCTAGAGACTATCACATACAGAGTGAAGTAGGTCTGAAAGAGAGAAACAAATATCGTATGTTAATGCATATATGTGGAATCTGAAAAAATTGGTATAGGCAATCTTATTTACAAAGCAGAAATAGAGACACAGATGTAAAGAACAAACATATGGATGCTAAGGGGAAAAGGGAGGGGGTGGGATGAACTGGGAGATTGGGATTGACATATATACACTATTGATACTATGTATAAAATAGATAACTAATGAGAACCTACTGTATAGCACAGGGAACTCTACTCAATGGTCTGTGGTGACCTAACTGGGAAGGAAATCCAAAAAAGAGGGGATATATGTATACATTATAGCTGATTCACTTTGCTGTACAGTGGAAACCAGCACAACATTGTAAAGCAACTATACTCCAATAAAAATTTTAAAAAAAGAAAAAACTTTGTTAGGAGGCTGAAAGGTAAACAGGTACTCCCTACTCCCTATTATTGGATAATCTTGTAGTCTTTTTTCTTTAATAGATAACAAGAATGTGGCTTCAATGCATAACATCTAAAATCACCAGGAGAAAGCTGGCTAATATTAAAAAGCAAGAAAATATTAAATACTCAATAGAAGAAATAAGGAAAAATGTCATGGAAATGACAAATCTATTCAAATCTATACTAAAAAGAGTAAAGGGCAGAATTAATCCAATCAACACAAAAAACAAACTAAGAACAAAACAAAAGAAACAACAAAAAGATGCAATAAACCACTAAAACAACTAATCAGTTGTTGAGCAAGTTTGAAGGAAAGCTCTTAGAATGGAAAAGAAAGGACAAAGAAATGAACATTATGAGAGACAGAATATTATCATTATAGATAATGGGGAACAAAAATCCAACATGTGAATATTGAAAATAACAAATCATATTACACAGAAACTAAACTACTTGTGTACAGGAGAGACATACAGAGTCAGGCAAAAACAATAACAACAGCAACTGTGCAGGCAAATCTTAAATATTAATAAGTGTATTGTCTACTAAAAAGCAGCAACCAACTATATAAAATGCCCAAAGTTTTAAACAAAAGTACTACCCTTAAACAACATCTCCCTTGCAACTAGTAAGTAGATAAATGTGTCTCTGAGATGTAATGCACAGCATAGTGATTATAGTCAACGATACTGTATTATAAACTTCAAAGTTTCTGAGAGACTAGATTTAATCGTTCTCATCACCAAAAAAGTTATAATTATGTGACATGTTAGAGGTGTTAGCTAACACTATGGTGATAATTGTATTGCAATATATAAATGTATCAAACCAAGATATTGCACACCATAAACTTACACAATGTAATATGTCCATTATATCTGAATAAGAAAATAATAAGAAAATAAAATTACTAGATATGCAAAGAAATAGAAAACTCTGCCCCACCTTCAGCAGGAAAAACCAATAAATAAAAACTTAATTTCAAGAAGACTTAGATTTTGAATTTAGCAGTAAAAGACTTCAAGGAAGTTAATATAAATATGTTACAATAACACAAGAATGAGGCAAAAATAAATAAATAAATGGTAAACTTATTGGAAAAGGAGTTTTAAAAAAACTATATTCAAAACGCATTACTGTATATGTAGAAAATACTAAAACAACTACAAAATTCTACTAGAATTAACTAAATAGGTTTAGTAAATTTGTAGAATATGAAATCAATTTACAACAATTAATTTATTTATATATACTTGAAGTGAGTATTCCAAAATAAATTATAATTAATGGTTTTTAACCATAGTATCATTAAAAGAAAATAAGAATAATTTTAGCAAAGATGTGCAAGTCCTATACACTAAAATCTACAAAATATTACTGAAAATAATTAAGGAAGGCCTAAGCAAATGGGAAACTACATTCTTTTCATGATTTGTAAGACTCGGTTTTGTTAAAGTGATAATTCTCCCCAAAGTGATTTATAGATATAACATTATCCCAAACAAAATCTCAGCAGCCCTTTTAAAGAACCTGACTAGCTTATTCCCAATTTTTATAAATAAAAAAAAATTGACATTACAAAAGGCAACATAAATTTTAAAATTAAAAAACAAAGTTAAGGAGTTGCAGTACATTGTTATACTGTAATCAGGACAGTATGGTATTGTCACAAGCACAGATATTAAATATATAAGTTATTGGGACAGAAAGGAGTGTTTGCATGGGCCCACGTGGTGACCCACACATATATGGATTCAATTTTATTTTATTAAAGTGACAAGATAATTCAATGGGAAAAGTATGGTCTTTCCAACAAAGGATATTGAAGTAACCGTATACTCATGTGGAAAAAAATAAATAACCTTCACTCCTACATCATGACACATATAAAAAGTAATTTCAAACGGATTATATAGATTTGTATATAAGAGCTAAAATCAGAAATATCTAAAAGAAAACTTGGGGAAAAAACATGTGACCTTAGGTTAGCAAATATTTCTTTGATAGAACAGAAAATACACAGAACTTAAAGGAAAAAAAATGATAAATTAACCTTTGTCAAAATTAACAATTTTTGGCCGTCTGAAGGCACTACTCAGAAAATGAAGAGAGGGACAGACAAGGGACAGGGATTTATTTCCTTGCCTCTGAGACGTCCGGGGTCTCGGCTCGGCAGCGTGGAGCGGCGCTCTGCGAGCTGTAGTTCCGCGGGACGTACTACGTACTACGGGCGCTCACCTTGCATGACGCGCATGCGCTCAGCGCGCCGGGAAGAGGCGGCGACCGCGCGCTTCTCTTTCTTTCCTAGTGGAACTCTGGGATCCTGGCTTTCCCGCAAATGCAGCCCCTCACTCTTGCCCCTCCCGCATTTGGCTCCCTGCATGGGGGGCGGGGTTCGTCTGTGGCCGCCTCATGGGGAAATGGTGACAGTTGGCACCCCGACAACGTGGAGCTTTGCTGACCGCCAGGACGCATGGCTGGCCTCACCGGTACGCCTGGAGCCAGTTGGCCCAGTGGCCCCTGTTCCTGCTCAGCAGCAGCAGTTTGGCCGGGCTCAGCTGCTCCGGCTGCTACTGCTTCTCGAAGGGCTCCAGTTCTTCATGACCTTTGGACGAGCGGGTTCAACTGCGCCAGCATGAGCATGATGGAGAGCTGTCTGAGAAGAAGGCGCAGCGGTGAGGTGCGTCCATTAGGCTGTGGCTTCCTCACCACTGGTTGGGGTCTGTGTTCTGGGACCGCTGGGCACCGCGAATCACGGCTGTCCCAGCACGGAAGAAGTGGCAGTGGCTTCAGCTGTCCTGCTGCAACCCTGTCCACCCCCACCCCCCCACGACCAAGCCTAGAGAGCCTCACCAATGGGTAACCCAGGCCAGATGAGGCAGGCACAGGGGAGCACCTACCATCTACCCACCCTTGTTCTGTGGCAGCCCCTCCAATTGACGTGACACAGATGCACCCCAAGGGGTAGATGCTGCTGGCCCCTGGGTGGTTAGGGGAGGGTTTGGGACCATGGGGGCCCCAGAAAGACCAGGGGTAGGGTGCCATTTCTCTCTGCTGCTTGGCACCCATCTACGTCCCAATCCAAGGTAAGCTTCCTCCTGCAGAAGGTCACTTTTGTAAGCGCTTCCCATGGTAACTACAGGGCTGGATCCTACCCCACCTCCAGAAGGGCCTGGGGGTCAGGGATAGCACCCATATACCCCCTTCCCCAGTGAGGCTGGCCTCGTGTTCAGCAGGTCCTGCCAGCTTGTCCCCATGCATCCTGGGAACCATCAACCCACTACTGATACTGTTGCACTAAGTTTTTCTTTGACCACAACCTGTTGGTTTGCTTCTTCAAATCTACAGCCATCACTTCTCATGTCTCATCCTGAGCATGGGCAGTACCCTCAGGACATGGCGTGATCTTCCCATTGGGAGATGGTACAGGAAAGCATGGTCTGGCTGGGATCCTAAGGACCCACAGGCTCTTCCTAGTTAGACCTGAAAGCTCTTCTGGGAAGCTGCCCTGGGGTCGATGCAGCTGTCCTATAGCCTGTGCTGCCTGGCCTTGCCCTGCCAGTGTCAGCATCATTGTCCTTTCCTCTGAGACCAGTGCTGCAGAAACAGGTCCCGACCATACCCCATTCCTGGGAGTGGAGTAGCTTGCTGGGACCCCAGTTAAATCTGTCTCCAACATTCCCCATATGCACTTTCCCCCACATGCTCAACTGTAAATATTACTCCCTTTCCAGAAACAAATTCCAAGGAAGCAAGACCCAAGTACTTACCAGGGATCCATCTTGGGTCAGAATGCAAGCCTCAACTCCTCCAGGGAGGCACACCATGGTCAGCCTGGCCAGGAACTTGACGAGGCCCAGAGACTCTGGCCCAGCTGGGAAGGAGCTGAGTAAGTACAAGGAGTTTGTGATTCAGCACCTAAAACATGCAGCTGCTTAGGCCGCTGGCACCAGGAGGCGGAGGCAGGGCTCTGCACTTTCCCCCTGTAGCACTGTCCAGTCGTCACACTGTTCCACACTTCTCTGTGCAGCAGATATGTGTGGAGCCCTGCTTAGTATCAGGTCCAGGGACTCCTACCTCCTCCTCTCCAGCCCTTTCCTCAGCCCCACCCATCTGCCACCCAGCTCAGTGACCCCTCTGTAAACCTGGCAAGTCACTCAATCTCTCAAAGCCTCTAAGCCCCAGTTTCTTCATCTGTAAAATGGATAAATACAGGAAACTCACTGAGGTCAGCCCCTGGCTGTGATCACTGTGGTCTCAATCACCACTGCTTACTTCAGGAGCTACAGAATGTTGAGGAGATGCCACTAAAACACACACAGCACAGGGCTCAACACATGACATGTAGTGTGAGGTCTTTAGCTTGACTTGTTAGAACACATTGTCACCATAACCCCTAAGAAATGTACACATGCACAAAGAAAAAAAGAGAGAGAGAGAAGGAAATCAAAACAGAATACTACCAGAAAATCAACATGAAAGCAGTGATGGAGAAAATGACGGGCAAAAAGGTATAAGACATACAGAAAACAAATAGCAAAATGGCAGAAGTACCTCCTTATCAGTAATTACTTTAAAAGTAGATGGATTAATCTTGCCAGTCAAAAAGCAGAGATTGACAGAATGGATAAAAGACATGATCCAACTACACACTGTTTATAAAAGACTCACTTTGGACTCACACAAGTTGAAGGTGAAAGGATGGAAGAAATAGCCCATGAAAAATAATAATCTAAAGAGAGCTGGGGTGGCTATACTAATATCAGACAAAATACACTGTAAATAAAAAGTTATAGGAGGACCTTCAAGATGGCAGAGGAGTAAGATGTGGAGATCACCTTCCTCCACACAAATACATCAAAAATGCATCTACATGTGGAACAATTCCTACAAAACACCTACTGAATGCTGGCAGAAGACCTCAGACCTCCCAAAAGGCAAGAAACTCCCCATGTACCTGGGTAGGGCATAAGAAAAAAGAAAAAACAGGCAAAAGAATAGGGATGGGACCTGCACCTCTGGGAGGGCGCTGTGAAGGAGGAAAAGTTTCCACACACTAGGAAGCCCCTTCACTGGCGGAGAAGGGGGGGTGGGTGGGGGGGAAGCTTCGGAGCCACGGAGGAGAGCGCAGCCACAGGGGTGCAGAGGGCAAAGCGGAGAGATTCCCCCACAGAGGATCGGAGCCGACCAGCGCTCACCAGCCCAAGAGGCTTGTCTGCTCACCCACCGGGGCGGGCAGGGGCTGGGAGCTGAGGCTTGGGCTTCGGTCGGATCGCAGGGAGGGGACTGGGGTTGGCTGCGTGAACACACCCTGAAGGGGCTAGTGTGCCACAGCTAGCAGGGAGAGAGTCTGGAAAAAGTCTGGACCTGCCTAAGAGGCAAGAGACCATTGTTTTCGGGTACGCGAGGAGAGAGGATTCAGAGAACTGCCTAAATGAGCTCCAGAGATGGGCACGAGCCGCGGCTATCAGCGTGGACATCAGAGACGGGCATGAAACGCTAAGGCTGCTACTGCAGCCATCAAGAAGCCTGTGTGCAAGCATAGGTCACAATCCACACCTTCCCTCCCCGGGATCCTGTGCAGCCCGCCAGTGCCAGGGTCCTGTGATCCAGGGACAACTTCCCCAGGAGAACACACAGCGTGCCTCAGGCTGTTGCAACATCATGCTGGCTTCTGCCGCCGCAGGCTCGCCCTGCATTCCGTACCCCTCCCCCTGCTCCCCCTTCCCCACCCCGGCCTGAGTGAGCCAGAGCCCCCTAATCAGCCACTCCTTTAACTCCCTCCTGTCTGGGCGAAGAACAGACGCCCTCAGGCGACCTACACACAGAGTCAGGTCCAAATCCAAAGCTGAACCCCAGGAGCTGCATGAACAAAGAAGAGACAGGGAAATTTCTCCTAGCGGCTCAGGAGCAGCAGATTAAATCTTCACAACGAACTTGATGGACCCTGCATCTGTGGAATACCTGAATAGACAATGAATCATCCTAAAACTGAGGCAGTGGACTAACAACCTTACCTTACACATAAAGCAATTAGAGAAAGAAGAACAAAAACCCCCAAAGTTAGCAGAAGGAAAGAAATCACAAAGATCAGAGCAGAAATAAATGAAAAAGAAATGAAGAAAACAATAGTAAAGATCAATGAAACTAAAAGCTGGTTCTTTGAGAAGATAAACAAAATTGATAAACCATTACCCAGACTCATCAAGCATAAAAGGGAGAAGACTCAAATCAACAGAATCAGAAAGGAAAAAGAAGTAACAACTGACACTGCAGAAATACAAAGCATCATGAGAGATTACTACAAGCAACTATATGCCAATAAAATAGACAGCCTGGAAGAAATGGACAAATTCTTAGAAAAGCAGAACCTTCTGCGAATGACCCAGGAAGAAATAGGAAATATAAACAGACCAATCACAAGCACTGAAATTGAAACTGTGATTAAATATCTTCCAACGAACAAAAGCCCAGGACCAGATGGCTTCACAGGTGAATTCTATCAAACATTTGGAGAAGAGCTAACACGTATCCTTCTCCAACTCTTACAAAATATAGCAGAGGGAGGAACACTCCCAAACTCATTCTATGAGACCACCATCACCCTGATACGAAAACCAGAAAAAGATGTTGCAAAAAAAGAAAACTACAGACCAACATCACTGATGAACATAGATGCAAAAATCCTCAACAAAATACTAACAAACAGAATCCAGCAGCACATTATAATGATCATACACCATGATCAAGTGGGGTTTATCCGAGGAATGCAAGGATTCTTCAATATATGCAAATCAATCAATGTGATACACCATATTAACAAATTGAAGGATAAAAACCATATGATCATCTCAGTAGGTGCAGAAAAAGCTTTCAACAAAATTCAACACCCATTTATGATAAAAACCCTCCAGAAAGTAGGCATAGAGGAAACTTACCTCAACATAATAAAGACCATATATGACAAACCCACAGCCAACATCATTCTCAATAGTGAAAAATTGAAACCATTTCCTCTAAGATTGGGAACAAGACAAGGCTGCCCACTCTCACCACTATTATTCAAAATAGTTTTGGAAGTTTTAGCCACAACAGTCAGAGAAGAAAAAGAAAAAAGGAATCCAAATGGAAAAGAAGAAGTAAAACTGTCACTGTTTGCAAATGACATGATACTATACATAGAGAATCCTAAAGATGCTACCAGAAAACTCCTAGAGCTAATCAATGAATTTGGTAAAGTAGCAGGATACAAAATTAATGCACAGAAATCTCTTGCATTCCTAAACATTAATGATGAGAAATGAAGGAAACACTCCCATTTACCATTGCAACCAAAAGAATAAAATACCCAGGAATAAACCTACCTAAGGAGACAAAGACCTGTATGCATAAAACTATAAGACACTGATGAAAGAAATTAAAAATGATACAAACAGATGGAGTGATATACCATGTTCTTGGATTGGAAGAATCAACATTGTGATAATTACTATACTGCCCAAAGCAATCTACAGATTCAATACAATCCCTATTAAACTACTACTGGCATTTTTCACAGAACTAGGAAAAAAAATTTCACAATTTGTATGGAAACACAAAAGACCCCAAATAGCCAAAGCAATCTTGAGAAAGAAAAACGGAGCTGGAGGAATCAGACTCCCTGACTTCAGACTATGCTACAAAGCTACAGTAATCAAGACAGTATGGTACTGGCACAAAAACAGAACTATAGATCAATGGAGCAGGATAGAAAGCCCAGATATAAACCCATGCACATATGGTCAACTTATCTTTAGTAAAGGAGGCAAGAGTATACAATGGAGCAAAGACAGCCTCTTCAATAAGTGGTGCTGGGAAAACTGGACAGTTACATGTAAAAGAATGAAATTAGAACACTCCCTAAACACCATACATAAAAATAAACTCAAAATAGATTAAAGACCTAAATGTAAGGCCAGACACTATAAAACTCTTAGAGGAAGACATAGGCAGAACACTCTATGACAGAAATCACAGCAAGATCCTTTTTGACCCACCTCCTAGAGAAATGGAAATAAAAACAAAAATAGATATATGGGAGCTAATGAAACTTAAATGCTTTTGCACAGCAAAGGAAACCATAAACAAGGCAAAAGGACAACCCTCAGAATGGGAGAAAATATTTGGAAATGAAGCAACTGACAAAGGATTAATCTCCAAAATATACAAGCAGCTCATGTAGCTCAGTATCAAAAAAACAAAAAACCCAATCCAAAAATGGGCAGAAGACCTCAATAGACATTTCTCCGAAGAAGATATACCAATTGCCAACAAACACATGAAAGAATGCTCAACATCACTAATCATTAGAGAAATGCAAATCAAAACTACAATGAGATATCATCTCACACCAGTCAGAATGGCCATCATCCAAAAATCTACAAACAATAAATGCTGGAGAGGGTGTGGAGAAAAGGGAAGCCTATTGCACTGTTGGTGGGAATGTAAATTGATACAGCCACTATGGAGAACAGTATGGAGGTTCCTTAAAAAACTAAAAATAGAACTACCATACGACCCCGCAATCCCACTACTGGGCACATACCCTGAGAAAACCATAGGTCAAAAAGAGTCATGTATCACAATGTTCATTGCAGCTCTATTTACAATAGCCAGGACATGGAAGCAACCTAAGTTTCCATTGACAGATGAATGGATAAAGAAGATTTTGCACCTATATAGAATGGAATGTTACTCAGCCATAAAAAGGAATGAAACAGAGTTATTTGTAGTGAGGTGGATGGACGTAGATCTGTCATACAGAGTGAAGTAAGTCAGAAAGAGAAAAACAAATACCGTATGCTAACACATATATATGGAATCTAAAACTAAAAAAAGTTCTGTAGAACCTAGGGGCAGGACAGTAATGAAGATGCAGTTGTAGAGAATGGGCTTGAGAACACAGGGAGGGGGAAGGGTAAACTGGGACAATGTGAGAGAGTGGCATTGATATATATATACACTACCAAATGTAAAATAGATAGCTAATGGGAAGCAGCCTCATAACACAGGGAGATCAGCTGGGTGCTTTGTGACCACCTAGAGGGGTGGGAGGGAGACGCAAGAGGGAGGGGATATGGGGATATATGTATACGTACAGCTGACTCACTTTGTTATACAGCAGAAACTAACACACCATTGTAAGGCAATTATATGCCAATAAAGATGTTTAAAAAAAAAGAAAAGGAAAGTGATAAAAGGTAATGAAGAGCATTATATATTGATGACTCCACTCATCAAGAAGATATAACAGTCGTAAACATATATGCACCAAACGATAGAACCTGAAAACATACGAAGCAAATATTTGTAGAATTGGAAGGAGAAATAGAGAACAGTTCTATACTGAGTTGGAGGCTTCAAAACTCCACTTTCAATAATGGATAGAACATCTAGACAAAAGTTCAATAAGCAAGTAGAAGACTTGAACAACACTGTAATCTAACTTGCTCAAAAGACAAAAGAACACTACCATTTATTTATTATTTATTTATTGGAGTATGGTTGATTTACAATATTGTGTTAGTTTCAGGTGTAAGGCAAAATGATTAGTTACACATATATTTTTTTCAGATTCTTTTCCATTATAGGTTATCACAAGATATTGAATATAGTTCCCTGTGCTATAGAATAAGACCTTGTTTATCTATTTTTTATATAGTAGTTTGTATCTGCTAATCCCAAACTCCTTATTTACCTCCCCCTTCCCCTTTGGTAACCATAGGTTTGTTTTCTATGTCTGTGAGTCTATTTCTGTTTTGTAACTAAATTCATTTGTATTATTTTTTCGATTCCACATATAAGTTTTATTTTATAATATTTGTCTTTGTCTGACTTACTTCATTCAGTATGGTAATCTCTGGGTCCATCCTTGTTGCTGCAAGTGGCAATATTTCATTCTTTTTTTTATGTCTGAGTAATATTCCATTGTGTAGATATATATTTATACAGATATATATTTATCACATCTTCTTGATCCATTCATCTGTCAGTGGACACTTAGGTGGCTCCCATGTCTTGGCTATTGTAAATAGTGCTACTGTGAACATTGGGGTGCATGTATCTTTTCAAATAAGAGTTTTCATCTATTCTGGATTTATGCCCAAGGAGTAGGATTTCTGGATCACATGGTAACTCTATTTTTAGTTTTTTAAGGAACCTCCGTACTGTTCTCCATAGTGGCTGCACCAATTTACATTCCCACCAACAGTGTAGGAGGGTTCCCTTTTCTCCACATCCTTTCCAGCATTTCTTATCTGTCGAATTTTGATGATAGCTGTTCTAACCAGTGTGAGGTGATGCCTCATTGTGGTTTTGATTTGCATTTCTCTGGAATTTTACTCCTAGGTATTTACCCAAGGAAATGAAAGCTATATCCACACGCACTAAGACTTACATGCAAATGTTCATAGCAGCTCTTTCATTCTCATTTCTTCTCTCTCTCTCTCTCTCTTCACACCCCACCAAGTCTGCCTCAGCCCAGCCACCAGAACTTTTTGGAGTTCCTCAGTCCATATCTCACCTAGTTAAATTATCTTAAGCATAAAATTCTGTAGTTCTGCTAGGTGCTGTGTTATGGGAAGGGGGTTCCTGTCTGGGCAAGCTTGCTGAGGGAATTAACCATCTATAGGCAACCATCCTCTTTTTAGCCTTGTATCTTTCCTAAATCTATCACGAGTTTTAATTTTAAAGAAACTTGATGCTTCTGACACCTGGTCTTGTGTGTGTGTGTGTTTTGCAGTGGGGGGAAAAGGGGAATCCTGCATTACAAATCTGCATTTTGCACTTTGTAAGTCAGTAAAAATTAATGTATTTTCCTTCCATCCTCCAAAATGTGTCTCTTGTCCTCTTTGTAGGTGTGAATTTATACACTATTAATTCTTTATTATTGTCATAGTGAGTTTTCAGGAATGAACATAATGAATGAATTTAATCTTCCATTTTTACTTTGTAGTATTTCATTAATATTCTACTTTTTCTTCAAATATATAAGCATTTAAGGCCATACATTTACGTCTAAGTACTGCACTAGTTACATCCAAGTTTAAACATGTAGTGTTTTCTTATTTTTCTCTCATAAATACTTACTTTGTTATGATTTCTTTGATCCATGAGGTATTTAGAAGTATATAGATGCTACATTTCACAAACTATGGAGATTTGGGGGTACATTATAGTTACTGATTTCTAATTTTTAATTTGACAGATTACTGTGTTATCCAATCTTTGTTATTTATGACTTCCATTTTTTAACTGTTGTGTGTGCATTTGTAAAAAACAAAAAAACTGAGTATTGTCTAATTATTGAATGTAGAAATCTATGTATATCCACCTGGTCATGTGTTTCACGAATTACCTATATCCTTAAATTGTATACTTCATTGAATATTTTCTGAAACAAATCTTTTAGATTTTCTACTATGACTGACTGTCTAATTCTTTTTGCAATGTTTCATATTTTGCTTTACATATGTAGAGAATGTATTGTGAAGTGAATTCAGGTACAAGATTTTTGCATGTTGTTTGTATTATTTATTTTACCAATATGTAAGGGCTTTATTTATTACTAATAATTATTTTGGTATAGAAACTATTTTGTCTTTTATGTCTTTTGCTTTTGTTTCTTTATTTTCACATTTCTTTACTAGAGCCTTTCCTGAACCTTCGTATTAAGCATTTTCTGTAGTTGTATTGCTCATAAATAAAATACCTGGATTTTTTTCTATCCAGTTTGAAGAACTGTAGAATATAACTATTGATTTTACATGTGTATACATATTTTGTATTTTAGTTTTAGTTTTTTGTGAATTTTATTTTTCTATTTATTTTTGTTTTCCCTTTTCCGTGACCTTTAATTAATTGATTGCTCACTCTTTTCACCCATCATTTTTCTATTTAACATCTATATATTCTATCTTTATTCACATATATATATATATTTTGGCATATATATATATATATATATATATATATACACACACACACACACATAAGAGAATAAAAATAGACATTTGGTAAAACATCTAAGTCTCTGAGTGGTTACTGTAACTTGTCAGCAGATTTGCTCCCGAAGGATTCTGATTCATTGACAAGTTACAGTAACCACTCAGAGACTTAGACTTCTTGTACCAAAGATACAGCCCTGAATAACCAAAGTGAATCAAATGTTCTCCAGAGTCAAATTCCTATATAAGGAAGGAAACCTTTTTAAATGATTTTGATCTGTTTTAAACAGCTGCTTACTATTACATTGGAAAACTTCTTTTCCTCTTTTCAGGACACACAGAATTTAGGACACAACACGATTGGTATCCTAACGTTAAAAAAAAAAAAAAAAAAGAGTTTTAATTTCAAGAGGTGGATTTAAATCCTGTCTTAATTAATTCACCGTATATTTATTGAGCATATTGAACTATGTGCTTGTTACAACTCCAGATTCAACGACTAGAAAAATGCATAAGAAAATCTCTGCTTTTGAGGAGTTGACAAGATCTTGGAGATACAGGCTAGTAATTTGACAGTTACAGGGCAGTATGATAAGTGGAATATGAATTCATCCAACTCAATTTGAGTGGTTAAGGTAGAGTTTTAATACCTTCAAAGGGCTTGGCCACCTGCATAACATCTAGAGCAGTCCACTTCCAGGGGGCCAGTTCAGCATATGGGCTGCAGGAGAAAAAACCCATAAGTTACTTTTCACAAATTCCTGTTCTATATAAAAAGAAGTCAATATTAAGGGATGTAAGTAGTCACAGAGACATAAAAGCTATATGTTCCCCTGGACTGTTGCAGGAACATAGTCTGAGACCCAGGGAACTTCTTCCATCAGAGTATATAATTATTGAAGTTAATAAAGAAAGTGATGTTCTGCAACATTTTTTAAATGTAAAATGAGCAACTATTTTAAAAGAATTACACCAAGAAAGACAAGTTTGAACATTATTTTTCTAAGTGACAGCTACATTTAATGCTTGCCCTCTGTGATCCTATGGCTTCTTGTACACCTCTCTGACTTAGGTATTGAAATGATCTCACTACACATGTCTTTCCCATTAGACTATCAACTTGATGAGGAACAGAACTATTCTTTTTCACCCTATGATCTTTAACACAGTTATCAGTACATAGGAAGATCATAAAATGTAGAACTGTAGCAGTCACCAAATATTTTCAACTGAATCAGATTGCTGAACTTAGAGGGAAAAGGGCAAAACATAAAAATAAACACACCCCAGTTCATGTCTGAGACAAAATTATACAGACAAAAATATACAACACATAGAGTATGACTACAGTTTTCAAATTAAGCAGATTATTATCTAATCTTTACTATCATACATAAAGACTTGTTCAGTGATTACATGGAAATATATTTTAAATTATTTCAAAGATTCTGAAGGAAGAAAAAATGGATGCACTGAATTTACTTTCTTTAAAATTAAAGAAACTTCAGTGGCCAAAGTTAATTCTTAAAGACTCAAATGCTACAGCTTCTAATATTATGTTTCGGACACTTTTAAGGTTGTTCATTACACATAAGTATAAAAGGTACTTTTCTATTTTAATTATAATATTCCAAATCATAAGATGTAATAGAGTTATTTTGATTTTACACATGTTAGTTTTTTAGAGCTATAGTAATATTTAGAATGAGAATATTTGCATTCAAGTCTTAGATCTGGCACTTATGCCCAGACTAATGGCAAGTCAGTTTATCATTTAATTTCCCATTCTACAAAATTCAGGCAAAATATGTGATATGTGAAAGTGCCTTGTAACTATACATCATTGATTGAAATGAAGTATATTAAGATGTTATCCATGCTGTTCAAATTACTCAAAATTTGTTGTTATGCTGAAAGGATGAGGTATATTTTCTTCAAAATGTATTTTATGCAGGATATAGTGCCACCTAATTCTAAGAGTAGAATTACAGTCATGTCTAACTGTTGAAATCAAATATCTGGTAAAACCAGAAGTCACCACCAGCCACAAAACCAAATAAATAAATATAAATATTGGTAGATTGAATTTCATTTATAAAAGGGAGAGAGCATGGGAGAACAACATAAATAAAATAGCACAATTATTAAATAAAAGTATAAAACTTGCATGCATAATTGGATTTACCTCAAGGCATTTTTTAAAACTTCATTTTGTTATGTTTTCTTTGTTATAAACTCCACCACATAACTTTAGCACCCTCTTCTGCATCCAACTTTTCCCAAGAGTGGCCTCTCCTACTCATATATATGTCACAAGAGAGACAACAGGTGATTATCCTGTAACTATAGAAAGAACAGCATTTCTGAATTCTCTTGTGAATAATAGAAAAAATTGAAAATGTACTGAGTTTACAAAAAAATCAAACAAGCAAAAGGCTCCAGCAACCAAGTGATATTTATCACCAAGAAATATTCTTAATGTAAAAAAAAGAACAAGGTGTTTAAATTTTGAGGAAAGGAATTTGCTACCCAGAATTAAATCAGTTTTATAACTTGCAAGCTGCTTTAATCTGTCACAGGAGGGAAGAATGATGATTATATATTATAGGTAGTTAAAGGTGTGGTTTCTAAAAACAATTATTTGAGTTAGGATGAACCTGCGAACGTAAAATAGTCTCATGACCCATCCCATCCATTGTGTTTAGAATAATAGTCCTAGACCGTTATATGGCATAATAAAAAATAGTCTTTTAAGTTAACAAATTTAAAAGTGTATTTTTCATCATCAAGATCACTAACCAGCATTTAGTGGAAGCTTGACTCTAATGGGTATTGACCCTGTAACGAATGACATTTAGATACAGAATGCTTTGCCACAAGACAGACATTGTAGTCAGTCATGTTGAATGGAGTGATTTTTGTCTCACACAGGTTTTGACTTTCAGTGATTATATATGTGATGGATATATACCTGAGATACAATGGAATAGAGAATTGCACATGTTCAACATAAATATATCCAAGAATGATAGGAACTAGGATTTTATAAAACTGTCTAGTAATCTACAAAATATTAAGATAAAAATAATTAAACCACTGGAGAGCCAAACCACACATCTGGGCACTAACAGCATTCACTGGATACCTTGTTCCTGGACTCTGCAAACATGATTACCACCAACTGTATGACAAGATACCCTCTTCATGAACAGCAGTGTCAGGACACATATATTCAGGCCCCTTTTGTCACATCTGACTCTGATACTACCTTGCACCCTGAAGAATATTACCCTGCACCCTGAGGAATGTTCTATTGTAAAGAAACTCTTAATCTCTGTTTTAGTTGCTCTTTGATCCATAGTGATGTCCTCAACCAAGGTAGTTTTAGTTGGCATAAGCACATGCCCTGTTCAGTTATCAGTTGCATTCTGAAGGCTAAAATAAACATTGCCAACATCTATTGAGTAGGGTGCCAAAGATTGTGCTAAGATTTTTAATTTGTATTAGCTGATTCAACAAAAAAATGAGTATATGAACTACACATCATTGTTATCCCCATTTTACAGATGAGAGAATGATACATAAAATTTATTCTTCATAAAGAAAGATTCTTCATAAAGTAAAGAGTAGAAGCTATAATTCATAATTCAAATCCAAGCAGTTGAATACTTGATCCAGCAATGCTAAGGCTTCATAGGCTTTCAATTAATCCCACAGTAACATGAAATGACAATGTCCCAAAATTTTTTCCTCAGTGTACTGAATCCCCAGGCCCATTATGCCAGTTCTAAGTTGAAACTTTTAGTAAAATAACACATCTAATTATCAAACTGAGGCTCTCTCACAGAAATAAAGATACATTGAAATGTCCTCAAGCACAGCTTCTTAAACAACATGTCTACAACTGTATCCTTTAGTTTTATTTATTTTTTAATAATTTATTTGTTATTTTTGCTGTAACAAACAGGTCTCCATTTATTGACAAAAATACAAATGCTTCCCACTTCTTTTTCACAATTTGACAGATAAACTTATCTGAATTTATGAATCAAGGACAAGATCACTCTAATGTTTTTTCAAGTCCAATGAGAGAGCAGAGAACGGGCAAAGCTTACGCCTACCCCTCTCTCTCCATAATACATGGTCTCCTTTGTTTCTCTCATCTGTGCTGCTGTACTAGCCTGGTGTGTAGGGGATAGAATTTTTTGCCACTAAGAAAGGAGAAGGGTCAGGAATGGCTACCAGTGCAATCTATTCTAGAAAATCAGTCTTAGACCTGATAGAGAGGAAGTTCCTCACAAAGCAGTGTCATCGTTGAGATCAAGACTCAGTAACCATATCCAGAGAAGAAGCAGCCTGAATGAAACAGCAGGAACATGTGTAGAGGACTGTTAGACATCCTGAATTCTATCTGAGTCATAAAAATATTAAGAAGAATTAAGGCAACAGCTTAACGAGGGACTTGCTAATTCAGATCCAGGTTGTTAAAACAGTCAAACCATAGAACAGAGCAGTGTTATTTTGTTTTGTTTTGTTTAAATTTTCTTGTTTTGAACAAAATATGCAAAACAGCTTTAACTGTTTTCAGCATTTTTATAAACACCATCTACCTTTGTTTTCATATTTCCTATGCTACTTTTACAGGTGTGTGAGAATTCTGTCTTATTTGTTCTTCAGTATATTGCCAATCCTTTCATTATTTGTTTATATAACTTAATCATGTGAATTTTCAGGAGAGCCACACAAATTGATACATTGTCTCTCAATCCACCTATCCATCCATTAATTAATTTAATTGGTAAAAGTTAGACACTTATTATGTTTCAGACACCTTGATAGGTAAGCAGAGGTAGTGAATAAAAGATATTCCATCTTTATGCTTAGGAAGTTTACAGTCGAGGGCATCTGATGTTAAACAAATAATCAAACAATAAATAATTACAATTGTGGTGGAAGAACTATGATGGAAAAATCCACTGAATATGAATGTTTATTAAAGGGTTTCCAAGGAAAATCTGTTAAGGAAAAGATTTGAAAAATTATAAGAAAGCATAAGTTTTGAAGGAGAAAAAAAGTATTTCAGGGGAAACATAAAGACCCTAGAGTAAGAACAGGCATGGTATGCTCAATAAACTGAGAGACAAATGTGAAAAAAGAGTTCATTATTCTCACTAGCCATGTAAAGACTGTCTCCACCTAAACCTGCCAGAAATAAGCATACAGCCAGCTGGAGAGTAATAGCTCCCTTATCTAAGATGCTTCTGAAAAGAGTCAATATCTCCACTAAGAGATATGGTCGTGAACATTAGAGAGAGAGAGAGAGAGAGGAAGACAGAGAGACAGACAGAGAGAGAGCTCAACCCTCGAAGAGCTCTTTACTGTTCATTGAGGAGCAACCAGTTTAAACAGTTATCATTTATGCCTAAGTCCCCAAGACTTAACTTCTCTGCTAGTTTCCCAGACTTCCCTACATAGACCCCTATACTAGAAACAAAAGGAGGTGGGGAAAGAGGAAAACTGGAGCCTAGAATTGAAAACCAGGTCTATCACGTCAGAGGTTAAAATGCAGGTCTATCACATCAAATATCTACTTATTCAGTTCCTAGGACTGTATCTAGCCTCTGGTGATTTTACATTCTTTGCACAGAATTTTCATCAGTGCACATTAAAAACAATTTCTGACTAGCATCTCATAATGCTGCATTTCACCAAACTTTCCTCCTTGATTTGTTAACCCATTTTCTCTCATACCTGCAAACTCATGTTATTCCCTGAATCTGATTTTAATTATCATATAATACTTTTATTCTTCTCTTTCCTTTATTCCTCTCTTCATTCCTGTCTCCTTTCCTCCTCATTATTTCTTCTGTCCTTCACTCCTTTTTAACCATAAACATTTATTACATTAAAAATATGTCAAGTCCTTGTGGTATTGAATGTGGACCACCAATTGCCTTTTCAAACTCTGAAGCAGATACTCTTCTTACTTAAATATTTCCTTCTCCTTAGCCTCCAAAGGCTAATTTCCCCTTTGATGAGCATCACCAGCATAGGGGGTCTGGGGTCTGTGCTTATATAGTCACAATTTATTTTAGGTATGGCCATATCAATATGGGAATTTTATTATTCCTGTTTTCCATGTTTGTTTTACTTGTCAGAATAAGGCCAAGAAAATCTGTATTCCTTAAAATTTTTCTATCCATCAGAGAATCAAATTCTTAGAAAATCTGTAATTAATTAACAGATACAAACTAGCAGAAGCCCTGAATTTCAAAACTTTTTACATATATAAAATATTACTATACTAATTACATAATCTATATCCAGTATTGGATAGGTGGTCTGACATCTGTTTGCACTATAATATAATTTATTTCTCTTCCTCTTGCCCTCTATCTCTCCCCCCACCTCATTCTCCCTTTCTCTCTCTTACTGACTTCCAAATGTTCTTTATGTTGCCTCTACTCTTAGATCCATCTCTCTTGCTTCAATTACAAGGCTACTTGGCCTCTTCATCTACCTCTTCTTTTATTTCAAATTATGTCTCTTCTTGGCTCTATTTCAATTGTTAGGTTTTTGATAATTTTCAAATCATTGATTTCATGGTTTATAACCTGTGGTTAAAAATCTCATTTTTCAGTGTATAAGCTAAGTATTAGCTCTTTTCCTAGTTTTAGTTTCTCTGAACTAGTGGTGAGCTTTTCCATTGTCACTCTTTTGTATAAACTCTAGCAAATATCATTTGAATATCATAAATTATCTCATAGTTGTATGTGAAAATTCTTTCTCATTCATGTGTAGTTTTAGATAAAAATATAATTCTACTCTTCTTACTAGTCTTAAATGAATATATATTAATAGTTACTATTTATATGATGGAAATTTGATATATAGATAATTAATATTTGTTAGGTTTTTTGAAATGACTAATGAGTTCTCTCTTGAAGGGGAAAAATATGTGTCTATAGTAAATAAAACTGAGTAAAAGCAGTGACTTGCACATACATTGAAAGAAGTGGAAAGAATTTGTAATGAGATAAAACTATGAATAAAGTAATATAATAACAAAATAAAGAGATAAAGTAATACATGGGTATATTAATTTCCTACTGTAGCTAAAACAAATTGCCACACATTTCCATAGGGAAACACAAATTTATTACCTTTAGTTCTGGAGGTCAGAAGTCCAAAATCAAAGTCTTACTAGACTAAAGTCAAGGTGTCACTAGAGCTGGTTCTTTCTTGAGGCTCTAGGACAATCCTTTTTCTTTACTTTTTCAAGATTCTAGAGGCTACCAATTTCACTGGCTAGTGGCCACATCACTCTAACCTCTGCTTACATCACATTTACTTTTCTTCACTTTGACCTTCTTATAGGGACCCTGTAATTTTACTGGGCCCATCTAAATAAATCAGAGTAATCTCCTTGTCTCGAGATGCTTAATTAAATCAGATGTGCAAAGTATCTTTTAGTATGTAAGGAAAAATATTTATAGGTTCCAGGGATTCGGACATAGGAACACTTGTGGAGCCATTATTCCACAATAATATATGGGAAATATTTTTAAAAATTAAAAGCAAAATTCAAATGTTAAGTTTTATTATTTTCATGTCAAGTGACCGAGGAGTCAAAAGTAAGATACAATCATACACCATGATCAAGTGGGGTTTATCCCAGGAATGCAAGGATTCTTCAATATACGTAAATCAATCAATGTGATACACCATATTAACAAATTGAAGGAGAAAAACCATATGATCATGTCAATAGATGCAGAGAAAGCTTTCGACAAAATTCAACACCCATTTATGATAAAAGCCCTGCAGAAAGTAGGCATAGAGGGAACTTTCCTCAACATAATAAAGGCCATATATGACAAACCCACAGCCAACATCGTCCTCAATGGTGAAAAACTGAAACCATTTCCACTAAGATCAGGAACAAGACAAGGTTGCCCACTCTCACCACTATTATTCAACATAGTTTTGGAAGTGTTAGCCACAGCAATCAGAGAAGAAAAAGAAATAAAAGGAATCCAAATCGGAAAAGAAGAAGTAAAGCTGTCACTGTTTGCAGATGACATGATACTATACATAGAGAATCCTAAAGATGCTACCAGAAAACTCCTAGAGCTAATCAATGAATTTGGTAAAGTAGCAGGATACAAAATTAATGCACAGAAATCTCTTGCATTTCTATACACTAATGATGAAAAATCTGAAAGTGAAATTAAGAAAACACTCCCGTTTACCATTGCAACAAAAAGAATAAAATATCTAGGAATAAACCTACCTAAGGAGACAAAAGACCTGTATGCAGAAAATTATAAGACACTGATGAAAGAAATTAAAGATGATACAAATAGATGGAAAGATATACCATGTTCCTGGATTGGAAGAATCAACATTGTGAAAATGACTCTACTACCCAAAGCAATCTACAGATTCAATGCAATCCCTATCAAACTACTACTGGCATTTTTCACAGAACTAGAACAAAAAATTTCACAATTTGTATGGAAACACAAAAGACCCCGAATAGCCAAAGCAATCTTGAGAACGAAAAATGGAGCTGGGGGAATCAGGCTCCCTGACTTCAGACTATATTACAAAGCTACAGTAATCAAGACAGTTTGGTACTGGCACAAAAACAGAAATATTGATCAATGGAACAGGATAGAAAGCCCAGAGATAAACCCACGCACATATGGTCACCTTATCTTTGATAAAGGAGGCAAGCATATACAGTGGAGAAAAGACAGCCTCTTCAATAAGTGGTGCTGGGAAAATTGGACAGATACATGTAAAAGTATGAAATTAGAACACTCCCTGACACCATGCACAAAAATAAACTCAAAATGGATTAAAGACCTAAGTGTAAGACCAGACACTATCAAACTCTTAGAGGAAAACATAGGCAGAACACTCTATGACATACATCACAGCAAGATTCTTTTTGACCCAGCTCCCAGAGAAATGGAAATAAGAACACAAATAAACAAATGGGACCTAATGAAACTTAAAAGCTTTTGCACAGCAAAGGAAACCATAAACAAGACCAAAAGACAACCATCAGAATGGGAGAAAATATTTGCAAATGAAGCAACTGACAAAGGATTAATCTCCAAGATTTACAAGCAGCTCATGCAGCTCAATAACAAAAAAACGAACAACCCAATCCAAAAATGGGCAGAAGACCTAAATGGACATTTCTCCAAAGAAGATATACAGATGGCCTACAGACACATGAAAGAATGCTCAACATCATTAATCATTAGAGAAATGCAAATCAAAACTACAATGAGATATCATCTCACACCGGTCAGAATGGCCATCATCAAAAAATCTAGAAACAATAAATGCTGGAGAGGGTGTGGAGGAAAGGGAACACTCTTGCACTGTTGGTGGGAATGTAAATTGATACAGCCACTATGGAGAAGAGTATGGAGGTTCCTTAAAAAACTACAAATAGAACTACCATACGACCCAGCAATCCCACTACTGGGCATATACCCTGAGAAAACCATAGGTCAAAAAGTGTCATGTACCACAATGTTCATTGCAGCTCTATTTACAATAGCCAGGACCTGGAAGCAACCTAAATGTCCATCGACAGACGAATGGATAAAGAAGATGTGGCACATATATACAATGGAATATTACTCAGCCATAAAAAGAAATGAAATGGAGGTATTTGTAATGAGGTGGATGGAGTTAGAGTCTGTCATACAGAGTGAAGTAAGTCAGAAAGATAAAAACAAATACAGTATGCTAACACATATATACGGAATCTAAGGGAAAAAAAAGCCATGAAGAACCTAGTGGCAAGACGGGAATAAAGACACAGACCTACTAGAGAATGGACTTGAGGATATGGGGAGGGGGTGGGGTGAGATGTGACAGGGTGAGAGAGTGTCATGGACATATATACACTACCAAATGTAAAATAGATAGCTAGTGGGAAGCAGCCGCATAGCACAGGGAGATCAGCTCGGTGCTTTGTGACCACCTAGAGGGGTGGGATGGGGAGGGTGGGAGGGAGGGAGATGCAAGAGGGAAGAGATATGGGAACATATTGTATATGTATAATTGATTAACTTTGTTATAAAGCAGAAGCTAACACACCATTGTAAGGCAATTATACTTCAATAAAGATGTTTAAAAAAAAAAAAAAAAAAAAAAAGTAAGATACAGACCCAAAAGAGTAATTTCCATAGTTTTCTTTAACTTGATATTATGTTCACTTCTATTTGACCTTCACAGAAATTCTAGTAATGTGTGTGGCAAATACCATGATTTCCACTCTCTAGAAGAGGAAATAGAGTGTATTCCCGTCACTTGCTTAAGTAGCATGTATAATTAGAGACAAATTTAGGGCTAAAATCCAAATTCCTGAAACTTAGTCAAGTGTATTTCCTATTATTGTCCAATATTTTTTCTTAAAAGAAAAAAAATTCAACCACTGTAAGGATAGAAAGAACGTCTAAAGAGTCTAATCCCAATTGCACTAGTTCTTCAAGTCAGAAAATATGTCATTTTCATCCTTGTAACCACAGGAGTAACCACAGTGGCTAACACATAGTAGGTGCTTAAAGTATGATAGAGAATAATAATGGATTGAGAATTTAGATTAATAACATGAGTTTATTTGTAATTTTCCCTATATATTTGATTTATTTAGTACAGATATACAATGTTTAGTGCAACTAAAATATTATTTTAAAAAGGAAATATTAATACGTACTCATGGATATTTTACTTTGCTTTTCTGGTTGGACACCTTCCTATACATTTATTTCCTGCTGACAGCAAAACATGAAAAATCAAAGTCAGAGTAAAACTGAAAGCAAAAAATAAATAAACCCTACTATATACTCCAGGTTTAGCTGAGATTCTGTAACATTAGCTGCACCTTCACCCAGTAGTTATCATGGACAGTTCCTTCAAAGATTCTCTATATTCACCTGGTGTAATTGGTTTTGTTGAAAATAAAATCAATGCAAATCTTGGACTTTCATCATAGAACAAAATGTTCAGTGAACCAATTTCTTCACTTTGCCTGTGATTTTCACTGCAGGTAACAAAGACCCATTTAAGGGTGTGTTATCTGTTTCCCCCATGAAATTCTGTTCCAATCTGTAGTATATTGTATAACTTTGTTTCCTAGAGTCCCTATGTTTTGAATGCCTTCAGCACCTCCTCTCATCATAGCATAGTGTACTTTCTTATTTCTGATTTGGGCGTTGGCCATGAGACTTGGTTTGGCCAGTGGATTAGGAGTGGTTGTGGTATTTTCAGAAGCTGTAAATGTGCTTGTGTAGTTTGACCTGGCCCTTGCGCTACCACTATTCTAGAAGAGAACATGTCTTGGGTAGCCACTAACCAAGTAAGATAAAAAATACATGACAGATGTGGGTTCCACCCACAGGCTGGATCTAAGCTGAATGTAACCACTGTTTGAGGCAGAGCTGCCCATTCAAGCCCAGCTGACATTACCCAAGCTTTCTTCCAATCCACACACCTGTGAACATGAGAATAAATGTTCGCTGTAATAAACCACTGAATTTTGAGTGATTTTTAACAGCATTTTTGTTTCAAAACCTGACTGATAACCTTTCCAAATTAAACTCGAAGTTCACCCAGGCTGGCTAGTTGATTCCTATCCCCATCCCTCTCCCGCTTTTCATAGCCTGTGGCTCTCACTTCTGTTATAGCAAAGCCACATATCATTTGCTTTTAAGTTTCTTCCTTAAAATGTTTAAGGAAAGAGCTGACATTTAGAGATAATTTGAACATTATCTGTATTGAAAGATCTATTATTTGCATTCCTTTTCTTTAATGAAAGGCTGAACACTACCTAAATAATGAATTAATTTTCAGGATATGACTGAGTGGTATGCAACATCTTATTGAATATATTACCTTTTTGCTATTGGTTACAAAGTAGAGTGCACTTTTGATTTAGAATGTCTTTCTTCTCCTTATCTTTTGAACTTTATCTTCCTGCTGCATAAGTGAGCTAAGGTAGACAGATGAGAAATACTGATTGAACGTGAATGTTATACTTTTATTTCACCATCTTCTAGTCCTTGCTCAGACTTTGCACTGTGTAAAGTAGCCATAATTAAAAATATCTCAATCATTTGAAGTCATACATTATTTTATTACATTGATTATTGCTTTTTAATGATTACTATCAAGTTTCCATTAAATTTCCTTTATATTCACTGTTATGAGTCTACTGATCATATATGTTGACTTCTTTTGTGAAGAGTTTTCTGTTTATTAAAGCAGAATATGGCCATGTTTTGCTGGTGATTCTCTAATGAGGATTAGCAAAGTCATATGCAAACTATTTATTTCTCAGGCAGCATTTATATTTTTGTCACAAAAATATTAACCCCCTCTCAATATTATAGCTATTACTTTACTCCTAAAGGGCACATATCTAATGTCCATCAAATGCTAGTTTTGAGGCCATTAATCCTTAACTGTCTGATTCAGAGATACTAATTCTCTCAAATATTTTTGTTAAATTGCAATAATATAACTTATTCATGCAGTAGGTCCTAATTGTTTCTAGAAGATTCCAGGTAAAGGAAGGATCTTATTGTTCATGTTTCAATTTCACACATAATCTCTGTGAAATGGTTAGATTATTGTATACTGAAAAATCCTCCCACTAATCAAGCATGAGAAGCCAAAAAATATATACTGCACAGATGGGCAGTTAATTTCTTTCCCATTGAGCTGACAATGTGTTCCATGATTTTGCAACAGCTGTGATGAGAATGGTGGATATCCCCAATCTATGCTTCATTTAACTTCAGGAATTCTAAGAGAGTTCATTGTGTAGGAAATAAAACTGTAGTTTTAAGCAATGGAGCTTGTTGTCCTGAAGTAGCATTTCATTTTTAACAACTGAAGTTTTAGCACAAATGTTGATACTGTATATTTCTTTCTTCTGACAACTTTATCATCAACTTAGATTGTATTTCATCACTAAACACATACTGTCGACCTAGTCCTAGACACACTAGAAAATCAATGGGATCTTGATGCAGTAAATGGAAGAATTGTACAGTAAATATTGTTTCAATTGTTTACCACTCAAGTTTAGTTTTCAAAGACATTGATAATACCATATTACATTTGTATAGCACTTTTTGTATTCGAAAGCATTCTCCTGTCAAATGGGAATAAAAATGCTTATCCTACTCTCTCACAGAGCTGATGATATGATTACCTGACATAAAAGAAATAAAATGCTTTCTAAAGTAAAGAGTGCTCTAAGAGATATGGGTTTATCATTGTCATCATGCCTGAGGAAAATTTTAGTCAGTAAAACGTGCAGAGGCTTGGAAACAAGAACTGGATTTCACTTCTGGTTCTTGGTAACTTGGGAATTTCCTTACTTTTACACTGAGCCTCAGTTTTTTTGATGTGTAAAAATTTTGAATAATTATAAACTAACATATAAGGTGTGTGTGTGTGTATACACGCTTGAAAATTACAGGAGTTTATATATGGAAAATGCATAGTTCAGTGTTGAGTTAATGTATGTCATTTAAAATTTTTAGATACCATAAAAGCCATTATTTTAAAATTATCAACTGTGGATAGACTGGTAGAAGACACATTTTAACAACAGATATTAAGGGCCTACATCAAATCCAAGAAAGAAGAGGAAATATAATTATAATGGCTGAAGGAAATCTGTGTCCCTTGTCCTCCATTTAGTATGCCTAAGTGGTATATTTAGTATTTCTGCTTAGACAGAGCCATTTGATGATCATATTTCTGGTGGATCTGTAACTGCTAGATTATATGTCATAGATCATAATCCCTTTAGAAACAATCCTTGTTAAATTTCTGGAGGTAACTCAAAACTCCTCCATAGCATCCTCTTCCAGTCTCCAAGAACTGGTCATGTCACTTCATCCCCAGAGAGTAAAAGGGTGATTCAGGTTTTAGAATAATAAAATGAGTAACCATGGCAATGGGTAATATTGGTATACTGAGTTAAAATTTCAAATATACATAGTTGTGGTCCCTTTTGAGACTTTCTCCAATATAACTAGAGTAGTAAGAATTAGTGGCTATTTTCTGTGATTTCCTTTTTTTTGAGACTTCTTTTGCTGTTGCATTTTTCTTCCTACATAATGGAGTAGAAATAACAGCAAGGTTAATTTTTCCAAAGAAGGTGCTCATTAATTTATTGTGCTCCCTTAATTGGAATCAGTTTCCTTTCCTGCTTTCTCACTTCCGCAAGTCTCAAGGGGACATAAACCCAGGGCTCTTAAGAAAGAAAGCCCTACCATCTTTTCTTTCATGTATTTCTCTCTCTCTCTCCCATTCATATGCCATAATATGGGTGCTGTTGTATAGGACATCCTTCTTTACCTGATGCCCCAGGCTCAAAAGCTCACAGTTCTGTGGTTCATGAGCTAAACCATCTTCTACTCTGGTGCAGAGGATATGCTTGAATCAATCATTGTATCCTCTCCCTGTTCTCTATTTAACATTGAAGTTTTAGACTTTAAATAATTTTCTTTTTTTTAACTTAAATTGACAAAAATTTAATAGAAATATTATTCTGGCTGCCACTCCACCCTTATTGCAACTCATTATGGTTAGCAAGTTTAGAGAATAGAGTTATTCTGTACAGTATTTCTAATACAATCCCTGGAGGCATTTAAAACTAGCCTAGATGAAGTATTACAAAGTATATTGAAGAGAATAATTTTGCACAGGCAGGGAGATTTATTTAGATTCAATACATCTTTCTTTTTTCCTATCATTGCTCCTAATTTTTAAAGGACAATTGTATAAATTATAATGTGCCTATTCTTTTCTTTTTCTTTTTTTTTAAATTTTTATTGGAGTATGGTAGCTTTACAATGTTGTGTTAGTAGACTTTATGATTTTTTTTACTATCTGATGTACCTTATCTTTTATTTGTTTACCTGTTTAATGTCTATCTCCTCTTCCTCCACTAGAATGTAAACTCCACGTAGGCAGGGGTTTTTATAGGTTTTTTTCCTGTTGCTTGGAGAAAATGGCAGGTGCAAAATAAATACTTGATGTACAAATAAGTCAGTACATAAATAGAAAACCTGTTTTGACTTTAAAGAAAAGACGTATTTCCAGACTTTGGCTTTCCTAGTACAGCAGAAAGGTGCCATGTTCATATTCCAGCTCAGCATGATAGAGCTCTACCATAGGAGTAAGCCAAATCCTAGCTAATAATAAATTATTGCTTTGCTTTCTTTGTGATTGTCTTTCTCAGGATCCTCACAGTTTATGCTACTAAGAACAACTAGGCAAGAGATCAAGATAATACTGCCTTGGTATTACTGCCTAAAAGTACATCAATCCATCATTTTCAAAAATAGCATGGTTTTCCTAACAATAAGAGAAGTTATAATAATTCTATAAAACAAAAAATATAAAAGTATAGAAAAAGTACACATAATCCTAAAACAGGGGAAAATACAATAAAGTTGTAGTACTTTTTATTTTAGACATTTTTCCTTGGTGTATTTTTATTTTCTATGTTAAATTAGGTTCATAGTCTTTGTTAATGGAATTGTTTCTGCCATGATATCAGGAGTGTTGTCCCCTAGTATATGCTATATAAAACATGAATTCTAATGTTTGCATAGGGCACCAGATTATCAACCATATCGCCACATTTAGCTACTTCCCTAACATTGGCAAATTGTTTTGTTTTTCTGTTTTGTGCTCTCATTTCCATAGTTTGCTATCAGTGTTTGATTAGAAATTATTTAGTAAAAGCCCTTTGATTTTACAGAGAAGAAAAATTAGATCCATGGATGTTTTAAGTTAATTACCCAAGCATCATACGTTAAGACTCAGAATTTGAACTCAAGCTCTAAATTCTTATTTCAGTACTCTAAAAAAATGCACATGTTTATTAAAAAATAAGTTGCATTACTTATTTTAAGCCTTAAGTTGTGCTCTGGATTTTTGACATTAAAGAAACCAGATGGAATTATGGTAGAAACCTGTTATAACTGTTAGAGGACTTGTGAGTCAGAATTTTTTTCACACCAAGATCTTAATTTATTTCAATGAAAATTTACAATGAAACAAGTATTTATAAAATTATATCTAAAGTAAATCAATAATAAAAGACTACTCCAAAGTAGTGAAGGGGGTGGCTTAAGCATAGGCAAATGGCCCTGGATGTCTGGGAATGAAGGAAGAGGCCACAGTGTAGAAGAAGAGGGAAAGGAGGGCTGTGGACACCATATTCACCCCTTTTTGGTTCCTCAGCCTATTTCCTCCAGCAATGTATTCACTAAGGTATTACCCTGTTATATGAAATAGATCAAAACAAAAGGATGGGGAAAAAAAATAACCACATTCATTAAAAAATGGCCTCAGTTTTCAAGCTCAATGTCATTTATAGTAATAATGTGTGTTTTGTAATAATGCATTATATATATACATATTTATGCATATATGAATGTGTGTTTATATATGTGTGTGTATATAGTTCACAATGTTAAACTCACACACATATAAATACGTGTTCCCCAAAACAACTTTCTAGGTTTAAAAATACTGATTTAGATTGAATAAAATTTTTGTTTTAATAGCATTAAAATATTTTAATTCCACTGTATATTACTTGATAAAATTTAATGGGAAGTGATAATGAAAAGAGAGATTCTAGGTAATGTATTATAAATAATAATTTAAAAACACTAAATACTAAGATCTTCTTGTGTTTATTGTGTTTGAAAATGATTACAGTTTAAACTAATAGTTCTTTTAATTAATTTTAAATTATTATGAAACCCCATAGATATTCTTATGATATCCTTATTACTATCAAGTGAGTATCTCTAGATGGATATTGTAACAGTATTTACCGAAGGAACTAATGCAAATAACATCTTAATTTTTAAATGCTGCTGGTATATTTTTAATTTTACTTGAACCTAAACAAGCCTAAAATTAAACTGAAAGTGGTCTTCAAAGCCAAGCAGGTGTTCTGGTCAATAGGTCAACTTTATTGAAATTCAGTGAGAGTCTTGAAAACTCATTAAACATTTCAAAAAGAAACAGTCCCCTATGAGAGCTTCACTTTTCTGTGAAGCCTTTTTGGAACTCCCATATTCAGAGTTGGAAAAACTAAACACCTGCTTTTAAGGGACTCATGAATGAATATTTAATCCTGGTGAATAGATTACTCCAGTGAGATCCAGGCAAACAGAGCAGATCAAGTAAACATGAAAACAAAATACTCCCTACTCCAGAGGCATTTCCTTATGCTGTCTTCCTTCAGTCATTCTATTTTTCTATTTATTAAAATTTGTATTTTCTATTGCTCATGATTATATATGTATGTATGTATATTCTTGCAAAATTATGGACATATATATTAGATATAAATAAGAATATTTGATATGACTTTTGATTACTTTCTTAATCTGTTAATAATTTACATATTAATAAAAATTGTATCCACAGTTAGTTTCAAGTTCTTTTAATACCTGGAGTTAATCCTAGGAAAACCATGTTTTCTAAGTATAAAATATAATACTTTCTTTAAATAATGAATTCTTAGAATATATCTGAAGTATGCATAAGTAACCTTTGGAAAGGGTAAGAGTCATACACTCAATGGGTTATTCTATTTATCTGACCACAGATCTCCTTTGCTTTGAACAGAACTAACATGAATCATGTAAAAATTGTAAAAAGTTAATGTAACTTACAGGTTTGGAGGATAAAGAGAACCTGTATGAAATAGATACATACATACATACATAGATAGCAGTTAAACATTTTACTTAGATATAAACAGTGCAATTTAAATCAATAATATTATTGTGCTGTTTTTAATTTACAGCCAGTTCTTCAATCCAATCATTCTATAAGCTATTAAGTTAGACAGTGCAAATAAAAATTGAAAACAAAAATACAATTGAACAAATACTTAATTCTTCAGTAGTCTGGTATGACATTTACTCTAAGTGTGCACTTGAAGACATTCTCCCAGTTTTTCAATATCCCTTCTACTGTATTTGAGTATTTGAGTGGATTTTAGGTTCTTCATTGGCAAAGACATAAATAAAACATTTAACATCTTTTTCCACACCTTAAATATGGTGTCCTATTTGGGTTGTGCAACCGAATCTAATTATACAGTTACTCTGCTCATTCAGTGGAAAACTAGGGCTAGGGAGAGCAAATGTAGGATGGAATAAGGTGGTACAGAGGTGTCTAAACCAGAGAAACCTCAAAGCCAACAGAAATTAAGACAGCAAAAAATAATGCCTGATTTTTTTTTTCCTCACACTGCAAATTCTGTCAATCCCAACTTCCAAATATATATTGTATTTGTTTCTTTTCACATCTACCATGAATGCCTCCAGAATATGTCACCATTTCTCACATTTGATTATAGCTCTAGCCTCCTTACTGTCCTACCTTTCTTCTTTTTTCTACTCTTGCCTATACTCTACTATGCACAGAAGAGCTAGCATGAACCCCCCAATATATATATTATATATATATATGTAATATATATATTGGTATAATAATCTATACTGACAGACTTAGCAACATGGATGAATTCAAAGGCATTATGCTGATTGAGAGTAATCAGTTTCAAAAGATTATATATTATATGATTCCATTTATATGACATACTGGAGAAGCCAAAACTACAGTGACAAAAAATATTCAGTGTTTGCCAGAGGTTAGCGGTAGAAAGAGGATATGACTTAAAAGGAGCAGGACAAGAGAGTTTTTGGGGCAATGGGATCATTCTATGTCCTGATTGTAGTGGTAATTACACAAATCTATACATGTGCTAAAGTTGTACAACAAGAAGATTCAAATTTTCTTTGTTAATTTAAAAAATAAAATTAATTAAATAATAATTAGTTCTAGTTTTTCAGTTGGCCAAATATAATTTTGTATTCCTGAATAAATTATTAACTTCTCCAGCCAGTGTTTCTTCATAAATGAAAAGAGAACAATACTGTTATTTTTGAAGGACTGCTACCTCTAAAATATAAAATGTTGTCTCACTATCATATCCTTCTGTCTTGTTTAGGGTTATTTATTCAGTAAGTATAGAGAGATGCATTATTTATGTTTCTCAGGAAAGTTCAATTGATCTAGTCATTTCTGTTAATGCAGTGTATGCAGTACCTTGTTTTTGTCAGGGAACCAATTTTGTTGGAATCCCCACGGTTTTATATACCACAGTGGGTGTTCTGCAGATGATACGTACAAATTACAAGTTAACATAATTGCTAAATCTCTTTCTATAAAAATATAATGATGACAGACTAAAATAATCTAATTGTATTTTTTAATGTGAAGGTGATATGCTTAAATAAGCAATTATAAAATAAGTCAAGGAGCCCTCCTAAAATGTACTAGGCTATACAGAATCATATTTTCCTAATTCAAGTCAAGTATAATAAAATGTCCGGACTTTTTAAAAAAATTGGCAATGCAGACATAAAATCCCTTTTCAAAATAGTGATCCTCAGGTGTCATACATATGAATTTAGATAGATACCTGACATGTTTATTCAGTCTTCTTGCAATCAAAAGGAACCATGTGCCTCTTACTGATTTAATATGAGGAGTGTAGAATATCTCTGCAGTGAAGGGTGATTATTCTATTTCTTTTATGAGTATGAAAGTTTCATAACTCATAGACAACACAAAATGCCTACGGAGTTTGTGAGTTATTAAGGTCAGCCATGGGAATAAAGAAGATAATCACTTTTTACCAGTGAAATATTCAGTTTATTTTATGAGAAAACTTTTTTATTGATTACCACTTCAAGAATGGCAGAAACTAATAAAGAACCCAGAGGACTTTTCTGTCCATCTGTTCATATCATTCCCAGACCTATGGGACTGTGCCCTTGTTGTTTTAGAGATGGTCACACACTGAAACAATAGCAGAGAAGGATAAAGATTTCTTTCAGTTAATTTTGTAAATGTTTTTTAAATATTTAAAAATAAAATAACTGTTCTCTGCCTTACTTAATAATTTATTTTCAGAGAGTAGAAAAAAAAATTTTTTTTTAGTATGGCCCCAGTCAGTGTGAAATAGGGATATAGTTTTTCGGCTTTCTAAAATAGGCTTTCTTTGAAAACCAAAGGCCGTAAAACACAAAAATCGACTACTAAGTAATATTTGACTCCAGTATCTAAAGTGCATTTTTTAAAATGAGAACTTCATTTTGATATGCTTGCATATTTGCCAAGCAAAATTCTAAAGCTGTGAATACAGTAAAAATATTGAGCAGAATGAAAGGATCTTGACCTCCTGAGTAGCAAATGATGTAGTATGTGTGAGAAAATGCATGTGTATGTTTGTCCTCCATGCACTTATAATGTTAAGAGTATTTAAAATTTTTGACAAGAAAGAATGATATGGGGAAATATTTAGGTAATCTCAGAAATCAGTGTCCTTTGTATCTTATTGCTTATGAGGATGACTTTTGTTTTTCTTGTTTTCACTCATTAATTGTTGATTCATTCAACTTTTATTCATTCATTTCTTAGAAAGATCTCAATTTTATTGAGAAAAACTTCTCTCCTATAAGGTTTTACACCCTGGAAACAGTTATATTCTTTATCAATTTTTCAACAACTCTAATTTTATTTCCTCAAATATTTGAAGACAAATATCATTTCCTCAAATTTATCTTTTACATAGTCAAAGCCACAAGGTCAAGATTTCCTTATTTAACTTAGTTTGAAGTTCCTTCATTATTCTACTTACAGTTTTCTCTTTTAATTTAGTTTTTCTGGCAATGATATTTTAAATTTTAAGTTTCTGTGTGACATGGACATACAGTAGGTGTGAAATTCACAAACAAAATGTCAAATGCAACATGCAGATTGTCAAAAGAATTGGAGAGAGCTTGTTTTGGGAGTCTTGAAGACTCTTAAATGCCTTCCCTTACTTGAAGAATAATAAGAGAAGGTTGTGAAAACATTCATTTGTTAAGAATTAACCATAAAAAGAATGAAATTTTTCCATTTGCGACAACATGGATGGACTTGGAGAGTATTATGCTTAGTGAAATAAGTCAGACAGAGAAAGATAAATACTGTATGATATTACTTATATGTGGAATCTAAAAAGTAAAACAAACTAGTGAGTGTAACAGAAAAGAAACAGACTTACAGATATAGAGAACAAACTACTGGTTACCAGTGGGAAAGGGAAAAGGGGAGGAGCAAGATAGGGTTAGGGAATTAAGAAGTACAAACTACTATGTATAAAATAAATAAGCTGCAAGGATGTATTGAACAGCACAGGGAATATAGCCAATATTTTATAATAACTATAAATGTAGTATAACCTTTAAAAATGGTGAATCACTATGTTGTACACCTGAAACATATAATATTGTAAATCAACTATACCTCAAAAAAAAAAAAGAATAAATGAAGTTGTGTTAAGTTTTGCATACTGCTGCCACCTGGAGAGGAGAAGAGAGGTCAGCAGAATGAGACTTGTGAACCAAGAGAAGTCTTGGAACTGAGAAAAGAAATATTTGCAGCCACATGAAGCAAGGACTCACTCTCTTGGGTAAAAACAACCATTGGTGGGAAGTGCCTGGTGATGGGGATTTTTATCTCAAAAAGTCCCTAAAAATACCCTGAAAGAAAAGCCAGCTTTAAACAACAATACCCTAGAAGACCCCAAGACAGATTTTGAGGGTCCTACTTCAAACAAGAATTCTGCGCTGTTTCATTCCTCCCTTCCCATATTCCTGCTCCAAAGTGGTGAAGCAATATACTTCATATGTTTCATATGTTCCCTACTTGTAACTTTATTTTGATAGGTTTCTTTAATTTCAAATTATATTTCCTTTTATGAAGGGATGACATACTTTCAGAATTCTTGACTATTTGTTTTAGTCATTATTTCATTTGTTTGCCATTATAAGTGTTTCTAAATGTTCTCATTTGGAAAAATCTGGGGGTTCATTATTTTATCTTCCTCTGTCTTCTGTCTTCTGAAGTCTAATGTTAAGGAAAATAGACCTAGAAATAGCTTACATTTTTTTTTTTGGTTATGTTCTAGGTCATCTGTTTGCTTTACTTGGTAAATTTTATGAGACTACAACACATTGATATTGCATACACAAGCTCTTTTAGTAAAGTTCACTTCTCTATGTTTCATTTATTCTCTTCTTAATGGCAGTCTCTTCCTCTCCTGGGTCGATCTTATTAGTATCTCTTTATGAGTCCTAAAGCTTATACTATGTTCTTTTTATTATAAATAGTGCTAATTATGTGTTTTAAGTGTTAATAATTTATTTTTTAAATTCTATGAAATCATTGTTGCTTTTCCCTTAGTGTCTATTCTAGACATTATCAGATATGCTTTCATTTTATTCTACTATGTTATCTTTCATTTTTTAAGCAATGGATTATTCTTTTTAACCTGGTGCAATTGTTAAATAGTTTCTACCTAAAATTAAATATGTTCTTCTTCTATCTGTTGTATCTTTCAGCTGTTCTTTCCTATCTCATTCAAATTTTTTTCCAAAATATCTGTGTTGTTTTAAATTTTTTGTTTATTTTCCTGTTTATCTTTTCATGATAGCAATACTAACATGGATCCCTATAAATAAATGTGTGTACAGGGGCTTTCTTTTACAGATTTGATTGCACTGATTAGGGAAGAATAAATAATAAAAATACCAAATATATTTATTTACTAATAGTGCAATTTTGAAAAAGATAAAACATCTTTTAAATTATCAGAAAATTTGCAGTTATGTTGTGCTGTTGTCTAATGTTAATATCATTTAAAATATATAAGATAATATGCTAGTAAAACATAACAGCATATTTTTGACCCCAAAATTCAGGTACATATGTTCCTCTTGGAAGAATCTCCTACTCTTGACAACAGAGTAGGAACTGACTGATCTGGGAGACAGTGGCCCAATTGTTCTGTTCCTTTAGGTGATATCATGACCCCTCAGTTTATCTGGAGTCACCCATTAAGATGAGCATTTCTGATTAGTAACATTGAATTCCAAGGGGAATTCTGTCTACAACATTCATCACAAGCCACACTTATTTCTAAGTGATATGGCTGGTGTATAAGTGGTTCTCAGGAATGAGAAAATAAAGTGTATAGCTGTAGCTGATAATAAGTGCTTATTCTTGGCTACTATGGCCCCCGTTAAAAGGTTTTTCATTAAGTACCTGTGGATTTAGGCTTAAAGTAGTTCTTCTATTCTCTAAAGGCTCAGAAATTACTTAAAATCTTTAATTAAATAGGGGATTTTGATTATTGATTCAGAAGCAAATCTGATACTTATCCTTTTTACAATATGTTTAGAATGGTGACTTTTGAACCTCTTAACTCTGGCACATTAAAAATTCACTTTCTGTATCATGACACTACACACACACACACACACACACACCTGAAATGCATAAAACCTATGCTGTACTCTGTTATTTCTCTTTTAGTCTGTTTCATTTGAAATAATAATAATGGCTCTCACAAACTAAATCTATTTTGTGACCCATAATAAGTGACAAACAACAAATTTAAAACAATACTTCAAAAGGCCTACAACCACAATAATTTGAGTTTGGCCAACATCAACTAATCAAAATAAAAGTCTGTGAAGCCAAAGATTCTTATATTCAAATATAGGTTTCATTACTAGATTGGGACAAGACCTCCTCTAACAGAGATAGAGAATGGGGAAAGTATTCATAAAAGTCCTTTATTGCCAAATCCTAAAATAATCTATAATTAAAACTCAGAGAACAAACTAGATATTCCCTTCAGGGCTATAATTGCAGAGAGATACTTCAAAGTGAATACTTCTTCAGACTTGGTTTAGACTAAAGTTACATTTAACATTGATTAGTAACACTTAAATCTGGTATCAGAAAGGTAACCAGGTATTTGCCTTTTATAAAACCTTACCCACTAATGTATCAATTACTGAAAAATATATACAAAATCTGTGTTTATTGATTATATATTATTAATTTATTAATAATACATTATAGATTAAATTATGTCTTCCCCAAATTCATATGTTGAAGTTCTAACCCTCAGTACCTCAGACTGTGACTGAATTTGAAGAGAAGGTATTTAAAGTGGTAATTATGGTTAAATAAGGGTGTTATGGTGGGGCCCTAATCCAATCTGACTGGTGTCCTTATAAGAAGAGAACATTTAGGCAAACAGAGAGACACTATAGCTGCACATGGACAGAGGAAATATCACATGAGGACAGCCGGAAGGTGACCATCTACACACCAAGGAGAAAGGCCTCAGAAGAAACTAAACCTCTCGACACCTTAATCTTGGACTTCTGGCCTTCAGAACTGTGAAAAAATAAATCTCTGCGGTTTAAGCCATCCAGTCTGTGGTATTATAGCAAACTAATACAATATGTTTCTTGGGAAAAAAAAGCAAAATGAACTGTGCTAAGTGTTTTCTCTCTTTTATTGTTTCACACTAGTAGAAAATCAAACATTAGATCTATAAAACCAAAATCTCAGTCACTTTATTCCATTTGATGTCAGATGCCTAAAATATCATTGTGGTGCCTAGAAGATAATCAGAAATAAGTAAGTTATGAATAAGTAGTATTGCTAGACAAACTTAAAATGATAGCAGATTTCACAAAGTGCAGATGGGGAGGAAAATAAAATGAAACCATAAAATAAACAACCCAATATTCTTTGTTTTCTAATGACTTCACCTCAACAGTAACAAAAAAATATGTCTTGTCATTATTAAATCTCAGAGGTCTTAAGAAAGCAGCTGGGATGTCATACAGGTGTGGTTTTAGGTAGGTTATTTAACTGCACCATGACTCATTTTTCTCATGTTCAAAACATTCGTGTAACAGAAATACCTACCTCATAACATTGTCTTGTACATGAAACGTTAATGCACATAAAGCACTTAGTGTTTCCACAAAGTAAATGGTAAAAAATATTAAATGTTGAATGTTGAAATATCAGAAATATTGGTTCTGATTCTAAAAATTGTTATTTTTTACAAATGCACATAGCAGAATATTTTTCCACAAACTATAATGTTCCCTGAAATCTAAGTAATGAATAAAATTAATAAAAATAATATTAATAAGACCAATAAAATAAAGTAAAATAAAAGCATCAAGAGAAAATGAATCTAGAAACAAATAAAACAAACAAAAAAGAATTAGCAAAAATCTACATATGAAGAAGAATGGGAGAGAAGAAAATGTTTCTTCCTGTGAATAATCTATAAATAATTTATAGATTAGAAAAGCCATCTTAGACTTATGAATTTTCCGATAAGATATATGGTTTCAAATATTCAAATTAATTACCACAATATCAAGCAATAGTCACAGTTTACCAGATAAGGTTCTCTTTGCCAACCATATTGAATATTCAAGCTCAGTTTCACAAACAGCCCACGTTCAATTCACATGTACTATGTGTTACGCAGGACTTGTAGGAGAGGAAAGGCATGCCTAATTAAAATGTCAACATTTGTTTTTGATGAAATGACATATATTTCTTTTCTAACTTAATTTGTATTCTTTGACTTTTAAAATTGTTCTTGGCTATAAAAATGTGGCATTTCAGGGGCTATTCCAATTGACATTACATAAGTTCTTTCAATAGACGTTTCATAGGTAATTTAGCTTCTTGATCCACCTTCCCCTCTCTTGAATCTTAATAGTGGTTATTTCCAAAACTCAACTCTTGGAACATTCTCTTCTCTCCTTGCAGAATTACCCAGGCTCACAATCTGAGCTTTACATGGCTGCCTACAGAGTTTAAATCTCTGACTTTTTTTCCAATTGATTTATAAGCTGCATCACTCAGCTTTCTATGTGGTAGCTAACTAACCATCCCTTAAAACTCAATATGTCACATATGAAGAGTATTTCTTTCCTCAATAAACACTTCCCTCCTCTTATTTCAGTTTCTGTTGGCTGCGTTCCCATTCTTCCAATCACCTCGGTTTGAAACCAGAAAGTAATCTTTTAGTCATTGTTTTCCTTCAGGTTCTGTATTTGTCCAACTTCTGAAATCTACGTCTCAGTTCCATTCTCCTTTATCTTCACTATTATGATTCTACCCTGGGATATTACCTCCTTACAGTCCAACTACAGAAAGGGTCACTTCACTGATACCTTAGTTTCTAGGCTTTGATGTTTTCAATACATCCTCCTTGCTATTGCCAGAGTAATTAGACTACTGAGTTATGTCACTTCTTCAAAATTTACAAAGCCTCTCTCTTTCTTCTTTTAAAATTTATTTATGTTTAATAAATAAATGATATATATATTTAAGGTATACAACATGATGATTTGATATACAAATACACAGTGAAATGATTACTACAGTCAAGCTAATTAACATATCCATCTCAGCACATAGTTACCATTTTTGTGTGGGTTGTGAGCACCTGAAACCTACAATCTTAACAAATTTCTGGTATTCAACACAGTATTATTAACTGTAGTCATTCTGTATATTAGATCTCTAGATTTATTCATCCTTGTGACTTTGTACACTTTGACCAATATCTCCCCATTTTCTGTACCCTCTGGACCCTTGTAATGACATTTTTATTTTCTGCTTCCATGTATTCAACCGTTTAGATTTCACATAAAAGTGAGATAATGCACTATTTTTCTTTCTGTGTCTGGCTTTTCACTTAGGATTATGTCCTCCAAGTTTGTATGTACTTTTAGGAAATGAAATCAGTACCTCAAAGAGATACCAGCACTCCTATGTTCATTGCAGCATTGTTCGTAGTAGCCAAGATGTCGGAATAGCGTAACTGCCCCTCCATGGATGAATCGATAAAGAAATTGTGGTATAGATATAGATATAGATAGATAAATATAAATATTACTCTATCTTAAAAAAAAAAGAAAATCCTGCCTTTTATGACAACAAAAATATTTCCTCTCTCTGAATTCTAAAGCCTCAAATCGTCTTGACTATCCCACTTGTATTCTTCTATATGCTTCTACTTTCACTCACTCATTCTTGATTCCAGTCTTATGATTGGCCTTGGCCTGGAATGATTTTCCATTTTATTCTATCCATATCCTACTAATTCTTTAAGATCTACTTTCTAATATTTCCCCTTGAGAATGTAATGCTTGGTGAGTTTTCTTACCTCTCACCTTCACAACACTTGCTGACTGCATCAAGTGCTTAGGCTCTAACCTCTTGAGTTGTTTGTTGCTACTGGTACACTGAACACAGAGTATTAAATTGGGAAGAAACTGTGACAAAGACCAGTCCAGATTTTTTATGTTACAATTAAGAATCCTGGACTTTGCTACATTTAATATTTGAAAACTTCTAGAAGGTAGGATGAATGTTATATCATTCCTCTGTATTCTAACCCCCTCCATCCATGCACTTAGTCCAGTGCCAAGATTCCATTAGGTACTAATTAATTCTGTCATCCAACTGTATTATGTGACTTCAATTCTGTCTTAGAAGCTGAATTTTAAGCTTTTTGATGTTCTATAATTCTTCTGTACTCTAGGACATATCTATTTGAGTTAAGGCTATATGAGGTACTAATATTTCTTGACATGTAATTTTTCTTTCTTATATGTATATATAAATATAATATATATGAATTTATATTATAGACATACATATTCTCCCATATTACTGATGTGGACACTAGTCATTTACATGGCTGGTACGTGGTGAAGCTATGTTTAAGATAGGTCAGGTATCAGAGACTCCCCAGATAACTTCCATGTTTTATTTCCTCTTAGGTACTTAAAAACAGTGGCTAAATAAATATATGTACTTCTGTTAGGTTGATTATGTAGCTGGTATTTAAGTTCTTTATGATACCAAAATACTTTCATTGGATCCATTCTATGATGAAAACTATTCTAGTGTGAATTCCAATAAATAAGGCATGTATTGAGCAAATATTAATTAAGTACTATTTATGAGCCAGGCACTAAGCTTGTACTAAGAAATAAAATGATTCTCAGATGGTGCTTTTATAGGCATGTGACATCTTCCCTCCTTTGACACAAAGCACACAGGACATGTTTGGTAGTGTGGTGACAGATCTTTGAAGACAGGTACATTAACCAACTGGATTCTAAGATAAAAGCACCTCGATTTTGTATGACAATATGGACAGAGTCTTGATACAAATAGGTGAGTTGGTATAGTGCCAAAATGATAGGAGAACTCTCTACTGAAAAGAAAAGAATAAAGAAGAGAAGAGAGAAGCAAAAAGAAAAGAAAAAAAAAGAAAAGAAAAGAAAACCCTTTATCTGCAACTCTGATGTCCTGAATCCTAGTGAGAGACCCATTGTTTCTTTTTACAACTTAGCTTTTAGTGTACAAAATTCCAGTATGACTTGCATGTTAATTTGTATATTTTTGTATAATTTAATTTATATCAGTCATCACTGACCACTGTATCATTTGCTGGCTGGTACATTTCTTCAGTTTCCTTGAATGCCAATCCTGTGTCCTCTGATTTATGTAGGCAAATCGACTACATTGGAGTGAGTGAGAGATTAGAATATGATGTTGTTTCTTTCACTTTGCAGTTTTGTTCTTTTACTGAAATCCCATATCAAGCGCTAAGTAGTTGCACAGATAATTTCTAATAATAGCTGTCACTAACATGATGTTTACTCTTTGCCAGGCACTGTTCTACAAAATTTACACCTGTAATTCTTTCAAATAGCATTAAACCCTATGATATGTGTGCTAATATTATTTTTATTTTTCAGATGAGATTAATTAGCTGATCCAAGATGACATAACCAGGAAATGGCAGTGCCAATATTTGAATACAGTCAGCCTGGCTTTTACATTTTTGTTCCTAATTACCATGTTTTACCCACTCTTAGGAGTTTGACAGAAAGTGACAATATACATGTTTTTGATTACTTATTTTCTACATCATGACATTTGAATTTGATACTAAATACATTCTGACAGTAAGGCTCACTAATATTTTTATTTGAGTGATAGAAAAAAATAAATGATTGTAGAATTATTTAAAGATAGACCAGCACAAATAAGGAGCTAAACATTGCCAATAAATGTCACAATTAGGATGTCATGTGAGTAAATTTCTGAAAAATAGATTTGATAACTTTGCTTTACGAGGATGGAAAGGGAGACTGAAGGAAATATGAGCATTAGTAAGATATTTATCTTCTTATACTTTTTCCTATGGTCATTCTGGTTTCTATATTAAATTCATTGTTAAGCCTCTTATCTAGTGACCTGTTTATCTCCTCATGGACAGACTGTTTTCTGTTTTCTGTTGATTGAAGAAGTTATTTATTTGTTTATTTTTGCCATCCTAAAAAACACCAGTAAGAATCAAGTTAAATGTTAGAATTCATATATTTGGTGAGCAATGTTTAAGCTGAAACTTGAAAGATAATAGAATTTCCTAAGTAAAGTGTAAAGGTGGCAAGTATTTTAGGTTGTGGAAACAGAATGTGTGACTATCCAGAGATGAGAAGTAAGTCATATTTGGAAGGTAGAGTTAGAAGTGGAAATAGATGAGACAAGACATAATCATGAACGCAGGACCCTGAAAGTTTTTGTTGAGAGAGTGGTACTTAGTCCTAAATACAATGGAAAGCTGTTGAATGGATTTGAGAGGAGAGTTATCCAGGCACACATGCAATAATGGTTATTCCAGGTTCATCACAGAAAATGATTTCAAATGAGGTAAATGTGAATTAAGCAAGATCAGTAAGGAGGGTCTCCTAGAAATGTATTTTAAGTGATGATGATCTGGACAATGCTTTGGCGTTTAGAATAAAGAGCAACAGCACTTTTAGAGTATGATAGAGGAAGACAGTAGACTTGATAATAGACTGAATATGTCAATAAGGGAGAAGAAAGAGTCACTGTGGCATTCTGACTTGGTAACTGGGTATGATGGCACCGTTCATTGAAACAAGGAATACTGAAGGGAAGGCAGATTTTGAAATGTTGAATTAGAGATGCTTGTGGAGATGTCCAACATATGATGTGGTGAGCAGGGATGGAAACTGGTGAGTAGGTATGTTTTGATATGTAGATTTCTGAATATTTAATGTGGGGTAATGCTTGTAAATATGGTTACCCAAGGAGAGGGTTCCAGCAAAGAGGACAAGGTTAAACCCCTAGGGAAACTGACTTTAAGAGAGAAGGCAATGAATGGGTATTTTCTTAAGTGGCTGAAAAGGAGCAGCCATGGAGGGAAGATTAAAACCATTAGAAGAACAGAATCCAAAAAATGTGTTAAGAGGTTAAATGTGTTGCCCCCAGAGGGAAATATAAAAATGTTTGGTTGATTTGGAAATGATAACTAGATGTATCTTCTCTAGTTTATATTATCTCATATAGAAAAAAAGCATGTGTATTTTTGGTGCTGTAATAAAAGGAGAAATGAGAGTGCTTTTTGTTTCATTTTGGTTATTGTTTTTATTTTTTGCTCTGCATCTAATATAAACAAAACCAACTCCTGCTACTTTTTTTGAAGGCAAATATCTTTACAGCTTGAACTTTGAAACACCCAGCAAAATTCTAGAAAATTAAAAGAGGAAGCAGTTGAAAACAGTGTCTAAAAAACTTAATTTCCCCCTTTCCCTTTATGGGTTCAATGTATAACCTTGTTTTTGTTCAAGTATGGGATCAAAGGTTGCACTTTCTCAGCTAAGCATTATCACCTACAGGAAATTTTCCTTGAACTCTCAAGCTTGGCTAAGTTTCCAACGTCAACTCTCCCATAGCAACCTGCGCTGCAATCTTTTAAAATCATGTTGAATTTTTTTTCCCTTTTTGCTAGACATTAAAGTTATAAGGCATGGAGTGTCAAGAAATGTGGAACTAAAGTTTCATTTATATATGCTAAAATTGAGGTTAGCTATGTCCTCCCTCTGATCTTTAAGGTAAAAATTAATTTTGCTCAATAAGAATTCTGCCATGAATAAACAAATTGAATGAAAGAAAACAAGGATTTTCTTCATTCCTTACATGCAGGTTAATAGGGCAAGATTCCAGGCCATATGAGCTCCATCTGGTAAGTCCTTTTCATTTTTGGGGGGGTAGTGTCAGGAATCATTGGGGGATTGCTCCTCTTGGTGATTATAAAATAATTCCCTTAACTGCAATTATTGAATTTTTTTTGATCCAAGCGTACAGAATTTTTGTGAGTTTCTCCTTAGGGAAAATTTCTAACAGATCTAAGATTTGTTTATTCCTTTCTCTCCTGTGTAAGAGTAGATTTTTCTCAGTAGTTGAAACTTGTGAGAGCTCCAAGACAGAAAATTGCACAACTTCCTTTTCTAGACCCCTATCATCATGGTTATTTCCCCCTAAACTGTTCATTCATTCATTCATTCATTCATTTTTTCCAGAACTGTGCTATGACTCTTTCATTTTAAGTAAGGAAGAAAATGGAAGCAATCTTATATGAAAGTTTAAGTTATTAAGATTTGTTATTATAGAAATTTAATATAATAGTGCAATGTATTTTGCAAATCTTGCAAATCATTTATATGGGTTAAATTAAAAGACTTTTCTAGTCTGTCCAGATATCCTATGCTTGTTGTATATTTAACTATTTGACCACAGTGGGGAAAAATTACTTAATTAGACCTTCATTTGAAGAGTTTGTAATTATAGAATTGCATCATGTATTTTATTTTATTGACTTTTAAATAATAAATATATACAGATTTACAGTTATGAAAGATAACATTTATTTGTAATTAAAACTTGATTAATATTTTCCCATAGTGTCTTGAAATCAGGGAACCCATCAAGAGGACATGAAAAAATAGACCTCACTCCCCTTTCTGTGTTTTCTAAGACGATTAAGTGTTCTTTTAAAAAAATTCAATTTTGAGATAATTGGAGTTTTGTACTGCAGTTGTTAGAAATAATACTGAGAGATTCAGAGATCCTGGATTGCCTGTCTCTCCAATGGTAACAACTTGCATAACTATGATACACTATCACAACTAGGAAATTGACATGGATGCAATCCATCAAACTTGCTCAGAATTCATCAGTATTACATGCAACCATTTGAGTATGTTTATGTGTATTTTGTACACAGTAGTTCTATGTAATTTCTGTGTAGTTTTATCACATGTATAGATCTGTGTGACCAGCACCACGGTTAAGATACAGAATATTTCCATCACAAGCATTCCTCATGCTACCCTTTTATAACCTCAGTCACTACCTATCTCCCTCCTTCCTTTCCTAGCCCTGAAGTTTCCGTTTTGAAACTGGCGATTGTAAATCCTCCTGGGTTTTTTTTCTCTTATTTTTTTTTTGTTGTTGTTGTTAAAATGCTATGCTTATATTGGTTGAAAAGGGGGTAAAGTTATATTGTTTTCCCTGTTTGTCCAATTTTGGCCCTTTGTTCTTGTCCAAAAACTGTCTTGGTGAATGTCTGGCATTTACAATTCATATTTAATTTAATTAGATTGATGATATGAATACAGAATTAGAAATAAGAGCATATTCTGTATGGGGAAGGAATATAGAGAGATATTAGTACACATAATAATAATAACCAAATATACTTTCATTTAACACTTGCTTGGGGAAATATTCATTTCTTCTATCAATCCCTGAAATGGGAGGATAGATTTTCTGATTGGCAGTTTAGAAACTATCCTAGGAATGCCAAGGAAAAAGTGGAGAATCCATAATGAAATAAGCACTTATACTTATTTCTGATGGTAGGGTATGTGAGTTTAATCACTTTGGATAGCACTTTGGCAATACAGAGTCAAGCATTAAAATTTTGATTTGTGTTTCCAACTCTGAAAGTGTATTTTGAGAAAATTATCTTTAGATGTTTGTTCTCATCTTGTCATTTCTGAACTCATAATATCACACAACAAAACTACTTAACAGACCAAGAGAGGCAAATAGATAAATTATGGAATATTTATTTGAAGCAATTGTATTTTAACAAATAAAAATAATCTTCATACTGAATTTGTAATAACATCGAAGTGTTTAATTTGTCATGTTATATGAAAACATCAGTATTTAAACCGTTTAGTTTATTAAAATATGCACACAGAGTGTGGGAAGAAATCCAACTATGTTCGCAGTTTTATGTTTGAGTAATGTTGTTTATCTTTTCCAAAATTCCTTTGAAAAGTCTATAATGTTTCCCCTTTAATTAGTTTTAAATACAAAAGGAGTGAGTGAATACAAGCAAAATGTGCAGAAATATTACAAGAAATTAAAAAAAAAATAAAAAATATATAGTGCTCTATCTGTGACTCTCCCCTTTCCATCATTGCCCCATTCAACAGAGGCAATCACTTTTAACTATTATGCATTGCTTCTGGTATTTTCCTAGGTGTTTCTACCAAAAATTGTTTCCTGATTCATCAATTTTAAATTCACTTTAAAATCTACAATTTCAGTAGATGAAAATTTTTACTCTCTTCCATCACTCTACCTTCTGGCCATACTCCCAAAATAGTTCAGTCACAATTTCTTGGCTTAGTACTTGTATGTTCTTTGTAAATGTTGTATATTGTATGCCTTTATGAATAATTTCTCACTGTGAACCCAAGAAGTGTACTATGATTAAATTTCCTTTCTTGGGCAACTTTCTGTTATTCTTGGCATTGATAATTCTCTTTTTTGTGTGCTTAATTTTCTTTAAACCCATTATTAAGTTATCCCTACCTAATAACATTGCAAAATCTACCGTTGTATCTAATTTCATTCAACCAAATCTATTTAAGAAATTTGTCCATTGCGTTTGCTCTTTTCTGAAGCACTAGGACCCTGCATGCCTTTGCTGCAATTTGGAATGTTCTCCATAGTGCTACGGTTTGGTTGTCATCTGAAACTTCTCTTGCTTTTACTCTGAAAATCAATCTAATAAATTTCTTCAATTTTATCTTCTAACACCTTCACTGATTTTTTTAAAATTTCAGCATTTAAATAATTACTGTAAACGGTGTGTGTGTGTGTGTGTGTGTGTGTGTGTGTGTGTGTGTGTCTATGTGCCTCAGCCTCATTCTGGTCTCCCTACTATGTAACATCCTGTTCTTATTTCCTCATTCTTTATTAAATGAATTATAACTCCTTCTGCTCATTGCATTTTCTCTGATTTTTCCTAGTCCCCTTAATTCTCTTTAGTGGGCTTTTTCCCTTTCATGTTGGAAGTTCTTCACAAATGTCCGATGATGCTTCTGTATCTGATGTATTATATTTGAATGAAGCCCTTAAGAGTTACTGGAATGTCTTGTTGGAAGACTCTACTCAATCAGCAGTCACCTACCCGCATCTCATAAACCTGATTGTTTGTTTACATTAGTAGGCCAAGTCAGGATAATGGTTTCAAAATAAAAGTGGGTTAAAAAAGGGGAAAAAAAGGTAGGTGAAGGAGACTGCCCAGGGAATTAAGTATCATGATTCCTTCCCACCCAACCCCACCCCCTGTTTTTCTTTTTTTTTTTCTGACAAGCAGACTTCAATAGTTAACAGAATCTTAATATAATGTTGAATCTGTGATTTTAATCTCTAAAGTGGTGTGAGTGGGCTTTATCAATTTCTGCGGTTTCATATGGGATTTTGAATAATTGGGAGGCCTCCGGTTTTACATTCAAAAAGGATTTGTGGTCTTTTCTCTGGGGCACATTGCTTCTCTAGGTCAGTTAAGTTTTTCCACAGAATCATGCTATAATCACCTTCCTGGGATAAAAATGCCTTACACCTAGAGTTCTGGGATTGAATAGGGCACATTGATGGTCTGGGCATAATTTCATTTGGAACATTATTCCAGTCCTTATCTGTGACAGGATTCCTAAGTCTTCTGACCTAGAGAATATACCTGTTTCCTTCAGAATTGGATAGAAGTGGATAGAATCAGTCTTTAGGCCTAACTGCTCTTTATTTTTTATTTTTAAAAAAAATTGTTTAACATCTTTATTGGAGTATAATTGCTTTACAATGGTGTGTTAGTTTCTGCTTTATAACAAAGTAAATCAGTTATACATATACATATGTTCCCATATCTCTTCCCTCTTGCATCTCCCTCCCTCCCACCCTCCCTATCCCACCCCTCTAGGTGGTCACAAAGCACCGAGCTGATCTCCCTGTGCTCTGCGGCTGCTTCCCAGTAGCTATCTATTTTACATTTGGTAGTGTATATATGTCCATGCCACTCTCTCACTTTGTCACAGCAGATGCTAATACAATTATTTTGTTTTTCAGCCTTTTCATCCCTCACCTCCACCCACACCCACCTTTTGTTAAGTGTCTTTCTGACTTTGCAGAGGTACATGAGTTGTATAAACCTATTGCTCAGGGGTATTTTCTTCTGCAGGCATGAAGATAACCTTCCTAATTTCTACAAAATTATTTACTATTCTTCCAATTACTTTCAGTCTTCATGCACAGTAATGTAGACTTACAATTGTCTCCTAGTTTCTATTTTCTAAATCAAAATGGCTATTTGTGTTTCTTTTTCTGTGTTTAAGATGACTTTTAAAGAAGAGGAAGTATAGGAAATACAGCTACTTGCATCAATACTGTGTATTCTTTTTTTAAATGTTTTTTTATGGCGGTAAAAGTCACATAATATAAAGCATACTATTTTAACCATTTTTAACTGTACAGTTCAGTGGCACTAAGTACATTCACATTGTTGTGCAACTCTCACCATCATCCATCTTCCGAATTTTTCACCTTCCTAAACTGAAACTCTGTCCCCATTAAACATTAACAGACATAGAGAACAAATGTATGTACACCAAGGTGGGGGGGTGTGGATGGACTGGGAGATTGGGATTGACATATGTACACTACTATATATGAAGTAGATGGCTGGTGAGGGCCTACTGTATAGCATAGGGTAAAAAAGAAAGAAGATACAATATGTTTGCATGACATATATTAAGTTAACCTTAAAAATCCATTCCAATATACATTAGGTGCAGACAAATACTGTTTGATTCCACTAATACTGTGCATTCTTAAAAGCATAACATTGAGGCTTCACTTGTGGCACAGTGGTAAAGAACCCACCTGCCAAAGTAGGGGACATGGGATCGAGCCCTGGTCTGGGAAGACCCCACATGCAGAGTTCTGCCCATGCGCCACAACTACTGAGGCTGCTCTCTAGAGCCCCCGAGCCACAACTACTGAGCCTGCGCACCTAGAGCCCGTGCTCCGCAACAAGAGAAGCCACTGCAATGAGAAGCCCATGCACTGCAACGAAGAGTAACCCTTGCTTGCTGCAACTAGAGAAAGCCCACATGCAGCAACGAAAACCCAATGCAACCAAAAAAAAAAAAAAAAAAGCATAACATTGAGCATAAACTGCAGAAAAACATGTGATTCCAATTATATAAAATCAAATCCAGTAAAAACCAAATACCATGTTGTTTAAAGACATACACATATGTGGTAATTTTAACGGAAAACCTGGGGATGATTACCATAATATACAGAATAGTGTATATATTGGAAGTAAGGAAGGGAATAGAGTCAAAAAAGAATACTCAGAGAGCATCACATATATTGGCAAAGTATAGCCATCCAGTCTTTTAGGTAGTACAATAGATTTCATAATGAAAAGAACTTAAAAATTAAAAAAAAATAAAAGAAGGGGAAGTATAATGTCTTTACCTCACTATCTTGATACAGGAAATTTGTATTGCTTTTATTTTTATTAACAATTTTTTTTCCTATTGCTTCCCTCTCCCCACCCTCCCCTTTCCCTCTGGCAACCAACTGTTCTCTGTATCTATAACTCTGTTTCTGTTTTGTTATGTTTGTTCATTTGTTTTGTTTTTCAGATTCCACTCATAAGTGAAATCATTGTCTTTCTCTGTCTTTCTCTTTCTGTTAGCATAATACCCTCTAAGTCCATCCATGTTGTCACAAATGTCCAGATTCCATTCTTTTTTATGGCTGAGTAATATTTCATTGCATATATGTACTGCATCTTCTTTATTCATTCATCTATTTATGGGCACTTGAGTTGCTTCTAAATAATGCTGCAATGAACATAGGGCTGCATATATCTTTCTAATTAATGTTTTTTTTTTTCATGTAAATACCCAGGAATGGAATAGATGGATTGTATTGCAGTTTGTTTTTAATTTTGAGGAGTCTCCATACTGTTCTCCATAGTGGCTGTGTCAACTTACATTCCCACCAACAGTGCAAGGGGGGTTGCCTTTTCTCCACACCCTCACCAACACTTGTTATTTGTTGTCTTTTTGATAATAGCCATTCTGATAGAGGTGAGATGGTATCTTATTGTTACTTTGACTTGCAATTCCCTGATGGTTATTGATGTTGAGAATCTTTTCATGTGCCTGTTGGCCAACTGAATATCTTCTTTGGAAAAATGTATATTCGGATTCTCTGCCTATTTTTTAATTGGACTGTTTGAGTTTTTTTTAAATGTTGAGTTCTTTGTATATTTTCAGTGTTAACCACTTTTCAGATATATCATTTGAAAATATCTTCTCCCATGCCGTAGGTGGCCTTTTCATGTTGTGGATAGTTTCCTTTGCTGTGGAAAAACTTTTCAGTTTGATGTAGTTCATTTTTTTTTTTTTTTAATTTTTGCTTTTGTTTCGCTTGCCTGAGGAGACATATCCAAAAAATATTACTAAGACTGATGTCAGAGAGAGTACTGTCTATGCTTTCTTTTAGAAGTTTTATGGTTTCAGGTCTTATATTTAAATCTTTAATCCATTTTCAGTTTATTTTTGTGCATGGTGTGAGAGAGTAGTCTGATCTGATTCTCTTGCATGTAGCGGTTCAGTTTTCCCAACACCATTTATTGAAGCGGCTGTCTTTTTCCCATTGTATATTCTCACCTCCTTTGTTGCAGATTAATCACCCATATAAGTGTGGGTTCATTTCTGGCCTTTCTATTCTGTTCCACTGATCTGTGTGTCTGTTTTTGTGCCAGTATCATACTGTTTTGATTAATGTAGCTTTGTAGAATAGTTTCAAATCTGGGAATATGGTACCTCCAGTTTTGTTTTTCTTTCTCAAAATTGTTTTGGCTATTCAGGTCGTTTGTGTTTCCCTATAAATTTTAGCATTTTTTCTTCTAGTTCTGTGAAAAACGCCATTGGTATTTTGATAGGGATTGCATTTATTCTGTAGATTGCCTTGAGTACTGTGGTATTTTAACAATTCTTCCAATCCAAGAACACAGCATATCTTTCCATCTGTTTGTGCTGTCTTCAACTTCTTTCATCAGTGTCTTAATAGTTTTCTGAGTACAGGTCTTTTACCTCCTTAGGTGGGTTTTTTCCTAGGTATTTTATTATTTCTGATGTTATCATAAATGGGATTGTTTTCTTTACTTCTCTTTCTGATTGTTTTTAGTGTATAGAAACACAACAGGTTTCTGTATATTAATTTTGTATCCTGCAACTTTACTGAATTCATTGATGAGCTGTATTGCTTTTAAATTGAACTTCCCTGGTGGCACAGTGGTTAAGAATCCACCTGCCAATGCAGGGCACATGGGTTCGAGCCCTGTCTGGGAAGATCCCACATGCTGTGGAGCAACTCAGCCTGTGTGACACAACTACCGAGCCTGCACTCTAGAGCCAGTGAGCCAAAACTACTGAGCCCACATGCCACAACTACTGAAGCCCATGCACCTAGGGCCCATGCTCCACAACAAGAGAAGCCACCACAATGAGAAGCCCATGCACCACAAAAAGGAGTAGATGCCACTCGCCACAACTAGAGAAAGCCCGTGTGCAGCAATGAAAACCCAACACAGCCAAAAATAAGTAAATAAATAAATAATTTTTAAAAAATTTTGTAGGAATTTTTAACTGGTAAGATAAAAATATAGGCAAGTTTAGATCATTGGAATAATCAAAATTACTTCTTCCAAGAGTGGAGAATGGTAATAAAGCATGTTTAAGGTTGAAATAATTAAAGAAAGGGACCAAGAATGAGGTTTAGCATCAGACACAGCAGATATCAGAGAAATAAACATGAGGTTGGAGAACAAGGTGACCTAAAATGAGGAAAAATTTTTCATTTGATTTTGAAGTTTGGATTGCAAATCACAAAGACCTCTGGAAGAACCCTCCAGAAGATGTTTCTGATCAGTGAAATGTGAAAGAAAAGGAAATATATATGTATACACACATACACATACCCATATGTACACACATTTTATACATTTAAGGTAAGGTGACTGTGATGGACGATTTGATGTGTCAACTTGGCTAGGCCATCATACACAGTTTTTGGTCAAACACCAGTCTAGATGTTGCTGTCATGGTATTTTTTTGAGATGTGATTAACATTTAAATCAGTAGGCTTTGGGTTAAGCAGATTACCCTCCATAGTGTGGGTGGGCCTCATCCAATCAGTTGAAGGCTGAGATCTCCAAGAAAGAATAATTTCTGCCAGCAGACTGTCTTCAGACTTCAGCTGCAACATTAACTCTTCCCTGAGTTTCCAGTCTACCCTACAGATTTTGGTCTTGCCAGTCCCCATGATGGTTTATGTCAAAATAAAATAAATCTCTTAATATATTATATTTACACATTCTATTTCTCTTAATATATTATATTTACACATTCTGTTGCTTCTGTTTTTCTGAAGAACCTTGACTAATACAAAGATCACTGTGGATTTTTTTTTTAATAAGAAGACCACCCAAAATATTTTACTACAGTAGGAAAGGTTAGAGTCTCTACAAAAATCAGTCCATGTGTTACTCCAGATTCTGATGTGGCTCTAACAGAAGTTTGTGGTGTTAACTAACTGCTACTGCTGTTCCTACAGATCCCTAGGCCCCATGGGCAGCACAGACTGACAAAGAGGTACACACTGAAGTATTTATGCATTGGCAGACAGTGCGTAGCAGAGTCTGGCTTCTGCATCAGTCACCTGGAGGGGACTGGTGACAGGACCTTGTGAAAGTGCAAGGCAGATAATGGCAACTGTAATCAAATGGGATAGGGAGGGGAAGGGGGAAAGAAAATGTGGTTAGAAATAAGACATATGCTTCTCTACCACTTATAGCCCCCGTGGGATTTTGTCAGGCACAATAATTCAAGGGGCAGCTATGAAGTTGCCCTATGAAATTGAGCTTGTTTGGAAACTGTGGCTAGCTTAGGAAAACATCTCCTTGTACTTGCTCTCCTTTCTCCCTCATTTTATATCCCTTTTATCCCTCACTTTTGCTTCCTAGCAATTATACTACTCAATTAACTGTTAGCACATGCACTTTTGCCTCACATCAATTTATTTTGTATGGGACTCAGGCTAAAATAAGGCCCCTGGGAATTGTACAATATTTTGTCCAGGTAAATTCACAATTCCACACTTTAGTGAGAAATAAAGATGTACCTGTGCTGCATCTGAGGTAAATACCGTAAACATTAAAGTGTTTAAATGTTAATTACAGCAGGTTGGTAGGCTCAAATGAATATAATGAATTCAAGAATAAATGTGTCATTTATTATTAAGAAAATACAAATAAAATGGTGTTGTTTGAACTACGATTCTTTTGAACCAAAAGTATCAATTAATGTGTACATCTTGGGAGGTGCATTCTTAAAGCTAATATAATATGCAGTTATGGAAAAATAAAATAGATTTCAAAGGGTTTCTCTTTCATGTTTTTCTTATATTTTGATATACTAGTTGAGAGTTAAATATAAAAATGCAATTCAAATTCCACTATCTCATTCTCCAGAAAAATTAACAGAACTTTTTGTGTGCATATTGCTTTATAATCTATAGTGATAATAACCTTTTGTTAGCATTCACTATACTAGAAAACAAGTTTTTGGCAGATATTAGTGACAGTTCCCAGAATAATTGGGTTATCCCTGGTGTTGAATAATTCCAATTTTCAGACCCATGCTCTGAAAAGATTTATAAGGGTTACTTATATTAACATATGAAAATGTAGAGAAAAAAATTGATTTTGATGAATAAAGGCAGTTTCATAATTAAATCTCTAATAATATATATTAGGGTATCCCTGACCTAACCCATTACTAGGTCCCCTCTTTATCTTCCTATTCTACTCTCTCCATCCTTGCATAATGCTTTTCTGAATCATCTTGAGTCTTTTATAACTTTATTTTTAAAAAGCCTACTCTCTAGAAACCCTTTTTTTCCTACCTTTAATCCAGATTGAGGTTTCCCCATTTAGTTCCTCTGTTCAAGGTAGCTAAGTTCTCTGTATAATAACTAAAAGTTCTCAATTTTAAAATTTACTTTCTGAATAAACAGAGGATCAGAGAGGAGGCTATGCCCTCCTCCTGGGCTTTAACCTACCTGAGTGGTAGGATTAAAAATAAATTTAGAATCTTATTTTGGAATTTGAGGGCCAGGAACTTTGGAGGACCAGAAACACATCTTAGAGCTGTGAAATATTTTATTCTAACATAACTGTGCATCTGCATTGAAACACAATGTATAATTCTACAGAATCCATGTTTGTTATGAAAAGATCATTTTATAGTAGATATAATTAGAAATCATTCTTCTAGTTGTTCACCATTTCTTATATAATTCTTTTTCCTTCCCTTTATTATTTCTCTGAACCATATACCACCTTAGCATGATTATTTTTGTTCCATAAAACAATTACCTATAAAGATTCTCTTGAAAATATATTTAAAGAGAGTACCTTTGAGGCTACAGAAAGACACATAATGATACAAGGTGTAAAGAGAAAAAAGGCATAGACAGGGTTAGATTGGGAGACTCTTGACTAGCAGTAAGAAATTTTGATTCTTTTCATAGATAATAGAAGGAGGGAAAATTTAGGCTTTTGAGAAGAATGTGATATAATTAGATCTGAACTTGAGAAACTAACCTGGTGTCCACGCAATGGACGAGAATAGAGCATAGCAATGGAAGACTGAATGAGAAACTAAGAAATAGTTCAGGTAATGGACAAGGGAGTGTTTGAACTGGAAGCAGGAGCTAAGGATTTCCTATAGGATATGACCTCAACATTTCCTCCTCACAGAAAACAATTCAGTGTTTGGAGAACCTCTTTACTCTCATGGCTGTGTTTATTAAACCAAACTGTGAAATTGGCAACATTTGCTTTTTGAGTTTTCCATATGGCTGCCTATCAATCCTCATCCCCTTGGCGATAAGATCTCTTATTTTTCCACACTATTAAATCCTGATCTCAGAAACCATATGATAAGCTTAATTCATAAAAAATGGGTGAATAACAAATAATGTTTACTATATCACACTTGCCAGGGCTTTGTGAAATTTAAGAAGGAATATTTGTGAACTTTTCATGAACTGTGGGGGTTATAGGCATCATCCAGCGTGAGAGGTGATTTTTGAGGGTATAGGGAGTCTCTAATATTTCCCCTTAAGATTGCATCACATAGGTGACGGGTTATTATAGGTATGCGTAAGGTGTATCATATCAACACAAAGAATACAAAAAAATAAAATAAAATAGGAAATGGAAAGCTGGGTTTTCAAGTCACCTTAGGAATTCAGAAATTTGGTTAACTTCTTTAGGCCCAAATGGTCCTGATCAGCAAAATGTAATTCCTTAATCCCTTCCTACTTTGGAATTCTATGTTTAGATCGCTTCCTACTTTTAAAATTCTAAGTTTGTGAGCTATGATCCAACTATTAGAGATTTAGACTGAAGAATAAAGACTACTAATATTAAGGAGACCAATATAAGTTATATATTAAAAGAAAACTTGGTAGTTTACAAAAAAAGAACAGCCAAATTAGTCAACTGATTCCTGGGATGGGGGTAGATATTTACATATAAAATTATTGATAATTTAATGTATTTATGATTAGACAGAAATTCCCAAAATATAAAGAATGTCAACTCCCAAATTCTAGGGGTAATTTTCTAGGGATATCATGTTACTTTGTATCTTATAATAAAATACCCTACCACTTTCCCTTCCTAACTTTTCTTCAGAACACATCACTGTTTTAAAATATGTCTTTTTATCTCGTTATTACTTGCTTCTCCAGCTCTGCCATGATTTCCACAAAAAGGAGAGGATTAGTCCTTATTCTCCAGTGTATCCCTTATGCCTAAAACAAAGTCTGGCGTTAATCAGCATTTGATATTTGTTGGATGAGTGTTACAAAATTGGAAACATGGGGAAACTATTCAGATAGTTTAATTATTGAAAGCTCACAACTTTTGGAAATTATTATGACAGATATATCAGAAGTTAGTAAATTTAAAATGGAAAGTATATTTTAATTCAACTTTTTAAAATATGAAATCTGCAAACATGACATACTCATTATGAGTTAAAACTACCCAGGGGGAAAAGAAAGGACCCCTGCAGGGTTCACAGAGAGCTAAATTACATTCATAAATGAAATCAGAATGAATTTTTATAGTGTAAAGCAAGCTTGGTTAAGTCACTAAGGATAGGAAGATCACATTCCTACTATCTCTGGCAGCTACCTGCTGTATGTACTAAAGTTATAATGTAAGATTCCCTGAGACTCAATTTCTTTATTCTAAAAATTGGATTAAAAGTCCTGTTTTGCTTAACTCACCAGGATTGAGATATTGCAGTATTCAAATACGATAATATATTATAAAGATAAAAGGGCTATACAAAATATGTTTGAAAATTTTCACTTTAGAAGATCTAAAAATTATTTCATTCAAATAACCAAAAACAAATCAAATATATAACAAAAGTTTTTGAAATGTTAAGTTTTATGGAGATGATATCAGTAGGTCGGGACGGGAGGGGACTGAAAACACTTGCCTTTAATGGAAACTTTTATAATATAATTTTGCAGCTGGACTTGGAATTTTGTACTTTCAGTCCAGTTTCTCCTTAACTTCGTTGGGGAAATTAGAGAGCATTGTATTTAATCATATTTATCAATCAAGGCACAATAGATATTTAAACAAAAACTAAAAGGGACATATAAAACAATGTTATTTGTACTAAAATTTTTTAGACTTTTTCTACTTACTGAGAGTTAAACCATGTACTGGCACATGTGTTCAGAATAATTTCCTAAGTTGATTCCCAGGCTTCTTGTTCTTTAGACTTATGGTGATTTCGCTACTGACCTCTGAGCATACTCCAAAATAATTAAAATTTTTGAAAAAGAAAAATGACACTGAAGTAGACAAATTTTCCAAATAGTTTTTTTTCTTTCTCTTTCCTCTTCTTCCTACTCCCTTTTCTCCTCCTACTTCTTCCTCTTCCTCTTTTGATAAACTACCAATCCAAACTTTTAGGTATGCATATCCATAACATTATGTGTCTTAGAGGATGTATAATATACTTGTAGGACAATTTATGTCATCATAACATTTTCTTAAAACATTTGTGATGTGCTTAGAGCAAGGTCTTGTTGTTTATCTTGTAGATTTAGAAACCTATGATTCCCCAAATTTGTACCTGAAACTTTCCTAACATCTGATAAAACTGAAAATATGTAAACCATTGCTACTCTTTAATAGTATCTCTCTTCATTGTTTTTATTTGTTTGTTTGCTTTATACTAAGACTCATTTATAGCTAATTATGTGCCAGGCACTATTCTAAGCAGAGTAGGTCTCTTAGTTAATATGCGTAACAAGCCGGGTTTTTTCCTGCTTTTTTGAGATATAATTGAAATATAATACTGTGTGAATTTAATGTGTGCAAGCTGTTGATTGTGTTGATACACTTATATATTGCAAAATGATTACTACCATAATGTTAGCTAACACAGGTTTTCCGTGCTTTCTGAAAGTAGAGTATTCCTTTGAAACCTTTCCTAAGCTGAAATGGCCTAAAGCAAAGGGTGTTCCCCTGCTTTCCAAAAGTCCCAGTCATGCCAATTTGCTTGTCCAAAATATCTGTATTAGTACAGTAATGGCTTTTTTCTTAAGTGGAAATCCTCTTCAGATTTCTTTCAGTTAGTGAAAACAGGTACTGATGTAACTACTCTGCTGGCAACTTTCAAGTGTATAATACATTATTCTTGACTATAATCACTATGCTGTACATTAGATTCCCCAGAAATTATTCATTTTATAACTTGACATTTGTTCTCTTTGACTAATGTCTCCCGTTTTCTCCACCCTCCAGCCCCTGGTAACCACCATTCTAGTCTCCATATCTGTGAGTTCAGCTATTTTAGATTCTACATATAAGGGATATCATATAGTAGTTGTCTTTCTCTTATTTTACTTTTTGCATAACAGTTCTTGATGTAGATATATTACTATCCCATTTTCACAAAAAATAAACTGAGTCACAGAGATATGATTATGAATGACCACAACAAAATTTTATCTTAAAATAATGTTAATCATTTATTAATTTTAATATATTGTTTTATTCTATAAGCAGAAACTCTCTATTAAACCAAGGATGAAATTAATGACCATGCAAAATGGGTGTCAGGATAAGGACTGGTTGATTCATGATAATTCCTATCCAATAATTATAGCATTGAGATTACATATTTATGTCTATGTCTCTATATATCTATCTGTCCTTCCATCTATCTGCTTTGGGGTCAGACTATGAGTTTATATATTGAATGGTCCAATGGGAAATGTATCTAACTTTTCTAAGTTTCAATTTCTTCATTTGCAAAGATAAAAAGAAGTAGAGGAAAATAAAGAATCAGGAAGAAGTGGAGGAAGAAAAGAAGATGGAAAAGAAGAAAATTATATGCCTTAAAGTGGTCATTCGCAACTGGAGTTGATTTTTTTTCCCCTAGAGAACACTTGACAATGACTGGAGACATTTTTGGTTGTCACAACTAGTGTGGGGGATGTACTACTGGCATCTAAGGGGTAGAGGACAGGATGATATTAGACATTCAACAACTTGCAGGACAGCACCCTGCAGCAAAGAACTATCTTGTTCAAAATGTGAACAATATCGAGGTTAAGAAACCCTGACTTACACAGACATGTCATGAGGATTATAAGTTAACACATGTAAAAAAAAAATTTAGTGGCATATTGGAGCCAACTCACACCAGCTTGTGAGAACAGATTTTTCACATCTCTGACCAACTGCTATTGAGTGATATTTTATTGGTAGGTTGAAGTTGGCCATACTGGGGTTATTTACACCAAAACAATGGAAAAACTACAAATCAGGGCCCTCCCCTGACCCAGCCCTGGTTCCAGAGAGCTGGTGGTTAAACATTTACTAGCTACCATTGCTTAGCTACTATTTAGCATGTTGCAACCACAATATAAATGTTAGCTATTGTTACTATTACTCTTAAGCCCTCTCAATTCATCTGGGAAAACCACTCTAGATTTTATTCTTCCCTTTCCCCATTGTATATCAATTGTTCAGTTTCCATTTCTCCTTAAGACCTGCCATTGACTTCTAAGTGCCCCTACTTTTAACCACTCCCTCCTCTATCTTTCACTCTTCAGTCATATTAATTATTGTATAATGCAAATCTAATCCTGCTACTCCCATATTTAATATTTTGCAATGCCTTGTCATTCCTTATGGTATAAATCTGAACTCTTTCATATAGCATTATGGGCCTTTTGGCCTCATTCCAGAGTACCCTGCAAGTCAGAGACCCTCTATTCAGATATCTATACTGTATCTATTCTATTGCTCTTGTTACATTATACTGTCCCTCCTCCCTGTCAAACTAATTTGAGGTATTACTCAATGTTAGGAAAAGCAAACTTTGTCATTTTACTGACCCTTTTTTTTTTTTTTTTTTTTGCATATGCCTAGACCTTAGCTTTCAAAATCAAAAGCCAACCATTTCACTGTTTTTGTTCTGAGGAGTCACATTTTTTATATGAAAGAAGTGAACATAGAAGTTTCCAAATACCTCCTAAATAAAAAGGAAGGTCACAACAGTTAATATGTCAAAATTTGGTTGCCTTGTATGTAGAGATTTGAACATCTTTACATTCTAAATTCTACAGTGTGAATTATCTCTACTAAATGTTTTATATAATTTATATTTTTCAAACAGTACATTACAGAAGCCCAATAAATGTTAAGTATAATAATTGGCATAGACAGAAAAATATTGGACAATTTGTTCATATGAAGCTCAAAATCATTTGAAACACATTCTATTTAAACTACAGCATTATTATAAAATCTAAATACTTACAGGCATCAGCTAACATACAACTTATTTTGAGCAACATTCAACAGAAAACAAAAGCATTTCCACTATGACTTTTATAAATGTTATGCCTTATGAATTCCCAGCCATATACATAAGACTACAAAAATAAAGACAGACTTTTAAAAAATATTTTCCACCACAAGATTTCACTACTTAAAATTGCTATAATTAAGCTAAGCAGAGGAAGCCATGTGCAGCATTTCTAGTAAATGTATCATTATTCTCCACTAGAATATTTTTTGAATTAACTTTTTTAACCAAGCATATCAAAATTCAAAGCACAATAGGAAACTGTACCCTGACTGGTAACATAAATGTAAGAACTTATGTAGTGGCTATCACATGAGAAAGATACCAGAAGCCTGCACCAGCCCCTATCGGGAACTTATGATTTTCAATCATCAAACGTTTAATTGAGCATCATAAAATACCAGGGTGGAAAAATGAATAATACATGGCCTCTGCCCTTGAGGCTATCACAGGCTACAGAAAAGATGTCTTGTAAACTGGAAGAAAAAAAAAATGAATGGGCAATTTACAGAAGAGAAAACAGTAAATGACCAAGAGGATATGAAGTTAGTGGAAAATAAATTAAAAGCACAGTGAGATACTATGTCACATCCATTAAATTATGAAAAAATAAAATATCTAGCAACACCGAATGATGGCAAACATATGGAGCCGTGGGAACTTTTATGCATTGTTAGTTGGATAAAATTGGAACACCACCTTGGAAAACAATTTGGCAGTATATAAAAATTAAGGTAAAATATGCATGTCCTAGATGCTAACAATTCCACTTCTTAGTGTGAGGCCTAGAGAAAGTAATGCACATATATGTACAAAGATATTGGAGCAACAGATTTTGTAACAGCAAAAAAATTTACAGACATCCAAAATGTCTGTTATCAGGGTAACATTAAATAAGTTACATCTATGCCATGCAAAGATACCACAAGTTTCCTCATAAATATATACACCACAAATTTATTGAACCTCTTTTCCAAAAAAGTCAGTTGTAGAAGAAAGAACACACAAACTCACATACATACACATGTATTACATATATTAATACATACATATTAATACATATATAGAGAATATTAATTTAAAACTTTAAGACATGCAAATAATATATATATTATATATTTGTATATCTCTATATACTTAAGGATATAAAATGTAATAAAAATATAAAATATCTATAAAAACAACAAATACCAATATTAAGATAGTGGTTAACTCTGAGAAGAAGGTTGCTTCTATTTTACTGATAATATTTTGTTTCTTACAATAGCTTGTGTGAGCATGATTCTCTCATATTATTGTTTAAACTTTTTGAATATCAGAAATATTTAATAGTACATGTTAAGTGTGAGTAATACAGTGGGAGCACAGAGAAGGAAATGACAAATTTGTCTGGAAAAGTTAAAGAGGACTTAGCAGAGTGCAATTTTGGGCACTCTGTTAAAGAATAAGCAATGATTTTTCTGGAGTGGAAGGAAAGGGTGCTGAAAAATCATTGAAGACAAGGAGAGAGAAGAGAGTTAGCTAAGACTAAGAAGCATAAAGAATGAAATGTTTAGGAACCAATGAATACAAACTTCATTGGGTTATTTACCTCGAGGCCCTGGAACAGGAAATAGTGGTTAATTGTGAACCTGGACAAGAAAGTAGAAAACATATTGATAGACTTCTAGAATAATATTTGACCAGCTATCTGGGTACCTAGCCAAGCTGACATAGAAAATTTGTCATCACACCCAGTAATTCAGCTTTTGGATTAGTCATTGCAGTTTAAATCATGAAAATTCATTTTAGTACCATATAGGTATAGTTGACGACTCAAAAGTTTTCCAGGATATAACAATGTAGCACTTATCTGTGATGGACTTTAAACATTAATTTCAAAATATATATAGATTTTTATTTGGGCATGTTAATCAATAAGTTTCATGTCTGAAATATCTCATTTTGTCTGTAATTTCTATAAAAATCTAATTCATAAAATGAGATGGTATACATATTTTAATTTGTAACATTTGAAATGCTGTTAAAATATTCAGTCTCTGACTCTTAATATTATCCCAATATATAAATAGTCACAATGTAGTGTACTCTATTATGTTGTTGTCTAATTGAGGAGTTCATTTTTCAAACTGCATAACTTTTGTATATTTTCTAATATTTGTGCTCCAGTGTCATGTTGAAATTTAGAAGCAATGGTTGTAATGTAGAAGAAAAAGTATGGCCAATTTTTCTTTGCTTATCTATTTACTATACTGCATCAAATATGTGATTTATATCGTCAGATTTATAGTAGAAAGAAAAATGAATCAGAGAACTAGGTGTGGATTCTAGGTATGACTAAGCAACCAAAATATGTGTGATTTTAGAAGAGTGGTTTAATTTCTTGGAGCCTAAATATCCTTATTTGTCCAACTATAGAAAAGATTAGCTTAAATATATTGATAAATATATAAATATCAAAACATTATTTAAAGATATAAATATCTTATTATCAATTAAAATGAGATAATAGAAATCAAAGGATTTATAACCATAGTAGTAAATGATACTTTAGTATATTAACACAATGTCTTTTATGCTTTTGGTAATTTCCTTTGGCCCCATAGCCTTTTCCCCAGCCAATTTATCACTACATGCAGGATGGAATTCCACCCTAAAAAAAACAGAAGAGAAAATGATTCTGCGGGAGGCACCACACCACAGCCAGACGCGGCTGCAGCAGCTGCTGCCCTCTTCCCCGCCGCCACCTCTCCGGTCCCTTCTGTGATTACCTTTCCAGTTGCTGGGAACGGGCGAGAAGGGGAGGAGGGTGAGAAACTCCCACCGACCCAAAGAGGTCCCCAAACTCCACGAGGACAAGAGCTCCTTTGTTCAGGACCCCGCCTTATGTGTCTCTTCATCTGGCTGTTGGAAAACAGCTGTCAGGCAAGGAGTCTCCTCCATTGTGCCTTATTGTAATTAACCAAAAATCTATTTCATGCAAGCCATCTAAAGACCAGAATCAAATGGTTCCTGGACCAGCATTTGTATCTGGAGTTCAATTCGAATGGCACTGCTTTAGTTGTTAATTTCCATCACAGCTCTACATAATTGCCTTTCTCAGACTTCAGTTCATGATTCCTGGGAGAGCTGTGAAAAAAAGAGAACCTTGTTTTCATATTTACTGCTAATAAAGAAAACTAAGAATCTGAATACTTTCTGGTTGGCCTCTCAATATGTTGAGTTTATGAGTTTGAAAACAGTGTCAGGTTAAAGATGTGTTGGGACTTCAGCAGTGCCCCTTGGGTTATTAAAATTTCATCTGATGGAGCATGATGCAGTGAGGCCGGTTTCACAGAGACACACAAAGCCAGATCACGCAGGCCAGAACACCTACTTCTCAGATGTTATAGGGAAGGACCTTCAAGATGGTGGGGGAGTAAGACGTGGAGATCAACTTCTTCCACAAAAACATCAAAAATACATATATATGTGGAAAATTACAGAACACCTCCTGAATGCTGAAAGAAGACCTGAGACTTCCCAAAAGGCAAGAAACTCCCCACGTACCTGGCCGTGTGGCTGACAGGGTCTTGGTGCTCCAGCCAGGTGTCAGGCCTGAGGCTCTGAGGTGGGAGAGCTGCGTTCAAGACATTGGACCTCCAGAGACCTCCCGGCCCCATGTAATATCAATCAGCAAAATCTCTCCCAGAGATCTCCATCTCAAAGTTAAGACCCAACTCCACTCAACACTGGAGTTGGAAAGAACCCATAAGGTTAACAGCTGATCTTGAAGCAGAAACTCTGTAAGCCAGAGGAGAGTGGCTGGACATATTTAAAGTGATGAAAGGGAAAAACCTACAACCAAGATTACTCTACCCAGCAAGGATCTTATTCAGATTTGAAAGAGAAATTAAAACATTTACAGACAAGCAAAAGCTAAGATAATTCGGCACCACCAAACCAACTTTACAACAAATGCTAAAGGAATTTCGCTAGGTAGGAAACACAAGAGAAGGAAAAGACCTACAAAAACAAACCCAAAACAATTAAGAAAATGGTAATAGGAACATAGATATTGATAATTACCTTAACTGTAAATGGATTAAATGCTCCAACCAAAATATATAGAATGGCTGAATGGATACAAAAACAAGACCCATATATATATATGCTGTCTACAAGAGACCCACTTCAGACCTAGGGACACATGCAGACTGAAAGTGAGGGGACGGAAAAAGATATTCCATGCAAATGAAAATCAAAAGAAAGCTGGAGAGGCAATTCTCATATCAAACAAAATAAGCTAAAATAAAGAATATTACAAGAGGCAAAGAAGGACATTACATAATGATCATGGGATCAATCCAAGAAAATATAACAATTGTAAATATTTATGCATCCAACATAGGAGCACCTCAATACATAAGGAAAATGCTAACAGCCATAAAAGGGGAAATCAACAGTAACACAATAATAGTAGGGGATTTTAACACCCCATTTTCACCAATGGACAGATCATCGAAAATGAAAATACATAAGGAAACACAAGCTTTAAATGACACATTAAACAAGATGGACTTAATTGATATTTATAGGACATTCCATACAAAAAAAAAAGAATACATGTTCTTCGCAAGTGCTCATGGAACATTCTCCAGGATAGATCATATCTTGGGCCACAAATAAAGCCTTGGTAAATTAAAGAAAATTGAAATCATATCAAGTATCATTTCTGACCACAGTGCTATAAGACTAGATATCAATTACAGGAAAAAAAAAACTGTAAAAAATACAAACACATGGAGGCTAAACAATACACTACTAAATAACCAAGAGATCACTGAAGAAATCAAAGAGGAAATCAAAAAATACCTAGAAACAAATGACAATGAAAACACAACAACCCAAAACCTATGGGATGCAGCAAAAGCAGTTCTAAGAGGGAAGATTACAGCAATACAATCTTACCTCAAGAAACAAGAAACATCTCAAATAAACAACCTAACCTTACACCTAAAGCAATTAGAGAAAGAAAGACAAAAACACCCCAAAGTTAGCAGAAGGAAAGAAATCATAAAGATCAGATCTGAAATAAATGAAAATGAAATGAAGGTAATGATAGCAAAGATCAATAAAACTAAAAGTTGGTTCTTTGAGAAGATAAACAAAATTGATAAACCATTAACCAGACTCATCAAGAAAAAAGGGAAAAGACTCAAATCAATAGAATTAGAAATGAAAAGGAGAAGTAACAACTGACTGCAGAAGTACAAAGGATTACTGCAAGAAACTATATGCCAGTAAAATGGACAACCTGGGAGAAATGGACAAATTCTTAGAAAAGCAGAACCTTCTGAGACTGAACCAGGAAGAAATAAGAAATATAAACAGACCAATCACAAACACTGAAACTGAAACTGTGACTAAAAATCTTCAAACAAAAACAGCCAGGACCAGATGGCTTCACAGGTGATTTCTATCAAGCATTAGAGAAGAGCTAACACCTATCACTCTCAAACTCTTCCAAAATATAGCAGAGGGAGGAACACTCCCAAACTGATTCTACGAGGCCACCATCACCCTGATACCAAAACCAGACAAAGATGTCACAAAAAAGAGAACTACAGGCCAATATCACTGATGAATATAGATGCAAAAATCCTCAACAAAATACTAGCAAACAGAATCCAACAGCACATTAAAAGGATCATACACCATGATTAAGTGGTGTTTATCCCAGCAATGCAAGGATTCTTCAATATACACAAATCAATCCATGTGATAAACCATATTCAAAAAATGAAGGAGAAACACCATATGATCATCTCAATAGATGCAGAGAAAGCTTTTGACAAAATTCAACACCCAATTATGAATAAAAACCCTCCAGAAAGTGGGCATAGAGGGAACTTTCCACAACATAATAAAGGCCATATATGACAAACCCACAGCCAACATCGTCGTCAATGATGAAAACTGAAACCATTTCCACTAAGATCAGGAACAAGACAAGGTTCCCCACTCTCACCACTATTACTCAACATAGTTTTGGAAGTTTTAGCCACAACAATCAGAGAAGAAAAATGAATAAAAGGAATCCAAATCGGAAAAGAAGAAGTAAAACTGTCACTGTTTGCAGATGACATGATACTATACATAGAGAATCCTAAAGATGCTACCAGAAAACTATGAGAGCTAATCAATGAATTTGGTAAAGTAGCAGGATACAAAATTAATGCACAGAAATCTTGTGCAGTCCTATATGCTAATGATGAAAATTCTGAAAGAGAAATGAAGGAACACTCCCTTTTACCATTGCAACAAAAAGATTAAATACCCAGGAGTAAACCTACCAAAGGAGACAAAAGACCTGTATGCAGAAAACTATAAGACACTGATGAAAGAAATTAAAGATAATACAAAGGGATGGAGAGATATACCATGTTCTTGGATTGAAAGTTCAACATTGTGAAAATGACTATACTGCCCAAAGCAATCTACAGTGCCAGTATAATCCCTATCAAACTACAAATGACATTTTTCACAGAACTAGAACAAAAATTTCACGGTTTGTATGGAAACACAAAAGACCCCGAATAGCCAAAGCAATCTTGGAAAGAAATTGGAGCTGTAGGAATCAGGCTCCCTGGCTTCAGACTATACTACAAAGCTACAGTAATCAAGACCATATGGTACTGGCACAAAAACAGAACTATAGATCAATGGAACAGGATGGAAAGCCCAGAGTTAAACCCACGCACATATGGTCAACTTATCTTTGATAAAGGATGCAAGAATATACAATGGAGAAAACACAGCCTCTTCAGTAAGTGGTGCTGGGAAAACTGGACAGCTACATGTAAAAGAATGAAATTAGAACACTCCCTAACACCATACACAATAATAAACTCAAAATGAATTAAAGACCTAAATGTAAGGCCAGACACTATAAAACTCTTAGAGGAAAACATAGGCAGAACACTCTATGACATAAATCACAGCAAGATCCTTTTTGACCCACCTCCTATAGAAATGGAAATAAAAACAAATGGAACATAATGAAACTTAAAAGCTTTTGCACAGCAAAGGAAACCATAAACAAGACGAAAAGACAACCCTCAGAATGGGAGAAAATATTTGCAAACGAAGCAACTGACAAAGGATTAATCTCCAAAATATACAAGCAGCTCATGCAGCTCAATATCAAAAAAAACAAACAATCCAATCCAAAAATGGACAGAAGACCTCAATAGACATTTCTCCAAGGAAGATATACAGGTTGCCAACAAACACATGAAAGGATGCTCAACATCACTAATCATTAGAGAAATGCAAATGAAAACTACAATGAGGTATCACCTCACACCAGTCTGAATGGCGGTCATCAAAAAATCTACAAACAATAAATGCTAGAGAGGTTGTGGAGAAAAGGGAACCTTCTTCCACTGTTCGTGGGAATGTATATTGATACAGCCACTATGGAGAACAGTATGGAGGTTCCTTAAAAACTGAAAATAGAACTACCATATGACAAAGCAATCCCACTGCTGGGCATATACTCTGAGAAAACCATAATTCAAAAAGAGTAATGTACCACAATGTTCATTTCAGCTCTATTTACAATAGCCAGGACATGGAAGCAACCTAAGTGTCCAGTGATAGATGAATGGATAAAGAAGATGTGGCACATATATACAATGGAATATTACTCAGCCATAAAAAGAAAGGAAATTGAGTTATTTGTAGTGAGGTGGATGGACCTAGAGTCTGTCATACAGAGTGAAGTAAGTCAGAAAGAGAAAAACAAATACTGTATGCTAACACATATATATATGGAATCTAAAAAAAAAAATGGTTCTGAAGAACCTAGGGGCAGGACAGGAATAAAGATACTGACATGGAGAATGGACTTGAGGACACGGGGAGGGGGAAGGGTAAGCTGAGACAAAGTGAGAGAGTGGCATGGACATAATACACTACCAAATGTAAAATAGATAGCTAGTGGGAAGCAGCCACATAGCACAGGGAGATCAGCTCGGTGCTTTGTGACCACCTAGAGGGGTGGGATAGGGAGGGTGGGAGGTAGATGCAAGAGCCAGGGAATATGGGGATATATGTATACATATAGCTGATTCACTTTGTTATACAGCAGACTGTAACACAACATTGTAAAGCAATTAAACTCCAATAAAGATGTTAATAATAAATAAATAAAATAAATAAATCTCCCCAATTAAAAGAAAAAATAAATGATTCTGAGTATAAAATGCCTATACTTTCATGTTGTTTTGTCCTGCAATGTTACTTTTCAATCCTTGAGGGTAGTCAAGCATAAATTATATTCCATAAAATACTATGGATTTTCAAAAATGCACCATGACGTAAGAGCCAGGTTTTTACCTTTCCCTGACACCATGATGGATATTCTCCTCTTGCCTCTCCAGATGCATTCTTCATATTCTTCACGTGCTCTGTGTCTCAGACTCTGCACTGTATTGAATGTATCAATGACTTCCCCTGCCCTCTGGAAGAATATCAGAGTCAAGGAAGAGAATACAGCCAGGGTATGTATTCTCCATTCCCCTGGAGCCATATTGCTATTGATCAACATTGGTTGGCTGCATCCAGTGTCTGAAGTGCACAGCTCTTGGACCTTCCATCAGTTATCCTTTCCATACAGTTACTTTTTCTTGTTTCCAAAAGCTATTATTTCCTTGGCTACTCTGACCTAGGGCTGCTAATATTTTATCATTGTTTTTAGTTCTGGGAATAGCAACATCCTGTATTGGTCAAACCAGCTGCCGTTTGAAAATGTCTCTTTATTGAAGGCTCCTTAATTGCTGTATTTGAATGTGCCTTCTTTTCCTGCCAGAACACTGATGCAGTTCCAAATGATTTAAATATTTATAGACTGCTGTTGGAGGATAAAAGGAGAGAAATAATCTAGGTGTAAATATATTTTGGAAGACATTGCTCAAATAAATCCAGGCTCTTCCTTTGTGCTGAGTTTAATTCCACCCTGGAATTGGCCTGCTCTGCTTGCTGAATTACCTGCAGGGCACTGAATGCTGATCGAGGCACGAAACATACTGATTAAATAGTGTTGGTTGGTAGCCATAGGTCTATGGAGTTTGGAGATGGTTTGTATCAGCTTGTCAGCGTTCTTCTATTGATAACAGTGAGATTGATGATTTTCACCTGGTATCTGTGAGGTTTCTGGGACAATTTGCAGTTGGGTCTGATTAGGTAGAATATGCTTACATGACCGTCAGAAACCTCAAGGGAGTCCCCATTTTGGGTTCTGTTTCTGAGGTATTTTGTATACATATAATGGTCCTGATCTGAGAGGGAAAGTCTGTTTGATAAACCCTACAGAAGCAGGGCAATTAGTGGCTTACACCTGGCTTCTTTGGACACTTTCCTATGAGGCATCCTTCATCTGTGATACATATCCTTACTTTAATACTGTCGTCATATTGTATCTTTTCCTGCAATAGACTATGAGTATGTAAGTATTTTTATTTTGGGTCATATGAGTCTTCTTTATCAATCAAACATTTCTAACTGACGCTGTTAATGTAGCCTTGCTTTCTTTATGTTGCCTGAGAAGTTGGCACACCTCATTGCATTTATGGCATCCAGCATAGTTCAGAAGTCATAGGATAGAGACACTAGCAAGAGCCCTTTAGTCAGAGGGGCCTGAGAAAGTTTTGTTAGGTTTTTATGTACCAGTATGAGTAACATTATGTTTCAGTTGTGCCCAAGAAAGGTGTGGATATGGTGTTGACAACCAGGTTTAGAGAAGTCTTGTGATTGGGAGAAGGAGGCCTCAACAACACTTTATATGGTCTGACTCTGTGAGACTTGGTGAGGATGGAGATGACTCAGCAGATGCCAGTGGGGTGAGGTGACTGTACCCAAAGAACTTATAATCTCACCCTCCAAGTAGGTTACTACCTAAGCCCCAGATCATAGAACTCACTGTGGGGTGAAAGAGACCTGTTTTGACTGGGGAAACACATAATGGGTTGAGATTTTCATTACTGATTGAATAATGTTTCTCTATCATGTAATGTAATAAAGCTCATTTATAAATTAAGTTCTTTAATAGAAAAGTGAAGTTACATTTGTAGTACCTGAGGTTATAGCCTGAGATTGATATCCATTTAGAATACTGACTTTTTCCCCCAGGCCACACAGAACACTCATAAATTAACAGCCTCCAGACAATCTTACCCAGTACACCATATTTAACAAATATTTATTGAATATGTGGTAGGAAATGAATAATATTATGAACAAAATCCAAAGAGTCTTGTTGAAAATAACATGACAATCAAATCATTACAAATAAATGTATAATTTATTACTTAATAAATCTTCTGAATTATGAATACAAAGGACATGGTCCTAGGTATCTGTTTAAAGCATGGTCCTAGTATTGGAGAGGTGGGCCAATGAAGCTATCTCTGCTGAAAAGACATCCGTGTTAAAGTGTGAAAGATCAAAAGAAGATAAATAGGCAAGTTTGAGTGTACTAAGACAGGAAGGATACCTGAGAATGAAAAACGTTAAATATACAATAAGGTAATAGATGGGTGTTCCCAAATATCTTTGAAAAGAAATCCTGATACTATCTCACCTGCAACTGAGAATCTCTATGCTGAGGGTGTGTATGGGTGTGTGTGTATGTGTTTGTATGTGTGTTTCAAAAACAACTGCAATTACAATATAATTTCTTAACAAGAGTGAAAGAGGCTGTTTTTTTTAAACTTTGACTTTAGCCAAATGTTATAACTTAAATCATACTAGAAAATTGTAAACTGCAGAGCTCATGCTCATCTAGAATGGAGAGTTATTAATAATAGCACTGTTGAATAATCAACCCAGGCTTAGGACAATACCAAGTATGATGTGCTAATAATGGTGCTAAAAACTACAACCGCACAGGGAGGCGATTAACATCATGTCCCTTCTTCAATGATGAGGAAGCCAAATCTAATAAAGTTAACTCTTTAATATTCATACAGTTTTTGAAAGTAGTGATCTTCCACAATGAAACATATGATACCCATATGCATGTTTATATTTATTGTGCTGTGTAAGTCTGAGATAGGAGCATTTATTTAATTTTACTAAACAGGGTAAGGAGTGAGTCTGTGTGGTATCCATGTTGTTTCTTCTCAGTGTGCAAATGCAAATGCTGCTTTCTCCTTTTGTAAGATAAACCTGATTGATGCACGTATGCTTCCTCAAGATCTCAACCCATGTGTTTTAAGGGAAACTGATTGATGTGTTCAAAACAGTCTAATCTAATCCTGGTAAACGCATTCCCCCTTGCAAGTATCTGACATACAAAAGGGCAGGCCTAAGCAAATTTGGTCAGTTAACCTGAGAAGAATTTGATACAGCCTTCATGGAAAGAAGCTTCCTTACCATTAAAATACAACCTGAGGAAGACAGGCTCCCTCGCTCATAACTATGCATGAGGAAGCGTAGCCCAAATAGCTGCTGCAGTTATGAAGGGTCCAGTCTCAGGATGTAGCAAACATGCTGGGGGCAGAGCAAAGCCAGGATTTTAGCAAAACAGTTTGTCCTTGCTTTAATCATCTACCTGCCTTCTCTTTAAGACTCTGGTTCTGTAAATTAATGAGTGTATATGTGTGTGTGTGTGTGTGTGTATGTGTGTGTGTGTGTGTGTGTGTGTGTGTGTGTGTGTGTGTTTTAAGTCAATTTAAGTTTTAATTTACTTCATTTGTTTAACTAACTTACTAATAATGTAGGCAATGTCAAAAGTTAAAGAAACAGTATTTGGAAGAGAGTTTTCAAGCACACAGGAAAGGAAAAGGAATTTTAGGAAGATGAAAAGGATGGAAAGGAAAGAAAAGCATGACAAGTGGCCTGGAACCAAAGGAGTTTCAGTATGATTAAAGCAGAAGTTAAAATTAGGATGGAGATATGTTAAAATTTAGAAAAATGGAAATAAAGTAGAAAAAAATACAAAAAAATCAAATTGCTGCTCGGTTAGGGAATTCTAAGGAAAAGCATTTACAAATGCCAATTTACATGTACTTTAATAACTATGTACATTTAATGAGCAAGGAATAGAATAAAATCTAAAGAGTTATAGCAGTTATGAAAATAAAAAGGGAAATATGTATAAATTCCTATAAACAAATACAACACTAAATATTTTATGAGGATGGATATACACCCAAGGACAGAATTGAAACATATTAGAGTATGTGCATTTGGTGAGAGAGGAAAATGATACTGGAGGTCAGTGATAATGTGGAGAAGAATATCTCTTTAGGATAGTGATTTTATTTCATTGGATATATACCCAGAATTAGAATTGGTGAATCATTTGATAGTCCTATTTTTTAATTTTTGAGGAAACTCCATACAGTTTTCCATATGGCTGTACCAACTTACATTGCCACCAATGGAGTACAAAAGTTCCTTTTTTTTTCACTTTTTTTTTTTTTTAAATAGACGTTTTAATTTTTTTTTTTAAATTTATGGACGTGTTGGGTCTTCGTTTCTATGCGAGGGCTTTCTCTAGTTGCGGCAAGTGGGAGCCACTTTTCATCGCGGTGCGCGGGCCTCTCAGACGCGCAGGCTCAGTAATTGTGGCTCACGGGCATAGTCGCTCCGCGGCACGTGGGATCTTCCCAGACCAGGGCTCGAACCCGTGTCCCCTGCATTGGCAGGCAGATTCTCAACCACTGCGCCACCAGGGAAGCCCTTTTTGAAAATGACTGTCTACCAGGTGTGAGGTGATATCTCAATGTGGTTCTGATTTGCATTTCCCTGAAATACTAGTATGTTGAGCATCTTTTCATATACCTGTATGTGTTTTGGAAAAATGTCTATTTAGGTTCTTGCTGAATTTTTAAGCAGATTGCTTTTTTTTTTTTGCTGTTGAGTAAATGTGTTCCTTATATATTTTGGATATTAACCCCTTATCTGATATATGGTTTGAAAATATTGTCTCCCATACCATAGGTTGCCTCTTCATTTTGTTGATTGCTTCTTTTGCTGTGCAGAAGCTTTATAGTTTGATGCTGTCCCATTTGTCTATATTCGCTTTTGTTGCCTGTGCTTTCAGTATCAAATTTTTAAAAAATTGCCAAGACCAATGTCAAGGAGTTTGTCCCCTATGTTTCCTTCTAGAAGTTTTATAGTTTCAGGTCTTACGTTTAAGTCTTTACTTCATTTTGAGTTGGTTTTTGTGTATGATGTAAGGTAAGGGTACAATGTAATGCTTTTCCATGTTTGTTTGTTTTTTTTTTAATAAATTTATTTATTTATTTATTTATGGCTGTGTTGGGTCTTCGTTTCTGTGCAAGGGCCTTCTCCAGTTGCGGTGGGTGGGGGCCACTCTTCATCGCATTGCACGGGCCTCTCACTGTCGTGGCCTCTCCCGCTGTGGAGCACAGGCTCCAGATGCGCAGGCTCAGTAGTTGTGGCTCACGAGCCCAGCCGCTCCGCGGCATGTGGGATCTTCCCGGACCGGGGCACGAACCCGTGTCCCCTGCATTGGCAGGGGGATTCCCAACCCCTGCGCTACCAGGGAAGCCCCTTTTCCATGTTGATATCCAGTTTTCCCAGCATCATTTTTGAAGTTACTATTCTTTCTTCCCTGGGTATTCTTGGCTATCTTTGTTGAAGTTTAGTTGGCCGTGTATGTGTGGGTTTATTTCTGGGCTCTCTATTCTGCTCCATTGATCCATGTGTCTGTTTTTTGCCAATACCATACTCTTTTGATTACTATAGCTTTGTAATATAGTTTGAAATCATGAAGTGTGCTACCTCCAACTTTGTTCATCTTTCTCAAGATTCTCAAGATTAATTCTCAAGATTAATCTGGATATTCAGGGTATTTTGTGGTTCTATATGAATTTTAGGATTTTTTTTTGTACTTCTATAAAATACGCCATTGGAATTTTGATAGGGATTGCTTTGACTTTACAGATCACTTTGGGTAGTATAGGTAATTTCAAATAATTTGTCTTTGAGTTTACAGATTCTTTCTTCTGCTTCATCAAGTCTGCTGTTGACATTCTACATTGCAGTTTTAAAATTTTTCATTCATTTTTATTCTTCAACTCCATAATTTCTGTTTGGTTCTTTGTTATAGTTTTAATTATACTTCTTTTAACAATTGTAGATGACTTATGTCGCTCCCTCTTTAAAATAGAATTATCTCAATGTTTTTTATTAGGCATTTATCCAGATGAGTTATGCATGTTTATCTATATTAATATACCCCAATTGAAAACATCATTTTTGAAATAATTGTTGAACTTTCTTAAACTACAAATAAGATAGTGCTCATAAAATATATGCATTTGGTTCAGAGTCATACAAGTGCATTTTTTTCTGTAGGAAATATGACAATACTTGTGCTTTCATAGTAAAGGTTATTCTCTGAATTTAACAAGGCATTATTAAATATAAATCAACTCTACACTTTTTCAAAAGATGAAAATATGACAAAGTATTTTGTCCTATTAATCTAAAGAATGGAAAGATGTGGAACTTCATTCAGAAGAGACTGAATTTGGGGGGAGAAACAAACATGTAAAATAAATAATTCAAATACAGTTCTCTAAATGATATATTAAAAGCAGGTACAAAATGCTGAGAGATGATTTAGGAGATAAGAGTTAATAAATATGCTCATGTATATACATGTTCTTTCATAGGTTCAATTTCTTTCCAAGTTTAATTCTTCCTTAGAATGTGGTGAGTTGTAATCATCAAATCAAATTATTCCCAGTGTCCAAGCAGTTTCATTCATAACAACTCTCAATAGGTCATAAAGGTAATTTTGAAATAAAGAATTGGCTTACTATTTTATTATAAAAATAACCTAAAATGTGTATAAAAGCACATTATGTATTATAGAATCTATAATTTTAGTCAATTGCTATATTTAGTTGTCGACTTTAGTATTTTCAGAAGGAAGGGAAAAAAGTAAAGAAGTTGTATTGGTGGTGGTAGTGAGGGTATTATCATTATATCTTACAACAAACACAAATCCTAGACATATACCATCTCGGGAAAGCAAAACTATGTTCTGTCCATGTTTGCAGTTTTCGGTCTAATGTTTCTCAACTTCAGTGCCTTTGCTTAAAATCTTTTATCTCCCTTTTCTTGTCCCCATATCTGTGTGTTCAAGTTTTACTTATTTGTCAACACCTATTTCTCCTACAAGGCTTGCTAGATTGTACAAGTTAAAATTAATTACTCCTTTATGGCATTTTTAAATCCCAAGTGTGTATTAATACTATTCATCATAATCTGCAATGTGTTCTTTTTAGGGATCTTATCACATTCATCTTTATAGTGCCCCATGGCCAACATGAGTCACAAATGTTCACTATAAATGGCTGTGACTAGTTTCAAGAATTCATTTTGCCTATGGTAAGAGATAATGACAAATTGTGATTAGATTTCAGATAGATTGCAAAAATATTTAAAAATAGAAATCAAATTAAATCAGCCTTAGGTAGCATGACATAATGTGTAAAATAACACGGCTTTGGAACCATACACCTTTACATTATAGACCTAGCTCACTAACTTAGTTCTGTTATATAGGTCAAGCTATTACCCTTGAACTGTAGTACCCTTCTTATTTGTATAATAGGGATAATATTACATAACATTCACAGTAGGTCTGATAATTATAAACCATAAATGTGAATAGCTGGAATAGCATCTCTTACAAATGCTCAAAAATTGGTGGCTAGTACCAGGAGAAGTAATCACAGTCAGTATTATCAGTCATCTAAAGACTGGCTAGACGAAAGCACCAATAAGTCTATCATATTGGAATTAAGATAACAATCAATCTGGTTAGGTCATCAGCACAAGATATTTGTAGTAGTGTACTTATAAATCTAAATTAAGTGTCTGATAGAGCTTATGATAATGTTTGTCAAACATTAGATCCTACCAGCACAGAAAAAGCTGCAAATAATAGACAGGTGTAGCTCGATCAGATGTTTTGTGGTTTTGAGGTAATGAAAACGTTAAGATATGTAGTCACAGTTGATATGAAGATGTATGCTGTTAACTGACAATATAAGCTTGTTTCTCTCAATTGATAGAGCTAAAATACTTAATTGTTTTGGAAGCTACCCATGTTGCTTTGTATAACTGGAAATGAAATTATATAAATATCCCAAATATCAGACACATGAATATATGTATCCACCTCTTTGAGTTCTACCTTATTTCTTTATTTGGGAAAAACTGTTTTATATCTCTGTGGGGTGTGTGTGTGTGTGTGTGTGTGTGTGTGTGTGTAAGAGAGAGAGAAAAGAGAGAATGAGAAAGTGTATCAGGTAGAAATAATTTTTTAAAATAATGAAATAAAATAAAATAAAATGAATTGCAGAGACAGCATCAAAAAGTTATCACTAAGAAATAGAATATAATACTAATGGAAAACAACTGTTGTCTTTCCCTGAGATTTACATTTTGGGGGTACTTTTATAAAATATTCTCATAGTAATAGTTCTCAAAACATATTGCATACTTACTTAAAAACTACATAAGTATACTTAAAAATGCTCTGATTTTCAGAACTCATTTCTAAAGTAATTGTTTTCTAAAAGCTCCTCTTGTGCTGTCAGAATGGAGTTAGCTTTCACACTCTACATTCAATTCCTCAGAAGCATAAATCCTTCCAAATGCAAGGGGATCCTAAAAATAGTCACTGGCCAGTAAGGATTAATCAGACTCTGCTCACGTTATCGTTATTTATATACCATTTTCCCCACTGAGCATCCCTACCGCCATAATGACCTGAACGCATGCAGTGCTCAGCTGCCAAAGGAGAGCTTACAAGCAGATTTTATTGCTTTAGACACATTGAACAAAACAAGAGCCCATCAGCACAGGAACATTAGGATGCCAGAAGTGTGTTCCAATCATTTGCAATAGGAAATCACTCTACAGTATGAATATATATCAAACCTTGTGTCTCTTTTTTTCAAAGTCTATGACAACCAATAAACTATACCTTAGCAGCAGTGATAAATGCATTCTCCTGAATTGCAAATGATATTTATTTTTTTTAATTTAAGTATAGTTGATGTACAATGTTGTGTTAGTTTTGAAAATGGTATCTTAATTTGATATTTAAGTTAAATTAGCATCACTCCCCACAAATGGTTTTATAGTTAACCTCTTTGCCTTTTTGGCACTACTGAAATTTGGGGGCATATTGAATTATCTTCTACCAAATAAGAACAATAACCTTCATATCCATGATACAGAATAGTACTTTTATTTTTGGGGTTGGGTCCCAGACCTTGCATAGAGTATTCCTATTCATATACCATAGTAATTTAATTTGTGTTCACTGTCAATCATTGAATTAGACAGATATTTATATCTTATTCATCTGTCCTTGAAAAATAAAAGGGTTTTTAAGTGTGTGTATATATATATATATATATATATATATATATATGTATCTGTAGTATATCCATTCCAGAAGTCAAAGTAAAGATGGGATAATTATCTCTACTTCACAGATTTACATCTAAAGATCTTCCTCTTAGAAATTTCACATATTCCAATTTATAGTCAATATGGTTGATGATTTCATATTGTGAGATCCTTATCTTACGCAAAATATAACATATGTTTAATTCCATACCATACTAGGAGGCTGACAGAATTAGAAACTGTCAAAAAAAGTATCACTGTAAGCAATTATTTTGATATCACTATGTATTTTCTTACAACATAAAATCTCAGATTGGCAAAATCTAAAATACTTATTCATTGTCATAGCTTCATTGCAGATAATGAAACTATAATGAAATTTTAGTTATTTTGAATCAAACAGAATACCTATTGTGTTTAATTTTATGTTGATGACTTCAGCAAGAATCAAAAGCTTTCAAATATTTGACAAAGCAATTGCAAATGAGTAAATCAAAAAATAAATTTTAAAAACGTAAACTTTCTTCCATTTTTGCATTGTCATGATGATAAACACCTCTGTATATTTAGTTCATAAAATTTGTCATTGTTCATAGCTTTTTTTCAGATAATAATGTGAAGTTGTTTATGTGAGCCTATTACCATAACTTGATCAATTTACTAATACAAATGCAAATAGTCTCGTTTCTATCTTAATTATTTAATATTAAATTGCAAGAAATAACTGATAGAAATAAATACGGTAAACGGTATGGTCTGTTCAAATGCTTGTTTTCCTAATAAGCAGTGCAGTTCAAATAAACACATTAAGCATAAATCTGAGTGGTGGTAAATGATAGAGCAATACCTAATTGAGAAATACTCTGAGTCATGAATTGTCAGAGCATCTAGCAGAATTCATGGCTTATAGCATATGCTTAATAAAATATTCTTGCTGAATTAACAGTAAATTATAAAATGATGTTTAGAACACATTAGAGAAAATACTACATAAATACATTTAAGGGTCTTATGGACTTGTTGAATCAATTACAATACTGGAATTCTTTATAATTAATTAACATTTAAATATTTAAGTGTGTTTTGTTTTACCTTGGACTTTTAATAGAATTAAACCAATTTAAAATATTTCAAAATAATTTAGAGTAAAATAATATTTGGAAGTATTCTCTTAGGAAATAAGATTGTACTAGATGCACAGATGGAAGTGATGGTATGATTTAAGGAACGGGCAACGAACGTCAGGCAAAGTGCAGTTTGGGTGGAGGATGCCCAAATCAATAGAATTAAAGGGCCAAAGAATAAAATCATTTGTAAAATCCATTATGCAATTGATTTTAACATTCAGTTTAGAAGATAGTGTGACCACAGGTGGATGATAATTAAATACATTTTCTCACTGTGATCTTGTGTCATGTTGACCAGGACTCTTGGGCATTTCTCTTTTAAAAATCTTAGGAGAAAGACCTGAATAGCCTATCATTGCAGAATATATCAGCTGTTAATTGGATAAATAACAGGGTAGCTATAATTTAAAAAGAGATTAATGATTTTGTCTAAAAAAATAAGATGAACTATTGTATGCAAAACCCCTAGTGGAAAAAAATGGTGAAATGATTATATAATCTGTAGGAACTATAAAACAGAGATATTCCCCTGTGGAAACAATAATGAATGTCATTTTGCCATCAGCGTTTGGTGAGTGATAGGTAAAAGAGATAGAATGAAATTATAAAAAATATTCAATTAATCCAAAGAGGTTAGAAAAAAGAGGAAAAAGGAACTAAAGCATATGGGACAAATACAAAGGAAATGTCAAAAGAACAGACCTAAACTGAAAACTATAACTAACATATACATAATAACGTTAAATATAGAGTATCCAAACACCCCAATAAATGGCAGAAATTGTCAGATTGGAGCAAAAAGGAAGGCACGATTCTATGCTACCTACTAGAAACCTACTTTAAATATAAATAAACAAATAGATTAAAAGTAAAAGGATACAAAATGACACACATGCTCACACTAATTGAAAGAAAAAGTTGGAGTGACTACATTAATGTCAAAGTAGGTTTCAGATGATAAAATAATGATAAAAGCACTAAAGAATCTTATTTCATAATGTTAAAGTATTCAATTTATCAAATTATCTTCCTGAATGTATTCTATATACATAATGGAAACTAACTATAAATAACTTGAATGCATACCTTGCCTCATATATAAATTCAAATGGAAATTCAAAATGTATCATAGACATGTCTATACCTAAAAGTATAGAACTCCAACAATAAAATGAGAAAATATCTATTACTTTCAGTGACCAAGACTTTTTAGTTTCAGTACCAAAAACACAATCCAAAATAGGAAAAAATTGTAAATTTTGAATTTCATCATTGAAAGACATTTTTGATTTTCAGTGATGTCAAATGAAAGAAAAGACAAATAGTATTCATAGAATGATAGAAAATATTTCCAAATCATGTATCTGATAAAGGACTTTGATCCATAATATACAAAATTTCTGAAAAAATCAGTAAAGGAACCAGAAAGCTCAAAAATGAGAAAAGTATTTGATATTTAGATGTCAAATGATATCCTATTTGATGTCAAGTGATATTTGGGTCTCATAAAAGCTCCTTCAGAGATGCTCAACAAATACTTGTTAGGAAAATGCAAAATAAAACCACAATAGGATACACGAAAACACCTATTAGAATATTTATAATTAAACGGATTGACCATATTAAGTATTGGTTGAGAATTGGAGAAACTGCTCCAATTGGAGAATAAGCTCCATGCTTATAAAATGGTGGTAGGAAATGTAAAATTATACACTTTGGAAAACAGTTTGTAGTTTCTTTAAAAGTCCATTATTGTCCACACAAAAAAATGCTCAGAGGTGTTTATAGCAGTTTTATTCATAATTGCCCAAACTTGGAAGCAACCAAATGACATTCAGTAGGTAAAGAGATAGCCTGTGGAATATCCATAAAATGGAATATTATTCAGCAGTAAAACGGAATGAGCTGTCAAGCATGAAAAGACGTGGAGGAAATTTAAATGCACACATGCTAAGTAAAATAAGCCCATCTGAAAAGGCTACATACTGTGTCATTCCAACTCTGTGACATTCTGGAAAAGGCAAATCTATGGAGACAGTAAAAAGATCAGTGGTTACCAGGGATTAGGGGGAGAGAGAGATGAAGAAGTGGAGCACAGAGGATTTTTAGGGCAGTGAAAATACTCTGTATGATACTATAATGGTGGGTATATGTCATTATACATTTGTCCAAACCTATAGAATGTGCAACACCAAGAGTGAACCCGAATGTAAACTAAGGGCTTTGGGTGACAAAGATATGTCAATGTAGATTCGTCAGTTGTAACAAATGTACTGCGTTGGTGGAGACTCTTGACAACAGGGAAGGCTATGTTTGTTTTGGGGCGGGAAGTATATGGAATATCTCTGTACTTTCTGCTCAGTTTTGCTGTGAACGTAAAATTGCTCTAAATATTAAAAAAAAAAACACTTTTGCATGTTTTCCTGCCTAAAAAGGATGACTGAAAAAAAATTTAAGGCCAATGTTAGTGGTAAAATAAATAGATCAGCAATTATCTTTGGAAAATTGTCCTGATTCTGTGTAATCTTGGGCAAGTCACTTACTCTTCTCAGATATTGAGGTTTTGTTTTGTTTAGTTTTTTTCCCTTTGTAAAATGAGGGCTTAGGAATCTGTGATCATCAAGAATTGTTCTTGCTTTAAATTCTAGGACCCCATGGTCTTGTCTCTTTTTGTAATGTTTCCCTTGCTCATCTGATTCATAACAGATGATAATTCCTATGAAAGCAAGTAGGTATAAAGCTGACTCCTCATTTTAAATCTAAGATTAAAACACGACTAGACACTGATAAAGAAAGTCAGTCACTCGTCTGCTATTAGACCTAGCCATTCCATTTCTAGATATTTATTTATCATGGAAAAATGAAAACTTATATCTACACAAAGACTTTTGCACAGATGTTTATAGAAGCCTATTTTTCTGTTATAGCCCCAAACTGGAAACAACTCAAATAGCCATAAGTAGTGGGATGGATAAACAAACTGTGGCAAATCTGACAGATGAATTATACTGTTTGGCAATATAGAGGAGGAGATTGTTAATACAACAGTATGGATGAAGCTCAAAACAATTATGGTGAGTGAAAGAATCCAGAAAAATGAAAAGAATGCATATTATAGGATTGCATTTATATAAAATCTTATACATGCAAACTAATATATATTAACAGAAAGCAGACCACTGACTACAAGAGGTCAACCGTGGAAAAGGGCAGGAAGGAAGGATTAAAATAAGGCATGAGGAACCTTTTGGGGGTGATGGATATGTTTATTATCTTGATTGAGGTGATAGTTCATAGGTATATGCATATGTCAAAGCATCAAATTTTACACTTTTTCCATGTGGACTTTATAGTATGTCAGTTTTACCTCAATAAAGCTGTTACAAAGTTAAGTGTAATTCATTCAAAAGAAAGAAAGCTGAGACAATTCATTACAACAAATATATTTCTGAGGGTTGAACTACTGGCTAAAGCATGGCATAAAAATGAGTAATTTAAATTGGAAGAATCAGTGAAACTCCTGAATAATAAATTATGAGAAGATATAGAAGTCAAAGAAATGTGCTACTGATAAAAAATAAGCCAACAACTTAGTGAAATTCATAGCCCCTAATAATCCTTAATATACTTACTATGCATATAAACTTAATTTATGACAAGACGATTTACAAATCAATGAAGAAAGGAAGAATTATCCAACAAATGATGTTCAGATAAGACGCTAACACTTGGAAAAATAAATCAATATAGATGCTTAGATCAATTTCAAATTTTATGTAATTAAAATATAATAAATATCAAAAACTGCCTAAAAGTAGAAGAAAATAACTTTTATCAAATACACGAAGTCATTAAAAATTGTTGAAGGAAAGAGAAAAGAGGAAAAGAGCAATTCTCTTGTCTACATGAAAATGAAAAACTATTCATCAAAGAAGAAATACCTAAAAAAAAATGGCCAAAAATGAAACAGGAAAATATATTTGTAATAAATGATTTAAAAGGATATTTCAGTGAATTTGTCTGTATTTTTTGATGGAGCTTAACCAATGTCTTAGGCCTAAGATTGAGGGCATGAGGGCAACCCATCTCCCAGGCCATACGTATCAATTCACAGATGAATATATTTCTCTAGCCAACCCAAGGAATCATCTTCAGGAAGTATGCTACAACGACTTTCTAAGAAATGGTCTGAGTTTGATGGTATAATTGACTGTGTGGATCATGGAATCCAGAGCTGCTGAGGGCCATTTTTAGTACCACAAAGAGAGAGACTGGTTAAAAATGAATAACATAAAAATAAGACTACATTTGAAAGATAAAATGGAAGATTCTTAAAATATTGTTTGAACATTTGACTCTATGTCTGGAATTTTTAAATGCCTGGCCCTTCTGGCTCTATGAATTGGTAAGTTCCATTTTAGCTTCAGTCGAGAAATTCTTTGTCATTTGAAAATAACAGTTATGAATCATACTAATATCATATTTTAAAAATGAAGAACTCATACAAATCAATGAGTGGAAATCCCCTTAATGAATATATGATGAACAGATAATACATGCACACTCATATACACTTCTATTTATCAATCAATTGAAAAACTGTTGAAATTCATTTGCAATTGATTCTAGAAAACTACACCAAATTTCTTAATTGAGGTATAATTGAAATACAACACTTTATAACTTTCAAGTGTACAAGATACTGATTTGATATTTGTATACATTGTGAAATGATCACCACAGTAAGTTTAGTTAACATCCATTACCATTCATAGTTATAAATTTTCTTTTTTCTGTTTTGATGAGGGCTTTTAAGATCTACTCTCTTAGTAACTTCCAAATATGCAGTGCAGTATTATTAACTATAATCACCATGCTGTATATTACATTGCCATGACTTATTTATAACTGGAAGTTTGTACATTTGACCTCATTTTGTATATCAAATCTTAACTGATTAAAATAATATTTGTTTTAGTCGTGATTTGGACTGCAATTTGGAAAGTCCTTGAAAAGGAAAGCTAGGCTCTGCTGCCTCTGGAGCAGCTGGAAGGCTGCTAGCTTGCTGGAATCATCTGATGAGTTGCTTACTCATGTGTCTGGGACCTGGACTAGGAAGCCTTAGAGTTGGGCCTCCTTGACCGTTTTTCTCTATCTCTGTGCAGTCTTTCCTTGCATCTCTCCAACATGGAATCTTTAAGGTAGCATTTTGTTTTGTTTTGTTTTGTTTTGTTTTTTATGTATTGGCTCATCTATCCTGAGGTGAAACTGCATTGCTTTTTAGGACCTAGAACTCAGCAGCTATGCAGTATCGCTTCTGCTGCATTCTGTTCATTGTCAGTTTCAAATACAATAGCAGGTTCAAGGGACAGGAAATGGACACTACCTTTTGAGAGTGACAAGTTTCTGAAAGATCATGTGAGACTACAAATGCTCTTATGGTCATTTTTGGAAAATATAATGTACCACAAGTAGATCAGTGCTAGAAGCTTTCACTATAAAATCCTCCTAGAGATTCTCTCCTCCCAAAACGCTTTGATACATTTCCTTTATGACATGGTCTTATCACTGAATGAATGTGATTTTAGTAATTTTGCATGTATCTGTCTCTCCAGATAGACCCTATGTTTCTTGACAATAAAGACCATATCTCATTCATTTATATGTGTACACGTATGACAATAGTTGGTGAATATATCTGTATCTATATCTATATATATCTATATCTATCTATCTATCTATCTATATCTATTTGCCATATTGTGGCACTCAGTAAATGTACCTTGTGATGGATTAACTATAATTGAACTAAGGTACTACTAGTGCTATGGGTCATATTTCATTTCCTCTGGGTGCAAGAGTTAGTAGATTGGTAGAGTTAGTGTGCCATATTGGGTCCTATAAGAAGTGGAAGCATGGAGAGAATTAAACATGAATGGGATTTATTAAGGTTAATGTCTAGGAAAGCTGAAGAGGAGAAGGATCAGGGGTTGGCAAGAAAAACTTTCAACGAACATCTGATAGCTGTGAAACAAGAAGGGGAAGAAAGGGAGAGTAGATAGTAGGAAGCACTTTAGACTACAGCTATAGTACTTCTAGTACCTTTGCCATGCTTAGACATTGGCTGGGGGCAGCCCAGAGAGAATATGGCCTTGGTGCTACAATGAATTCAAAAGAAATATATAGGAGCTGGAGGCTGTTACCTATAGTTCTCAGATCAGTTTCTCACTTGAAGGGAGATCTGGGTGGCACACTTATTAGCCTGTATAGCTGACTTCTTACACCTCTTGAGCTGCATCAATCCTCCACATTTTTTTTAGCAGTGATTTCTCCAGGTTTTCTGTAGCCTGTCGTCTGAGGAGAAACTTAGAAGAGGGAAGTTAGGTGGACAAATTATAGCTCATGTCACTAGTGATGGTCTTAAGGCTGCAAATGTTAATCATCTTCTTCCCCGCACTATTCATTCTAAATTCCCCTTATTCAGAGCTATCACATCTGTAGGTCTTTATTAATACTTTCCTGGTAATGTGACCCAAACTTTTATTCACTAATCCTCTGAGCCTTAGATAATATTATGCTTCTAAAGGCCAGGGTTGCTGTATTTGTTTACTCACCATTGCTGTTAGGCAAGAGAGTATCAAATGGCAAACAGGTAAATCACTGGGGTTCTATACTTTCTGGCTCCAACTGTGTTAAAACAGTAGACTTCTCCTGTTGATCAGAGTCAATTATTCCTGCCAAAAGGGTGACTCTTCCCACCCACTCATCAATGGATTCAAAGAATTCAAAGTGCCCAGATAGCAGCTATAATATACATTTCAATAGGACACTTGCTATGTCCCCTGGCAAGAGTGTGGCCTTTATGGAAACCAACACTCCTACTCATTCAGAGCTCAGAGTTTCAGGGACAGGAGACAAAAGTTCTCTAGTAGGAGGTCATGGGTAGGGATGATAAGTTGGGCTGCTCTTTCTTCCTATTTTGGTTGCCAGAATCATGTATTCTTCCTTTCAGGAATGCATACTAAGGCCCTGCTTTTAGCATATATAATGTACCCTAGAGGATGGTAACCTCTCCTTTTTGAGTATTTCCTCTGGTACTTGAGTATATTCTCTGGCTGACACTACAGTTGTGTCTCCCATAGGTCATTCCAATGATTTATCAGGCCGATTGTTTCTTGATAGTGTGTCATATGATACAACCAGCAGATCAAAAGGTCATGTTCCCACTCTGCACCTCCACTGTTGTGAATGTCTCCTGGCTGGTTGCTAGGGTCTATAAGATTCTATGGCTATGAGTCAAACACTTGGTAGGGACCCATTCAGTGTTGCTAGATGAAACTCTGCAAATAAGAAAAGGAAACCCATACCCAGAAAAGGTATCAGTCCCTGTGAGGATGAACCCCTGGCTCTTCTAGTAGGGAAGAGGCCCAAAGAGATCAACTTGCAACCAAGTGGCTGGTTATTCTCCTTGAGGAATAGTGCCATAGTGGGGGAATCTGCATTGATCTCTGCCAGACTAAACATTCACATGAGGCGATAGCTAGATTGACCTTAGTAAGGAGGAGTCTATGCTTTGGGGCCCAAATATAGCCTCTATATCTGCCACTGTGGTCATTCCATTCCTGTGGCCATCATTCCATTATGGCTAATAACAAAGGCTGGCTGATACTGATTAGCCAGTTCATTTTTGTATTCTTGGTTTTCCAGTGTGTCTTCCATGGTGGATATTTTCTGGTGGGCATTAACATTAATACATAAATGCTCACACTTTTTGTCTAATCCCATACGTCCATGTACATGATTCTATTCCACCTCTTTGTCTCAGATCTTCTAGTCATTGTTATTCCAGAACCTGACCAGCAGTCTATGTCATGAGCCACTGCCCAGAATTCTGTATATATTCTTACCTCAGACCACTTCACCTCTCACAGAAGTGGCTGATCAGTGCACTTCTTGAAACTTTTCATTCATTGAATGAACTTTTTGTTCATTGCTAAGATTTTACCTCAATATTACCTCTCAAGGAAAACCCTGAATGCCCCTGTAATGTAGCTGCCATCCATTTTTCAGCTACATGCACCCACTGAGTGGTCTTATCAACATAGCTCAAGATTTTCTTTCTCATTCAGCTAGTTAAATAGGAACCACCCCCCTTCTTTGTAGCCATATATGTAAGCTAAGGACCCTTTTTTATACCATGGAGTTTCATGGAAGTCTGAGCTACTTGCTTGTATTGTTTACTCATGCTTTCTGGTCTTCTTTGGGCTTGGTACTATATGTACCATTTCCATCATATGATGGACTAATGCTGAGCTGGTCCATCTTTATGTCTTGGTAGGTCCAATAGAATTTAGCTCATAATGAGCAGTTCCAAATGAATGGGCACTTAGTAACCCAGAGTCAAACATTTGTCTCTATCAGAACTACTAACATACTAAAACCTATTTCTTGAAAGGTGTAATACTCCAGTACAGGTGACATGGCTTTGTTCCAAAGGTCCAGTGGCTCACATTGTGATTCTGCCACTGGGTCTGGCCATACATTCCATACTGGGTCGTATCCCACCAATGATACCTCTAACAACATAAGGTCTCCAATTGTGAAGCCCAAAGGGGTAAGGCTATTTACATTGTACCCTAACTTAGAGAAGAGCCCTTTCTTACACTTGACCCCACTGAAATCAGGCAGACTTCCATGTCACAGAGAATAGGGGGAGTTGCAGTAGCCCTAGCTGTAAAATGTATTACCTCCAAAATGTAAAGAGGCTTATCATGCACTGCGGCTCCTTTGCAGTAGATGATGCAAAATGCAGCAAAGTGACTTTTACTTTGGAGGGAATTTCTTGCTGTATTCTGTCTGATGTATCCTTAAATATTTTACAGAAGTTGCAGATCCTTCCATCTTCAAAAGGTTTATCTGTCATGGTATGGAGTGCATGTAGCTTACAAAAGCCTTCAGCAGGCTAGCTATCTCATGTTTATCCATCTTGATCAACATGACGCTATTGATATAATGATTCAGAGTGATATTCTATGGGATTTCCAGATGGTCTAGAGCACTTTGAACAGAGGAAAGGAGATATGACATAGGCCTGGGGCAAACTGTAAATGAATGTTGTTGTACAGCCCAGGTGGGTATGGAATGATTTGGATCTTCTTTGTTGGGATAAAAATAAATGTATTTTCCAAATCAGCAGCTGTATACCATGCATCTGAGGTCTTATTAATCTATGGCAACAATAAATATGGCCAGAATGGCAGCTGCAACTGTGGCTACTATTTGTCTGAGTTGCAATGGCCACCAAGATCTCTCAGATTTTGGCAGAGGACACACTGATGAATTGAATGGAATTACACTGAGACCACCAAGTTTGAATACTTTAGAACTTCAAGGATTGCACCATTATTTACCATTACTCACTCTCTGCCCCCATTCCTTCATGAAATGCATTGTTGTTTTGACTTACTCTCTTGCCTGAAAGTGAACAAATTCAGAGGTTTTTATTTGGTCTTTCCCTCTATTACAGCTTTACCCTGTAGGTGAAGGACTTAAATTGCTAAGGATATCAGTTCCAATTATAACACTCAGGGGCTGGGGAAATAATCACACAAGTTTAGTTAATATTTCACTTAACACCTGGCCCCTTCATGCCTCCACTTAAATATGGGGCCTTTATGCACTTCAGGTTTCTAGGTATGAATATCGGTTATGACCCTATATCCAACAGTCCTCAAATATCTGGGTGTTTGCCTTCATGTGGTTTGCAGTCACCTGAGTAAATATCCATAGGCTCTTTGGGGGAAGAACTGGAGGAATCATTTCAGTACATACTGACTTAAGTCAACAAGTTCTAGATCTGAAAATTGGTTCATGTCTGGGAACTGAGAAAAGGATCATAGTTTTTTTTGGGGAAACCACCTTCAGAGGCCTACTGTTCCATTCATGCTTTCTTCTGATTATAGATATTGAAGAGCATCTTCATTCCCTGCTTGATTTGCCCCAGTAATGTTGTGTTCTATTAACTAACTCAAGTCCTTCTCAGTAAAGGTCTCTACCATTCTCCAACCTTGTTGATCTTTTCAGCAATTTGTGACTCTCTGGCGTCAGGTGGTTAAGCAACAACACCTGGCCTCTATTATTCTGAAGACCCATTCTTTCCTTTTTATTAACACACAAGCTCTGTGGCTACATCTTCTACCATTAGCTCCAGCCTGTGGAGGAGAGCCTCCTCTCAGCGATGCTAGTGTCCCTTTCACCACTGCAGTTATTAAATCTTTGACTAAATGTGAGTTCTCTGGGCCTTCCTATGGCACATGCTCTTTTGTGGGTGCTCTGGTCTTACATAATTATTTTTACACATGCCCCTTGAGCCTTTTTATTCCTTTATCTAGCATCTGCCAAGGTAACTCAGGCACTTCAACCTCACTAGGGGTCATCACTTTTTCTAGGTTTTATAAGTGCCACCCTAGCAGCTCATTTGCATAATCCCTAGGGTCCTTGCCAGGGAGTTAAATATTCTGTTCCATAAAAGTGCCCCTAAGTCAATGAATTCTTGCTTATTTAGTTCCTATTCCAGGTCCCTTGAAATACAGCAGTAGAGGCCACTGGTGTTACTTAACCACTGTAAAAATCAGCAAGGTCAGAGGAACAGCCAAGAGGGCTTTACTGACAGGAAGTTGATGAGTTAGTTAATAAAACATAGTGTTGCTAGGGACAAAATCCAATACCAGGAGTACTCCCTTGGATCCTGTTGTTACATGCTAGCTAATTTTTACAGCTCCTTTGGGTTGTAATCTCTTTTCTCTATATTGAAGTTAACATATTGCCAGCTTGGTTATGCTAAGATTTAACTGTAATTATCAGCCTGGGACAACTCCTGAGGGGAAGGCCTATTAGTCCAAAGTATCTCCTCAAGCAAGGGAAGTGCAAGTTCTTAATACATTAGATGGGCCACCTCTACAAGCTCCGAGTGTTCAGAGACGTCTGAGGAGCCCCGGTGATCAGGGGAACTCATCTTGATGTCTTCATTCCTTGTTTCCATGTCTTAGGTAAGAGACCTTCCTTGGCTGGGAATTTAGTCATCCCTGGATCTCTATGGAGACAATTAAAGATCTGAGTATAATATCTGCATGGCTACCATACTGGATAATAGTATAATAAAAGATTTTTTTCTTGGTTCAGGTGCATTAATGTTGAAGAACCAATATCATTTACCTTACAAATTTATATGCCCACAAAAAATGCACTGATCCATGTTTCCAGGGTTTATGTAAAAAATCAGAATTGGTAAGCATTGGTGAATTTAAATTTGCAAATTATTTGCTCCAGTATTTTTTTCCCCTTCTCCCCAAAGAAGATCAAGATTCCCCAAGACATATGTTTAATTTATCTACTGACCTTTGATTAGAGGGAAAACAGAATTTAGACTAAAAGGTAAATTTTTCAGAAGACCACATTAATAGATGAAGTGAAATAATACCTTCATATTAGAGTTTCATTTTTAAAATTATGTTTTGTCTTCATTCTCCAGTGACATAAGTTTAATTTATTAGAAATGATTTATATGAACTGGTTAACCACTTCTTAGTATAAAATTAGGAATATTTTGAGATTGAAACTTGGAATGCTTACTGATATTTTGTATGCCAAACTTTCTGAGAGATTAAAGTTTCTATAATTTTCTCCTTTTTTGGAAGAAAATAAGCTCCCTTTAATTAAAGAAGTTCCCATTGGTTTATTCTTTAATTGTCTATAATATTAATAAATAAACTATATAAATTATTAATATAATTGGATGACACATTTTAAAAGTAGAAAATAAACAAATTTGAAATACTATAGCTAGCAGTGAAAACTGTATTCTTAAATGAACTATTTGATACTTACTATATTATAAATATAATTCAATTTTAAAGATTCAAAAACTGAACATTTCTTAAACAGAATGGTATAAAATGAAAAATATAGGAACCAAGTGAAAAAACAAATCAGAAAACCTGAATGAATTGGGCTCCATTAATCCATCAATTTGATAGCTTTCTCTGGGATCCTTGGATTTCATTCCCTTATTCTATCACACTAGAGATGGCTAATTAGATTTTAGTAGAGAAAACCTATACCTTATCAATTATAAAACAAATATAATATACATATATATTCTTTTATTTCTAAAAATATTTATCTAAAGATTGATCCTATATCTAGTACAAGACATGATAGGGCATGGGAAAACCAGATTTTTACTAATTAAGCAATAACAATTTCCTCCAATAATATGAAGTATAAAATAAATTTCTATTTATTCAATGACACATAAAATCAAACCTCCCCACCTCATCCACATATAGGTAACATTTCTTTGTTTAAGATGATTTTCTATAATGTCAATCACATGCTGGCTAAAGTGAAAAAGACAAGATTTAGATGGATGAAAAACATGACTTTTATGTATATTCATCTCTAAGATTGCTTTGTGTTCATGTATTATAGTGTTCATTTCTATTCTATATTGACATAGTTCTATAAGTTTATGAAAATTATGTTACAATCAAAATACAAATTGTGTTATATTTTTGAAATTTTAAGTTAATTTCCATGATAACACAGGTGAAAACAGAATTTGGTTTGCTGTTACATTGTTCAGCTAATATCAATCTCTGATCCAAAGAAAAAAGATCATAAGAAATAATGATTGTCGTCATTATAAAAATGTCAAATGTATGTGGGATTACTTGACTTTTTAGAACCTTCTAAATTATTTGCAGAATCTCCCATTTACAAGCCATTTTGTGTGTATATATATATATATATATACACACATACATATATGTGTGTATACATATATTTCTCTCTTCATGCAAATGTTTCAAGGCTGATGGCTTACCAGAAAAGTCATAGAAAATGAAATGGTAAAACAAAAATAGAAAATCATAGTCAAAGAAGAAAATAGCAAAGGTACCAAGCATGCATCTTAATGCCTGTTTTATGCATGAGCTTCAGATGTCCCAGAGTTTCATAGAAAACAAGGCACAATAGGAAAACATAAGCAGTTATCTAGTTGTCATTGTTGGAAAAGATGATGAATGCCAATTCTTTAGGAGAAAAGCTCTCTATCACTAAAATTATGAACAATATCTCTCATCTGCAGCATTATAAAAAAGAAAATTGTATAAGAATATAATATATTCTTAATATTTCCAGAAATTTTAAGTCCTTTTCACTTAGTATTTTTGTCTTCTATCAATATTAGATCAATGTTGAGGGAATGACATCAGTATGTAAATAAATAAGGACATGCCTTCTATTAATCCTTATTAATCTATTGTTGGAGCTTACAGAAACTTAAGGCCCAGAAAACTTATATTTCCGTAAATACCAGTTATGTAATTTTATTGAGTGAAGGACCTAGAATACTAAGATGAATTATTTATTTCAGGCTACATAGAAAGTCAGTGATGGACCATAGTGTCTGCTAGAAAGACACATATGACTTTACTCATTTGGTTACACTTAGTTACACACCCTTCTTACAATCACAGACCTGTAGGAAATTTTCTTGATTCACTTTGAAATTCTGTAATTTGTCCTTAAATCACAGGTACAGACATATGAAAGGAGGTGATGGTCCTAATGAAGAGATAGGTACAGCATGAGGAATGAGAAGGATGAAAGGAGTGAAGGATTAAAAATAGGGAAAAAAAGTCAACAAAATAAATGAAGGGTCAAAATGAATGAAGGTCAAGAAAAAAGAAGTAGATCTTGACAGGAAGAAAAGAGACAAACCTAGTAACATCAAAGAAAGGGACAATATGATACAGATTTTACTCACCACTGCGCTTATAGCATGGGACAAACTCTGAGTAAATTTCATATCCTGAACTTTCTAATATACCTAATTCACTGAAACAGCAGAAACAGATCCAAAATAACTTCAGCTATTGCAATTACCTGAATTAAATATAAAATAAATATGTTTGGTACATCTGATGCATTAGAAGATAAGACTAAAATTGTAAGCTTGGGAGAAGAATATTTGAAGAAAAACTTAATGAAATGAAAATATAATAGGGTAGTTCAAATTTCAACCTCAATGATGGATCAGCTAGCAGATTAAACACAGCTAAAGAAACAATAAATAAACTGAAAAACATAAATTGTATAGAATGTAGTCTAGGTAGACAGATGGAAAATATGAGAGAATGTTAAATAGTATGAAGGATAGTATGAGATAGCTGAACACATACCTGATTAAGCAGGAATATAGAGAATGGGAAAGAAGAGATGCTCAAATAATGGCTGTTTTTTTTCATTTTTGTTAAAAGACAATAACCCCCAAATCCAGAGGCAACCCAAGGATTTAAGGCATACCATGTTGGCATCTAGGGACAAAAGAAGGTGTATGTATCCTCATGGTGGAAAGAGTGATTGATCATTTGTACAGTCTTTTTCTGTTGCCTGCTCACTCCACTGTGAGGCCATTTCCTGTATTCATTTCAATGCTTTCTATCGCTGCTTCTCCTAATAAAAACTATTTACAGTTAATGTATTGTCTCTTATCTGGATGTAGTCAGGGCCCACTATCTTCCAGTCTGTCCCCTGCACTTCTCCCTGGTTCTGCAAATACCAGATTCTTAGCTATGTCCTCTATATGGTCCTTGCCTAAACTATACATTCCACAGATTCTAATTCAAGGTCTCTTCACTCAACTACACTACCCTTTGAAGGTCAGGGCTCTCTCCCAAATCTCAGCTATGTTTGACCTTCCTCCCTAGAACCTCTGGATCCCTTCCGTGCCACATAGGACTCAAAGAAAGGTGAGGTACCATAATCTCTGAACCAATCCCTGCCTACTTGTATTCTGCTTCTATTTCTACAATGCCAAAATTATACTATATTCATGTGGGTTCCCAGGATTCCAACAGAAAATACCTCCTGAGTCGCCTCTGCTTGCCTTTGCACTCATTCTGTTTGGCTTCCATTCTCTCATAGACCACCTTTGGCATCGCTCAAGGTCTAGAGTGGCAGAGAATGTGCATACATGAGGTAATGGGTTAAAGCTCCATGATTTAGTCCTATTGTTAAAGGTTGCAAAGAAGGGAAAAAGAAGCTGATTTCCAAAAGAGGAAACATAAAGAGGAATGTGACAACTACTTTCCCTATGAGAAAAAAAAAATTCCATGAGCACACACTTCTTTCTTTCTTATTTAAATGTGTATTTTACAAAGCTTGCTTTTAATTTAAAGCCAATAAAAATAACTTTCAAATTATCAGAATTTTCATAAAGTGTATGTACAATAATTGTTTCCTTATGACTTAATCATTAATATGGTATAAATTAAGACAAGTATTTTGTAAGGGAAAGAAGAAAAAGAGATACTTTAATTCAAAAAATTTTACTATGTAATCATTACATTTGATTGGGTTCTTAATAAGTAACTAAGCAATGTTCATATATTTACGATGTCATCACTAATTTATGAAATGGCATCTTATTTATATGATATAAAATTTAATGATAATCCATTATTGATCTCAAAAAGGACAGGACAATAATATTTTATGTTATCTCAAGACTACAATATTTTAATAATAGATGCATAATAATTTACATATTATTAAATAAAATATGAGGTCTATATGTTATTACAAAGAATCAAGTTGCATTAAATCCTATTACATCATTTTATCAGAAAACTAAGATATAATTATTAAGAAAAACTTGTGACATAATGATTCAAAGATATTAGAAAATCTATGAAATTTATAATTATTTTAAATGCTATCTATTAACCTTCATAAGCAGCAACTATTTTGCATATATCAAAATATCTTCATTTTTCAAACATGGTAAGGTCATTATTAGGCAAAAGACATTCCAAACCCAAACAAATTCATCAGTTTCATGAACATCACATATTTTTGTTATTAAAGCTATAATCCCAGAATCCTGACTTGGCTTTGAGGTAAATATTCCTCATTTTCCCATTTAGTATTTTATTTTAATGAAAAATTCCTGTGATGTGTGAAATATCATATATCAAATTCCAGATAGTGTGAGGGGGATATAATACAAATCATATATATTTAGAACTTGTCACTGAAAAGAAATGATAAAACCTGATCAGATTTCCAGCAAATTTATGACAATGTTGGAGAGTCCTACAATTTCAGATATGATCCCCTTCTAACAGCGTTAGCAACAAATCTCAGTTATGTTTTATCAATTCTCAATAAATGGATGCGTTACAAAAACGCCTCTGCCTACTACAAATTATGGTTACTTTTAATTGGGAGTGGGGCATTGTGAGCAAGGATGTGGAAAGGGGAAGGGGGATTGGACAAGAGGATACAGAGGAGAATTAAATACAATTTTGTGTTATCCCAGAAGCCTTGGAGAAGAAGCGCGTTCACGCGTTCTGCTTGTACTGCAGTGCGGAACGTTTAGGCAACGTGGTCTGGTTCTTTGCCGGAAGGTGGGCGCCCTGGTGCCTGGCCAGCCGCGGCGTTGCGGGCCTTGGGGAGCCGCAGACTTGGTCTTTTTTCACTGATCTAAGAGCTCGGGGGCGGGCCGCGCAGTGCCCTGACCCGTCCTCACCATGTTGGTGCTTTTTGAAACGTCCGTCGGCTACGTCATCTTTAAGGTAGGTGGTAGATCGAGCCGTTGCAGGTGGAAGGCGGGTGTTGGGCAGGAGAGGAGAGGGCGACGGTGCTCAGGATCGCGTGGGTGCCTTTTCTGCCCCCCTGCTCTGAAAGGAAGGGGGAGGCTTTGGGCCTGGGAGGCGCATGTTTCGGTGAACACGTGGCCCTGCCGTTTGGGGCGCTGGGTTCAGTAAGAGGATTTGTCCCAGTTAGAGAGGTGGGCAGGAGCCGTATTAGAATTTTACAGGTTCTGATAAGGAGTTTGGGTTTTGTTCTGAGAGTTTTGAGGAATGATTGCAAGGTTTTACCAGAGGAATGACCTCATCTAACTTTGTCTTTTAATGAAGTTGTTTTGCTCTGTGCAGAATAGATTACGGGGGATGGGGTGCAAGAAAGGAAGAAGGATATTTTTGCATTAATCTAAACGAGATGAATTTGCTTGGGTGAAGGCTGGCATGGAGGGAAAGAAATATCGGGAGAAAATTAGAAGGTAGAACTGACAGGATTGGCTGGTTGAAGAATGCGAGGTTTTGGTTTAAGTGAGTGGGTTTGTGGTGGTAGGGAAGGGAAGAGAAGGTTTAGGGATTTGGGGGCTGGGAATGGAGAGGATACTATAGAATTGCAGTTTGGGCTGTATGAAGCTTTCGATGTTTGTTAGACGTGGAAATACAGTGGTCATTTCAAATTTGAAGCCCAGGGGAGAAATCTGAGCTGGATATAACCAATTTGAGTTTTGGTTTTTTTAATTGGGAAAGTTTGAAATTAACTTCAGGTTCATCAGCAAGGAAATAATTGAGCAATGGGATATTCGTGTAATAGGGTGCTGTTGAGATGTTAGGAAGCATGAGGTAAATTGAGTTCTATCTACGTGTCAGGGACTCTTGCATTCAACGAATATAGCAACGAAAAACAAATTTTTCATATGTACTGACAAGTCAAAAAATTCTAGATAAACTATATATAGTGTGATTCTAGTTATAAATCAAAAACCTATGTGGTATGGGTGCAGGGAGTCAGGAAAGGTACATACCAAAACTTTTATTTGATAAAATTTTTCATTTTATTTTCCAAGTTTCTCTTTTGACGTTTGAAAATATACTTCTATTTGCATGTTACATTAAAAACTTGTTATTTTTAAGAAAACCAATAAGATAATTAAAAACCAAAAGGTGATTTTGCTCATTTTTCCTCTCATTAGAGTTGTCTGAGATTGTAGTATTAGCAATTTTAAGAGACTAAAAGGGTTTATAGCCGGGGAACAGGTCTATTAGACTTTCCACAGCTTTTTGCAGTCTTTTCTAAATTCTTTTTTTTTTTTTTAATATTTATTTATTTATTTGGTTGCAGCAGGACTTAGTTACAGCAGGCAATCTCCTTAGTTGCGGTTCTTAGGCTCCTTAGTTGTGGCATGTGAACTCTTGGTTGTGGAATGCATGTGGGATCTAGTTCCCCGACCAGGGATTGAACCCAGGCCTCCTGCATTGGGAGTGCAGAGCCTTAACTACTGCGCCAGCAGGGAGGTCCCTCTAAATTCTTAAATAGAGTTCTGCACATTCTCTTAGCCAGCGAAGTCTGTCATATTTTGAATCAGTGTCTGTGGATGAATTTCATCCAAATTGATGTTATATATACTGTCCTGACCTGGATGCTAAGAGGAGAGGGGTAACTTTGCACTGTCCAGTGGTTGCTTCTAATAGTGGGGAGGAGTTAGTTTAGCAATTGTATGGTTTCTAGACCTGGGTCATAAAGTATAAAGTCATGTGATGAATTATTGATTTCTACTAATAAAGAGTATTCTCCATTAAAAAAAAAAGAAAATACAATTTTGTGACTGATATTTTATTATTAACATCTCCATAAATCAAAAGATCATGTAATTTTTTTTTTCTTTATAGAAATTAAATGACAGACTGGAGTTCTATCTGTTACAGAGTTTCACAGCAGTTGTGATTCAACCTGAGGAGATACTTGCTTGTTATATGGGAAAGGACCTTTTGTAACCTGAGTAATTCCATTGGGTGACTGTACTTTGAGACTAATGTATATGTAATAGCCTCAGTTTCTCTCTATTCTTTTCACTCACAAAAACACTGAAAATATTCTACATAAAAAAATTTTAAAAAAATAAAAGAAAAGAGAAAAGAAAAAAAAAAATAAAAATAAAAAAATAAAAAATAATAATAATAATTAAAAGTCGATTTCTCAGCCTGTAAATCTAGAGGCTCAAATCAATTATCTCATATATTTGAAAATTCAAAGCATGATTTATGGCCATAAATTCTCATGAAAGTCTTTATGTGATCTTATTATTTAATACTTAAGCTATTTCTTTTTATTAAGAGATATAAAAATAGCCATAATTACATATCTATATGCTATGGAAAATATTTAAATTTGACATATCTATGTAGCTATATTGAGAAATATGCAGACAAAAGAAATAGCTTGAAAATTAAAGAGTTTTTTTTAGTCAAATTGTGTATTAGAAGTGAGGTGGGAGCATGAAAATGGCAGCGGCTGAGGAGGAGCCCAAGCCCAAAAAGCTGAAGGTGGAGGCGCCTCGAGTGCTGAGAGTTTTTTAAACTTGCCAAACAAGGAACTTCCCTGGTGGTCCAGTGGTAAAGAGTCTGCCTTCCAACGCAGGGGACGTGGGTTCGATCCCTGGTTGGGGAACTAGGATCCCACATGCAGTGCAGCAACTAAGCTCGTGCACCTCAGTGAGAGAGCCTGCGTGCCGCAACGAAGGATCCCGCATGCCTCAATGAAGACCCTGCGTGCCGCAACTAAGACCCGATGCAGCTGCAAAAAAAAAAAACCCAAAAAACTTGCCAAAGAAGGACACAGATACTACGACCAGTGACAAATGTCCCTACTTCCTTGTGAGACGTTGCACCACCTATGTGGGATGTGCTAAGAGACCGTGGAACTGGTGTGGCCAGTATTCAGCCCTCGTGTGCTTCAGCACTCCTGGTCCCTGGGGGATCCAGAGGCAGCAGAGGGCACAGTGGAGGAGGCATAGAAGGAGCTGACTATGGCCCATGCATCCCATTCTCAGCAGTTTTCCTAGCAGAGTTTCTACTACTGGATCTGCTCCTTGGATCGAGGTGTTAGTCAGAGCTCTTTCTCAGATTTATAGCAGTAAGGCCGGTTGATGTACGTAGCCCAGTTCTGTGTCAATCAGGTATTTATATGGGCAGCTCTGCTGTGTGTAACTGTGATTGTATCCCATCCCAGTGCGTATTTCTCTGATGCTTTGAGAAAACAGGGTTTGCAGAAACTACAGCCTTTCACTTGCACTGTTACAGGGCTCTTCCTATCTTGCTTTGCTTGCAGAAGTTCATTTGGGAGAAACATTATTTTAGAGCAATGAGCCATTTTTAGGCCCCGCTAAAAATGGGGTGAGGATGGAGGTATAGTGGAGGTTAAGGGTATGTGGGTAGTTCAGTAGGACTTTGCTGCTTCAAAAATCAGCAGTCTTGTCTGGAGTTAGTTGTCCATTTTGCTCTTTAGTTTATATGATGGTCTGTGAGTAAAGGGATACTTTTCGATTTTCTTTCTGGTAGGAGGGAGTTTATGTTTTATGAGGCAAAAAAGGGGTTATGCAATAATTGTTTCATTTTTGTCTCAGTGTTCCTCAAACTTTAGTCATTTATAAGCTCCCTTTAAAGGACTGATTTCTCATGGGTCCCCAACATTGACTTAAAAGAATTTTTATGATAATGTTTCTCAAATGTATAAGCCTAAAACTCGGGATAAGCTTGTATTGTAATAACTCTTACATCGCTCTAAAATCAAAATAAATTAGCAAATTATACACAGGACTTTCTCAGAAAAAACAATACATTAAAATTAATTTAATGTGATTTATACTTTTTTGCTGAAACTAAACTGTTGCTGGCAAAATGAACACATACTAACTTCTAAGGTACAGATTCTACTTTTTTAAAAATTTATTTATTTAATTTTATTTTTGGCTGTGTTGGGCCTTGGTTGTGGCACGCGGGGTCTTTCGTTGTGGCATGTGGGCTCCTCTCTAGTTGTGGTGCGCGGGCTTCTCTCTAGTTCAGGCGTGCGGGCTTGGTTGCCCTGCGGCATGTGGGATCTTGGTTCCCCCACCAGGGATCAGGCCCGCGGCCCCTGAGTTGGAAGGTGGATTCCCAACCACTGGACCACCAGGGAAGTCCCCAGGGACAGATTCTATTGATGTCAGTACATCTGTACTGCTGTTTGCCATATAATAACAATAGGCAAAATTTTAAAAAAAGTTTTATTATGTTATCTGTTCTTGGGCTTTTTTAAAAAAATTGAAGTATAGTTGATTTACAGTGTTGTGTAAGTTTCAGGTGTACAGCAAAGTGATTGTTATATATATTTATATTTATGTATTTATATATATGTGTGTATATATATTCTTTTTCAGATTCTTTTCCATTATAGATTATTACAAGACATTGAATATAGTTCCCTGTGCTATACAGTAGGTCCTTGTTGTTTACCTATTTTATATACTTTATATATAGTAGTGTGTATCTGTTAATCCCAAACTCCCAATTTATCCCTCCCCTGCCTTTCCCTTTGGTAACCATAAGTTTGTTTTCTATGTCTGTGAGTCTATTTCTGTTTTGTAAATAAGTTCATTTGTATCACTTTTTTAGATTCCACATGTAAGTGATATCATATGATATTTGTCTTTCTCTGACTTACTTCACTTAATATGATAATCTCTAGGTCCAAAAAAAAAAAAAATTGTGTATTAAATCAGTAGAATGTAAGCACTAAAGTAAACAACAACAGAAAAATAATAGCATTTATATTGCATGAAGACCCATGTGGGCAAAATGGTGACACTGAGGATGAAATGCCTCTTTTCTCTAATACCATCATCTCTTCCCTTTCTGTTCTCCTCTCTCCCCTTCCCTTCTCTCTCTCTTTCTACCTGTGGAAATAGAGATTTATGTTAAACACATCTACTTTAAATTCCAATTCCAATTTTTAATTTAAAACATTATGAATTAATTGTATGTGTAGCCTCAAATGAAACATATTTAATATACAGCTTGTTTGTGTTTGCATGCATTTGACGCTCAGATTTCCAATAGATAGGTAGATGGTATTATTGGTTTAATTGAGTGTGTGACTGGTGCTTTACATTCTCAAAGTCTGGAAACTAAAACTCAGAACTGAAGCTTTGTTATCATTCACCTTACACTTATGCAGTCACACGAAGACTTCCCCTCCAGGAATATATCTGCTCTGACTACATAACAAATACCTGGATCTAATGTTTAAATCACAATATTTAATTCCTTCCTCCAGGAAATTGACTTAATAAATCTAAGAGTTTCTCTAAATTGTTTTCATTTTGTTCCTCAAACCCAAGAAATTCTGTTAAAAGTTTCAGGTTTGGGAACTCAAACAAATGTCAACCAACCAGAGTTGGTACTTCCTGCCCCTCCTTCAGAATCTATGAAACTAGTTCACCCTCACCTTGCTGACAATGATACGGTATCATTTAGATTTCTTTGCTTCCAAGCCACAAGACTGATTCTTGATAACTGAATCAAAAACCATAACTATACATTTTTTTGCCTGACGAGTATTGGCTGCAAATATGTGTGTGTACATCTGTACATGCACATAAGCATACTGTTGTTAGTATTTCCTTATAGTCCTTTTTATTTCTGGAAGGTCAGTAATAACGTTCCCTCTTTCATTCCTGAGTTTAAGAATTTAAGGCTTCTCTTTTTCCTGGTTAGTCTAGCTAAAGGTTTGTCCTTTTTTATCTCTTCAAATAACTACATATAGAGAGATAAAGACTGATACACATTTATTAAATATAAATACATAATATCTGTCATCTATCTTCTATGTATGTATGTACGTATGTATCTATCTAAAAGATTGGGGATTTGCAATCATTCACAGAGTCTACTAGAAGGATAAAGAGCAAGGCTCAGAGAGTTTATGAACTATGATAATACTTGGTATCATGTTATTTGGACAAAGAATACATGTTGATATTTTAATCTCCCAAACTTGGACTGAAACCATCCCTGATACTAAAAAAATGTTTAGGCGACTGTATGGTGGTCTGTGAAAAGCATCATTAATGAATCCTTTTGAAACTTAGATGAAATAATAACAACAGTATCATATTGTCAAAACATTTAACTTACGTGTTAAAACGATTTAGAAAAACATTTTGATTAGCATAAACTTTTACTCGACAAGGTTTGACTACAAATCGCACAGACCACTTTAGCAAAGTGAACTGAATTAAGCTATGAACTTTCTTGAAATCCAACATACTAATTTAATCTTTCTCTAACAGACTCCATCTTTTTTTTTTTTTTTTTTTTTTTTAGTGTAGCCACCAGTTAGATTTTATTTTTTTTATTTATTTATTTATTTATTTTTTCAGACTCCATCTTTTTGACACTTGAAGCTTTCTGTAGGAAATAAAATGTTCTCCACTGGGAGTCATTAATTGGAGGATTTGAACGATAACTATTGTCTAAAAGTATAGCCTATTTTATTAATATACTCTGCAATATCATTTAAAATTATGTTTGGAAAAATTTTATTAGTGTTATTGGTGCATATATTGATTGTATAAAACTCCCATTTTGAAAACAGCTTAATTTTAGCCTATGTAAATACAATTTCATATTCCACTTATTTGTGACAGGAAATAACTCCTGGCAGTAGTGGTCTTCATTAATGTCAATGGCCAAAAGACAAATACAACCTACTGCCCTCTAAATCTATTAGGCACACAGGCACGAAAAAAAAATTAAATAAAATAAAATAAAGCAAAAACAAAGAAATGAAAAACTGGGGAAAATGTGAGTATATAAGTTAATAATAATTAAAAGGAAATTAAAAAGTAATATTATTTCCTTTTACATTCCTCAAAGGACCTAAAAACATTTATTAGAATAACCTATTTTTTCTCTGTTTTAAATAATGCCTGTCATATTCCTTAATTCTTTTTAATCCTTAAATCATAGTATGCCTTTTTATTGGATTGCCTTCTTTTTTTCTTTTCTTGAATTGTAGGAGTTCTAACATTAACCAGTATAAGATCTCAAATGACTCTTATTAATACTAGATTTAATAGAGAATAATGGCTCATTGAAAAGATTAATTTTGTTTTCTGTGTTCAAATAAATTCTTTTTTGGAGTCAAATTATTTTATTTAGAAAAATCTTATCACTTTTTATAAAGCTAAATTTAAGTGGTTAAGTGAAATGTTTAAATATATCAGGAAAAGTTGATGAAGATAGGTTTAATTTTTTTAAATGGAGCGATTTTTCCCCTAATTACCTTAAAAGTATTTCTTTTGTTCCTTAGCTTGATATCTCAAACCTTAAAATCTTTAAAACATGCTTATAGTTGGATTAAGAAATCTAACTCCAAGACTTGCAAAATTACTATTTTGGGGCTAATACTTCTATTCCCTTTCACCCACCCCAGAAAGTCATTAATGATGAAAGGTGCTCTATTTATCTTTAACACATATTATAAAGGTTATTAATTCGCTTCCCCACCTGTTATATACATATGTGGTAATACAGAATAATATATATAGTCCAAAAAAAATCCTTGCTTTTTGATCTAATACTGAACACTCACTGGGGTGATTAATATGCACTGACAAAGACTTCTCATTTTGTAATGAACATATGTATTTCTAAATTAAATTTTCTATCACACATGGAAAACTTTTTGATAACTATGTTACACACATAGCCATATAAAAGCTACTGTGTTATTCCTATTTATATATTTAGTTCTCACTATTTCTTAGGCACAGATTAACTAGCAAATTCAGAAAAACCAGTTTCCCTTTTCTCCCTGTCTCCCTTGAGCTTAGTTATGACCCAATGACTAAGCCTTGGCCAGTGGATTATGAAGAGCAGTGATGCACGCCTCTTCCATGCCATTTCTATACGAAACTTGCCGCATGACTTCAACAGTCTCTTTGTCCTTCTCAGTCCTTGCTGAATTGAGGGTGACTCTCAAGGAAATTTTAGTAGCCAAATGTAAAAGCGTATTTTCTAACTCCTAAGTCACTAAGCACCTAAAGGACTATGAAGCACAGTTACAGTTCTTACCATCAACAATCAGAATAGTGAAAAAGAAAGAAACTTATATTGCATTAAACTATTATTTTGGGGTTATCTGTATAGGAACTTCTATTACCATAACTAATACAAATTCTAAATTATCATTAACTTATTCGCATTTACATTCCTTTGGTATCGTATGCTTTCCATGGACATTATTTTATTAGCCAATTAATCTAAAAATAAAGGTAAGTCATTTATGTTATGGCCTTATCTAAAAATAGAGATAGAAAGGACAGAGTTGATTGTGAATATAATCATTGTTGAAGTGGTGGGTGTAACCATTATTTTTCATTTACTCATACTTTGGAAAAATGGATTATCATAGAGGAAAACAAGAAAAACAAACCCGTATTTACCGAACACCTATTATGGGAAGCTACAGTATGCCATTTGGTTTGCCTGTTATTGTACATTGATTACCTCATTTCATTATCATAGGAGTCCACTTATATATGATAAGGCTGAGGTTTAGAAACATAAATTGTAAATGGATGTGCTAGAACTAGAATTACAACCAAGTCCTAGTTATGTTATTATTGTTCTAAAATCTAAAAAGACAAAAGTTAAGGGTTCATAATACTGTTTTACTGTTATTTTATAAAATTTAAAATGTATTCTGGTGCTTTTACTTTTAAAATTTTCTTTTCTTACTTTTATTTTCCTATTCTAAAAACACAAAAGAGTCATAGGCATTTTCCTTTTTTCATAATATTTGTAAAGTACCTTTCCTTTAAATATCTTGCTGCTTTCTGCAAAGCTTGACTATTCTTAATTGCTGACTGCCATGATTCAGCTGATAAACTGTTTCAGCATCATTTGGCTTGGTAATCATTTTTTTTCTTTTCAGGATTGCATAAAACATGGAATTTGTAAAGCTCATTTTGCAAAATGATACATTCATGGGAATTTTAATTCACATTACTCATATTTATTTTGTATCTAGCACAAGGACCTGAGAACATACATTTCATATATTCTATAGATCAGGAGATATATTTTCAGTGATTACTTTAATAGTTTTAATTAATATGCACATAGATAAAATATTCCATGCATGGAATATATATCATGGGAGATTCACTAAAGAGAATATTGGAATTCAGTTTCAATATCTGATTGCAGCTTAGTGCTTAATTTTTAGTCAACCACCTATATCTATAGTTATTGTCTACATGTAAGAGAAAGGACACTAGTAAATATTTATTTGATAGTAATTCTGAAATTCAGGTGGGGGCCCTAAGGACCTTTGTATTAGAGTCTATCCTTATCTTCCTACTCCAGCCTCTCCCCATTACCATTTAGAAATATTAGGTCATTCAGTAAATAAGGTAAATGCTTAAAAGCTTGACACGATCCATACTAATGACTTCAATTGCATATTGGAATCCACTTGAATTGATGTTTCCTTAGTGTTGATATTGTTCTACAAAACTTAGAGGCCTGGCTGCTGAATTTCCAAGTAGGTCATGCTTCTTCTCCATCTGTTTCAGATTCTCTGTCATAATTAGAAAACGAAGAGAGAAGAGCAGCCTCAGCAAATTGAATGAACTAATTAAAAAGCAAATGTAGAGATGATTTTCCTTCATACATGTTACATGACCAAATTCTTTTAAAAAGTGCAATTGCTTGAATGAGAGCAAGAGATTGTTCAAATAAGACAAATAAGATTGTTCAAATAAGACAAGAATAAGACAACAGATTGTTCAAACACATGATCTTGGATTTTTAGTTGTCTTTGACTATTTTGGAGAAAGTTTAAGGCAGTTTCATTCTCATGAAGAATTTGCTTCCTATGTATTTAGACATAACTAAAAGTTATTACAGTTTCCAGAGATGACAACTACTTAAAAGTTGAGAAAAATTTAGCACAGGTATACACCTTGAGAAAATGCTGTTTCAGAATAAACCAGTTTTCATAAATGTGGACTCAGTCCATGTATGAAGAGACCAGCAACTAGATTAGAAACTTTCATTGAATCAAATAATTCAAGAAATATTTAATGAATAGAGTTTCATAGTGTACCTTTCAATATATAGATATACATCTCCTTTTATTTCAGGAAAGTTTTCTTCTATTAGCTAATTACCTGCCCTGAACTCTTGAGTTGGCTTTCCTTTGCAAAGATCCCAACTATGCATGTTGCACCCTCTTTAATTATGCTCTGCATTTATTGCTTCCTTTCAAATCATTTTTTTTAATTTTAATAACACAGTTTTCCTTTTCTATTTTCTAGTTTATTTATTGTGCTTTTTGTGGTGTATATTTTGATCTTATTTTTCTCCTAATTTAAACTTCATTTCTAAAATGAGTCTTATTTTTTAATACTTCTTGATTTTTATCAGTTCTCAAATTTTTCAACATCTGATCGAGATGTCTCAATCCCAAGACATCCTATTTCTGACTTTTTAAATTATTTTGAGGCCTATATAGGTTTTTGTTTTTGTTTATTTTTAAGTTTATTTCCAGTTTACAATTCTGGCCTGATGCATCTTTTTTTTTTTTTTTTAATATCTTTATTGGAGTGTAATTGCTTTACAATGATGTGTTAGTTTCTGCTTTATAACAAAGTGAATCAGCTATACATATACATATATCCCCATATCTCCTCCCTCTTGCATCTCCCTCCCACCCTTACTAATTTATTTTATTTCATTTAAACATATTAGATAATGGTTTCATATGGTCTGTAGTCCCTATTTTCCTAATGACTTTGTTTTATCATAAACAAAATTTGATTCAACTTCATTTTTTCTCATAATAACCTTTTTGTTCCCCATATGTGAATAACTATAGTTCTCTGTGAAGAGGATGGTAAAGCCAGGGTACTTTACAAAGTTTCACGATTCATTATTTCCTCATCTATTATCATCATGAAGTAGTCAAAATGTGACCTGTGTAGCCAATTCAAGATCTTCATAGCTTTACATCCACTTAGAATATTTTTGTTGTTTTATATATGCTTTCTTGTTTCCAGATATTCCTAAATCTCTATAGGTATTGCCTTTCAAGAAAGTGCTCTCAAATTTATAAGTTGTATTTTACTGTCACTGTACTTTCTTTCTACCCCTTCTACCTTCTAAATTAACCTCCTTTTTCTTTTTTCCCAGACTTTCTGCCTTGCTAAATTTGAATTTTGCATGCAGGGTGGATTTCTGTCCTTTGCAAAAGAATATTTGATGGATATTTCTGAGATCCTTTACATCTCTGACCACCACAGCCCTATTTGATCACTTGCTGACTCTGCAAGCATTTTTTTTGTTTTGGTTTGGTTTGTTTTGCCCTTACCCACAACTCCAGAACTATAATTTCTTTTTCTGGTACTTAAAATAATTCACATACTCAATTCCTGCTTTTCTCACTCAGAGAATCCTCTCCTTTTGGGCACGAGTTACTTGTTGGGGGGTTCATTATTCCAAGCCCTTAACACTTGGTAGCATCTTCTCACCAGCTCTTGCACAAAGCTGCTGATGCTGCCCATATTCTGCTTTTGGGGATGGTAGTTTGGGCAAACACCGCTAGATATAAGTAGTATTTTGTGTTGAGTAATTGTATAATAAAGGAGTCCCCATCTCATAACTTCTATTGTCTCTATGAATCAGAAAGCAGAGTAATCTTCTGAGAATGAGGGGAAGAGTTAGAAGTTTCAGACTGAAAAGAAAAAATTTGATTTAGTCATTGTAGAGAGAATGATTAGAGAGATGGTAACACTGCTTAGGCTTTCTGATGGCTTATTATTATTTTCTTTTTCACAAATTTATGGAAGAAACAATTTGTCTCTTAGTATGATTTTTTTCCTAGAAGTACTAGTTTGCTTAGATGCCAGTATAGAGAATATCCAGAATTAGGTTCATTCAATATTGGGATTTTTTAAAACAAGGTTCGAAAAAATTTAGGCCAGCAAAGAATCTTTGTGAATTAGCAATCTAAGCTGGATAATGAGAAAATTAAAAATAAGAGGATAATTATAATTAATGTTAATGGAGTGGGAAAAAGTAGAGAAATGGATTGCACATCTTGACAAGGTTGAAAAGAAGTCCCAGAGAAATGAGCAAACTGGGAGTAGCCAAGGGTTGGTTCAGAGTGGGATGATTGAATCATATTTGGAATTGGATTGACTTAATTTGTTGACAGGGTTCCAGGTGTGAGCGTGGCAATGACTGATTGAAGTGGAAAAGATTAGAGGGTCAGTGGTTATGAATAGGCTAAGGACTTCACCGAACAGAGGGATTGATGGAATATTCAGCTGCTCATAGAAGTTGCACAGAAACATAGCAGGACTTGGAATTTAAGGAGAATAAATCTCATGCCAGTTGATGAACTGTTTGTAGCAGGAATAAATGAGGGCAACCACAAGGATGTGAGAAGAACACGGCAGGTGTCTTAGTCCATTTGGGCTGCTATAACAAAATACCACAAACTGGGGAGCTCATATACAGCAGAAATTCATTTCTTATGGTTTTGGAGGCTGGAAGTCTAAGAAAAGGGTACCAGCATGGTTAGGTTCTGGTGAAGGTCCTCTGTTGCATTGCAGACTTCTAATTGTGTCCTCCATATAGTGAAAGTGGCTAGGGAGTTCTGTGGGATCACTTTTATAAAAGCATTAATCCCATTCATGAGAGCACCACCCTCATGACCTACTCACCTCCTAAAGACCCCACCTACTAATACCATCACACATCACTTTTGGAGGTTAGGATTTCAACATGGAAATTTTAGGGGGACACAAACATTCAGACCATGGCAGCAGGGTTTCTTTAAAACTTTGGAATTAACAATAATCTCTGAATACTATCTGCAGAGATGACAGAGAACACTGAAACAAACCCCCAAATCTCCAAAAAATCAGTCACTCAGGAACATTATTGAACAGCCACCAGTCCAGTGATATTCTTAATAATGAGTCATTGAAAGAAAGAATGGAAGTAGAGAGAACTTTTAGATGAGAGATTAAAGTTATTAGAGGATTTCTTAGTTATGGTGCACAATTCTTGAGAGTACAGTGAAAAAGTTTAGGATTCAGGTAATAAGAAAGATCAGAACACTTAAGGTGATAGAAGATAGGTGGTCAGGGCCATGTACACTTTAATATTAACTGGTACAGGCAGGAATAAGTGGTGTGGAGGACTTAGTCTGTTTTAGAAGAGTGGACCCTGAGCCATGTATCCAGAGATTCTGCCCCAGTCTAGAGTGATGAGTAATGATGTATTTTGAAATACAGCATTTTACTAGTGCAGAGAACTATGTAAGCTTAGACAAGTTACTCAGAAGATGAGTTTTAGTGTCTTCATCTAAAAACATGACTATAATATCTATCACAAATAAAATCATATTAAAGCTTAATAATAAGTATTTATACTATTATTACCTGGTACTTAGAATGTGCTTAATCTTTTATAATTATACCATCAGTTCTTTTTTGTCAATATTTCATATCTTTACTTTAAGACCTAACTCAAATTATATGGAAATAGTAGGTTCTTTATGTGAAAAGGGATAGCGTTTTACTTTTTATGCAACTATTTATTTTCAATATTGTACCCTTCAGGGACTATAAATCTTGTTAATTATATATTTTAAAGGGGAAATCTATATTGTAGCCTGAAAGACAGATCAAGGTGGACTTTCTGGATCATGAACTTAAGGTATTAATCAAAGTATATACTCAGAAACATGATAATTTAATTGCTCAAGACACTAAGTGTATGTATTGTCAAAACATTTTGTGAGAGTGATTTTTAGGTCATGATACAATCGAACAATTCAAGGAAATTTTACTGACTCTACTAATAAATATTAAACAGTATAGTCATGAGGCTGCATATAAAAAAATAACAAATTTGTTTTCTAACTCACATTTATTAACCCCCTTTGGCAGCTTAGTTAGGAATTTTCCAAGCAGAAATGCTAATATAAAATGTATTAGCTTTCGTACTGAAAGCCACTTAGGGCCTTCTTGTAATGCCAGCATTAATGTTTAACAATACATTGGCAGAATTTTCCACTATTGCGAGATGTGTAACAAATGATCCACAAATATTTTCCAACTTTAGCATACCTAGAGAAGTTTCAATACATTGATTCATAGATAAAACAGATGCATATGTTACTTCACATTTCTTTGCATGATAACAGCATTTATTCTGTTAAACCGATCACATGGCTTTGAAACAAAGGTACTATGAGTGGGAGGGTGCTGTGGGAATACTGTCAGTATGAGAAACTGACCTTGATTTTACAATAACTCATTTATTAGGGTGGAAGGCCAGAGCAAATAATGCAGAAAAAATTTTACATGCCATAGCACAGATTTTCTCTTTAATTACCAGTTTTTCTCCCATGTTCATTAAGGCATTTCTCCCTCCAGAAAAATGTAGTTTTTTTATGCCTCAGTCATCAGCAGATTTTAAAAATTCAATTAATATCTAGTTGTTTGAAATATAACTGTTGACTTCCAATTTATTTTACTTCTTTGATGTATTTTCTTCAAAAAATCTCATTGCCTAAATTTTGAATGGACAGCTTTGTATTTGCTGCCTTTAGATCACAGGAAACTTTCTATATTTGCATTTAGGCCTTATACACACACATGTACGTGCGTGCGCACACACACACTTTTGAAGTCTAAGTTCATATTTATGAAGAATGGTTAGTCAATGTTGTGTCTCTTTAGATAAAAAAAATCTTATTGACAGGCTAATTTGAGATACACTAAATTGCCAACACTACATAATAGCACCTACAATGGCTAAAACCATACAACAAAAGCACATAATATTGTAAAAATTCTAGGTGAGAAATCAGGAGAACATAGATCTTGATCTTGTTTTGCCAATTAACCATGTGATCCTGAACAGTTTTTCGTTCGTTTTGTTCGGGACCTCAGTTTTCAAATTGGCAAATGAGAAAGGTGGAATAGATGACCTCCAAGAGTGATTCAGTCCCTGAAATATTTTAATCTTTATTGGGAAGTTGGTTTGGCATATTACACAGTCTCATCACTTCTTATTATAAGTTCCTCTGATTGTAAAAGACTTGGGTTACAAAATAAAAATCACTTTAAGATGTAAAAGTTAGCAGAAGGAAAGAAATCATAAAGATCAGAGCAGAAATAAATGAAACTAAAAGCTGGTTCTTTGAGAAGATAAACAAAATTGATAAGCCATTAGCCAGACTCATCAAGAAAAAGAGGGAGAGGACTCAAATCAATAAAATCAGAAATGAAAAAGGAGAAGTTACAACAGACACCACAGAAATACAAAGCATCCTAAGAGACTACTACAAGCAACTTTATGCCAATAAAATGGACAACCTGGAAGAAATGGACAAATTCTTAGAAAGGTATAACCTTCCAAGACTGAACCAGGAAGAAGCAGAAAATATGAACAGACCAATCACAAGTAATGAAATTGAAACTGTGATTAAAAATCTTCCAACAAACAAAAGTCCAGGACCAGATGGCTTCACAGGTGAATTCTATCAAACATTTAGAGAAGAGCTAACACCTATCCTTCTCAAACTCTTCCAAAAAATTGCAGAGGAAGGAACACTCCCAAACTCATTCTATGAGGCCACCATCAGCCTGATACCAAAACCAGACAAAGACACTACAAAAAAAGAAAATTACAGACCAATATCACTGATGAATATAGATGCAAAAATCCTCAACAAAATACTAGCAAACAAAATCCAACAACACATTAAAAGGATCATACACCACGATCAAGTGGGATTTATCCCAGGGATGCAAGGATTCTTCAATATACACAAATCAATCAATGTGATACACCATATTAACAAATTGAAGAATAAAAACCATATGATCATCTCAATAGATGCAGAAAAAGCTTTTGACAAAATTCAACACCCATTTATGATAAAAACTCTCCAGAAAGTGGGCATAGAGGGAACCTACCTCAACATAATAAAGGCCATATATGACAAACCCACAGCAAACATCATTCTCAATGGTAAAAAACTGAAAGCATTTCCTCTAAGATCAGGAACAAGACAAGGATGTCCACTCTCACCACTGTTATTCAACATAGTTCTGGAAGTCCTAGCCACGGCAATCAGAGAAGAAAAAGAAATAAAAGGAATACAAATTGGAAAAGAAGAAGTAAAACTGTCACTGTTTGCGGATGACATGATACTATACATAGAGAATCCGAAAACTGCCACCAGAAAACTGCTAGAGCTAATTAATGAATATGGTAAAGTTGCAGGATACAAAATTAATGCACAGAAATCTCTTGCATTCCTATACACTAATGATGAAAAATCTGAAAGAGAAATTATGGAAACACTCCCATTTACCATTGCAACAAAAAGAATAAAATACCTAGGAATAAACCTACCTAGGGAGACAAAAGACCTGTATGCAGAAAACTATAAGACACTGATGAAAGAAATTAAAGATGATACCAACAGATGGAGAGATATACCATGTTCTTGGATTGGAAGAATCAACATTGTGAAAATGACTCTACTACCCAAAGCAATCTACAGATTCAATGCAATCCCTATCAAATTACCAATGGCATTTTTTACGGAGCTAGAACAAATCATCTTAAAATTTGTACGGAGACACAAAAGACCCCAAATAGCCAAAGCAGTCTTGAGGGAAAAAAATGGAGCTGGAGGAATCAGACTCCCTGACTTCAGACTATACTACAAAGCTACAGTAATCAAGAGAATATGGTACTGGCACAAAAACAGAAATATAGATCAATGGAACAGGATAGAAAGCCCAGAGATAAACCCACGCATCTATGGCTAACTAATCTATGACAAAGGAAGCAAGGATATACAATGGAGAAAAGACAGTGTCTTCAATAAGTGGTGCTGGGAAAACTGGACAGCTACATGTAAAAGAATGAAATTAGAATACTCCCTAACACCATACACAAAAATAAACTCAAAATGGATTAGAGACCTAAATGTAAGACTGGACACTATAAAACTCTTAGAGGAAAACATAGGAAGAACACTCTTTGACATAAATCACAGCAAGATCTTTTTTGATCCACCTCCTAGAGTAATGGAAATAAAAACAAAAATAAACAAATGGGACCTAATGAAACTTCAAAGCTTTTGCACAGCAAAGGAAACCCTAAACAAGACAAAAAGACAACCCTCAGAATGGGAGAAAATATTTGCAAACGAATCAACGGACAAAGGATTAATCTCCAAAATATATAAACAGCTCATTCAGCTCAATATTAAAGAAACAAACACCCCAATCCAAAAATGGGCAGAAGACCTAAATAGACATTTCTCCAAAGAAGACATACAGACGGCCACGAAGCACATGAAAAGGTGCTCAACATCACTAATTATTAGAGAAATGCAAATCAAAACTACAATGAGGTATCACCTCACACCAGTTAGAATGGGCATCATCAGAAAATCTACAAACAACAAATGCTGGAGAGGGTGTGGAGAAAAGGGAACCCTCTTGCACTGTTGGTGGAAATGTAAATTGATACAGCCACTATGGAGAACAATATGGAGGTTCCTTAAAAAACTAAAAATAGACTCACCATATGACCCAGCAATCCCACTACTGGGCATATACCCAGAGAAAACCATAATTCAAAAAGACACATGCACCCGAATGTTCATTGCAGCACTATTTACAATAGCCAGGTCATGGAAGCAACCTAAATGCCCATCAACAGACGAATGGATAAAGAAGATGTGGTACATATATACAATGGAATATTACTCAGCCATAAAAAGGAACGAAATTGAGTCATTTGTTGAGACGTGGATGGATCTAGAGACTGTCATACAGAGTGAAGTAAGTCAGAAAGAGAAAAACAAATATCGTATATTAACGCATGTATGTGGAACCTAGAAAAATGGTACAGATGAGCTGGTTTGCAGGGCAGAAGTTTAGACACAGATGTAGAGAACAAATGTTTGGATGCCAAGGTGGAAAGCGGGGGTGGGGGGGGGATGAATTTGGAGATTGGGAGTGACATACATACACCAATATGTATAAAATATATAACTACTAAGAACCTTCTGTATAAAAAAATAAAATTCAAAAAAGAAACCAACAGAAATGCACATGTACTAATCGTTAGAGTTAGTTTGGTGCACCAATCTGAAGACAAATCTGTGAGTACTTAACCAAATTTAATACATTGTAATCTATGATCCAGAATTCCTATTCCAGAAAAAAAGCATATATATGTTCATAGGAGAGCATGTGTGAGGCTGTTCATCTTAGCACTGTTGTGGTTATGAGGATTCTGAGGCAATCTAGAAACATTAAACATCTATCTTGAAAGATCAATACATTTTTCTTTTTCTTGTTATTTACTTTTCTTCTATTTTTTAAAACACTATAAAACAAATAATCTGTAGCCTGTGGACACCTTTGGTAACCTACTCTAGTAATTTTTCATTTTTCTTCAAAACCTTATTTGTATTTAACTTTATATATGCTCTTGTATTCAATACCATATTCGCCTATACTAACATGTGAGTTGAGGCAGAGATCAGAGAAATACATTACAATAATATTTTATATAATATAAATCAACTATACTTCTATAAAAAGATTAAATAGATTACTGCTTTACTCTTTTCTCTTTTTATACATATTTGTTTATTATACTATTACATATTATTTGTGGTATTGAATATGTAAATATTTTATCTTTTATCTTCTCAACGGTTAGCCACAAAGAACTTACATTTCTTTCCTTTCTTCCTTTCCCATACTTTTCTTGCTTCATCTCCTCACTTTCATCTCTCCTGCACTTCTTGATCATTGTATTCTTTGCAAGTATCACTTCTTAAGGGAATACAAATCTATTACAATTTAGAAGGAGTTATTCAATGCCCTTATTGAAGTTATGAAAACAAACCCACAAAAAACAAAAAACAAAAAAGCGAGCCAGTTATATAATAGCCACTTTTGGAACACTAGCAAAGAGAACTTTTGCTGAGGTGCAAGAAATGAACACAATTTGTTTACAGAACCTTCCCAGTATATCACATTCACTGTTAACTTAAGTAAATAGATATTTCACAATAAATCAATTGTGAACTGGAATTAGGTTGGTAAACTCTCTTCATACAAATGTATGAATTAAATAGAAGTTGCCCTACATGTAAGGTAGCAACACAAGTATTTCCAAAGAGAAATAGAGAAAAAAGACCTTGCAAACATCTAGTTAATATAAAGGTCATTTTTTCTCCCATTAAAAAAAATAAACTATACAAATCATCTAACACCTAATGCAATACAATGTAATTTTAAAATCGCTTAGGGGAGTAAATTATGTGTCAGAACTTTCTAAAAGTAACTAATCTAATTAGCTTTTAAAAATAACATAGGAATGATGATTATAATTCTGAATATCTCCAGAAGGTGAAAAATCAGTATCATAAAATTTAAAAATTAATTATCTTACTAAAATTCAAGGAAGTAATTTTTATCATATAACAGGAAATTATCACACACATACACACAAACCTACAGCAGATTGAGTGGAAATTAGTTCAGTTTGTTGTATCAGCCAATCTTATCCATATGATCCCAAGTAATAGACTTTACTAATTGCACATTAGTTTATAGAAACCAGGAGAAACAAATCAAACCAATATTTTCATTTATGGATGGTTTTGTCTTATTTGTATATATCAATTAACAGAGGCTTTATACAAGTTGTCATTGGAAGGTAAATCAATTAAAGATTTCCATAATCTACCAATTAGATCATGAAATTGATCATTATAATGATAATGCAATTTTGAACATTTAGTTTGTTTCCAAAGACTATATCTTATACTTTGTGTTTATTATTACACATAGTAATTTTTGCTCATAGCAACCCTTAAATGGGGTTATATTTTTATCCCCATGTTACAGATGGGAGAAATGGGATGCAGCCCTTGCCTTGCTCATCATTATAGAAGTTCCATATGAATAGCCAATGTTTGAATCCTGGCCATATAAAAATACTATCTTGTGCTGTAATATAGACCAATACACACTGTAAACCAATTTGGAAACAAGTTTGGCAATTCACTACCATGAAAATTGAAAACACATGTTCAACAGAGTTATATGAACATATACATAGAAACTTTATTTATAGTAACCAAATATTGGAAAAAATACATGTCCTCAACAGAAGAATGGAAAAACAAATGTGGTATATCTATACAGTCAAATACTACTCAGCAATAATAGGAACAAACTACTGCTACATTCAATATCATTTTATTGAATAAAATAAGACAGAGGAAAGATTGTTCATCATATTATTACATTTCATAAAATTCTAGAATATGAAATCAATTAAATGGTGGCACAAATCTGATCAGGTTTTGCCTGGGATTGGGATAGAGAGAAGGATGCATTAATAGGGCCACAGGAACCTGCAGGGTTTGCTAGAAATGTTTAGTACTTTGAATATGATGGTGATTTAATATTTTATGAATATATTTTAAAAACACCAAGATGTATAATTTAAATATAGGCAGTTTATTGTACATAAATTAAACCTCATTAAAGCTGTAAAAGGATTAAAGGGTTTAAGATTATATGCCATCTGACATCTGTGACACATTAAAAGTTTCAAATTTTGTCTTTATTTTCTTGAAACTTTTCATTTATTGGGAACAAGAGGTAATGGAGACACTGTGCATTTCATGGCTATTATAGTAAAATAACTAGGCCTTTGAATCACAAAGACTTGATTAAGTGTTTAATTCCAAGTGCCATGTTTCCCCAACAGAGGGGTTACACAAATCCACCAGCAATTTGTCCTGCCACAGAAACATGTATGATATGGAAACATGACTCACAGTGAGGATCTCTAATGCTCTGCTGCAGTGTAGCTCAGAGCCTAGGCTGGTTATGCGAGGTATCACATACAGTGACAATAGATGAGTATAGACCCTGAAAAAGTGCCAGCTTATTCAAGGGAAAGGAGAGTGAAAGAAATGTCTATAATCAAATGGATGTAAATAGAATACCTGGGATGAGAAATCGCAGTTAGTTCTAACTGGTAAGAAGTATGGTGGTACTTCAGTGGAATTAGTAGCGAAGAATAATCACACTATGAGTAAGAGCATCTAAATCATTGACTGCATATGGATCTGGCAAAAACAACAAAAATATACAATTTAAGTGACCCGCCCCAAAACGGTGTACAAGGTTATCCTGGGTTAGTTATACAGTGAACATTTTACTCTAGAATAATTTAACTGAATCCTGATAGAAGTGTAGGATATACAGAGGAAAGGCATCTGCCAGGCAGATGAAAACATGGGTATCGACCTGAAGGCATAATACAGTGTAGTATATTCTGGAAGTGGATGTAGCCAAATAGTACTATATTTTAAGAAGTGAGAAAGAAAACAATGGGGTAAAGATTGCAAAAGAAGGAGTAAATCATAAGGAATCTTTTATTCCATTTCTAACTTAAGATCTATTTTGTGGTGAACAGAAACCATTGAATGATTTTAAGCAGGGAAATAAAATAACTCACTTTGCATTTTAGAGTACCTAGTTTGCAGTTGGGAAGAGACATTTGGTGGGGCATTCCTGACCATGTGACTTTACATTATATTATACACTATGATACTAGATACTAATATCCAAGACACTGTGAGACCAGAAACTGCAGAGGTGGGGATAGTCTTTATATTAAGTTGAATATACGGAACCTGATGACAGATATATTTGAAAGAGGGGATAAAAGGTATAAGAGTCGTGTAAATTGCTTCAATAATTTCTGGTTTGAGCAACTTTTTAGTTTATGGTGTTGTACGTTAATATTGGAAATAGGACAAGCATTTTTCACATTCGGCATGTTTAGTTTCACGTGTCTATGGGAAGGCTCAGAGAAGATGTACAGTACTTAGGTATATATTTGTCTGGAAACCAGGATAGTGACCTGGACTAGAGATACAGATTTAGGGGGCTTCAGAGTATGACTAGTAAACCAAGGAATGGATGAAATCATTGAGACAGGCATTTTAAATTGAGGAGACTGAGAGAGAGAGACAAAGACAGAGGAAGAGACAGAGATACACACACAAAGAAGGAAAACAACAGGAGAGGGAAAGAGGAGAAGAGGAAACAGATGTGTGGATTGAAAAGGAATGTTCATAATTAAACAATAAAAACTCTACAAAACTGGTTTTTCATAAGCAAAATAGGAGAAAATTTCCATGAAGGTATGAATAATTGTTTACAATGTACAAAGAGCAAGTAAAACAAAAAGATTGAAATATTTCACTAAAATGGGCAAATTTCAATGGTGAAAGATGCCAGATTAAAGTAGGCTGGATACTAACTAGAAAGTATGAGGCCAAGATTTTCAGTTTGGCTTAGTCCTATTTGATGTCGAGATATTAAGATGAAAAGAGGGGAGGGAAAATAAAACATAATCAGAAACTGGCACAGAGTAGAGACCAGAAATTTTACTTATCTAGTAGTTTAATTTTAAGTTCATAAGCATCCAATATTTACTCACTACTAGGCATTTATCTTCACTGAGGACACGGAACAACTGACCACATTTTTCATCCTGTTCAGTAGGAACTGCTTGAGTGGAATCTGAATTAGTTTATCCAGTTTCAGGATCAAAAGTTCTCTGTTCAGGGAGGTGGTATAGAATGACAAAAAAACAAGAACTGAATTGGAAATGAGTAGGTAAGTTAAAAACAAGTCTCAGAAAACAGGTTTTATTATTTTTGTTGAAAATAAAATCAAGAATACTCTAACTCATTGTACTATCCTAACCTTTCCTTATTTATCAACTTTATATTACAATTCTAGAACCAAAAATACATCATGAAAATAGGAAGAAAACTATATACAGAACCTCTAACATTTGATAAGAATTTATTAATATGATTTGTATCAATATATTGTGTTCTATTTCAAAAACTTTTTCCTTTTATAAAGGTCTTTCTTGTACTATCTCTTTGATCCTAAAGAAAAGTACGTAATTAGAATACCATTTTGGGGGGGATTTTGTTTTAGGTGAAGTAATTGAAGTTTCAGGGGCCCCAGGGAGGTTATTAAGATCTTTTATTCTGGAGCTTGATGCTTGAAGATTATATAAGAACAATAAGGCTACAGACATTACTCATATAGACTCCTAATTTATTCAAGTTTGAGGGAAAAAAGAATGTAAGCAAAAACTATACTGGTATTCATCTTATCATGAATTTCCCAGTACACTCTCTTATAAGTTTAATGATTCTTTGAAAATGGACATTTAAAGCAGGAAACACAAAAGATACACTGTAAGAAGACTATGCAGGAGTTATATATGGGGGTGGGCATGAATCACGCTCACCATATAGAAAAGTGCTTGCTGAGCCTTTGAAATACTCTGTGCAATTTGTTTATAAGAGGCATTTGCAAAATTATTATTTGCCTTGCTCTTGTGTCTGCATTTGTGCTTGTGCCCTCCAAGTTATGATTTGATATTAAAGATATTTTGATATATATTTAGTCTTAGAAAAATATGAATTTAAGTTTAGAATCAGTCCTCAGTATAGCCTATTTTTCTTCTGATATATTCCAACCTGTTAATTTAAGATGATGTTGAAAGAGGACTAGAATTATATTTAGGTTTTCCCCTTTCTGGATGTCACTTGTACCTCTTATTACATAAGCTTGGATAAGGCACTTGAGTGCTTTGATTTTGATTATTTTTTTCTGTAATTTTGAGAATACAGTAGCTTTTTTAAACTTTTTATTTTATATTGGAATATAGTTGATTAACAATGGTGTGTTAGTTTCAGGTGTACAACAAAGTGATTCACTTATACATGTATCTATTCTTTCTTTTTTAGCTTATAAACAACAGAAATTTATTTTTCACAGTTCTGAAGGCTAGAAGTCCAAGGTCAGGGTGCCAGCATGGTTGGGTTTTAGTGAAGGCCCTTTCCTGGGTTGCAGACTGCCTATTTCTTGCTGTGTTCTCACCTGGTAGAAGGGGCTGGGAATCCCTCTGGAGCCTCTTTTATAAGGCACTAATCCCATTCAGGAGTGTTCCACCCTCATGACTTAAACACTTCACACAGGCTCTACCTCCTAATACCATCACCTTTGGGGATTAGAATTTCAACATATAAATTCTGGGGGGGACACAAACATTCAGACCATAGCATCTTCCCATTGGTTCTGTGACATCAGCATGTATCTATTCTTTTTCAAATTCTTTTCCCAATTAGATTATTACAGAATATTGAGCAGAGTTCTAAATACTTCACTGGGCTACACTAAAAATCAGATGAGCTAATGAATGCATAATTAATGGAACATATAGCTGAAGCAACATGGTATAATGGTAAAGAATGCATGCTGAAGAACCAAATTCTGTGTTTAAATACTGATTTTGCCACTTTCAGCTGTGTATGCTTATCAAGTAGCTTAGCCTCTCTCTGACTCAGTTTCCTTATCTGTAAAATCAATATGATAATAATAGTTCTGACCTCATGTGATTGTGAGAATAAAAGAAAATAATCTATCCAATGCTCTTAGAACTGTGTCTAGAGTATAGTAAGGATTATTCAATATTTAATGATGATGATGGTGATGGTGATGATGATGACGATGATGATGATGACAATGTGCCAGACACCAGGATACAATGGTTAAGAAATCACAATCATTTCTTTCAGTAGGAAAGCTGAAGAGACACAGAAGCTTCAAATTATAGTGCTGAAACTCTATTAATAAAACCTATGATATTTCTGAAATTTAACTCATAAAGCCTACTAATAAATTTAAACTTCCTCGAATTATTTGCATGCTAAATCATGCTGAGGCACTTTTAGGTATTTTCTTTTGACAGAATCCCTAGGAGACTATGGGATGTGATGCAAAGGTCCAGGATCTGTCTCATCCAACCTTGTGTTGAGATCTCCTCATTTATAAAATGAACTTGCTGAATAACATGTTTTCTTAGGTTTATTACAGGCTGAAATTTAATGCTCTAGTGATTCCTTTATGTATGATTCTACAATTGAGAATGCAATAATGATAATTATTGCTTTGCAAGCTACTAGTTTCATTGCAAATGTCATTACTTATAATAAATACAGGATAGCCAAAAGGAGTACTTTCTAAAATATTATGTAAAATCAAAATGAACATATATTTCTTTTAAAATAATTATTCTTGAAGTAGTTAGTAACATGTTTTATAAAAAAAGTTCCAAAATGAAAATTTTGGAATTATCTCTACATACATATTCCAAGAGGCAAGCAAGTTCTCAAGGACCATTATTGAATGCTTACAGAATATTAAAAAATAAAAAGGAATATAAGTCAAAACACTATTTAACACAGTATTCTAAAAAATCGTTTGTAGATTATGATATTATAAAGAAGCAAAAGAAAAAAGTTAACTACATCTCTTCTGGGGTATGTGTGACTCCCAGCTTGAATTTTTAAAAATCCTACTGAATACTCCAATTTTGTCAAAAACAAAACAACAACAAGAAACACACACACAAAACTACCACAGCACTCCCAAAGCTGTGCAGTGCTCCAGTGGCATATATTCTCACAGTTCACAAAGCATTTCCACAAACATTTCCTGGGACCCTCACAAAAAAACCCTGTGATTTAGGCAAACTATGTCTCTCAATCTCTTTCCATACTCCTACATTTTCTCCAAATAGATTATGTGACAATTAGTGTCACTTCAATATCAGAAAAATAAACACATACAGCTATTTTGTGTTACATCTAAAGAATGGCTTAATTATAATATTGTGGGTCAAAGACTGACTTTTCCTTTTTCTACAGAAAAGCAGTGTTCACTCTGCCAAATATTTAGAGTATAAAGCTTCAACATCTATAAAATATGAACAAAAAATAATTACTTCAATTGTTGCAAAAATTCAATAACATGCTTAGAAATGTTCACATAATAATCTGCAGATAATAAATGCCTCTACATCTTAGTGCTTTCCTTCTCTTCTGAAAAAACACTAAGAGATTTCATTTGTACAGTAGAAATGGCTTCATGATCAGGAAATTGGAATTAACATTCTACCACGGACTATCAGAATATGTTATTGAGTTTTTATTGCAAATAAAATTCAAATAATACTACCCTCAGTGTTACTAACACTACTAGTAGTAAATATATTATCAGCAGAAATAATAATAATAATCATAATGACTAGATTTTATATAGTGCTTTTTTGTGTCATTTCTATCTTCACGATAGCCCTATATTATTATCCTATTTTAAATACGAAAAAACTAAGGGACTTGACTTGCCTAAGAGCAAAGTTCTGGTTACTAGTGAAGCTGAGATTTGAACCTATGAAATTTTCACCTTCAGGGCTCATGCTCTTTATAATTGTTCTATAGGTTATTTGTAATTTATAGAAGCTCTAAATAGAGTTATGATTATATTTTTAGAAAAATTGACTGCTTGGCTAAACATATGGAATTGCTTGCCTGTTTAAGCAGTTTTCAGGCAGATGCAATGTGAAATAAACAAATACATTAAATAACATTCATATGAACTTCTTTTTTGTTGTTGTTGTTTCCTATTTCTATGTAGTAGAAGTAGGATCTTATTTTCTGAAGAACAGAAATGTTAAAATTTACAAATAATTTGGAATAGATAATAGTGTGCCTTTTGAGTGCCTTAATTATGTAATGAACATTTGCTGTTTGCACATATTCTACTTTATTTTACCACTTGAAAAAGCCAGTAGATATAAATAATGTAATAATTGTGAGGAGCTTTGCATTTCTGGAGAGGCCATTACAAATAAAATGATCAACACAATAATTCAAAATTGTGTGAGGCATAATATTTTCCAAATTTTTCATATTCTATAATGTAACTATTTCCAGTGTCTTTCAAGATAAGGAGAATCAATTTTTCTTGAAGATACAGATTAGGCAACTGCAAAGAAAAATTCAAGTGACCTTAAGGATTTTCTCTCCTTAGTCATTCTTACACTGATTGTTCTAGATTTCCACAGAAGGTAATAATATTTTTTGAATTACTGAACCATTAGTTCACTCTTAACCTTGATGAAAACTTCAAGAAATGTCTTATTACAAGAATAATTGTGAGGGAACATAAGGTGTTATTTTGGTTTGCACTTCATATTTTATATTATAACAAACATAGCATTAACATTAACAAATATGGCATTATTGATGTTGGAATTTTTTTATTTAAGCTCTTGGCAAGTTTCCATATTTTTATTTTAAAAAGTACAAGCTTTTTTGAGAAAAACAAAAACATAAAGAAGCAGAAGAATTTTAAAATATGTTCTAACCAAGGTGGCTGTTATCACGTAACACACAAGATAAAATAATGAACTTTACTGATTTTTTTCTTGTTTCTAATTGTTTATTCTAATATTTTCCAAAATGTTCATTTTATATTTTATATTTTGAATACCAAATTTTAAATTTATATTTATAGAAATATATGTTTAAGTTATGAGTTTATGAATTTTTATGCAACTTGCATTTTTACTTAATTAATTCTGTAAATTTTTCCATATCAGTAAATATTCCTAAAAATAAAATTGATAGAGCTTGTTATTTCCAAAATTTGAGTGTCAAGCTACAGTTGCCCTTTAGATCTTTTAACTGATTGTCACTCCCAGCTGCAGCTGTAAGGAGTCCCTCTCTTTACCTTGGTTAACGATGTGCTTCATCATCAATCTAAATATCTTAGTGTTGAAGAAAAAAATAATGAATTTGCCCCACTTCTTCATAGTTATTTTTGAATCATAATATAAAGCAAAAGTTACAAAATAAAGGTAATTATATTTCAAGTATTAGAAATTCTTTAAATGAATATCTACAAAGTATTAATTTGGTGTATACACCTTGCATTAAGAATTATTATAAATATTGTAACTATAATTTTAATACCAAGGAAATTATAAACAAAACATTTAAGTGTATGCATATGTGTGTATATGTATTTGCACATATGTATAGGATGAATATAGAGTCTATGTTTATTCCTAGTTGCATTAGATGTGAACTCTCCCTTAATTTTACAAAAACTTACGTATAGATTTTTATGTGTGTTCCTTTTTTATTGGGATTCGATTTTTATAAACTATTGAAAAAACAAAAAATTTGTTGATCAAGCAGAAATATTGCTTTTTGTGGTGGGAATGGCCCTTTATCATATATCATCATCTGATGAACAAGACAATTCTGTTAGATCTACTGTAATGGGAATTTCTCTTTGGTATGTGGTATGTTGAAGATCAGAAAGAAAAAAAAAAAAAAGGTGTCTCGTCTAAGGTTCAACACTAGTATGTGCCAGAAATTTGCCTGGATTCTATAAGTTTCAACCCAACTTTTTATTTGCCCTGTTCCACTAGAGTAAGAGTAGAGATGGTTTTTTTTCACCACTCTATTCCATAAGCTCTTAAAGCTCATGATAGAGATAAAGATAGAGAGAGAGAGAGAGAGATAGGTAGAGGTAGAGCTATAAGTAGAGAGATATATTAAATATTTAGTGTTAAAATCCACAAAGGAAACCATAAAATCCCTAACAAACTTATCATTTGATTTTGTGTGGTAATTAAGCTGTGCTGGAGCTCTATATGGAGTTAATTTAGAGGCTGTGAATTTTCCTTTGGTGATAGCCCGTAAGAGGATAAACTGTGGAATGGAGTATGAAATGAGGGAGGAGGACCACAGGGATGAGACCTAAGCACTCCAAAGCCTCAGAGAACTGCTTGCCAACTCCAAGAAACAGGAGAACTTGAGGGACCTTGACCTGCGGATTCTAGCGAGAAGCCTTTCTTTTCACTTTGGGCAGACCTTATGATTCTGTTTTAACTTCATGAACTAAAAAAGAATAGCATAGGTATGCAATCACATCTCTGTAAGAAAAATATTTTGAAAAGTACATCAAGGTAGCAACATGATCATACTTAAAATTAACAGTAATTACTTACTACCATCACATACTCACTCAGTATTCAAATTTTCAATTGGCTGATAATGTTTTTGAATCATAATGCAAATAAGATCCTCACGTTAGTTGCTATGTCTCTTAAAGTCTGTTTTTTAGCTGTAGCCTCCACTTCTCTCTCTCTCCCTGCCTCCTCTTATAATTCATTTGTTGAGGACACAGATTTACCTGTCCTTAGAGTTTTCCACTGTCTGGATAATGCTGATTGCATCCCCATGGTATGATTTAACATACCCCTCTGCCTTCTTTACATCCTGTAAATTCTTAGTTAGATCTAGAAGGCTTTTCCCTTTTGGACTATTATGCCATAAAGGCAGCTGTGTTCTTCCACAAAGAAAGTCATGAAGCACTACTGTCTCTTACTTTGTCCTAATAATAGTCATTGCTGATTAATTAATATTAGGTATAGAAAAATAATGATATTTTAATTCTATAATTCTTTTTCACTTATTAAGTAGAATATTTCTATAAAAATTCATCTAATTTGCTGTATGTCTTGAATACACACATACACCGCTTCTTTCTCATCACTTTTACCTTTTTAGACATTTTTGGGCTTTTATTCACTTTTATTTTCTAAATCCCATGTTATGTTTTTGATTGTATATATTCTCCATTAGAAACCTTTGTCATTTAGCCTTCATTCCAGAGATTCTAGTCTTTTATTCTCATTTATTTAATTCATTCAATTCTTACTTTATATTCTTTTATTTGTCCATTTATAGTCAGATTCTTTGTATTTCTGATTTGTGGTATTATTTCAATTCTGCAAATGCTTGTTTAATTACATTTAATTCATGTCAAAATGTTGTCTTACACTTTTCTTTTTTGTTCTTAGTTTAGAGAAATTTTTGCCTAAAAATATTATGTTTGTGCTTTCTTTTATTATGGTAGCTCTGATGGGATCAGTGTTCACATTTTGTTGATGTTTTTAACTATTGTTTGAGTTTCCTGGGACTAACAGCAGAAAAATTATGTAAAGGTGAGGTTTGGTGGCATACTTCATTTCTTAGTTCAAGAGCAACCTTTCCTGCTGCTACAGTGATTTCTTCAACAAATGGAAAGTAATAGAATCTCTTCTGTTCTAACACATTTTGATTCTTTGCTGTTTTCTAATTCCAGTAAGGTTTTGATTTTCAGCCATCTTTTTATTTCTGTTCACCACCAAGCCTCCAAAGAGTCCCTTCCTGAGGATCCTCCATTGCCTTCAGAGTTGTTGCTTGTATGACACTGCCATCTTTGGTATCATATAAAGTCATTCTGTTTAATTCCCTATTAAATGTTCTCTGTGCTTTCTTACCATGGTTAGGATCCTCTGCTTCTAAATATGAATATTATTAGATGTTATCTGTGGTCATCCCTACTAGAACCCTACGGCACTCTCCTGTGTTCATCACAATTGCCTGTTAACCTCCATCCAGGCGTGGGCTCCACTTAAGTACAGGCATTAAACACACTCTGTGGTCTTGGGTGGCTATGCACCATTAAAGTAAACTGAAGGTGTATTCTCTGTGTCCTAGTTATGCTGTTAATATTAACTATGCAAGATTTTCTTATCTAACTTTGTTGATCAACAATTTTTCCCTTGGAGGATGTGTAGAGATTCAAATTTAAAAAGCTCCCATTATCCTTGAGGTACTTGGAAATTCTACAATAATATTTTGAATGGAACAAAGGTGCCAGAGTTTAGAAAGAATTCTAAATCACAAAGTCCTCCCGAGAAGGAAGACAATTGTAATTTACAAAGCAAAGCGTTTATTCTTAGAATAATGCTTTCTCTCATTCAAAGACCTTTGAATAGGCAGAATATGAAAATGAGAGTATTCTAAGTGAATAGTGCACTGGAATCTAAGCATGATGAAACTAAAGAAGATAAAGGAGAACTGGGAATACTTTATTTCACCAAAAAGCAGAAATTGCATGAGTTAAAATGCCTTTAAAACATAAGTAGTTTAAGTTTAAATAGCTTTAAAACATTTTTTAATATGTTGTTGAGAATAGATATTATATTAGAATTAAAGAAATAAGATAAAATATTGAGTTAGTTTATAACAATCTTTCTATAATTCTTCTTAACTAGTATACTTCAGAAAGCTTTTCAAGAACTGGAAAAATTGGCCCCAAAATATCCCATATTTGCCAAAGTGCTCTGCTGGACTAGAATTACTTAGCAGGTATGAAGATACATGGGCTGCACTTCACAGAAGAACCAAAGAATGTGCCGGTGCTAGAGAGCTGGTGGATAGCAAGATGGTTATGCTTTCAGCACACTGGGAGAAAAAGAAGACAGACCTAAGAGTTACAGGTGCATCCTCAGCAACTTCCAGGTTTAATACCAGATTTAGAATTTATGACAGCAAATCTAACCTATTTAATGACTAGTTTTTAGGAGATAAAAACCACCTGCTGGGGCTTCCCTGGTGGCGCAGTGGTTAAGAATCCGCCTGCCAATGCAGGGGACACGGATTCGATCCCTGGTCTGGGAAGATCCCAGATGCTGCGGAGCAACTAAGCCCGTGCACCACAACTACTGAGCCTGTGCTCTAGTACCACAACTACTGAAGCCTGTGGGCTTAGAGCCCGGGCTCTGCAACAAGAGAAGCCACCGCGGTGAGAAGCCCACGCACCACAACGAAAACCCAACGCAGCCAAAAATAAATAAATTTTAAAAAAAAGAAAAGAAAAAACAGATGAGTTAACTGGGTAGGAAACACTTGTATTCTCTCAAGGATACCCCCTCCTCAGGCTCTCCAGATTTCAGGACTTTCATCTGAATTCCTCTCCAGTTTAAAAAAAAAAAAAAAACCACACAAAAAAAACGCCTGCTGAATCTGGAGGTTTTATGTGGGCAATAGAAAGATAAAACATAAGCAGTCCCAATAACTGGAAAATGACAGGAAAAATAAGAGGAATGAACTTGAGATCTTCAAAGCTGAACTAGATGCAGAGCACACCCAGAAGGTCTTGGAAATGGAGCATACCCAGCAAATGAGGCTGAAGGAACAGCAGAAGGTTTTTGAGGAGGCCGTCTCGCAGGACGTGGAATAGTACCTTTCCACAGGTTACCTGCAGATAGCTGAGAGGTGAGGCAGTTGGAGATAAGGCCCCCTGGCAGCAGGGACTCTCCCTGGGTGTGCAGAGATAGTGTAATGCCATGCTCCCTAGAATGGAAGGGGCATGGAATAAAGTCCTCATAAATCCTGTTCTATTGTTAGACCCCCAGAATCAAAGAGGATGCATCATGCCATATTTGTCTTGACATTGTTTTGCCTCATTCTATAGCTCTAGGCTTTAGCTGAAGATATTTAGAAAATGCAGAATATGTTAAAAATAAAAGTAAAAAAGGCAAAGGAAATATACACATAATCCTACAGCACAGAATAATCCTTAATACTATTTTAGTGTAGCTCTTACCAGTTTGTGCATGTGAAAGAGTCAGTCTATTTGAGATGTTCTACTTATGTAATTGGTATAAAAATGTATATATACATCTGGCTTTGTATCTAAGTTTTCTTAACATTATATGGGAATCTTTCCTCCTATATTATTAACATTTTTGAAATGCTCAAAAAACCATTATATCATTTCCATCTCTGTATAAAAATTTTTATTTTTCATTTTGTAATAATTTTTGTATAATTTTGGATTAATTTCATTTATTAATAAATATATTAAAATAATCATACATATTCAGCATTTTCTTTAAATTATTTAATTTTTAATCACATATGTTCAGCATTTTTCTTTATCATGTTTCTAATTTTTGAAATATTAAAATATTTAGCTTCATTTTAATTAATTTAATTGTTATTATTCTTTTATTTATTTTATGAATTCCAAATAACATGCAGGATAGCACTATTATTGTTTTGGTATTCTGAGAAACATATATCTAGAACTTGCTTTATTATTTTCTTTCAGTATTTAAATCAATAAATAGGACATATGCGTTCTAACTTTAAATAGTACAAAACAAATTTAAATAATCCAACAAAATTTTAAAAAGAAAAATTAGACTACATGAGTGAGTTTCAAACATACAATAAACACTTGGAATAATTATAAGGACAAAAGAAACCACAATAAACGTGCAAATGTTAAATAACAAGATTCAAAATAGACATACCTACAGTTTTATATAAAGCATATAAATTATGAATAATCAAAATATCCATGTATATATACTTAAATTATACATACCTAAAGCTATCCCAAAAAGAATAAAAATAATTAAATTCATAGCAGGCACCAGGTAAATATTTTTCAAAAGCAAGGAAGTGTAATAAAGAATAATGTAAGTTTAAAATTTATAATGTAGCTCATATGCAGAAAATTTAACTTTCTTCCCAGACATATAATAAAGTTAACTTAGTTAACAGCTTCCATTTCTACCTGTGGTAGAAAAATTAATCTTGCCAAATGCATTCTGTTATTTAAACAGTCTAATTTTGGGTAAATATTCTTCCAAGTTTAGGGTTCAGTTCTCTAATCTTTTACCAATCCAATTATTTGCAGTAGTTTATGTATTGTCCCAGGAGAGTACTGGAGAGTCACTCATCCACGTGCTTTACTCTTTCCTCTGACCTCCACCTCTGTGTCACGGTTCCTGCCTGATCTCAGAGTTTTATGACCTGGAATAATGTCCACATGCATCAATATGAGTTCCATGCATGAAGTTCACTCTGTCTGCAAACTGTCTTTAGTCTTTTCCAGTTAATCAAACCTCCTAGAATTTCTACTATCATTGTAGTATTTTGGTTATTGATATTTTGTTCTAAGATTCACATGTAGAGAAAGCCCTCAGCAATCATTATTCTATATTTCAGGAAACATGTCCAACATGGATATCTCCTAAGAGATTCAAAATCCTTTGTCCACATCATAAAAGTAAAACAAAATTCTCTTCTGCTTTCAGGTTTTCCTACAACTTCTGTGGACTTCTATTAAATTATCATAATAATTTCCATCACTGGGTGTAAATTCAGGGAGGTAATGTTTCTGGGCCCCTTTAAATGACCTATGAGTTTTAAAACCCAAGTCATAATGACTTAGATTATCTTCTGCCATGTGGTTTTCAAAAGCTCATTTATATTTGTGTGGAAAAATGCTTCTTCTGTCATCACATAGTTGTCCCTATTCTATAGACCCAGGAATAAACTATGGTGGTCCAGGTGCTTTAATTTCTATCTGCTTGGAATCTAAAATTTATCTCTTTCTCCATCAATTATTGGTCTTGCAAATGGAAACCTTGCTTTCATGGCTATTGTTCCTGCAAGGTGCTTAAACTATTATTAAAGATTTAATTGTCTGAGATTATATGTGTATGTCTGCAGGACATGTATCTCCACCACCATTCAGTGACTAAATACTATCATTTAGTCTGCTGGAATTTGCTGTTTATCCTCTTTATCAGATATGCAGATTGGGAAAAAAGGAAATACAGAATGCTCTGTGAGAAGTATTTATAGCTCAGCCATAGAAGTAGTATATATCACTTTCTTCTACATTCCATTGGCCATAACCTAGTTCTATGTATGGTTCAACTTCACTCCAAAAGGCACAGAAAATATATCCTGACTGTATTCCCAGGAAAAAGAGTACATTGGGTTTTATGCACATAGATTAATCTCTAGCAAAATCTAACATTTTGCTTACCAAATATGTATTTTTTTAAATAATTTTTTTTAATTAATTTATTTATTTATTTATTTTTGGGTGTGTTGGGTCTTCGTTTCTGTCCAAGGGTTTTCTCTAGTTGCGGCAAGTGGGGGCTACTCTTCATCACGGTGCGTGGACCTCTCACTGTCGCGGCCTCTCTTGATGCGGAGCACAGGCTCCAGACACGCAGGCTCAGTAGTTGTAGCTCACGGGCTTAGTTGCTCCGCGGCATGTGGGATCTTCCCAGACCAGGGCTCGAACCCGTGTACCCCGCATTGGCAGGCAGATTCTCAACCACTGCACCACCAGGGAAGCCCCCAAATATGTATTTTACTCCCACTCTCTTATTTAGAATGCATTTAACCACTTGTCAATGCAGAAACACCACAGTTTCATCCAATTCCTACATATAATTCACATTCAAGGATTTCTAGAGGATATACAGTCTTCTCTGTCAGATGGAAACATGGATCCTTGTGGTTGGCCAACATAAGAACTAGAAAGTTTTCTTCACACCACCACTCCTAAACAATCAAATAACAATAATGAGGCAGGGAGAGATAGCTATAGAGGAATTAATGTAATGGAAGAGTAAAAATTAGATTAGAGCAGTAAAGGTCACTAGCAATTCTTAAATCTTGCTGTCATGTGTGAGTTTCATTTTAGACTCTGATTCTACTCTCTGGAAGGAACTGCTGTGTCTATTTTTCTCTGTTGCTCTTGATTCTACTCTTTTGGAGGTTGCTACTCATGTACTGGCTTCTCTGGCTATATCTGAAATGAACACAGGCCAGTAGCCTCTCATTGCTTATTGGGCAGCTTCCACATGCTACTCCACAATTGATTTAAGATGAACTGAAGAGTCACAGAATGTTTTAGACCAGTCTTATACTCTCCTTGGCAATATAATTCTCTCCAAATTGAAGTCTTAAAAACAAAAACAAAAACAAAAAAAAAACAACAACAAAACAACAAAACAACAAAAAAACTAATCTGATTGTTGCTGCAGGGTATTAATAAGTTTTAGTGTGCCTCTACCACTCGAAAACTTCTTCAAGCTTATCTCTTTTAGTTCTAGAAATGTCAAAATTTCCAAACTTTTATGCCCCAAACTGTAGGTCTTCTTCTATTCCCTTTCTTTTAAGTGACCAATTTTTCCTGAATTTATATATATTTTGTAATGCTTTATAAATGGCAGTCCGTAGTAACCAATGCACAAATCCTGATGTTGATTAGTTTTCAAATGTTTAAAAAATTCTAGAAAACCCTGTTGATTTCCAGTGTAATTTCATTCTACTCAGAAAAAAAAATCTTTATTTCAAAGCTTTTAAATGTTTGAGACTTACTTTATGACCTAGAATATATTATATTTTTGGAATGTGGACCATATTTACTCAAGAAAAGTGGTTTGGTAGTTGTGTTTAAAAGTATAAATTATGTCAAGTTGATTAATGTTGTTTGCTAATTTATATATATTTATTGACTATTTTGTCCACTTGCTCTATTATTTATTGAAAAAATAGTGTTAAAAATATCCAACTATAATTTTGAATCTGTTTATTTCTCCTTTTAAATATTTAAACTCTTGCTTTATGTATTTCAAAGATGTCTCATTCGGCTCATACAAATTTAGGATTCTTATGTTCTTTTGAATAATCCCCCTTTTCACTATGAAGTTTTCCTCTTTTATCACTGATAACATTCTCTCATTGAAGTATATTTTGCTATTTATATATTTCTTACCATTTTTGACTAGTGTTTTCAATTTTTTTTTCTTATCCATCTTATTACTTTCAAAGTTTCTATATTTTTACATATACTGTATGTCCACTGCAAATGCACCACATTTATTTTTAATGCAATGTGGTGATACTTATCTTTTACTTGGAGTGTTGAGTTCAGTTATATTTAGTATGAGAGCTGATATAATTGAGTACTTATGTATTCAATTTATATTTGGGGGACTTCCCTGGTGGTCCAGTGGTAAAGAATCTGCCTTGCAATGCAGGGGACGTGGTTTCGATCCCTGATCATGGAACTAAGATCCCACATGCCATGGGGTAACTAAGCCAGGGTGCCACAACTACTGAGCTCACGCGCCTCAATGAGAGAGCACACGTGCTGCAAACTACAGAGCCCACACACTCTGGAGCCTGTGTGCCACAACTAGAGAAGAGAAAGCCAGCAGGCAGAAAACTGGAGAGAAACCCCACACCACAACGAAGAGCCCATGACACAACGAAAGATCCTGCGTGCCGCAACTAAGACCCAATGCAGCCAAAAATAATAAAATTTTTAAAAAAATTTATATTTGGTATCATGATCCTGAAGCCAAAACTGAGCACAGAAAATAAATGCATTTCACTAAATTTTAAACATGAATACAATTATACAAAAAAAAAATCACACCGAAATTGTACATTAAACATCATGAGCAAGTAGACTTTATTTCATGAATTCAAGAATGGTACATTGGGAAATTCCCCCAAATTAAAAGATGATTAGCATAATAAAATCTCAATAAGTAAAGAAAAGGCATATGATAACATTAAAAACATTTCTGATGTTTTCTTTATAATTGCAAAATGGGAATATAAATGACTTAATATCTTTTAAAGAACCATAACAATATCATATTTAATAAAGAATTAATTGAAAGCATTCACACTAAAGTAAAAAATAAGAAAAGATGCTCCTATTCCCAATTAATGTTAACAGTTGGAAGCTCTATGAATAAAACAAAAATTATACACATTTGAAAGAAAAAAATTATTTAAATAGAAACATTTAATGGTAAGAAGCTAATAAGTTTTCCTTAATAAAAGAGTTTAATGAGTATGACAAATGCAAAACTCACAAAATCAATGTTTTTGATACACTAGTAATAAAAAAATTTAAATACAATGAGAGCAGTATCTACCTTAATGTATATGTTTTAAAACTAAAATTGGTCACTGTGTACTTGCATGGAAAAATTTCCTGTACATATTGTTAATTTAAGCAAACAAAGTGAAAATTTAAAAATGTTTGAACACAAAATAATCTAAATTGCTTTAAAATTTCATTTTACTATTATCCTGTTTATTTAAAACACAGTCAAAACAAAACTATATATATGTACATGTTTATAGAAAACAGAAAAACGATAACAACAGTTAATTGTGTTTCCACTTGGGGATGAGAGTAGAATTTGGAGGAGGAAGTAGATCAAAAGATATATGCTTATATTTTTTAATGTTTATGAGAAATCATTGTGAAATTAAAATTATTTTAAGGCATAGTTCAGTATAGCAACTTTGGTAAAATCTTCAATAAAAGGAGGAGATTTTCATGACAGTTTTGAAAGCATTCTGATCTTTTAACAACAGGGTATTTTTACTGGCCAAATTTATCCTCAATTACCTGCATTATAATACATTTCTCTAGCAGCCAATAAAGTCTCACTACTCTCCATTTCTTCTTCTGACAAATTTTTGTTCTTTATACAGAGTATTTTAGTTTTTCTTGATTCCTCCTCTGGCTTTCATGGTGTTCCATCTACTAATGGTTGGATGACATGAATTTGTAGCACATGCAAGTAGTTTTTTTTTTTTTAGTGTATCCAATTCAGCAATATTCTCTATGGATAGAAATCACTCAAGTGAAAATTGTATGGTCCTTTTCTGGAAAAAAAACCCACTTCACATTCAGGCATAGAAGGTATTTTTCTTCTGGTTGTATAATTAAATAGGAAATTATAAACAGAGATACACTGATATAATAATCTAGTTTACCTTGTCCCTAATGGACAATCCTAAAATGTGATCAATAAAGAAATTCACTAGTAAAATCTTTATCAACTGTTGAATACCCATGAGTTCCTATAAGTTAAACCATCACATAGAGTCTATTTCTTTTGTTGGTGCCACACTTACCAAGTTGTTTTATTATGATTTATTTTTCTTTACACATATTCACAATGTTTTGAAATTGATGGGTTTTATGGAATGTATTTAATTCAATATTTTAATTTTTCACAAAGGGAAATTAATGATTACTTAGGATAAGCAACTTATCGATGATCAAATTGTCAGTTAATGATATGCATATATTTGAATATAGTTCACATGCCTGGTACTGGTAAATTACCTCCATTTTATTTCTTTTTGTTTTTCTTTTTTTTTTTGTGGCTGGGTGTATGTTCTTGTTAAAATGAAAATATCTTAATTAAATAAGAATTACCATATAATCTACATAAATCAGTCATGATCAAGGAATCACACTTGAAATTCATCTTGAAATTCTATGCATTGAAAAAATTTATGAATCAATTAAATTTATCTAAATATGAATCTTCCCAAAAGAGCGTTACAGCAAAACATTTACAGGTTCACAGATAATTTCCACGAAAGCCTATGAAGTCTGTAACATGTTTAATTCTGAATTTTAAAGCCTTTAGAAAGTTAGTCTGGATAAAACATACAGTCCAGTGAAATATGTAAGTGGTTTAGAGCAACAAATAAACTCATGGTCTTGAGAAACATAATTTACCGAGACTCCAGGGAGACCACGCTCCTTCCAGTAAGTGACTCATTATTGTTCTCATGGCTCATGGGAAAGAGTTTAAAAGCTTATCTAATGCTACAACATGTTACTTACCCTTCAGATCTTTATCTGAACTTATAAATGAGCAAATGCACATCATTAAAGACCCCGAGAAACCTGAGGGATTAAATAGATTAAACAGTGCTATTTTGGGCATATATTCTAGTCTTAGTTTTCTGTAACAAATCATCAGTGTCTGTTACTTTTCAATGTAAGAGTATTTTCAATTAATACATTAGTAGATATAATTAATTTTCAGTGTTATGGCAAACTAGCACACACATTTACATCTATATATTTACATTTATATATTTTAAAAAAATGATATGATGCTAAAAGCCTGCAACCCTTTAGGTATTGTTTTCTTCCCTCAAATAGCACAAAAGTCATAAGTAGTCATTTTGCCAATGTGCTGTTTCTTACTTTTGAGTCACTGACTTTCATTAATGCTTCTCCCAGGTTTTCCAACAACTGTATTTATTCTGGTGTTTTATAACATGAAGTGAGTTCAAAACTAAAGACTGTATTCTTGGAAATAATGTAACTGGATGTGTATCAAACTGTAGTTTCATTTTTGTGTGATTAATGTTTTCACTTGGGGCTATTAAACTCTTTTGGGATTCGAGGTTGTTGAAATAATTTTTAACTGTAGCATGAACTAGTGTAGCTCAGCTTAGGAATTTTGCAAAGTGCATTTCTTCCCTTCCCTCTACTGCCAGATTCTGGGCATGATTTAATAACTATTAGACAGAATTGAATGGCAAGTTGCTTCCTACATTCTCACTCTAAATTTCTGAAATCAAATTATGGTCTAAGTAAATATACCAATCTGAATATTCAGAGTAGGTAATGGTCAGTTAAGTCGTAGTCTTATAAATGAGGCATTATATATGAAGGCAGATAATATATATTTGAAGTTAATATTTTCATGTACTACTCTGGTTTATAGCAGAAATAAAAACAAAATAGGAGTACACCAGACTGAAAATATATCACACTGCCCTTCAGTTGTGGAGAAAATGACAAAATTTAACTACCCGATCACCAGACAGAATAGGGGGCTAAAAGATTCCGTAACAGCTGATGTTTAAAAATCACTAAGGTTAGACCAATGTCCTGTGTGACAATGAATAATGAAAAGTAACCAATTAGGGGCCAATGGAGAAAACATACTGAGAACAGAAAACACTGGTTCACTGAGGAAACTCAGAGAGGGACAGAAAGAACCTCTGAAAAAAAGATCTTGCAAGACCTAGAAGAAAAGTTCAGAAAGCTGATATTCTCGGTAGGGTTCATGATTTCAATCTTTATGAAGCAGAAGCCAACACAAATAAAGAGTGGGGTGGGATGAAATAGGATATGGTGTAGTAAGGTAGTACTGACAGGCAACTAAATATTTAACACCAGGAATGAGAAAGACACATAATTTTAAAAATCAGAATCCATACCATAGTAAATGGGATAACCATTGTGGAAGTCACACATCTAAAGCTTTTCCCAAAACAAAAGCAAAAGTATAAAAATGCAAAATTCTTAGAGCAAATATAAAATAAATTTAATTAGCAACTACGAAGGGAACAAAGGTAAAACAGTAGTGATCAAAGGCTTTGTACTAGTTTCTTATTGCTACCAATTACCAGAAACTTAGTGGCTTAAAACAACACAAATTTATTATCTTGCAGTCTGGATGTAAGAAATCCAAAACGGGGTTTTATGTGGCTAAAATGAAGGTATTGGTAGGGCTGCATTCCTTCTGAAGGCTGTAGGGTAGAAGTCATCTCTTGCCTATTCCAGCTTCTAGAGGCCATCTACATCCCTTGGCTCAATGGGCCCTTCTTACATCTTCAATGCCAATAGTGTAACTTCTTCAAATCTCTCTCCTCTCTGAGCTCTGCTTTTGTCATCACATCTTCTCTAATTCTAACCCTTCTTCCTTCTTCTTATAAAGATTATTGTGATTATATTGTGTCAGCCTGGATAATTCAGGATAATCTTCCCATTTTAAGACCCTTGACTTAATCACATCTTTAAGTCCACTTTGCCATGTAAGGTAACATATTTACAAACTTGGGGGATTAGGATATGGACATCTTTGGGAAGTAATTTTTCTACCTTCCACAAGGTAGAAGAAAAATTTCCAGTTTGGATTAATATAACTTCTGTGTAGATTATAAGAGCTCACAAAATTCCAGGCAACATAATTGAAAAGATATCCACAAATAGACATATATTGGTGAAATGTTTGGGCTATAAGAATAGTGATAAAAAAATTTAAAGCATTTTAAATTTGAAGGAAGAGAAAATAATGCACATTAGCTAAAAACATACAACAATCAGGCTGGCCTCTTAATTCTGTTTTATGTGAAAAAACAGAAGACAGTACAACTTTATTAAGCTGTCTATATTATTCTATTACCAAAAGCAATGATTAATAGTGGCACTAGCTTAAATTATATCATTATCATTATTACAAACCAATATTTCTAAAATACACCACTCAAGACATTTATTAATTTAGTGTCTTTCTTTGATTTACTACCAACCTATGAATGTGATTGTGTTTTTCTCCATACCTTTCCATTCCCAGCTAGGACATATTGCTGAGAACTGTATAACCAGAAATAGATTCTGAACTGATAAAAAATACATAAAAAGTTATCTGAAACATGACTGGTACGACTACCTTTGAAATAACTTTCACATTTATTTTGATATTTTATTTCTGTATTTCTATTGCTTGTATCTTAAATCAATTGAAAAACAATAAATTTTAGATAGTACTTCAAGCAGAAAAAAATGAGGGAAGGCAAAGACAAAATAAAAATTCTGTTTTCCATGTTACATTATTCTGTGGTTCCAAAGAATTATAGGGATACAGAGTCCAGACATCATCTTAGCTTCTAAGAGAGACAAACCCAAATGCTTAATACACCTTTTGACTCCATTCAGATGGAGCAGAGTGTCCAAAGCCCTCTCTGTTCTTTTATTTCAATTGTGATTCATCATGTTCTGTAATACTCTTTATGCCTATTAATGTGTTTTAATCACCTCATGGGTTTTTTTTCCACATTAACAAATTGATTCTACCATCCTTTTCAAAAACATCTGTGATCCAAAATAGACAGTGTGGTTGGAATAGCTAAGGTGGGAAATCGTTTCCATTCTCAGTACTTGTGTTTAATCTCATTTTGCTTAACTTGTATTTTGAGGTACAAAAAAGTAGAATAATTATATAAAAATATTAATGATTTTAACACTTGTAATGTTTTAAAAGTAACTGTGATCAATCATTTAAATTTGAAGATATATTTAGGATACTTGAGTTTCAATTAGGCATAATTATAGAAAAATTATGAATGCCAATTTCACTGAGAAAAAAAATTATTTTCTCACCTCAAAATCATCGTCTGAGAACTATGTAATAGAAACTTTACAAAGGATTAGTGGGGATCAAGCAATACATTTTGTGATCATTCTAAAAGACAATAAGTTTACAGTGTATTTTGCTACCTTTTAGGTATTTGTGTGACATGTGACCATGTGATTTATTGTTTGTGCCACATACTTCTTGGGAACAAAAGTAATGTTAACTAGATAGGATGTTGGGACAATGAAAATGAGCCCAGATTTTCCCAGGAAAACTAACAGTTATGATTTTGTTACTTTTAACCCACCTAATTTTTAACCCTACCTAATATAGACCACATATATGTGACTATATATAATATATACACACATATATATGTGTGTACACATATATATATATCTTCAATCTCCTTTCCTTTCTTAGATTTAATGATTCTAATTAAAACATACATTTTTATTAATATTCCTTCCCTTCCGTTCCCTTCCCTCCCTCCCTCCCTTTCTTCCTTCCTTCCTCCTTCCCTCCCCCTTTCTTCTTTTTCATTTCCTTCTTTTTAAAAAAAAAATCCTAAAGTAACAATCTGTTCCTGAAATATGGACAGTGTCCAATTTTTCTTCTGATATTTTTCCTATTTAATCTCGTTCAACAGTTAGCAATATGAGGTTTTGTAAAAGTTTAGCATATTGAATATTTCACATTCTTTAGAAATACAAGCAATGCTACAAATAGCCTATTCATTTTTACGTATTTATTATTTATATTAATATATAATATTTGCATCTTGAAAATTAAGCAATAGTTTAGATTTGCATATTGTATCACTAAGGTCTTAAGTTTACCCAATGGATAAGTCCTGAATAAAGATACAAGAGTGGGAATGTTAACATATTCATTTAATGTACACTAAAAGGCAAAAGTACTTAATTAATTGTTTTGCCTTCTCCACAAATCCATATTAGTAATTTTCTATGTTACTTGTATATCTTATAAATTTGCTCTTATACAGAAGTAAGAAATATTAGTAAACACTATCGGCTACGAGGAGCCAAAGCCAGTTTGATGAAATTATGGACTTTAGTCATAGAGAATATTTTCATCTCTTAATCACATTTGATTCTCCACACATCTCTACCCTACCACACACAGTTTTCATGAGGTTTATGGTCTATTTTCCAAGATTACAAACAAGATAAATATTTATAAGATTACAATCTACCAAAAGAAGAAGTGATGACTTTTAGCCTAGGAGCATAGAGAAGTCTGTTAATTCTTTGGAGCCGGTGAACGGCACGTCCATTTGTATTTTTAAAAGTCCTTCTACCACTCATTTGAGCACTGATGGATATGGTGTCAGATGAAGCCAGGTAGCCCAGATAGCTGACAATTATAGTTATCCAGGAAAAGTCAGGATGATCTGCAGTGGGGTGATGATGCTGGGAATGGAGAGAAGTATCTAATATTAAAACTGTATCATTGATACAACTGCTGAATTTTTCATTCAGGAATGAGCAAACCGGTTCCTAGATTTCTGGCTTGGGATACTGAGTAGCATCTAGCACCCAGATGCTGTTTCTAAAATAAATAATTTGGGGGGGTGAATCCATTTTTGGAATATTTACATTGATTTTCTTCTCCTATTATAATTAATTCACAATCAATTATTTTTTTCTCAGAATGACCTTTTTCTAACTTTTGAATTATGTATATGTTTAAAAATTTTTTAATGAAATTAAAATATATAGAAAACATGACCCCTAAATTAAAAAACAACAACAGAAATAAATGAATTAACTTTACATAAAGTTGGTGACATAACCACTTAGTGAAGGATACTTTAATTCTTTAAGATACAGTATTTTGACTATATTTCCCAAGAGGGATAAATTCTGAGAACCAAAAAACAAGACAAACAAACAAAAAACCTGCAAAGAAATCTTAAACCAAAATTAACAACCTTATTATTATAATGTGAATTGTCAGATAAATAAAACTAATAATAAATTATAGCAATGTTTTTAGAAGCCAAAATTTTAAAAAATTCAAGTATAAAAATCAAAGTAGTTAAGCATACCACGTATTATAACCTCTGGACTCTAAATGTAATATAAACTCATAATTTATGTTTTATTTCTAAACAACAAATAACACGAACAATCTCTGTTTACTGAAAAACCTTGAAGCAATAACAAAACAACTCCTAAATGCCCAATCTCTGGTCTCTCAAAGTCCCAAAGAAACAAGAGAGTCTTGGGGGGCATGTAGAGTGCAATGTCCAGGGCATAAAATGCACAAGATAAACTTTGGATAATCTGGAGTGTCAGAAAGTAATAATGCTATCATAGAATAATGGAGTCTTGACAAAAAAATACAGGGTCCATCTTGAAGGAGTTTGCATTGTCCACACATAAGACTATTTAAGCGCAATGAAGAAATTGACAGCAATGTGGTTGAAACACATAAATATATAACAATCCTTGACTTTATGATGATACAAAAAAATCTACTTGGTTGCCTTAGATAGGCAAAATCAATCTTAGTATTCTGAAAACTAATAAAGGAGAAAAATATCAGGCATTTAGTCTGTGTTTCATGTACAAAATTTATTTTAGGATAGCTAAATTATTGATAAAGTTCTTCTTTAGAGAAGAATTCCAGCTAATAAATGCAGAAGAAATGATTGAATTAGGAAAATCACCATTTTGTAAACCCTAATGACAACAATAGATGTAAGCAACAACCATCAATGGTCCCTACTTGTAGGTGAGAGACTGATAGGGAACTTTGTTGTAGATGGATCAGGCTGACAATACCTTTATCCACTTGTACTAGTTTTGTATCTATGCCATAACAAATACCATAAGTTTAGCAACTTAACACAAATTTAACATCTCACAATTCTACAGGTGAAAAGCCTGGGTTAACTTGACAGGTTTCTCTGCTCCAGATTTCAGAAGGTCAAAATGAAGGTTTCAGCCAACCTGAGCTCTTAACTGGGAGGATCTGGGAAGAATTTGCTCCCATACTCACTCAGGTTTTGACAGAAAGAAGTTCCTTGTAGCTGTAGTATTGAGGTCCCTTTCCCTTACTGGCTGTCAGCAAAGACTGCCCTTAGCTCCAAAAGACCCCAATTCACCATCAGTTACTAAGCACCTGCTGCAAACAGCTTTAGGCCTACAGTGGGAGAAGAAGCTGTTTTCTGTTTAATGGGGGGATAAAATGAATATCGAAATAATAAAGAATAAAACGTTAATTGTAGTAAATGTCAGTTTAAAGGGAATATAGCATCTTTAAAGACCCTATTTCCAAACACATTGGGAGTTAGTGCTTCAACATACGAATTTGGGGGGAACACAATTCAGTACATAACAGCAACCATAATAATTGAGTAAAACTTCTGTAATACAGGTCTATTAATGAGAAGAATGGGAATACTTTTGCTTAATTAGTGTTTAAGGTTAGTGTTGTCTACATCAATATCGACTGCAAAAGTTCATCTATTAGTGCTAATCTGTAATGAGATTTCTTGTTTTTCATCTTTAAAAATATCTTTTCACACAGGTAAGTGATACATGTGACATTTGAAATATTATTAAATTATTACTGTATCACTGAGATTTGTAAGGAAGGAAGAAAGGGAGGGAGAGATAAAGAAGGGAGGGAAGGAAGAAGGGAGGAAGCAGGCACAGAAGCAGAACAGAACACTGTTTTTATCAAGCGATTTTCCTCCTGTCTGCTTTGCAAACACCATTGAGTCTGCGTTGTTAGAACCACTAGCAGAATAATGAAAAGTGAATATATTATCTAATATAATTAAATTACTACAAATTAAATAGATGCTCTGGCTCCAAATGTATCATAAGTATAAATTAAGGCAGGTAACGTGCAATAAAATTGATTAGAGTTAGAATCTGAATTAATAGAAAGATATATTTCTAGTCAGATCCCAAATGTATATCTATGCATTGTCTCTGCCAAGTGATCATCCCAATGAATACACCTGGTTAAATGAATGTTTAAACAGTCTTCTACTTTTTTCTTTTTATCCCATTCCCTTTTATTTCTATGCCTTAAAAACTCTAACTTGTTTTTTAGTCTTATTTCTTTTTTATTTTTTAATCCACATTAGGTGAAGTTTTTTTATTCAGTTTATTTTTTGAGTCTAACCCCACTTTTCAACCTCTACTGTTGAAAAGCTACAATAAGCTACAATATTTATCACAAGCACACTTAAAGTAGGGGTGATGAGAAAATGCAGGAAGTAATGTGGCTAAATATTTCATGAACTGATCATTTAGCCTTGAGTTTTATTGAAAGAAAATCCATCAGGAAAGGAAAGCACAGAAAATGTGCAGCTTTAGGACCCATTACCAACATAGTCAGTTTATACTTTTAGTCAAACCAATACGTATCATACTACAAATGTTTTAATGGCTAATAATTCAAAAATTGTATGAATAAAAGTAATAAAAAATGCATGTGATTAAAATTTTTTCAAGTACACTGTTTTTGTTTTCAAAATTACAGTCAGTTTTTCAGGAACCAAATACATTTTATGGAAATTTGTGATTGTCCATCAACATAATCAATAAAATTCTTTGTAGCTTATTGTACTACACCAATAAAAAAGCTGAATTTATTTAATCAATATTTCAATGTTTGGGTTTCTTTTAGATGCTATTTTGAAAGAAATTATATTTTAGAGTTTTGAGAACATTTTAAAAAGTATTCTCACCTATTTAAATATATAATATCATTTAAATCTTGAAGTATAAAATAAATGATTTCTTAAAGTAATTTTACTGAAGTTAAGTGATCATGTATTTTACAATTCAGTACAACACATAGATTTCCCTGCAGGTTTATTTTATGACATAATAAAATTGTGAAACTATTTAGAGACAGAATTGGAAGAAACAGCTACATGTCATACTTTTTCATTTCAACAAGGGACATATAAAAACTTCCCACCACTGTCAACATTTATCTTTTCATGATATTTCATGGAGAAACTCATCTTCAGAGATGAAAATAAACTATTGCTGAGAATTATATTGATGAAAATTTTAAATGTAGACATTAGTTGACATTTAAAACATTAGTTGCTTCCTGAAAATATGACATTAGTTGCTTCATGAAAATATGATGCAAGATATTGTATAAGAGCATAATCCTTTGAAACATAAAACATAGCAATTTCTATTTCCACAGAAGAAAAAAAAAATACAATAGGAAAACAGAAAACAGTTTGGCAGAATTTTAGATTTCTGAAACATAAAACATATCTTAATTAACATTTTAAAGTTATATTTATGATCTATCTATGTTGTGAACCATATTTAAAGCCATTCAGTCTAGATGTGACACAATGTTAATATCTCCTATACATTGTTTTTGCCAAGTGATCATACCAGTGAATATATAGAGTGATAAAAACTCAACATCTGTTAGTACATTGCATTCTATCTTTTAAAAACATATTTTTACACAGTTACTGTCATTGGAAAAAATAAAATATTACTTGGAAAATCTGAGAAATAATACACGTTTTCTATCTATAACAGCTATAACAATCTGAAATCATAAATGCATGATTTTTTCTTTTATTCAGTCTTACAAAATCAATGAAGGATATAAAAATGGAAATAATATTCTATATCACAGCATTTTAGCATATTTATTTATTATCTACTAGCATTGTTCCTCTAATGGCTGATTCAATTGCCAAGTTTAAGCTTATGGGACTGGAATTTCCATGAGAATTGCTGATATTCATATCTACATATTCAAGGGGAGCCAAATAAAATGAATTATTATTCAATGAAAGGAGAAGACACTGAGTTAGACATTTATGACAATCTTGATATCGAAAATAATAGCAAAATAAGTAACTGACACTGTAGTGTCTTGTCTATTTTTAAAAAGAGTCAAAAGAAAGGTCAAAAAATACATGTGGTAGGCAGAATCATGACCCCCTCAAAGATATCCACATCCTAATCATCAGAGCCTGTAGATATGCTAAGTTTCATTGAAAAAGGGAATTACAGTCACAGATGGAATTAAAGTTACAAATCAGCTTACTTTAAAAAGATAGATAACACTGAATTAGCCAGATGGGCACACTGAAATTGCAAGCATGCTTAGAATTGGAAGAGTGAGGTAGAAAGGGAAGTTAGTGATGAGATGTGAGAAGGATTCAGCCCTTTATTGATGATGATTTTGAAGATAGAGGAATAGGTTCATGAGCCAAGAAATGTGTGTATCCTTTAAAAATTGAAAAAACAAAAAAACCCAAAAAAGCATGGAAACAAATTCTCACATAGAGCATCCAGTAAGGAATATAGTTCTTCAAGCATCTTGGTTTTAGTCCTGTGAGACCCATGTTGGACTTTTGACCTACAGACCTGTAAGGTACTAAATTTGTATTGTTTTAAGCCAATAAATATGTAGTATGTATATTTTTACAGCAGCACAACTAACACAATACTCTAGAGAAATTGTATGTTCTATTGTAATTAAGATTTTGGGCATTTTCAAAATAATATACTTTATTTCAAAATAATTTTTGAAAATATTAGTGGAAGAAGCTATTTTAATCCAAAATATGCAACTTATTTCACAAAAATAAACTGATTATAACAGCCATCTTATTTTAAGTTTACGTATTACCTGCATTTTCCTAGAAGATACATAGGTAAGAAACTATGTCTACATTGCCTTTTTGAAAATACTCTGGTTTTCTAGATAATTTTATAATATTCTATTTCTTTGTTTTTTCTACACTTTGATATTAATTTCTTAATAGTCATCATGATTAAGGTTTATTGTTTCTCTTGAATGTGTAGAATGAAGTATCGCATCAATTTTAGAAAACAAATACATATTAATTCGAAATCCAATTAGACATGTTTCAGATTCTGACTGCTTCCTGGATGTGCTAGTCTTGCACATATATTTTCCATCATTTTGCCTCTCCAACTTATTTCTGGGATTTTTTTACCTGATTATCAATTCAGTAATCTTTTCTTTAGTTGTTTTTAATCTGTGTTTAATCTGCAGTTAATGTCCGATAATTGACTAACTTCAATTTTTCTATTTTTTTAGTTTTACAATTATATTTGATTAGTTTTCTCCTTAGTCTGCTATAGTTCCTCCTGCTTTGCTAATGTTTTTAATCTTTCCTTTTATCACCTTGAACATAATGACAGTCTTTTAAAAACCTGTATCTAATAATAGCAATATAAGGACTCCATTGTTATTCTATTTTCTGATGTTTCTGTTGCTTCTCCTTTATGGTAATGCTGTCCCAGTGTGTCTGATTGTCTTTATTGTGTGCTTGTTTTTGTTTATTGTTTTGTGGAAATAAACTGAAAGCTAGTTTCATTATATCGTACTCCTGATAATTCTTCCCTGATTCCCATCTGCTATTGACACTCACCTGCTGACATATGCAGTCCCGTTACTCCACACACACACAAACACACACACACACACACACACACACACACACACACACCCCCCACACGGGACTGAATTTCTTAGGGCCACTTACATATGTTTAAGCTAAATCACTGTCCATATAAGAACTTGTTTACTGATAGTTTACCTTTAATCCTAGAGTATAGCCCACGGTAGTCCCAATAGAAAGCGCAAGGTGTTTATCAGTGCCCTAATTTGGCAAGCTATGGATTGTACTTTTTCCCTAATTCTTCAAAGCTTTGGGATTTGGTGAACTAAAAGAATGACTTCTGGAGAGTTGTGAAAGAGAAGTCTAGAGGCAAGTAAAAAAATACCAAATGATTAAAAGTTTTGAAAAACATAAGGCCTTTGAGAAAAATCAAAAGTGTTGCAATTATGTAGCTCAGAAGGGTTAATCCTAAAGAAAATTTAATGAGATTTCTAATGTATTTATAAAATCAAATATGTAGGCCCACCTATTAGCCTTCTTGTATAAAATATAGGACAATAAAGTACAATAAAATCATTTAGGCAAAAAAAAATGATTAAAAAATTGAGACATTTAAACAATTAAAAAAAGATAATATTCAGTATGCCTTTATTCAGAGTAGACAGGCACTTGTGTATATGTCTTAGTCCACAGAGAATTGTTCTAGAAAATTTTTCTCTCTGTCTATAGTGGACTCCAAGGAACCATTTTTAAGTTGATTAAAAAGGTGTTATTTTATTAACAATTACTATATTATTATATTAGTCATTAATCAATTTTTTTTGTGAATTTTATAGACAAAGCTTTGTCTATCTTGGACTATAATAACCCATTAATCAAGATGTAGTAAAACAGCTATTTTGAAATGATTTTTTAAAAATCACCTTACTTCATAAAACTAATTGAACATTTTCGAGTGTGTTTTATAGGCACAGATTTATAATCAGTACAATGTAAAAAATATACAAATAAAAATAAGATATGATTGTCTCTCTGCATCTGCGGGTTCGGCATCCATGGATTCAACCAATGGCGGATCAAATTTCCATAGTTATATAGATAATCATATTTAAACTGAAAATGCATATAATCAGAAGAAATTGATCGTCGAAATAACTGAAGATTATATTAAAATGCTATTTAGCTGTTTTGACCATTGAGAGAAGTGTTAACTGATACACTTTGTTATAGAAGTGTTGTGAATACCTATAGCTAATTTTCCTAACTAATTGTCAATTTATATGTTTGTGTGGTTTGCACTGATGAATTTCTTTGAATTGGGTGAGTTCATGCTCAGGTGGTCAAAAAATTGGACAGAATTTCACTATAGTGTTGAAGGTGAAGAAGAAAATCAGACCTGTGGCATTATTAGCTCACTGGTAAACAACAAATAGATCTGAAAGTGTGTAAAGGAAAATAAGGAAAAGATAAGGAATATTAAATTTATATTTTATTTTTGATCAAGAGGGAGAATTGCAGCAACCAAATCCTCCCCCTACTCCTCCCTTGCTCAAAACTTTTGCTGAAAATCAAGGTCAAACCTTAAAAACACTTCACGGATGGGAAACATTGTTTTTGCTTTGTGTATTGACATATGCTGTGCTAAGTCTTTTGGACCATATTTTAATTAAACATTTTAGTTGATGTCTTGCAGTGTTCAAAGCATTGTATTGGGTGACAATGAGAATATAAAGCTAAATATGACACAGTCCCTGACCTCAGGGTTTAAAATGTGAAAAAAATAAGACATAAGGACAAGTAGCATTGTATGCATTTTAAAAGAGATACCGAATAGTATAAAGATACGTGCCACAATCAGAATGTGGTAAGTCAATTATATAAATCCAGAAGACCTTAGTAAACTGTAAGAGGTAAAATTGTTATTTTCAAATGTTTCAGATACATTTATATCTTTGGACTTTGAAAAGCAGCTTTTCTATGACTGGCAACTTCACATAATGGATATTTGTTATTTTGTTTTTAATGTTGTAGTAGTTTCCAACAAAATAATTTGCCTATACATGTTTACTATGCATTCTATTTTTATCCTTCCCAAGCTTTACTCTTTGATCTTCCAAATTGCATTAATTTAGTCCTTTATACCTAAATCAATGCAAAAATCATATTTTGGAAAACTTTAAGCATTTAATAATTCATTTGAAATGGAGTTGAAAAAGAAGACCTTACCTTCAGGAGAGATGAGAATAAGCATAAGTAAATCTATTATGATAATGAAAAATTTCATTCGACATTTTCATTAAAGCATGGTATTTCTGTATAAACTAAGATCAGTTAACAAAAAGCAGCAAACAATATAACCCATTTTTTAGTAAGCTTTTTAGAATTCATTTCTTTAATATGAGGTGCAAATGTCAAATCAAAATCAAAATCCTTGACTTCAGTCTAATCCTTGTTCCATCAGGCTGGGCTGAGTTACCTTAGAACATTTGGCACTTCCCATGGATTTTATAGTTCAATTTAATCCTGGTTCTAGTTTAAGATTAATGTGATTATTTAGAAACTACAGGCTACAAGAGTCTTTATCAGCTTCTTGAATCAAGTAACAAATGAGCTGCGTACATCTCCTAGAAGTTTGAAACAGTCTGTTTGTTCTAGTCAAGGAATACTATTTGTTTAAAAATAATCAAGGGAACACAATTGGATTCAAGAAACACACAAGCTTATGTGTCCATATTAAGCAGAATGCTTCATTCTGGGTTAAGGCTGTTCACCAGGGCACAAAATGCAGCCTCTCAGCACCACATTTTACTCAGCACCATCCCTTTAATCATTTAATGCCAGTTACATGAGTCTGATATACCAAAACCAAAGCCCCATGGCCTTACTCCTGCAGTTATTTTCACAGAACTTTCCCACTCCAGGAGCTCTATCTGGATAAATAAAGATGAGTTATATCAACATTCATTATTTATTAAACACACCCACATACAGAAGCATATACAGCTGACCCTTGAACAACATGGGTTTGAACTGCACAGGTCTGCTTATATGCAGATTTTTTTCCAATAAATGCATATATGTACTGTAAATGTATTTCCCTTATGATTTTCTTAATAACATTTTCTTTTCTCTAGTTTATTTTAAAAATACAGATATAATACATATAACATACAAAATATGTGTTGTGACTGTTTATATTATCGGTAAGGCTTCTTCTCAACAGTAGATTATGAGTAGTCAGTTTTGAGTTAGTCAAGTTATATGCAGATTTTTCACTGCACGGGGGAGGGGGGTAGTCAGTGTCCCTAATTTCCAAGAGTTGCATCAGGGTGTAGAATAGGTAAGCGAGGAATGGTTATTTTAAAGATAACTTTTATCTCATATTCATTCTTTATTATTATTATTAAGAGAAAGAAACAAAGCACTCAAAGGATGGCCAGAAAAGGAGAAGTCATATCTGTCTAGATTTCAGAAAGTAAAATAACTTCGTGGAACAAATGGTGCTGTGACAAGATTTTGAGGGTAAAATGTATTCCATGTAGAGGAAACCCATGCAGAGACATGTCATTATGGAGTCATGGACATGATCAAATAAGATGAATATAGCAAATCAACTAAAGTGTAAAGTGAGGAGTATAATAGGAGGAAAAGTAAATAGAGAATTACTTGGGGCCATGGTAAGGTCAAGTTTGTTTGACAAAGTTATTAGTTTTCTATTACTAACAAATTACTATAAACTTGCTGGCTTAACACAAATCTATTATATTTCTGGAGGTTGAAAGTCCACATTGTGTTGGCAGAATAGCATTCTTTCTGGCAGCTCTAAAAGAGAATCTGTTTCCTTGCCTTTTCCAGCTTCTGGAGGCTTCCTGCATCCCTTGGCACCTGGCCCCCTTCCAGCAACTGCATCATTCCAAACTCTGTTTCCATTGCCACATCTCCTTCTCCAAATCTGACTCTCTTGCCTTGCTCTTTCATATTTAAGGACCCTTATGATTTCATTGTGCCCTATGAGATAATCTAGGAAAATCTCTCCATTTTAAGATTATTGATCACATCTGCAAAGACACTTTTGCCATGTATGGTAACATATTCACAGATTCTGGAGATTCTAGCGAACATCTTGGTGGGGCAGGGGGCAGCATTATTCTGCCTACCACATCAAACTTTGAATTATGTTATTATTTGGTAGACAGTGTAGGATCCTAAAGGTTTCTCACAGAAAAGACATCTTATCAGAACATTAGGTCTATGTTATTTGATTTTTAAAAAAGGAGGAAACTTTGTTTCAAATTTAACTTAGACTACCTTATAAGCAAACTCTAGGTAACACATTATTCTTGACGAAAATCAACATATCGTATTAACTGGGGAATCCTATTTGTCTTTGCAACTTGTGTTTTGTGGGTCATATATATCAAATAACTAATATTAAAACTAAAAAGTAAAACTTCAATATGATATTGTTGTGAATTTCAGTATGTCATTTAGTGACAAATATGAGGATTCTTTGATGAAATAGTGTTAAAGTATAAGCAGGGTATGATGTGACCATATAAATTATGATTGGGGCCAGTTTAATTTTTTCTGGGGTTACATATGAATGAGAAAATGGGTGTTAGCATTTTTATGAGGTCACAAAATGTCAGTTGTTGAATAATGACTATGAATAAATATCCTATCCACAGAATTTTAATCCTCCTCCTGTTCTACTTTGAAGGAACATCTTTGGTAATGGATAGGTACTTTACTACTTATCATTTCATTGCAGGGCTCACTTTACAAATACATTTTAATGTTTAACAGCCAGTTTATATTTCCATCCATTTTACTTCAAAAACAAATTATTTCCTTACTACCTCTTTAGCATAAATCCCATATATGATCAATACCACAGTGTGATAAGTAAAATATAATATGATCTACACATACCAGACAGGACAATACTTAACATAATAGAATTGATATATCATGGGTTGATGTAATCAAATTATCTATTATATTATATATTGAAAATCTCATTGTGTGCTGTGAGATGGTGCCAAAGTGAACAAGGAGTGAGTTCTGTGTCTACAGAACTTCAAGAAGATAGGTTTTCTTTACAAGGGCTGCCTCAGATGTAGTATCAGCTACTGAAGCAAAGTTTTAGAAAGATCCTTCCCTCCTGATTTTACAACCTGAGCTAAGTTGGCTAATAATTACATTTGGACTGGCAGAAGAAGGACATGGCATACCAGCTAAATAAGAGGGCGAAAATATATGGAAGAATTATGGTGAGGAGAAGATTTCAAGTCATTACTGAAGGAAAGAACAAGGTTTACCTTACCTGAGGACCTTGTCCCTTCAAATTTTCTTTGCTCATTGCTTTATAGCATCAGTATTTTTCCAGTTTTATTGAGATATAATTAAAATATAACATTGTATTAGTTTAAGTGTACAACATGATGATTTGATATGAATATATATTGCAAAATGATGACCACAATAATTGAGTTAACATCCATCACCTCACATAGTTACACAATTATTTTCTTGTGATGAGAACTTTTAAGATCTAGTCTACTAGCAACTTTCAAATAAATCGTTAACTTTATTCACCATGCTATACATTACATCCCCAGAACTTATTTAGCATATAATTGAAAGTTTGTACCTTTTGACCACCTTCACCCATTTCCCCACCTACCATCCCCTGCCTCCGGCAACCATCGGTCTGTTCTCTGTATCTATGAGTTTGGGTTCTGGGTTTTGTTTTTTTTTTTTTTTAATTCCACATATAAGTAAGACCATACAGTATTTGTCTTTCTCTCACTGACTGTATAGCATCAGTCTTGGTGAATCAAGATACAGGAATGAAAAGAAAATTGGTTCTGGATTCAGAGAGACTGAGGTGATTCCTGGTTCTGTCATGCATCAAATGGATATTCAACAAGCTACATAAACGTTCTGAGCCTCCATTCTCTGTGCTTTACCATAGGAAAATGTTATCCATATTACAGATCCTTGAGAGGATAGATTTACATGTGTAAATTGTTTCAGTGGGTCTCAAACAATTGGGACAATTTAATTATCTTTTCCTGTCAACTAACTTCTTCATTTTGATTCTGAAGCATGTTCATGGCTTTTTCATTCTGAAGACGTTTTTTTCCTAGTCTGTGATCTCCCCATGAGTTGTCCTATTGTTGATATTCCTTTAATTACTAAAATGTTCACAAGATTGATCTACCTGCATTTCCTTACCATCATCTAATTTCTTATTCCTTGAAATCTGTATCTTGCTCTTATCACCTCATGGAATCTGCTAGAGGTCTGTTTTCCATGCTTACTCACCCATTTCAGTTCTTCTTTCGAAAAGCCTCTCTGCTTTTGGCTTCCCTAACTTTACTTTTTCTCTTGACCTTCCACAGTTCTAACTGCACCTTCTCAATCCCTACACCAGACTCTTCTTGATGTTGCCAACCTTAAGAATTTTATTCCTTGGGGCTGAGTCAAGATGGTGGACTAGGAGGACGCGGGATTTGCATCTCTGCACAACTAGGGCACCTACCAGGCACCGGTGGGGGACCACGGACACCTAAGGGGACAGGAGGAACCCCCAGTGACCGCGTAGGATGTGGGGTGTGGGGGGAGTGAGTAGGGAGAGAAGTGGAGGCAGGATGGGACTGGCACCCCTGAGGGGCAGCTGGGGGAGGGGGGAGGGATCCCACGCCAGAAGGGGGAAACTGGAGGGCCATTGGGAGGGCAGAGGATCAAAAGGGAGCGTGGCCATGTTTCCCCTGCCCACTTGGGCCCCCAGGAACCTGCTGAGATCCCGGGCCTGATCCTCTGCCCACCAAGGCCCCCTCCAGCCACACAGGTCCTGAGGGAGTGGGAAGGAGAAAAGGGGAAGCAAAAGTAAAGGCCAGACCTTCAGGACCAGAACTCCTGAGGGGTGGCTGGGGGAGGAGAGGAGTCCTACACCCAGCGGGACCCACCCATGGTTAGGGGTCCAACGGGGACAGGGGAGACCCTGGGGGAGACAGTGGGGGAGGGTGCACAGGAAAGGAAGGGAACGCGACCAGTGCTTTCCCTGTCCACTTAGGCACCGGCGAGCCTGTTGGGCTTCCAGACCTAATCCTCTGCCCTTGGAGCCTCTCTCTTGCAGCACAGAGCCCAAGCCCCGCCCCTACACCCCCACCCAGGGCCCCACCTCTACCCTCGCAGACCCCCTCCAACGCGCTGGGCCTAAACCCCACCCACACACCTGCACTCAGGGCTCTGTCTCCAAACTCCAGAACCCCACACTCCAGAGGCCCTCCTTTCCATATGCTGCCTCTCCCCTTCCACACGGGTCCTAAGCAGAGGCCCCACACCACACCTGAACATCACCCCTCCTAGGCCCTTCCCCACACTCAAACGTCATCCCCCACCCACCTAGGTCCCACCCCACCCTAAATCCTGCCCCTGCCTCAGTTCCATCCCTGCCCAAACTCCGCCCCCCATAGCCAAGGCTTTTTTTCTTTTTTTTTTCTTTTTTTCTCTTTTAGATTGGGGTTCTGTTTTACCTTGTTGATTCATTTATTTTTTCTATACCTTCTCCTCAATTTTGCTGTGAAAATTTAAACTGTTCCAAAGAAATAAAGTTGTAATAAAAAGACAAGATGACCTCTGACAACATTGCCATATTTTATAGATTCTGTATTTATATTGTATGGTTTGCATAAGGATAGCAAGAATTTTGAAGTAAACTAGATGTATTTAAAAACAAAAAAATAAAAATAAAAACAAACCTTTAAATGTCTCTTTTGTTCTTAATAACCCCAATCTGGGCTTGGGGAAGCAAAGATACTGCCACTTGGGGCCTCACGGTTACCAATTTTTTTTTTTTTTTTTCTGATCATTTTGACGTCTACTGGGCAGTAGCAAAGGCAATACCCACCAAAAAAAAAAAAAAAAAAAGGACAGGCTAGAAGGATTGGGCTGGTGGTGTTGTCTTTCCATAGTCTTAATTATTCCCTATGTGCTCCAAGTTTTTCTTTCCATTATAAGGAGCCTCCCAGTTTACTAATAGAAAGCAGCATTTCTTAGAAACTTAGAAAATGAGTTTCTACTAAAAAGACAAAACAGATGTAAACTGTGAACTTGGGAAACTCAAAGTAAAAAAAATTGACTTGATCCTCTCTATTTATCCCATACAGTACTGCCATAGTTGCTCATCAATGAAAGCATAATATTTTATTAATCAAATTACATCACAAAAATATAAAATGCATGAGTTAGACATTAAAATTTCCAAGACAAAAGGACAAGCAATTTATCACTTTTAATATAATAATTTGTATGCTTTATAAACTCCCTTATCTCACATAGTAAAGTTACTCTTATCGAGTTTCTAAGCAATTGATCTGTAGCCTTCAGATTTTATCCCATTATGTTATCTTAAACATCTCACATTACAGTTTTATCCTCTCTGGTGATGGCTATTAGGTTCATCTCTTTATGGAATAATCCATTATAATGAACTACTGCTATCTTTTCACCTCCAACCCACAAAGACTTTCTGCTTTATGAACTCTACTTTGAAGCTAACACCTTCATTTTCTTTTCAGTTTTTTTTTTCCATGATCAAATTCTAAACTTCATTTAAGGTAGCAAGAAAGGACTAAGCTATTTTCATTTTCATTAATATTTTCATTTTTCAAAATTGTTACTATTTCAAAGCAACTGAAATTTTGGACTATGACAATCTTGGAGGGGTTGGAGTGATAATTTTCCATTAATTTTGATATTTAATTCCTGTCTTTTCAGATTTATGCCACATCTGTTTGCTGTTTCATCTTTGCAAAGTCTGGCTGGCCATGCTATAGATAACATGCAATAAAGTGTGTATTATGAAAGACTAATGAAAAAGCGACCTTTGATTTAAGTAGTTATTAAAACAATACTGTTATATAAGGGTTAAGGAGCTCCAAAAGTATGCTTTGCAAGTTTTTCTGAAGTCATTACATGCCAATTTTACCTTTTCAGTTAAATTATCTCCCCCTATACATTTCAATTCAATTTAATCTATTAGACATTTGATTAAAAAATCACTGAGTATTTTCATACATGTCGTGCACTTTAATAGGTGCTGGGATATCAGAAATAATTGAGTCTCTTTGCTGGTTCTAAGGTCCTCTAAGTTATGAAAAATAGATAGATGTGTAAATAAATACTTGTATTTTTTTCTAAAACAGATACATAAATTTTATATGGGATCACTGAATAGGAAAGTCCAGTACCACTTTTCCACAGAAATAGTTACTAGAAGAGGTCACAGTAGACCTAAGCCTTGAAGAAAGCTTCTTCTTATTTGCAGTCTTCTACCTCATTTGAAAGATTTTGCAGACTGTGGTCCCACCATAATATTACTTGTGTTGTGTAGACACAGATGGCATTCAGTAGAGACCTTAGATTATGTTTCAGAACATCTACAGATAATAAAAGACTACTCATTAGCAGCACAAAAGCAAACAACTTACGAAGCCAGAAAGAGGAGAAAAAAACATTGGTTTTCTCTAAGTGTTTAAAATAAAAATCCCAGTTTTATACTTCACATTTTAAAATAACAACTGTATCCCCTCATTATTTTCAGACATTAAGCCCAAGAGTTAGTTTACTTTTCACTTAGAGAAGAAATTTTAATTTTCTATCAACATTATAATCTCAAGTATTGAATACTTTCCATTGTTTATGTTTGGATGATGATTCAATTTTGATATTATGGCAGCTTCATCAATACACACAATACTTTTAAAAATAATATTCTATTCTTAAAGAATATTACTGTTTTATTGGTAAAATTAGATATATCGTATTATAAGTTTAACTAAAAGGACATAAACACAACATATCTCTCATAATGTTGGTCTTTGGAAACAATATCTTTGAAGTAAATTCATGGACTTTTGTTCAGTGCTCAATTAGGTACTGTTCCTGAACACATTATGCTCATACATGGGTCTTTAGTATCTGTAAGTGTGCTCTTACATCTTTTGGAAAGTTCTCACCGTCAATCCATCAGCTAAAGCCCTGTCTATCTTTCAAGTTTCTGCTGAATAAAACTTCATTTGGAAGACCATGCACTTGGGCTGCTACTCTTTCCAGTGTTAATCACTGTCTCCATAATGCTGACTCTGAATCTTATTCATATTTCATATTTCTCTCTTCTTACACTTTGTACTGAAATTTGCCTACATAACTACTTCACCTTGGTTTGTATTTCTATTCCTTTCACTGGCACAATATTGTTACATAACAGGAGCACCAAAAAGGGAGTCAATATGAACAACCTAATTCAAAGTATATTTGAAACTACATCCCGCCTGTGTAATAACATGGATCTCTTGTATTGGGAGAAATGAGCGTGTTCCAGCATTTCTCCCTCTCAGTCTTCACGGCTATATATCAGTGCACTATCCTTCAATATTCTGGGAGGTACTCAACCTGTGTCAGTGTTGGTGGGGAATAAATATGAAGATTTGTATTTGGACGAGTGGGAGGAGGGTGAAGTACAAAGCAAAGAAAAAAAGTCAAATTTTAGAAGTACTGACCTGAGGATTGTTTAGATTAGAGGCTCCTCTAACTCAATAACCAGACTTTGGTAAATAGCAGTCACCAATGTCTATCTGTTTTTAATGTGATATTTGACTGTCTTAGCTTTATGCTTTCTGGTTGTTGAATCACAGAACTTAATTTTCTTGTTCTAATTTCATGCTTACAAAGCATCCTATTGATTCCAACTTGGCTTCTCATGTCTTTTGTGTATAATGAAAAATATATGCTAGCCTGACAAACTGAATCTAGTTACATTAACAGTTACAGATTTTGTAGTTAATTAATCTGTCTGCATTCTGTTTTATTATAAATGAAACAGAATTCTTGCTTGTGTGGTATGTGTGCATTGAAAACATGCAGTTGCTCTTATATACTTTGAGAAAGAGTTGCTGTTTATAGATGCTGTATAGAAAAGTGTAATATAACTAAATTTACCAGAGTTTTAGTTCCCCATTGTTTAGGGACATTTGATCTCCTTATGTTTTTTCATCTCTTACTCTCACCTAAGATTAATGCCAAATTGCCAACAGAGCAAGATTCAGAAAATCAAGGGCTTTGGAGGATAACCCCAGTTAGCTGTACCCTAGTGTTGCCCTATTCACTCATTCACTCATTTATTTATTCATTCATCTACCCACCAAGCAATGATTTATTAGGATGTTCCAGTGCTAATGGAAGAGATACAAAGAAAAATAAGAGACCATCACACTATGTCAAGGGGGTTACAATCTAGTCAAATAAGGAACCAAAATGTGTTGGATGCCACATTAGAAGTCTACGTGAGGCATAGTGAGGGCACAGGGAGAGTTTAATCATTTATATTTGTTGAAGGTGGAGTAGATGTGAGTAAATATTAATAGCAATGACAGTTTGATAATTGTTTAGGAAGGAGGTTAATGAACAAACTCAGGAGCCCCATCATGGGGTTAAGCTGTAATCATGATGCTATAACTACACCACTTTAGGAAACTCATTGTAAAATAAATCATGTTTTCCACAATATATTTCAAAATAATGTAATCACTGAAACCATAATCACTGCTCTCCAGAAGTGCTCTAACATTCTTGGCTCTTCAGGTCTAAATGTGGAAAGAAACTTTCCTTCTCATTGCCTTTCTTTCCTCTTAAGTAATGATGAAATAAAATTTTCAAAATGAACTTTACTTAGAAATTAGAAACTAAGGAAGAATAAAATAAAACTAACACACACACAGTAAGTAAAAGATCCCTCATATTGGTGTCTGTAACTACTTAAAAATTCTATTTGTTTGTTTAATAATAATTTTAAACTACAATTATCCAAAGCAGAGATGTTAATTTCTGAAGCAAACTTGTCCTTTGTAAATAGAAAATCTGGAAATCATCCATGACTCTCCCTTTTCCAGAGCTTACATGTGATTCATCAAGTGCACCAGGACTCCTCCAGAATGTATCTCAAATTCCCTTTACTTCTCTCTACCTCCATGGCCCTTGGTATATGTCATCTGGACATCACAACAGCCTCCTAAATGGGTCCTGTTGATTCATCTTCCATTCACCAATCCCTAAAATCTGTTCTCCACACAAAGGCTAAAGATTATTTTAAAAATATAAAATTAGGTCAAGTTTGAAAAAAAAAAAAAGAGAGAGACAGAGAAATAAGGAAAGAGAGGAAGAGAAAGCAAGAAAGTGAAAGCAAGAAAGAAAAAGAAAACGAAAAAGAAAGAAAGAAAGAAAGAAAGAAAGAAAGAAAGAAAGAAAGAAAAAGAAAGAAAGAAAAAGAAAGAAAGAAAGAAAGAAAGAAAGAAAGAAAGAAAGAAAGAAAAAGAAAAAGAAAGAAAGAGAGGGAAGGATGAAGGCAGGAAGAAGGAAGGAAGGAAATACAACATTCTGAGGTTTCTCTATCCCTCTTCAAATTAAATCTAAATGTGTTCTGGGGGCTTGTAAGAGCCTCTTACCTTTGGTCCCTGCTAGTCTCTCCAGCCCAGTTCTGGACAGTACCCAGTATCCACTCCCGATGCTCCAGCCACACCAACTCCTCCAGCTTCCTCCCCTAGCTCAGCACCTTCATAGCTGTGTCTCTGGCACTTGTTCTTTTTGTCTTCCTTGGATGCTCTCCCTTCAGTGTTCACCGTGGCTGGTTTGTTCTCTATTAACACTATTTACTCTCTATTTACTCTCACAGAACTTAAACCATTCTGGAATCGTCTTGTTTATATATTTAATTGTGTCCCTCACTAGAATATAAGCCTCCTAAGGAAAGGGCAGCATCTCTTTTGCTTACCACCGTGTCTCCAGCAGTTACCATACTCTCCAATACACAGTAGGCATAAAGCAAATATTTGTTATGTATTAAAGATCTTAAGATAATTCAATCTGAGCTGTATACTAACTGGCTTGTCTTATTAAATATAGTTTTTTGTTTCTTTTCTCCACCGATGCCTCTGGTTTTTAAGATTCACCCACCTAGGCAGCTGACATAAGATGGTTTCAGGTGGAAAATGTTGATTCCACTGGTAAGAGTGTTGGTTTCTTGGAGAATCTTTTTCATGTCTACTTCTTAGATATGGTCACCAGACTGTCTCCTACAGTGTCAGGCTTTGCTTCACTGCTTCTCTGACTTGGCTCCTGGGACTACTCAGGGAAAGAAGCATGTATCACTGGCGCCCAAGATTTCTGCTATATCCTGTGCACAGCTCCACCTTGACTCCTCTTCTCAGGGCTTTTACCTGAGAATTTCTAGATGTTTCACTTTTATCCTTGAATTGTTCAAGGTCAGACAAAGACTGAAGTTTCCCTTTGTGTTTTATCTTCCAGAATGAAGACGTTTGACACCCACATAATGGTCATTATCTTTTCAAATCTAATTTTCAACCCCACTGAATTCTCAAACATTCTACATAACTTTTCCTCAAATGAATAATTTAACACTGATTTAAAAGTAAAATAAACACATTTTCATTGTAGGTAAAGACATGTTATGGAATCATCTTTCATCAAAATCCTGGCCTAGCTTTTGAGCAATAACAAAGCATTGGAAGAAATGCTGTCAAATAAAGATTGTTGACAAAGGTCACTTGCAGTAAAACCTAACTCTGAGAAATGATGGCTCCTTTAAGAGGAGTTGCCAGATCATCTGGAATGAAAATTAATTCTCCTTCTCCTTTCCTCGTAGGTGGCATTTGAAATGTTCAACAAAAAATTATTTTCTATAAATAGAATTTATTTCTTATTTAGGAATTGCAGCATTAGTGTGTATCTTAGGAATTTGATCACTACTAACTTTCACAATATTTGTAGACACTACATTTCTGTAATAATTTAATAAAAAATCTTAGAGTGACCTAGATTTTTTTCTGAACCTGGTAATAATCCTAAGTAAGGAAATCAGGTTTGGATGCAGTTTCAAAACATGCAGTTATATTCAATTACAGTCCTCTTTTTTTGCAGATTTATGGTTGTGAAATCTTTAGACTCATCATAGTCTTTTTTTTTTTTTTTAAACTTTGTGGGATTTTTTTGTGAAACAGATGTTGGAGAAGTGATTGTCTGAAAATAAAGTCTTTGCCTTACATAAGAAAAGGAATAGAGAATCTTTTTTTCAAAAACTTTGAGCTCTTCAGATTGATATGAATTGATTATTTTATATTTCAAATAGTATTTCTTGTTTTCTTGTTTTCATTTTTCTCTTTTTTCTTTAACTGTGGAGATCTGTTTTTTAAAACTATGGTTTAAATATATATGTACATATATACATTTTAATAGTGAAGATAAATATATATATTTATATATATATATTAATATTCAGGATAAAAATGGAGAAAATGTAGAAAGTCTTTCAAAATGAAAGTCTTTCCAGTATGTCATATATCACTACTTTTCTAAAATTAAAAAAAAGATATATTGTCTACATGTGCAACAACAATAAGTATTAATGAAGATCCTCCCAGCCCCACTCCAGTCAACACATTAGGCATTTATGTAGGAGAAAGCATACATCAGCACAAGGGAGAAGTGTTTGGTTTCTCACTCATTTTGTTTAAATCTCTTGTCATCTGTCTTTTAGCTCTTGAATCAGTGTATAAATATAAAGAACAGATTTAAACACTCAAGTATGCCAGAGGCAATAAGTAATAAGCATATTTAAAAGTAAAAAATACAATCAACTGACTTTATGGAATTAGCTCTTCACTCTCTCAATTTTCACTTAATCTCTAAATAGAGAGTCATTTGGTATATCTTTTCCTGCTGAGAGAAAACATACTGCTATGCATTGGCAAATACAGAGAATAAACACTGACAGTGATATTTTCTTCTGTAGAGATTACAATTACTTGCAACACGTTCATAAATAAATGCACTTAATGGCTAAATTTTCTTGAGCATTTACTAAATGGCTGCCAGCAAACTTAGATATATTTAGATGTAATCACACAATTATATCAAAAATCTATGAGGTGAATATTATCACTAACCACATTTTATAAAGGAAATTGAGGAAATTGAATCTTGAATATATTAAGTAACTTTAACATCATTTAGTTTACTCAATTACAAACTCCCCATTAGCCATCATTAAAATCATCAACTGGACATGTACCACAATTTTTTTCATATTTTTGCATAATTTTAATTTAGACACTTCCCCTGGCTGGTGTGTTTAGTAAGTTCATACTATTCCACAAATATTTCAACAAATATTTACTGAAATTTATCATATGCTAAGTATATTCTGATGATAGAACAGCTAAAAACAATTTCAGTGTTTACCATCTTCTATGTTTCCATGCCCCTAAGCAATTACTCTTCTCCCAAATTACTGGTAAACACTCCCACCTTCTGTTAATTTAACTCAATTGTAACCCATAAGAATTTATTTTAACTATAATATTTTCTCCTGTTATCCATTCCTCTTAAATTCTGAGCTATTGAGAACAATGAGTATTTGTCTATCCATATGTCTCTACTCCAGATCTTCTTGTTCTCAAACTTGCAAACTCCCCTTCCATGCCTTGACCAGTCAGCCAAGACATTCCCCAGTCCCTACAATTCAATGCTTATTCTAAAGCAAGTTTTCCTTCCATTCAAACTAGATGAGCAGTCAATATTAAATGTTCCCTTCATTGGGAAGATTTCCTCTTTCACAGTATTTCAAGGCTACCTCATATTCCAAACCAATCCATTCTTGAACCAGGCTCTGAATTTGTCCTCCTTCATTAGCTGATCACAAGGGAACCTCCATGAGACATAAATGTGAGCACTCTCAGAGATTAACTTTAGAGGTGCTAGTGCAACAGTGGTGATTTACATAAAAGTTCTGACCTACCTGCACATGCAGTGCTCTTATGTCCTTTGGTACTGCTTAGGTGATCTCCAGGATATACCACTTCATCTTGCAATGGATTGTTCCATATTTTCTGGGCCTACATGACCTGTGAGTTGGTGGTCTGACATTAACCATGACAGGCAGTTCTGGCTACCTTTGATATACTGTGGTTAAGCTTTCTGTCTCTAGCAGGGTCCAGGAGAATGCCAGAAGTTTTTTGAAAGTTGTATAATTCTCTGATACACATAACATGGCTTTCCTCCAGAACTCTAGTGGACTTAATTGCAATTCATTCAGTGATACTCTAGTACCCTAAGGCATGTTGGATCGTATTTCTCAAAGTAGCAAAGTCTTTTGTACCGTAGTGTGGATACACTGCAGAGCCTGTTCTTGTTCTAGACTCCACTCAAAGCTGGCACCTCCAGCCTATGGATCAGAGCAGCATTCCTGGTGTGGAGCACACTGCCTCCTGAATCCAAAGAGGTTTGCTAGACATTTTGTGACCTTCCTCATGGTGGACAGAACAAGATCAATACTATATATTTTACTGTAGATGAGACTGTGATTTATTTCTCGCCCTTTGGAGGGCATGTGTCCAAAATGGTCACTAATGCACTAGATCTCATTTGGCATTATTAGCTTAGTGCCCTTAATATATTGGCCTAAGGTATTGGCAGAGCTGCATTCCTTCTGGAAGCTCTAGTAGAGAATCTATTTCAATGCCTTTTCCAGATTCCATAGGCTGCCTGCATTTGGCTCACAGCCCTTTTCATTCTCAAAGCCAGCAACATTACTCAGGTTCTCATGCTGTCATCTCTCTGGTTCTCCCTTCAAAGTCCCTCCTTCACTTCTAAGATTAAGTTGGGTCTACTAGGATAATCTAGGATAACCTCTCTATTTTAACATCAGTCAGCTGATTAGCAACCTTAATTCCATCTGCAATCTTAATTCACCTTTTCCATGTAATCAATATGTTACAGGTTCTGGGGGTTGGGATATCTTGGCAGCTATTTTTCTGCCTACTATAGTTAATGTGAGTTATTACTTTTCCATGCTTCTAGTAGCCACCCTACCAGTTTTTCTGCATCATCTCCAGAATTCCTGTCTGGTTGCTAAATCATGTCAATTTCTTTGGATCTCAGCTATTCTTACAATTAAGCATTGGGACCTGGTTTTCAATTTTCCCCTTCCTCCCACTGTAGGAGATGAGAGGCTCTTTGTATGATACCAAACAGACCTTCTGGCTTTCACATTTACAGTTACCATTCATTGCCAATTAATCACTCTCCATCTTTTGCTCTCTTTTTCCAAAGCAATCAAGCTTAGCAATTCTACTGTACTTAATGTTATTATTTTTCTCACAATTCTTCAAGCCCTTATGCATTTTGCAGTTTGTACATTCCCACCAATTATAGCATCCCAATTCATCACTGAAAGCTGCACTGCAAACTTGGGCCAGGAGCTCTCCATTCTCCACTCCACAGTGATGGGATCCTCATTTCTAGCTGGATGGTGGGCAATCCAGCTCCAAATCCCTTCTAAGTGTCTTCTTTTTGGCAACAATCTGAAGTAACATTTCCAGGTTGAATTCCCTAGAAGGCAGAATCTAAAATGCAGATTAGCATACAGGAGGTATATTACAGAGTATTCTTGGATTAATTCCTCTGAAAGGGAAGGGAAGAAAGAATGAATGGGCCATGAAACAAATCAAGCAATCTCAATGGAAACCTCATACTATGCTATGAGGATCTCTCAAGATGGTATAGAAGAAAGAAGGCCTTGAGCCTGATGGCTCTCTTTACCTGAAGCAATACCTGAAGGGTGCTGTTAGTAGAGGCTAATAAATCTCTCATTTCTGTAGGGTATCTATGAGAATCATAACATCACCCACATTATTGTAGCTCTGATTTCTCTCTCTCTCTCTCTCTCTCTCCCTCTCTCTTTCTTTCTTTTTTTCTTCAAAACTTGCCCATCCTCATTTGGATTTTGTTTTTAGAAGTGAAAAGCCATGAAACACTGTCAAAAACTACCTCAAAGCAAGTGAGCACAGACACTATTAATTGCTTGAACATGAGAAGGAAATGAAGAATATGTACATAGCATACATAAATCAGTGTCTACTAAGTCATATGCCATATTTATGTTCCCAGTCCAGATTTTGTTGAAAGTAGAAAATTGAAATTCTGGTAAAATTATTCTCTTATACTAAACACAGGGTCAAATTACTTTCCTATACTTTTCAGCTAGCCTGTACTCAGGGAATTGTACATAATCAATTTAGTCATTAATGATTTAAGCTAAAATTTGACCACCTTTATATGCTTGACCCTGAACTAGGTGCAAGGGATTCAACAGAGTGTAAATGAAAAAGAAATCTGCATGATGCCAATTTATTTCCCATGTGAAGATAAACAGTAAGCACAAAATAATTTAAAGAAAAAACAAAAATAACACAATCTCAGATTATAATAAATCTTTTGATGTAAATAAACTGGGTGATGTGATAAAGTATAATTTGGAAAGATATTTTAAATAAGAATTATTTAATATTAGTCAGGTTACCAATAATCATTATAATTTTAATGGATTAAAAATTACTTGAAGTCAAGTATCCAGTTTGATCTCTGATCTTTCACATTTCCTTCATTCCATTTATAATCTCTTACCTACCTCTCCCCTTTCTGTGAGTTCTGACAAGTTTCTAAGGCAGTAGTGACATAGCTTGAGGTTTACATAAACACTTAGGTTTTACTTAGGTTTTAGACTATCCTATCTAAATTAATAGCTCATTTACTCTTTTTCTAAGGTATGAATATCTAATATAAATGCTATATTTTTGCTTTATTTCTAAAGTTCATTTTGACTCCACTTTCAATATTAATGGAAATAATTTATATATTATTATTATTTAAAGGATTATAAACAATGGTCATTACCAAAAAAGGAAGTAGATTCATATTTTTAATATAAAAGTTGTTTTGTTTGTTTTTATGTGTTTACCATTCTTGCTGTGTTTGTTGTGTCTTAGTGGCCACTCCCCGAGTCATTTTTATTATGCTCCATATAATTTATCCTTCCTGTCACAGTTTGACTGTAATCCCATCATTACTAGGTAGTAAAATGAAAGGAACCTTTCAACGTAGGCAACAGAAGTAATCTTGAAATAAATGGATGACATAAATACCAAGATATGAAAAGCAGTGTTGTTGGTCACTACTTTCATGCTTAAACCTTTTCATAAAGAAATGAAAGTCTATAACAATGCCTAGAATTTGACAAGAGAAATATACTAAAAACAATAGCAAAAAGCTCAGTGACACAACTGCTTAAGTGTTTTGAGAATGAGTTAATAGTTCTGCCAGATGAAGTAAATAATTTTCTGAATATTTCCATAAATTAATATTTGAGTCAGTATAAAACTTGTATGTTTGAACATATGATGGACTTAATTTCATTCTTTCTGTTAAGAACCCTAGATTATTTTATTTTTGTGAAAATAACATCTAATGAGACTTATTCAACATTAAAAAAATGTACTTAATTATTGTCACAGATTTTAACATTTAAGAGTTGGCCCATTACCAATTTAACACTTTTAAGCCTACCTTAAAAGTATTAGCTAAATTTGCAAGAAAATAAGTTTATTAAAATATTTTTCTTATGAAATAAATATATTAGTCTTCTTAAGCTTATTGCCTTGATAACTTTTGGACAAATTTTTCTCTAATATGATTGTTTTTCTATAGAAATAAAACAAATGTGTAATATAGGAACTACTAGAGATTTAATATATAAAACTAAACTAAACTTTTGTGTACATTAGTCATAGAATATTATTATTTGTTTAGAAAATACGCATCTCACAAGATAGTGAAAATAAGATGATTATTTTTATACAGAGTGCCTTTTATGTATATAGAAAAATCACTAAAATATAACATTTACACATTTAGATATATAGATATATACATAATTTAAAATAAATGATTTTAATCTACATAAGTTCTTCCTCCAAAATTCTAGATAATACTTTCAAATCCAGATAAAAGTTAGAATTATAAAATAATATTATTAAATATTTCCACTACATGAAATGATTGATACAAAATGCTCTGTCTGCTATATTCCATGGTGCCTTTTTACCACTTTCCAAAAAATTTGTCATATCATAATATATTTTATTATTTCTTACCTTTGTTTCTTAGACTAATGGGTAATATCTGGATTAGAATAATATTTATATAATAACAAGGATCAATATTTTAGAAATGTTAAAATGTTGTGGTATCAATTGTGCTTTGTAATCTAATAGGAGATAACTAAAATAAAAATATGATTCTATTTATTGACTTTGATCAATGTATATACTAGTAAAATTGTGCCTTTAGATACAATGTTATTATAAAATTGACCCCAAAATTTTCCCTTAATAATCTCAAATATATGAGAATTTTAATAAATTTTATTAAAAATCTCCATTAAATTTTTAGTTATGCTTAACTTAAGGCACATGTTAATTTGTCTTTATTTAAATAAATAGGTAATATCTTTTGGTACCTGTGTTAATCTGCTAGGCCTGCTGTAACAAAATACCATTGACTGGGTGTCTTAATCAACATATATTTATCTCTCACAGTTTTTGAGGCTAGGAAGTTCAAAATCAAGGTGCCAGAAGATTTGATTTCTGGTTAGAGCCCTCTTCCTAGCTTGCCGGTGGCCACCTTCTCACTGTGTCCTCATGTGGCAAAGAGAGAGAGAATTCTGTTCTCTCGTTTTCTTTTTATAAGGACACTCATCCCATCATGGGGGTTTCATCCTCATGATCAAAACTTAATACCTTCCAAAGGCCCCATCTACAAAACCATCACGTAAGGGATTAAGGCTTCAACATACGAATTTTGGGGGACACAGACATTCAGTCCATAACAGTAAGCATCTACTAAAACTTGTGTTTTGTTTTATATAATGATAAATACTTACAGTTGGAAGGAACAAAAGTAAAAATATCTATTAAAACTCTAGTATTATTTCCTTAAACACTTAAACAAGGGGAAATCATTTCATTTCAAGATAGTGCATTCAGTCTGTGAACAAAGGAAACAGTGGACCAAAGCACTCATTCTATTATGTGCTAACTATAATCTCTGTTCATGTTCGCTAAGCTTCTGTGAGCTTCAGTTTCTGCATTGCTAAAATAGGTATTAATAAAACGTTCTCTCCTTTCTCTCCAACTGTCTGGATGAACAAATTTTAAAAAGTTTAAATCATCTTTAAAGGTAAAATACCAAAAAACTGGAAGTTTAAATGATCATTACTTAATTTGTTTGGAACTAATAGGATGGAAGATCAAGCTTTGTATGTGTGTGTATATTTAACCAGCTCTTTGTTATATATTTACATATTATATTTTATTATTTGTTATTGAACAACAGTATTTACCATGAATACTTGTACTATTGTTAAGTATAACTTTAATCTGGAATAAAAATTCACTTCAAGGTCAAGTTATATCTTTCAATTTGTAGGCAAGAGTCAGTGTTTCTTTAAATCAGAGTTTTATTTGTCTAACACAGTTCCAGATGAAAAAAATCACTTGTGAATTTTAGGGTGCTATAGAAGCAGGTTAATAAAGCTATTTAAAAAGTGATTCCTATGAGTATGTCTTTTCATAGTCCTCATGGGAAATTCCATTATATACTTGAAAAATTCCATTGAAAAGACCTGAGAGGAAGATGCCTAGACCGTGACATAGCCATACTTACCACGCTATTATGTATATTTTACCACCAAAATTTCTGAATGTGATAGATTTACCTTCAAAATAGAGGAGAAGCTACCCACCCCTCAGTAGGAGCCTTTAGAAAAAATCTCCCATTCAGTCCTCTCAAGCAAAGCATCATAATACAGTCCAGTAGTCTATTTCAAGAAGAGTTGTTTTATCTAATGAAGTGGTTCTATAAGGAGCTTTGGTTTACATATTTTCAGTCATTAAGCAGTTGGAGTTGGTGACATGGGAAGGTGAGTAGGCAAACTGATAGGTAGATACGCTCTCAGAGGGAATTTGTAGAAAGGAAGAAAGGTCACATCACATTTTTTTATTGTCTTTGTTTGTAAGAAAGAATGCTGGTTTCCTGGGTGCCTGCACTCCAGCATTCAACTGAGGCAATTATTTTAGGCAAAAGACTTTCCAATGGAAGTGTTCCATTTTTCAAGGCAAAACAGGGATCTTGCACTGCACCCTCCAGGCTTTAACTTCAGCTGTGTCAGCTGAGAGGATTCTGATTCTGAATATAAAAATCTGATTCATAACGAGTTTGACACATGCTGCTTCAAAGAAGTGAGGGAGCCTCCAAGTCTCATTCAGAGCTGCAGCCGGCAACAATTTCATTTTTGCCTTATAAGTTGTTTTTCTTTCACCCTTTTGCTTAACAGAAACCAGAAAATGACTCTGAGTGGAGCTGCAGACAGCAACAGATGTATTACACATAAATATACAGAAACATACAGAGAGCTCTGGAGAATATAAGCTGGTGTGATCCACAAAATCTGTCAATTACATACAATTCAATGCATAAAACAAAAACAAACATTACATTGATCTTGCCAATCATTATGAACAAAGGAGCTTTACCTCCCAAGTAATGATTACGAAAGTCTGTGAGACAAAGAGAAAATAAAATCCAAAAGTGGACTATTTCTACATAATAATAAAAGAATTGGCAGAGAATTTTTAACTCGGTAACTTTCCTCATACCCCTGCAGAGGCATCTGATTTCTTAGTTGTACTGAATGTACTGATTATTTAAATATCTCAATATGATAACTATTGTTAGCTTAAAATTATCCCAGTTCTGTGTACAATTCATTTCCCATAGCTTCAGTTCAATTTCCTTCATCACATCAATATCCTTTAAATGCAAAAATAGGTATGTCTAATTATTCATACTTTGTGCACTGTGGATTGAATCTTTGTGTCCCCCACCCCACCTAAATTTATATGTTGAAAACTTAATCCCCCATGTGATTGTACTTTTAGATGGGGCCTTTAGGAGGTGATTAGGTCATGAGATCAGAGCCCCCTTGGATGAAATTAGTACCCTTGTAAAAGAGACCCCACAGAGCACCCTAGCCCTTCTGCCATGGGAGGTTAGAGTGAGGAGACAGCTGTCCATGAAGAAGCAGGTTCTCACCTGACACCGTATCTGCCGGAGCCAGTATCTCGGATTTCCAGCCTCCAGAACTGTGAGAAATCAATGTTTATTGTTTACAAGCCACCCAGTTTGTGGTAATTTTGTTATAGCAGTCTGAACAACTAAGACATTGTGAGTCCCAGTCAATATTTTATTTTCCACAAGAATGTTTGCTCTTTATGGCTCATGCAATATTACCTAATCATGACTCTGGCTCACATAAAGAAATTTTCTACTCCCATGTGTAGAAAAGGGAAGACATGTTTCATGAAGTAAGAAAATCCTTTTATAAGAATATAACTTATCTACTCCGACTCTACTTGAAATTCATCCTATTCCAGTATTTGGACTTTTAGTAGACCAATATTTAAATGCTAGTTGCAATTAAAATAATTAAATTTTATTATTTAAACATTTAAAATCATTTTAATGTTGGCCTTCAAAGAATATTAGTTTCAGTAATCTAGAAAATAGGTTAATCCCAAACTCTTTATTACTGAGTAAAAACAGATGAACATATATATTCATATATATATATATATATATATATAGAGAGAGAGAGAGAGAGAGAGAGAGAGAGAGAGAGAGAGAGAGAGAGAGTGACCAGAAAGTTCATTCAAGTTTTTCTAACATCTTATGGAAAAATCCGAACGAACTTTTTGGCCAAACCCAATATGTACGCAGACTGCTTTCTTTATGTAAATATGTGACCATCTAAAATATTCATCAATTCAAGCATATTGAGGAAAAAGTCTTTGTCATACTCCTTGTGCCTGTCATCATGCAAGGCAATATAGGAATTATCTAAATTAATGATGGATTGAAATAAAAGAAAACAATCAATCTACCTGTTTCTTTGGCTCAGTACATGAGGAAAAATTGTTGCTGGGACAAGTAAATAACCAATTTTTAATTTAATTGAGTAAACTTTTCTTAATCTTTATAAAATTCTAATTTTGGTGAGAACCTAATATTGATAAAATTCAATATCAAGAAAACAACCACCAGGTAAACAAATAATACTTTAAAAATGATATTAATAATTAATCCACATAAAACTAAACTGGATTGTAATAGCACACTGGTCTTCCTGGATTGATGTGACTTTTCCTGTAGGAAGTCAAAAATATATATCAACAGTAATGTGCCTGGAGGTCTCCATGAAATGCAAGTAGAATATGCATATAACAAAGTCCCAAAATGAAAATACAGAGCTTTATATTAATCAGTGTGAATTATAACTTTCACTTGCATTGTAATCTAAATAAGCAAGAGTGATGGGTTATGCAGGTGAGAGAGGAGTAAAAATTAATAATTTTCATTGAATCAATAAAACAATGGTATGAAATTTGGTAATTACTCAATTCTGAGACTAGAACGTTATAAGTATTAGATGCAAATTTTTGAGAAACTATGCATTGTATAGACTTCAGTTTCTTATATAGTAATATATTTTGCTCATGAATATATTTTCTTAGTTCTATTTCATATTTCTCTGTATCTTACTTATTTTGATCTTACTTCTACTTATTTTATTAATATGGGAATATAGTTCACACTATGATTTATAGAACGTTAGACTGTATATTTTGTGATGCATAGTTTTCTCACAGTGAGCAAACACTTCCTTGACTGGGTTTTGGTACCCCTGTTTCCATAAAACAAAATCAAATCAAAACCAAAGGACACAATAGGATTTAATACTAAATTAAAAAATATTATCTACTCAAGCATTTTGAGGAATGACAAAGGGAGGAATAATTATAGAGTGTATTTATTCAGGAATTACTAGCTGATGATTAAAACCTTTCAATAGTCTGAATGATTCCCTGATGCCACAGTAATGTTAATATAGTAAATCCCCTACATATGAACAAGTTCCATTCTGAGAGCACTTTCATGAGTCCAATTTGTTCATAAGTCCAACAAAGTTAGCCTAGGTACCCACCTAAAACAATCGGCTATATAGTACTGTAGTGTAATAGGTTTATAATACTTTTCACACAAATAATACATAAAAAACAAACAAAAAATAAAGAAAACATTTTTAATCTTACAGTAAAGTACCTTGAAAAGTACAGTAGTACAGTACAACAGCTGGAATACAGGGGCTGGCCTCGAGTGAACAGGCAACAAGAATTACTGAGTGGAGGAGGGAAAGGACATGGGAGATGGTAGAGCTGAAGGGTCATCAGAAATAGGAGATGGAGGGCAAGCTGCAATTTCACTCACGCCTGACGTTGATGGCACAGTTCTGGCTCCTTGCTGGATTCAATTCTATCTTCCCTTTGGGTAGGTATGTCTGGGTAGTAGCTCTTTTTTTCTCATCATAGATGACATAGTAGTACTCGACTGCATTCTGAACAGCCGCTGTAACCTTCGTGTACTGTTCTACATTTGGGTCCTGTGCCTCAAAAACTAACAGTTCCTCCTCAAATAAAGAAAATCCCCTTGCTATTTCCTGTGTCGTGAGTCTTTTCAGTTCTTCAGTTACTTCTTCTTCCTCTTGTCTCTCTTTGTCCTTTCTCTGGGCCTCCAATTCCATCAGATCTTCATTAGTAAGCTCCTCGTGTTGCACAGCAAGTTCCATTGTTATCGCTTGGCGCTTCTTAGCAATACCAGCTACATCGCTGCTGCTTTTACACTTGCTTCTGGACATCCTGGGCTTGAAATAAAGATACTGTACCTCTGTACAGTACTGTACAGTAAAGTACACAGAAGCAGAGCCACTTGAGGATGCACACACATGACAATATATGCCAGACATGTGAATTAACTCATGTGATTGGACAAGCAAACACATGTTCACATCTTTGAAAGTTCACAACTTGAAGGTTCATATGTAGGGATTTACTGTACCACAAAACAAACACCACAATCAAGGGGCCCTCTTCTGTTTTGCCTTTCTCTTCTGTCATTTACAAAGAGGGGTACTACAGATGAGAGACATAGCACCTATACAGGTAAAATGAAATGTCATTGACATGATAGTAATATCACCTAAAGAAAAATATTTCACTTGAAGGAATATTTGACAGAAATGAGGATGAATATGATCTTTACATTTCTAATGAATTGAAAAAAATTAGCCCTTGTTTACTGCAAAAGTAATGTAATGGTTAGTTTTATGTGTCAACGTGACTGGGCTACAGGATGTCAAGACATTGATCAAATATTATTCTGAGTGTTCCTGCGAGGGTGTTTTTGGATGAGATTAACATTTAAATTGATAACGTGAGTAAAGAAGCTAGCTCTCCCTAATGTGTGTGGGCCTTATCCAATCAGTTGAAGGCTTGATTAGAATAAAAAGGTTGAAATTCCCTCAAGTGAGAGACAGTTCTCCCTGCCTGACTGCCTTCAAATGGAAGCAACTGCTTTTCCTGGATCGTGAGTCTGCCGGTTTTCAGACTGGAACCACCCCATTGGCTTTCCTGGTTCTCAGGCCTCTGGATTTGGACCGAAACTACACCATAGGCTCTCCTGGTCTCCAGCTTGCTGACTTGCCCTGAAGATCTAGGAACTTGTCAGCCTCTCTATTGGCATGAGGAAATTTCTTAAAATAAATTTCTTTCCTATTGGTTCTGTTTCTCTGGAGAACCCTAACAGCTAATATGAAATCCTTTCTGTATTTTTTTCTTTTTGTTATTGAAGTATAGTTGATGTGTGATATTATATGTTACAGGTGTGCAATATAGTGGGACTCACGATAAAGGTTATGCTCCATTTATAATTATTATAAAACATTGGTTATATTCCCTGTCTTGTACAGTATATCCTTGCAGCTTATTTTATACCTAACAGTTTGTACCTGTTAATCCCCCACCCCTATATTTCCCTTCCCCCCTTTCCTCTCCCCATTGGTAACCACTAGTTTGTTCTCTGTATCTGTGAATCTGCTTCTTTTCTATTATATTCACTAGCTTGTTGTATTTTTTAGATTCCACATATAAGGGTTATCATACAGTATTTGTCTTTCTCTATCTGACTTATTTCACTTAGCATAATGCCCTCAAGTCTATCCAAATCATTGCAGATGGCAAAATTTCATTCTTTTTTTTATGGCTGAGTAGTATTCCATTGTATATATAAACCACATTTCTTTATCTATTTATCTATTGATGGACACTTAGGTTGCTTCCATATCTTGGCAATTGTAAATAATGTTGCTATGAACATTGGGGTGCATGAATCTTTTCAAATTAGTGTTGTTGCTTTTTTTCGAATACATACCCAGGAGTGGAATTGCTGGGTCATATGATAGTTCTAGTTTTAGTTTTCTGAAATACCTCCATACTCTTTTCCATGGTAGCTGCACTAATTTACATTCTCACCAACAGTGTATGAGGGTTCCCTTTTCTCCACATTCTTGCCAACATTTGTTATTTGTGGTGTTTTTGATAATAGCCATTCTGACAGGTGTAAAGTGATATCTCATTGTGGTTTTGATTTGCATTCCCTAATGATTAGTGATGTTGAGAATTTTTTCATGTGCCTGTTGGCATCTGCATGGCCTCATGGAAAATGTCTATTCAAGTCTTCCACCCACTTTTTAATCAGGTTGTTTGTTTGTTTTTTGATGTTGAGTTGTATGAGCTGTTTATATATTTTGGATATTAACACCTTACAGTCATATCATTTGCAAATATTTCCTCCCATTCAGCATTATGTCTTTTCATCTTGTCGATGGTTTCCTTTGCTGTGTAAAAGCTTTTAAGTTTAATTTTAACCCTTGAAAGTCTACTGGGAAAAAGTTGCTAAATGCTGAATGTGTATATTCATTAGCCACTAAGTAGATAAAAGCTACTTTGTTTATCAAAATTAATGCTATATTTACCTAGCAGCACTCCAACTTTTTCTTCTCTTAGCAGCTCCTTAATCTATCATTATTATCCTTGTTCCTGTTGACCAAGGGTGTATAAGAGCATTTTTAGCCTCAGTGTTTTAGCTGTATAGTAATAAAGAGTACAATAGCAAATATAACTACTTTGGGACATTTTCTTAAGTAAAATATCCATTAGCTTCTGAGCTACCTGAGCTCCTCCCTCCAGTCTAAGTATAAAAAGACCAGAGCTTTCCACTGAAAGCAATTCTCGGGGAGCATGGAAAACGATCGACTGAAGTAAATAAATAAAATAAAATAAATCTTTACTAACATTTAGTATACAGGCTGATCCTGTGGCTTCCACTTGGTCCATATCTCAGATATCACACGTCATAGGGGTTGTGTGACGTCTCAAGAAGGAAAGGTAGAAGTTCTAGGGGAGGGAGTGCTTGACAGTAGCACCCTCTCTGTTTCAGTTCTTCACTTGTAATTTGAGGGCTACCTATGCCTGGTTAAGTGGATTTAGAAAGTATACTATTCAGTTTTAACTGAACTAACACTCACAAAATAGGCAAAGGGTTAAGAAAAGTTTCCTTCCAAGAAACCACAAATTGAAAATATCTCTGAAAATAAAAGCATACAGGAACAAAAGGAAAACAATAATCTGATACGAGGTACAACTCTAATACAAGTGCTTCAGGCACAGTGAGGTTAAACAAGTAATGATGTATTTAGATTTGATGAAATGAGAAATTCCTATGGAAACTAGCTTAGTATGCATTTATAACCACTGTTGTTAACAATGAAAAATGAACATCACATTGTGCCTCGAAATACCAGTAAATGATAAAGTTCTCATATCTGCATAATTTAAAAATGATTATTTTTAATGTAATCCTTTTCAAATTCTATCTTGTGGTATCATTAAGCATATGGATAATAATCAATAAGTAAATAAATGGACACATATTGTGAATGTATGCTAATTTTAAGTGGATGAACCCATGGAATTATAGTAAATTGAAAAGAGCACTGTTTTAGAAGTCAGTGTGCAAGACTGCACAGATGACTACTGTTTATTTAGGTCTTAGCTCAAATGTCAAAGCATAGAAATGCGAAGATGCTTCCCTTGATCCCTCTATGTTAAGAAACATCCTAACGAAGTCAGTCTCTCTCACATTACTTCTTTCCTTCATGCGAACCTATGATTTTCTGAAATTACCCTTTTCATTTATTGTAGAATGTATGTTTCATGCTGGGGTTTTTTGTTGTTTTTAGTCAATGCTCTTTTCCAATTTCAAGTACTCTGTCAAGCCAAAAGAAAACTATGTTTTGAATAAATGAATGCAATGATTTTTTAAAAGCCATGAGTATTTTCTGTTGTTTCTGCCAGTTTTATGAACAGAGGAAATCCTAATAAGTATCTACATATTTCTGTACTTTGGTTTACTCATTAGTTAAAAAAAAAAAACGTTATCCTGGAATATGTCTAGGATAACACTGGTTTAAAATTTAAAGGAATAAAATCTGACAGCTATTTTTAGTTTTAGAGCTCTTTCATTCACTTCCTACTCACTTCTTGCACAGATCCCAGATCCTTAGCATATCCCTTTAGCAGGGTGAAATTCCAGAGGAGAGATCACATATCTATATAATATAAATTGTACATCCTGTACATCTTGCAACTTCAATGTGCTTATCTACATTTGTCTCCCTTTAAACTGAGAAAATGTTAGGTCCTTCACACAAGAAGAGTGGTAATAATTTACAACTTTGTGAAACAAAACTTCCCATCAATGAAATGAACATCAGATGAGCTCCTTGTTTCCATCACTGTGGAATAAAGAATCATGCCTGGTTTTGCATCTTCATTGTTTCCTGTGATTTGGCTGTCATCCAAAATGATTGACTAGTTGAACAACCCCCTGACTTTCCACGAAGAGTGTTCAATCTAGCAAGTGGGAATTGAAGAAGAAAGCCAAATGTTTCAGGTTCAGCAAATTGTTTTAATATTTTAAATTAACCTTTATGCTACAAACAGAAAGGTGATTTAGGCTCTACCAATTTAAAAAACTCTATTATAAAGGCAATGATGAGGTAACAAGTATACACATATTATTGCTCATCAAAAATAATGGGAAAAAAACAAATAATTTTACCCTTTGAATCCTATAACAACAGACTGAAATAAAAATTAGGATATAAGGCTCATGTATTGGTGTCATCAGAATATATTTAAAGAGCTGGTTTGTATATCTTCATCTCAGATAACTTGATCCCTTTCCTTAGACTTTGCTATTCTGGGAAATCATTATTACTGTCAGAACAGCAATAATGAACTACTTGATTCATTACTCTTATTTATACTAAAGTGTTTTAGAGGTCACTGTCTTGTTTGGGCATATATTCATATGTTTTCCTATTAACTGATAGGATAAGTAAGATTGAATTATATCACAGTTCTGCTTTTTGTTTTAAAAACAAATAATTCAGTCTTAATGAGCTTCCCTGAGTCTCAATAACATCAATTTCTTCTCTATCATGAATAAATGTGAAAAAAGAATGTTGTTTTTTTATAGAAATTAATCAAAAGCTTTATATTGAGTTTATAGAAGAATAGATGCTTATTTATAATTTAAAAATTTTTATTTGGGCCTTGCATGAAAGGCTTCTTTTGAAAATAACTGAAGTGTATATTTACCTTTTGTATTCCTAATGGAGGTAACTATAATTAATAGAGCACTGATAATAACCAATTGAGAAAATGACTTCCAAGAAATTGGGTTCAAAATATCTAGGCTCTAATAACATATGGGTCTTAGTTTACATAATTTTATGGCTTCATAGTCATATAGTCTTATAGCTAAATTATATTTATTTTTATTATACCACATCCTGCTATTATTTTAATCAACGTAAGTACAATTCTAGTGAGCATTACAAAATATATCTTATTTCATTACCACATCAAAAATCATTACAAGTACATGATCATCAAAATTGATCATTTCTAACAACAGGAGTAAGGCATCTAAATAGAAAAGTGTTGGAATGCATTTAATACAATGATACGTCTCAAAGTATCGACTATGAATCTTGATATCTAGGTTTTGCAAAGTGAAACATGTCCCATCAAATAATTAAAAATATGAATATATACAGAAACTAAATATACACACACACACAAGGAGACACATACACTAAAATTTGGTGATTATCTAGGGTCCACATGTCATAGGTGTTATATAAAAGTAAACAATGAATAATAAATTTGAAAATTTATAAAAATTCTGTAATTAAAGCCTTAATGTGGATTTTTTTCCTCAAAACTTTCTATTACTTTATTGGCATCAATTATTTTAATTAAAAATGTGTAAATTTAAGTTCATAATGTCAGAGTTTCATTTGGTTATGGTGCCAATCTTAACAAGTAAAATGGATCAACTGTGTATCTTTTTAGTTTCTGAGCCTCATAGATGCGTGGAATAGTGCACCAATGGTAGTTACTCTACAAATAGTGAATAAATAAATTGTAGGTGAAAATATTTAAAATTCTAAGACTATCATTTTATAGTCTTTTTATATATTATTGATGGTTCTCAGTTTTTAAAAAGGAAATACTTTTTCTACTGTAGATCTAATCAGGCCATAAGTTCATTTCAAATCAGTGTTCTTTCTTGTATACAGGCATAATCACAAAGACTGAAATGTCAATATTTCTCTGAGTGCATCACCAATTTGATAAAGTTGATGCACAATGGACAAGGTTTGACCTGTCCAGATAATGGTTATAAGAATTCCAAAATGGATCTTTGTCATTGATTGGACCCTAAGAAACTTTGGGTATTATTTTCTGAGTTTGTATTCTAATATAAGTATTCATTTCAGAAATCTACCAGTAGTTTGTTTTAAAAGCATAAAAATATTAATTATTATGCATATATTGCAGGAACTATGATTATGATGATCATGCCATCATCATCATCATCATGATTATCATCTGTTACTAAACACATTAATGACTTATTGTCTCTATTTAATCAACTAATATTTTGAGAGCTATTTTCTAATATACTTCATTAAAAATTTCTTTAACAATTTTATGCATTTAGTGGTTCTATAAAAACATGAGTTCTCTCCTTATTAGTTTTATTATTTATATTACTTTCATAGTAAGTTGTAATATTTTGTATTATAACTGTAGTTACTCCAGATTTTTTTAAAATGTAGTTCTACATTTATATTCATTCTATACTCACTATCAAACTGTTAACTATATTTTCATTCTATTTGAAAGTTACAAGCACATTGATTAGGGTTTCTGAGAATCAGACACCAAGATACTCTTCGGAATGCAAGATACTTATTGAGAGAAAAATACAGGTCAGAAAAGGAGGGGTGATCAGGTCTGAATTCTGTGAAGAATAGAGGGAAGGAAGAATTTCAGACTGTAGAACAGTTCAAAGAAAGTTTCAGTCACACTGATGGGGAGTCCTCGAGCCTGTGTCATCATTTAGAAGAATCCCACAGTTTGACATGAATGCGCCTACGTTCGATCCCTGCCACATTCAGTTAATTTTGGGAAACTACTGTGGGAAACAGAGCTTCAAAGCTAATGTGGTCCTGGATTCTGAGTGCAGTACCTGAGGCTATCAATCATGGTCCCTGCAGTGTAAGATATGAGACGGGCATTTGCATGATCACCACCGTCCACCCTACTTCTCTGTTCCTGCTGAGGAACAGCTCCTTATAGTGGCTTCTCTTCCTAAGAGAAGTTAGTGGCATGAATTATAGTCCCCACTGATGCAGTTGATCTCTGGGATACACTGGCACTGATCATCTTCCTCCTGTCAAATTAATTAAACAGAGAAGCCATTAGAATGATGGGGCTTTAATGCCCTAGTGACCTTCATAAGCAAACCAGAACCTAAGCCTGTAATGCCTTGAGGTTAAAAAAATCAAAACCTAAGGACAGCGAATTACAAACAGCCAACTAAGCTCTCCCAAATAATGCAACCACTTACGCTAGAGCCAATCAGTCTCTTGTTTTGCTTCCACCTCTTCTCTACAAAAGTCTTTTCCCTGGCTCCTAGAAGTGGTATAAATTTTCAGCGAGAAAGGAAGACAAATTTGGATTTTCATTGGCCCTCGTCTTTGGGCCATCAGTGGTTTCAGTATCCACATTTGTTTTTAAAATCTCCTCATCTTTTTTCTTTTAGGTTTTTTTTTTCTTATTGTTGGAAATATCTTTTGGTAATTATAATAAAATAGATAGATAGAATATATATAGTATATATATATATATATATATATATATATTTTTTTTTTTTTTTTTTCCCCATACTTCTACTTAGTGATAGCAAATGACAAATCCTACTAGATTTCACCTTTTCTGGTGATTATCCTAGCGAATACCCTGAGGTTTTTCTTAGTAGAGCATGTATAACATATAGTGCACCTAATAATGGGTGTGCATAAGTGAGGATTGAATGGTTTCTGTTTCTATCCTTTATGTCTGGGTAAAAACTATGCATGGATTCCTAGAATCTTTTATTGTCATTTTCCTGCGACTGCTTTCAAATAATATGATAAGCACTGCTGCTATTTGCTTTTCTTGTTTTAATTATTTTTTTCATTTATTTAAGTACGGGGTTAGAGTAGTACATTGTAGTATGTTTTAATATTTCATTACAAACTGGAACTCTGTATAGAATCTTAAATGTCATAAAATAAAAGGAATTTGATTTCGTGTTAAAGATATTACTTTCTGTGCTAAGTAGTTTTCTTTAAGTAATTAGTTTCATTTAACAAAGCAACTATTTCAAGGAAAGCACTAGAATTGCAATAATTTTAGGGTTGAGTAGACTCAAGTGACTAAATTATTGAAAAAAACAGATTTATTTACTCACCTTATTAGTTTTAAAACAAAAATGTTTTGTAGAATTTTTATTTTCTTCAATTTTACCATTAGGAATATATGTTAAAGATAGTAATATAATGCCATCTACTTGTTACTTTGGAAAATGACTTGGTGAAACTTTGCCTTGAAAGTAACAATATATGAATGTATGTGCAATTAGCATAGCTGCTATATAATATAGTAAGATAGTACATTAAATTAAAAAATAATAATTTACATTTTTTAGTATTTCTTTCTTCCTGAAATTTTCATGAGTCCAGCATTTCCAGTGCTGATACAAATTTTTAGAAGTCTATAATGTCAGTTCTCATCTTTTGACAACGCAAATGCTTTGAAGTTCATGAAATTTTTTCCATAATAGTGAGTGTTTTCCTTTAAGGATACTGCAAGACTTGGATCTTCAAATTCAGTACTATGCACAAATGTTTTATAGGCTCATTCCTTTGTACTTTACTTGCAAAAAATAAACAAACCCAAATTGGAACTCTTTTAAAGAAAATGTCACTAATTAAGTTATAGTTTGAAATAAATACAAATGGATTTGACTTAAATTACACTAATGTATTTTTATTCTCCCAGTTTGCCATCACAGAACTCAGCGATAAAAATGCCCTTCAAAAGAAAAAAAACATTACATATTCTTCATTTGTTTCTTCTCTTTGAGTAAATACCAATCTTTTCTATCATGAGGCAAGCCTGTTGAGGACTTTGATAATGTAATTTCCACCACTTGTTCTGCATCCTTCATTTTTCTATGCCCCACATCTCTGATGCTTCAAATGTAGACTTTGTTTATAAGTAACATCGAATACTTTCATTCCCTACATACTCTGTATACTCTCAAGGAATGAAAGTGATAAAAGGAAGGTAAATGAAAATAAGAATGAGGAACAAAAAGAATATATCCAATTTTTATGTGCAAACATGTTATCTAAAACCTAAAGATGAAAAAGGTGCAGCCTTTCTTAACCTTGCTTAGAGTTACAGATGGAGATTAAGGACAGGGATACAGCAGCATTTTAGAGATGTGTGTGATTAAAATTTGTTGCTATTTAAGATAAGACTACTACTCAGATTCTATGAACAATTATCACTAAGTAATATTTACATGTTTTCTTGTGTGTTGTCTCACTTAAGAAGTGTCACAACCCACTTGTGAAGTAGGAACTATTATCCTCATATCCCGTATAGGCAAACTAAGTCTCAGTGAGCGTCAAAGACTTTCCAAGTGTTACTCAATCAGTAATTTACTGTGCTAGAATTACAACTAGATAATTTTACACACAGTGATATACAGCAGAAAAGAGAGGCATTTAGATTCTTAATTGTCAATGTAGTCAAAAACAAATGATGAAAAGATCTAATTTTTTATACAAAGGCCTAGGTCTAATGACATGATAAAAAGATATTGGTCTAAAAATTTTAGAATAAGAAGACAGAGCTCAAATTGTTGACTCTTCAAAAACAAATGTTATAAACAAATAGAATTTGTGCACAAATAGCCCAGTGTGCATGCTGTTGATTCAGGGTCCTCTAAAATGCTGACAAGCAAAGATCTTCAACATGATCTTGGTGTAATCTCCAGAAATGTCAAAGGATGAAACTCTTATTCAATATCTAAAATAAAGAACAAAAAACTAAATGTAGTTTTACTATAATTAGGGAGAGCTTGCTGGTTAAGCTTAATCTCTCCAGGGAGACTCAACTGCTTATTTTCTATAAAATATTTTGAAAACATGGAATCCAAGGATTGGTGGAATTTTACAGGTAAGTGGGTTGACATAATTTGTCGATAGTTAGACTGCTGTTGAGTGGTTGACATTCATAAGAGAATCCATTTTCAATTGCTTGACTTTTAGAAGCGAGGAGCCCTCATTGATTGGTAGGCATGCAAAAGCATGTTCACTGAGGTGAGGTATTGTTACTTAATGATTAAACTGCTTTAAAAAATGGTTCCAGTGGTTGTGTGTTATCATAAATATAGACTTCCATTTATTAATTAGGCACGTTCAAACTGGTTCTGGTGACTGTTGTTACCATGGCTACAGAATAATCCACGTTTTCCTAGGAATATTTTTATCATACATAAGTACTTACTATTATTATTATTATTAGTCTAGGTGTTCCATGAAATATACAATACCCCTATGTTTTGAAATGTGAAATGTGTACTCTTTGTGAAGGATGCCAGCTGGTTTGACAGATTTAATTTAAACAGAGACTTGTACTTATCTACTTCAGCTTGACTTCTGAGGGGACAGTTGTATCTTTAGCTCATGTCATGAGTCCTTATAACATAACTTTATTACTCTCACAAATATTATATAACTCTAATTAAGTTAATGAAAACATCTAAGCTGTTACAGACATTATGAATTCACATTATGGCATGTGATGGTTGGAGGATCTTCCTGGATCAGTATATTTGTTCAGTTTCCTAGTAGGAATTTTTTTTCAAAATTTCTAAAGGAAAATCTCTGTTTTTTGGTAAAGCTCATTAATTTGGAAGTATTAAAAATACGGGCAAAAGCTATGAAAATGTATGCACTTTGGGAATAAGAATGTTTCAGTTTAAATTAACAATGTAAACAAGATTATGCAAGTAATACTTAGTTGACATCAAAGACCTTTCAAAGATGGATATTCATATAAGCCATTAATTTAACACTAATAATACTTATTTTTGGCAATTAACCCTACTTGACCGACTTCATTAGCCTTGTTAGAGTTTCTCTTCATGGTAAATAAACCACAATAACAATATAGTGCAGTCTTTTAAAAATAAAAATTGATCTTCATCCAGGTAGTCTGAATTAGCAGTTTTAATAAACATGCTTGAAGAGGTAATGCAGAAAAAAAAAAATCTAGAATTAGGTGTCAAGATGTCTTAGCTCTAATCTCCGTACTGTACTAACCAGCTACTTGACCTTTCAAGAACTAATTGATCTCCCTGGTTTTAACTAGTGCTACAATTATTTTGGCAATAAAAATTGGTAGTATAATATATATGTGTATATAAAGCATTTATTGGATAATTTTGATATATGCATTGAAATTAGAATATTCAGGTAATTCACAATAGGAGAGGAATTTGTAGTCTTTGCTCAAAAGCATTCTTGCTTTCCTTTTTCCTCTGAGAGTATGAACCAGTTAATTGCAAAGGTCCTGAATCAATCAACAGAAGACCATTGATGTTTGAGGACATTATTTAACATACAGAACATGCTTATTTTAATAGCAGATTTAATAGGTGTTCAGTTAGTGATAACTTTGATCTTCAGAATAACATCCAAATTCCTTAGGAAGTTATTCTATAACGTCTACAACCTATATTTCCTGTATCATCTCTCACTCCTCTTTCTCACACTCTGTTCTAAATAAATCAATAACTCATGACTGCTCACTTGTAACTGTTTACCTCAATGTTGCAGCCGCACAGCTTTTTTTCCCAGTAAAACACCCTTTATCCTTTCTGTACTTGTCAAGTCTAATGCATACTTTTCATGAGGCTCTCTACTTTCCCTAAATCAAAGTAACAGCACTTATCTCCTTCTGCCTGGTATTGGAATGATTTATAGCTATCTCATATAATTTTGATAGATATTAATAAATAAATAGCATCATTTGTATATGACTTATTTCCTCTATATATGTTACCTAAACTTACTGATTGCATATACATATAGCTACAGTCATCAGATTAAATTAAAAAGCTGGAAGTATTTTCACATAATAATCAAATTTGGGGGAATTAACTTAATCGAGGAATATACGTTAAGTATCCACTTCTCTTTCTCTGTAAGAAATATTTTTAATATAAGAAACAGCTTAGGAGAATCCATCGGGAGTTAAGTGGCTATAAACATAATTACATACAGGGTTTGCTAATGGCAGAGGCAAATAACAAGTGATGCTGGAGAGGGAGATGTGAAGTTCTAATTATTAATCAGAATGATATTTTGTAGAGAAAAGTCACAAGACAATCATTACTTTAAATTTTAAATAACAAAGATTTATTGATCAAGTACAGGGGCAAGTTTCTACAGCTGAGATAATGAAAAAAGTTTAATGAATTCTTGTGTGAATATATCACATTTGCTAAAGGTGCATTTTTTTTTCTGAGGTAAAAATTACCTTTAGTCATTCCACACTAGGCTTGCAAAAGTTCTAAAAGATGATTAAATAGTAATGATACAATACATCTCAAAGTACTGTAACACCAAAAAAAATAGCTGGAGCAAAGCCTGATATTTTATGGTTTGTGGACTCCTTCAAAATTTTCTTGTGATTTTTTGTTTGTTTGTTTTGACCTTAAACTTTAAGTTTTTGATAGTGAGTCCTGGGGTGATAGAAATGTTATTTTAGCAATTATTTAAAAAACAAAAATGCAATCTCATATGATACCACTTATATGTGGAATCTAAAAAAAAATGATACAAACGAGCTTATTTACAAAACAGAAACAGACTCACAGACTTAGAGAATGAACTCATGGTCACCAGCAGGGAAGGGTGGTGGGGAGGGATAGATTATGAGTTTGGGATTGACATATACATACTGCTGTATTTAAAACAGGTAACCAACAAGGACCTACTGTATAGCACAGGGAATGTTGCTCAATATTCTGTAACAACTTAAATGGGAAAAGAATTTGAAAAAGAATAGATACATGTATATGTAACAAAAATGTATCTTCTTTCTGAGAAATACAAAAGCTTGGTAAATTTGAATTTCTCTTATGCATTTTCTGTTTCAGATAGAGATTCTATGTTAAAGAACAATGTGATGCTTAAAATTTAGGCAAGCATGAAGAATTACATTAGGTATTAATAAAATGCAAATTCCCAGGCCTCACTGCTAGATAATTTGATTCAGTAGGCCTGGGTTGGGGCCCAGGAATCTGCTTCCTGGGTGATTCTGATACTGGATCGGGGTAACAAGGACAGATTTTATCTGAGAAGAATGTGGACTAAGGTCAGTCCCCAGCTACCTGTGTGGTTCTTCCGTAGTGTAAGTGAAGTCTGACATGCTTTCAAAAACCTGGGTTTGATATAAGCTCTACTTTACAGTTGAGCAAGACTCATGTTTCTGAGTTTAGCTTCTTCATCTGTAAAACAAGATAAGAGTACTTATCTTTCAGATTACAAGTGTAGGTTAGAATAAGAACCTGTAAAATAGAAAGAACCCAGTAAGTGTTCATTGCCTATCTCCCTTGCCCCAACAGAGTAATATGTTGTGGACTGCTGCCAGGTATAATGGCCCACCATATCTCTAACGGTTGAGGACTGGGTCCTGCTGGAAAGGGGACTGTGCTTTCTCAAAGACGTCAGGTAGAGGCCCAGCACCAGGAGTCCAGAACTCAGCAAGAATAAATCATATTGTGAGAACATATTGCTAGCTCTAAATGATTGACTGAGCAGCCTTGGGCATTCAGCAATCAGGTGGAGTGTGTTTCCCTGCAGGGAAGGCCAATCCCACCAACTGAGTAGTGAGGGCGAGGATGGTGGAAGCATTCTTTGTTGGTTAGTATAAGTAAACAAAAGAAGAATATCTAGCCACATACCATGGTTTACGACTATCCAATTCATTTAAAATTTCTATAATTAAATCTCATTTAGAGACGCAAGAGGGAAGAGATATGGGAACATATGTATATGTATAACTGATTCACTTTGTTATAAAGCAGAAACTAACACACCATTGTAAAGCAATTATACTCCAATAAAGATGTTTAAAAAGTAAAAAAAATCTCATTTATCTCTTGAGCTTGATGGAGGCAGAATGTCTGTCATGACAAAGGTACATTACAATGACTTCATGACTTGTCTGTAAGTTTAAGGTTAATCTATATTGTATATGGATTATATCTCTATTAATGCCCTTCTTCTTCCAGGAACAGTTTTGGTTGTAAGGCACTGTGGACTAGGAGGAGGCGGCTGACCCAGTTATCCTCACTGGTCTCCACTGAGGTCTACAGTCCTCAGGTTGACAGTCCTCCAGGTCAACCTTTGATCATCTGAGCTCCTCGTCTTGCTGATAGCAGCCGAAGCAGCTTCAAGTTCCCCCTTTTTTCCACTTTGACAAAGTTGTTACCAGTTGGCCTTTGGTATGCAAGCTCTCCTCATCACAACTATAAAACTGCTTTGGACACATTGTTTTGGACACATGGCATCTCTCCCTTAGCCAACATCTAAACCCTCTGTAAGGCTGGGGACCTGGTTTCCACACTTGACACTGGGCCTGTAGGTTTATTTAGGGAAGGTTGATTTTTGGTCCATTTACCAGATGTCTCACATAGCCACTGCTTCTAGAAAACCAAAGAACTATGTTCATCCGTGGGTTCAGCTTTCATGATTGCTACTCTTCCAAAGTCAAGGGCATGTGTATATACTCTTATCACAAAGCAGCTTAAACTGAGCCTTCTTTCAGATACCATCATCAGAATCTTCTTGGTGACATGGGGAGAGGATCTTCACCTTGTCTCTGAGACACAAGCTATTTCCATTTATATGCTATTGCTCTCTTCCCCTCTGCCTCTTCCCAGTCAGGGCAAACATTCACTTACCTATAGAACACTTCAAGGTGGGCCAAGGTAGGGAAAATCTCAAAAAAATAAATATTTCATTCTGACCTATATTCTGCTATTCCTGTTGATTATGTCAGGGTGATTATGTCAGGATCTTACCTTAGGAATGCTCAAAAAGCCTTTTATGTAATACTTTTGTCTCTCTAGTCCCTTTGTCTTGAATTTTCAGAGTTTGTTTGAAAACTGAAAAACTGAGTTTCTTTTTCTTATACCTGTAATGTTAATCCTCTCCTCAACTCGTTACTTCTCTACATCAGATCAGGATTCAAGGAGCACAAATTCCAGCTGACCTCCACCCCATCTCAAAGCATCTCACCTGGAAAATGTCCATATTAATTGTCCTATGCAATGGACTGAATGTTTGTGCCTCTCCTTTCCCAAAATTCGTATGTTGAAACCTTAATCCCATTAAGGATTGCTTTTGGAGGTGGACCTTTGGGAAGTAATTATATCTTGAGGGTGCAGCCCTCATAAATGGAATTAGTATCTTCATAAGAATATGTCAGATAGCTAGCTAGGAAGATAGAAGGAGAAGCTGGCAATATGCAACCAGAAGGGACTCTTCCGCAGAACCTGATCACGCAGGCATCATGATTGTGGACTTCCAGTCTCTAAAAATGCGAGGGAAAAAAATTGTCTTTTCTTGATAAACCACCTAGTTTATGATATTTTGTCATAGCCATCCAAACTAAGACTTTCTTTTACCCTTCATAACAATGGGACTGATTGTAGGTAAGTTTTTTCTACTTATTAGTTTGTTTTATCACAGATTGAGAAAGTTAGTTAGAAAAAATAATAATAAAATAATAATGATCATTGACCTGAAACAAATAGACTGCCAGATATTTCTCCAGCAAAGATGGGTTTAATTGGGATCAGCAGAGAATTGCAATTCAAGGTCTGCAACCAGGGAGAGACACATGCAAGTTCCCCCATGGCAAGGGAAGGAGAACACTTTTTATAGAGGGGGAGAAGAATTTGGCATGACTATAGTAAACAGAGAGTCCATGGCTTTTCATTGGCTGAGCCCTTGCCAGCAAGGAAGAGGAGTCTTTCTTCTTCTTGTTGGACTGTGCTATCATCACAGGGTTTGAGAGCTCCCCTTCCCGGTCTTCCAACTCTATTTAGTTGAGGTTTCTGTTTATTTATTTATTTTTTTACACAATATAATATAATAATAGTAATGCAATTGATGATAAAGTGTTAAAATGTGAATTCATTGAGTACCCACTATGTGCCAAGCATTTTCTGAATAATTTACATAAATTAGCATTTAGAGTTTATCACAACAACCCTAAAAGTATTGTCAATATTCTCATTTTTATTTATTTATTTATTTATTTAATTTTTTTACTTATTTTTTTTTTTTGGCTGCGTTGGGTCTTCGATGCTGCGCACAGGCTTTTTCTAGTTGCGGCGAGCGGGGGCTAGTCTTTGTTGCAGTGGGCGGGCTTAGTTGCTCCGCAGCATGTGGGATCTTCCCCAACCAGGGCTCAAACCCGTGTCCCCTGCCTTGGCAGGCGGATTCTTAACCACTGCGCCACCAGGGACGTCCCAATATTCTCATTTTTAAAATGATGAAACTGAAGCAGAAAAGTTAATTAATTTGCCCAAGCTCACTCAGCTTACAAGTGAAATAATCAGAATCTTAACTTCATAGTCTGGCTCCACAGCCTGTGAATTAATTCATTAGGTTATACTCCTTACATTACTAATTGTCCAGCCCCATATTATACAATTAGATAGACATGGGTTTCTGTCCCAACTTGATCACTTAAATAACTGTCCTTGTGCAAGTTACTAATTATCTTCTGCTTCAGTTTTCTTATCTATAAAATGGGAATAATATTACCATTTTCAAATACTTTACTTAAATTATCTAAGACAATTTATTCATTTATAGATGGAACAAGACCATTCATAGATTTGTAGTTGAAATTAAAAGAATATATGTATATAAAGTGCTTAACCCAATGCCTAATTCATGATAAGCTACCAAAAAATAATGGTCATGAAATAAAAATAAAATGGAAGGTACAGTACTTTTCTTATAATTTTCTGTGTGCTAAATATAAAAAAAATCATAAGTTGTGGAATAAAAGATTTGTGTAATTTCTATTATACTATATGGCCTATATGTGTTACAAGTGAACTTTGCTTTACTGAACATTTTATATCCATGATATCATGGATAGCTAAGAATATGGCTTTACATACTTTGTTTTGAAAGTGAAATAAGCATAGCTATTGCAGATAGAGACTTAGCATTTGCTAGCTGTATGATATTGAACAAAAAATTAAACTCTCTTAGTTTCAATTTCCATTTCTATGAACTGGAACATAAAAACAGTAGCTCTGGGTTATTTTGGTAATTTATTTTAAAGAAGAAATGTAAAATTCTAACCCAGCCCGAGGCACATGGTGGAGCTTTGTAGATGGATTATAATTACTGATATTTATATGCATATGTATTCATGTAACTATGCATTTTTACTCACATGCATGTTTATTTATTTAAAACAACAAGAGTTGTGTGTGTGTGTGTGTGTGTGTATGTGTGTGTGTGAGAGAGAGAGGGGGAACAAATGTTCTTTAATTTCACTGGGAATAGATTTTTTGAGTATCTGATGAAAACTATGGAATTTCCCTCAAGAAAAATATGCAAATGTACCTATTCTATGACTGATTTTTATTTTTGGCAATTTACTTGGCAGACTCCATTACCCTAGTTAGAGCTTGAACCCGACTAAAAACAAAAATATGAGGCAGTACAAAACAAAAACAATGTCACTGCCCCAAATGTTGTTAGTCAGCTTCAGAACTAACAACCCATCCATCTATTTATTCTTGATCCTGATTCTTAGGAAGATCTTTCAAATGACTGCAATTTTGTGATGATGACATTTTTTACTGATTTACCCCTGAAACTGTGGCTTGTATCCAGAGGAAAAGACAAAGGACTCCGTCCTAATGCAGAATGGTTTTCTGATGGGGACTCCAGAATGGTTCTTCCTGAGGTCTGGGCAACAATTTGGTCAACCACTGGCCAATATATTGCCATTTGCTATAGATAGTTTCATATTTGGGTCATTAATTAGACCCTTCTCTCCCAGTTTGAACCTCTGTGTCTGTAATCTGAGACAACAAAAGGTGTGGGCCATCCCACCACTCACTACCTCTCTAATGTGTATGATCAGGAAGCCAGCAGGAGAAATAAATAATTAATTGGGGCAGTGGCCCACTGACAAAAAATTCATGTTATGGTCAGGAATATTGAGAAATGTTGCTTTCAAAGCAGTATTTTTCAATAATCCTGATTATTCTTTTCCATTTTGGTTCAACTTTTATTAAATTTGTCTAAATGTACTCTTTTTAAAAAGATGTCTATTTTTAATACCTACTTGAGGATTAACTCTAACATAAATAGAATTCTAAGGATATGTCTCTACTGACAAATTAAATTCTAGAAAAAGAGTTAGATGTTAGAGTAATGGTTTTGAATTTTTTAAGAGTTTCTTCAAAGAGAGAATATTTCTACAATATTCAGTTTTGGCATACCACCAGGAATAAAGATGCTTCTTTCCTACAGCTATTGTTTGGAAAGTAGAGAGGGCATAAGCAACATTTTAAGGATTCACTGAAGCACAACTTCAAACAACATAACTAGTTGAGAACGGCTGGGAAACAAGGTCTCAGACAAATCAGCCTGGTGGGTGGCACTGAGGAATCAAATAGTCATTTCCAAGTGTTACCTTTAGGAAGAATACAAGTGTAAGAGGCAGTCTCAGGCAACAACAGACTGGCAACAAACTCAGGGACACTCTTCATGAGCACACAGAGGGTACAGAATTTTTGCTTCTACATTAAGACTTTTTAATAATTTTCCCCAACACAAACTGATACTTAACTACAACATACATGTGAACAGTACACACAACCTACATTTCACCATAATTTGGAAAGAATGGTGGGAGAGGAGAGGCATTCCCTCAGGAATTAGAGCAGAAAAAAATCAGTCTGACAGGTCAGTTGGGAATTTCACTCCTCAGGAAAGTTCCTATTTGAAGTCCATTTAAAGTACATGTATATAAAGTTTTTTTTTTTTTCAAAAGTCTGTTGTGAAAAGGTGAGATTTTTCTGTGAAACTCTGCTGTGAGGTAACTGAACTCTCACCTACCATTAAGATCTTGTAGAGGCCCAGCCTTTAGTCTTCACCAGCTTCTTTTAATGGAGGATTTTCTGACTGAGACTTGAATCTGACAGAAGTCAAATAAAATATGTAACCAGGTTGTTATGTATTCCCAGAACATTGTCCTTCCTTTTCTTTCTCTCTTTCTCTTTTCCTCTGATTTTGTTAATGTACAAACTTTGAGCCTTTCCCCAGATCCTAGCAATCAGTAAGTTCTCAAGCTCTAAAAAGAGAACATTTTTCAATGACTTGTCCAAGTTGCTTTCTCTTCCACTTCTTACATCATTTTCATTTGTAAAACAAACAAACAACAATCAAGCAAAACATTAGATAACTTTTGCACAATTGCGCATTTCAGTATTTTTAGGTCCATCTCCTATATGTCTTTCTCGGTTAGCCATACTATTCACTGTTTCTTAACAGTTTGCTACATTTTCTCCTCCATGATTTTGTGTGTATTATTAATCTAATAGAAATTTACCCCGTAGTTCCACTTACCATAGACTTATGTTGCAAGGATCACCTCAAAGACCTTCTGCTCTAATAAAATGTTTCTGATTACCTTAACCATACATGATCCTACTCACCCTTATTTATTTACATAAACAAGCCCCATATCAGTGGACCCCCCCACTCTTGTGGATCACCTCTTTCTTCCATGTCCTACATAGTGACCAAAACAGAATAGACAAAAGCACTTTTTCATTGAAAACTCAACTATTTTTTAGAATAAACTATAAGTGGAATAGAAGTCATAGTCCTATTTTTAGTTTTTTGAGGACCCTCCATAATGTCTTCCATAGTGGCTGCACCAATTTACATTCCCAGCAACAGTGCATGAAGATTCCCTTTCCTTCACATTCTTACCAACACTTGCTATTTCTTGTCCTTTTGATAATAGTCATTCTGACAGGTGTGAGGTGATATCTCATTTGTGGTTTTGATTTGCATTTACCTGATGATTTGTGATTTTGAGCATATTTTCATGTGCTTGTTGGTCATCTTTATGTGTTCTTTAAAAAAGTGTCTGTTCAGGTTCTCTGCTCAGTTTTAATCAAATTTTTTGTTGTTTCTGTTATTGAGCTGTATGAGTCCTTTATATATTTCATATAGTAACCTCTTATCAGACATTTAATTTGTAGATATCTTCTCCCATTTAGTAGGTTGCCTTTTTATTTCCTTGATGACTTCCTTCTCTAGGTAGAAGCTTTTTATGTTTGACGTAGTCTATTTGTTGAATTTTGCTTTTGTTGCCATTGCCTTTGGAGTCAATGCAATAAAACACTGCCAAGAATGATGTCGAGGAGCCTACTACCTGTGTTTTCTACTAGGAGTTTTACGGTTTCTGGTATTACATTATGGATATTGGCCTATAATTTTCTTTCTTGGTGGTGCCCTGTTCTGGTTTTGGTATCAGAGTAATGCTGACCTTGTAGAAAGAGTGCTCCTTCTTCAATTTTTCGGAGGAATTTGGTTAGGGCAGATAGTAAATCTTTGAATGTTATGTAGAATTGATAACTGTTTATAGCATTATGCTTAGCTTCCTTTCTCATTATCTTTTCTAGGTTTTGTAGGTATATTATAGGGTTTTTTGTAGGTATATAATGGGTTTTTGTTTTGTGCTTATTAAAAGGTTCCATATATACGTATATACATATATAACCCCCTATATATGTAACAGTCTATTTTATATTAATAGCAAATTAAGTTTAAATGCATTCTAAAACTCTGCATTTTACTCTACCTCCATATTTTATGTTTTTGATGTCACAGTTTATACCTTTTTATTTTGTGTATCCTTTAGTCATTGTAGTTATAGTTATTTTTACCAGTTTTGTCTTTTAACGTTCATACTAGCTTTATAAGTAAGTGATTGATCTACTTCCTTTATTATATGTTGAACTTCGCCAGGGAAATTTTTATTTTCATATGTTTTTTTGTTACTAATCAGTGCCCTTTCTTTTCAGCTTAAAGGTGTCCCTATGACATTTCCTGTAGGACTGGTTTAATGGTAGTTAACTCCTTTAGCTTTTGCTTGTCTGGAAAACTATTTCTCCTCAGTTCTAAATGACAACCTTGCTGAGTAGAGTATTCTTGGTTGGAAGTTTTTTTTTTTTCCTTTCAGTACTTTGAATTTATCATGCAAATCCTTTCTGGCCTACAAAATTTCTGCTGAGAAATCTGCTGATAGTCATATGGGGTTTCTTTAGTATATAACAAGCTGTTTTTCTCTTTCTGCTTTTTTTCTGGCATTTTAAATATAATGTGTCTTGGTGTGGTTCACTTTGGGCTCATCTTTTCTGGAATTCTCTGGGCTTCCTGGATCTGGATGTCTGCTTCCTTCTCCAGATTGGGGAAGTTTTCAGTCACTATTTCTTTTTTTAAATTTATCTTTTATTGAGGTAACATTGCTTTATAACATTATATAAATTTCATGTGTACAGCATTACATTTCTACTTTCGTACACACTACAGTATGCTCACTACCAAAAATTTAGTTGCGATCCATCACCATACAATTGATCCCCTTTACCCATTTCATCCTTCTTCCTTAAACCATTATTTATTCAAATTAGTTTTCTGCCCCTTTCTCTCACTTTTCTCCTTCTGGGACCCCTATAATCCAAATGTTATTTTGCTAGATGTTGTCCCACTGGTCCCTTAACCTATCTTCACTTTTTAAAGTTCTTCTTTCTTTTTGCTGCTCTATTTGGGTGAGTTCCATTGCTCTTTTTTTCCAGATCGCTGATCCATTCCTCTGCTTTATCTAGTTTGCTTTTAAACCCCTCTAGTGTATTTTTCAGTTCAGTTATCGTATGTTTCAGCTCTGTGTCTTCTGTTTAGTACTTTCTTATATTTTCTGTCACTTTGTTGTAGTTCTCTCTGTGTTCATTTATTCTTTTCCTGAGTTTAATGGGCATTTTTATTACCATTACTTTGAATTATCAGGTATATTACTTATCTCCCTTTCATTAAGGTCTCTTTTCTGAGGTTTATCTTGTGCTTTTGTTTGGAATATTTTCCTCTGTTTCCCCATTTTCCTTGACTCTCTGTGTTCCTATGCGTTAAATGAAAGAGCTGTCTCTCCCAGTCTTAAAGGAGTAGTGCTGTGTAGGCAATGATCTGTGTTGTTTAATCATGCTTTAGGTCTTGGTTGGTTCTCAAACTGTCTCTGCAATTGGCCTGTTCAGCTGAGAAACTCATTGCCCCTTGGCAATGAGAGACTGGCACTCAAGGGGCATCCCCTGTTTAGACTGTCTGCCCCTGCTGGCTTTTGGGGACCAAAGGACAGCAGACCGCTAACCTCCCGCCCCCCACCTCTGGAGGGGCTATGGCAGCAGTGAAGAGGGGCAGGTGCTAGCAGGCTAGAGTGAGAGTGTAAAAATTGTGCCTGCCGGCACTGGCAAGAGCGAGGTAGAAGGAGAACATAAAAATGGTGCCTGCCAGGACCTCCATACTGAGAGAGAGTCCCAAAAGGTTTTTGTCCCTCTGGCAGACACTTTAGGATTAGTAAATTAATCTCTTTCACATAAGGTTTAGGCTGTTTTCAAAGTGCTGCTTTTGCATGGGTCTTGAGGTGAGTGAGTCTGTGCAAGAGTCCTTTAAAAGCAGAATCTCCATTCCCTATAGCCCTGTGGTTCTCCTGCACATAAGCCTTATTGGTTTTCAAAGCTAGATGTTTTAGGGGCTCATTTTTCCATCACAGATTCTAAGCGTTGGTGTGCCTGATGTAAGGCACAAATGCCTTTCTCCTCAGGGAGAAGTTCCATACTTGTGAGATTCCTCCCAATTGTAAGTCACAATGCCAAAGGTGGGATTTTTTTGGCGAGACTGCATCTCTGCCTCTCATATTTGTCTCCATGTGGCCCTTTTATCCTCCACTGTGGAGTAGTTGTTCAGCTAGTTCTCAGGTTCTTCAGAGGGAATTGTTCCATATGAAGCTGTAGACATGTTGTGTCCATGGGAGGAGTTGAATTCTGGCTCCTCCTAAGCCACCATCTTGGACCACCTTCCCCAGTATTATTTTTGTTTTAGTTTTTGACTAGGATATCTTCTCAAAGCATCTATGAACTTCCTGACTGAGTTTCTGTACACTGTGCAACTGTGCAGTTCAGCCATAGAAGCCTTGGATGAATGACTCCTTCGTTCACATTCTGGACCTGGGATATAAGTAAAAACAGTCATTAGTTCTTAATGTCTCTTAATTAGGTAGACACTAAAAACCAGTAAACTAGTTCTCCAACTAAGTCGATTAATACTTTTTTTAATAAATTTATTTATTTATTTATTTTGGGCTGCATTGGGTCTTCGTTGCTGCGCCTGGGTTTTCTCTAGTTGCGGTGAGTGGGGGCTACTCTTCCTTGCGGTGCGCGGGCTTCTCATTGTGGTGGCTTCTCTTGTTGCGGAACACGGGTTCTAGGCGCGCGGGCTTCAGTAGTTGTGGCTCACAGGCTCTTGAACCCCGGCTCAGTAGCTGTGGCATACAGGCTTAGTTGCTCTGCGGCATGTGGGATCTTCCCGGACCAGGGATCCAATCCGTGTCCCCTGCATTGGCAGGCGGATTGTTAACCACTGCGCCACCAGGGAAGCCCTCAATTAATTCTTTTAATTATCCTTTATTGCCTCTACCTTCATTCATGTATGATAGTCCTCAGATTGTTTTCTCAATTAAATTCATATTTGAAGGGAAGTCATATCTTCTCCCCAAATGTACATTTATTTTACCTTGTTGTCTTGAGTATGCCAATCAATGAATTAGCCATGTGATTCAGAAGTGTGTTTTAACGGTTGAACAGATCTGTGATCCAAATAAATGTAACTTCCAAGAGCATTTTTAAAATCCTAAAGGAAAAATAATTCAAGTTAAATTTCAAGAAATTTATTTTAGTAGAAATTAATTTTGCAACTGACTGGGCTATTGTACTTACAATGAATAAAATGGTGACTGATGTTTATACTTTTACTTAATTGTATATAGCCTAAAGCCATTTCTACCCATTTGAAAGTGAGAGTCAGTGAATAGTCTACGGATCATATAATTCAATTGTTCTAACCAGTATTTTTTTCATGGCATGGTCTTCTGTAATAAACAAAGAATCTTGCCTTCAGAAATATTTTTTTTTAATATTATCTTACAGGAATTATCATGGAAGAATTTACTTTTTCACTGCAAGCCACTAAGTAAAATGTCAAAGCATTACATTTTTAATGTAAAGAAGACAACATTGAACTATTGATATACAGTTTTGGCCTCTCTGTAGATAGAATTACTGTGGAAACATCTCCTATTTTGACTCTGCATTTTGGAATTTGAAATCATTTTTATGATCATACAGAGATCATGAAAAAAATGTAAATTGGAAGCCCATACTCACTCTGCCAATTATTATCCTCCTTTCCTTTCTTCTTCCTATTCTCCTTCAAAAAATTATAATTTCTTTATAGCAATTCATGCGTATATCATTTTCCTCTGAGATTTTAGATACTGATATGGTGATAGAATTTTGTATGAATCTGGGTATACTCCATGCTACCATATGAAGGAAGAATTGCTATTACAGTATTTTTAAAATTCATAAAGGACATTTCCATTAGAACATTAGTAATATAATGTAAAGTACTTAATGATTTAAGACTACTTGATTTCAAATAATTTATTTTCTATCTTTTTTCTGTAACATCTATATCAAATTGATAGCCTTCATAAGTAATTATATGACACTACATGAATCCACTTATAGCAAGATAATATTATGAATATTATAAATAAATAAATATATAGGTATTTCTAACTAGTTCCAGTACACATCTGACATCAAAATTAAAAACGAGAATGTAATTTTTCAAAAGCCTCTGAGCAACAAAAAACTGGACCATAAATCAATGCATTAAAATGTATATATTTTGGAGGAGAACATATCATGTTGTTTACTCTCCTTTTTCACATAGTTTAAATTGTAAGTTTAATTATAGAGATGAGGAAAAGCGTTGTAAGAGAAAAATAATTTTATTAAGACAGAACATGAAGTGGTAGCTAATAGCCTGATTTTTTTAAAAAAGGAAAGAAAAAGAAAATAATTTCTAGCACAAAACTCAAAGTAATAAAAATCATAGTGTGATTAATAAAAGGAAAAATAAACACTGTGCAATAGTTCATAACCTACAGTGCAATAATTGTGTCAATAATAACACTGATTTACCAAGAAATGGTCCATGTGTTTTCTGTACATATTTAGATCATAAATGCACCCCATTCAAATGCATCACTCTGTTAACACTAGAACAGAATGATTAATAGTGTGGAGACTCTGCTAGTCTGAGGTAAAATTCTGGCTCTAAAACTTAGCCTCTAACTTTAAGTATGTTGCTTTAACTTCTGTATGCCCCCTTTTCTAATACCTAAAATGTGGCTTAAAATTAACATCACAGATTTGATGTGAGAGTAAAGCACTCTATGCACCCAAAACTCTTAAGCTGATGCCTAACATGAAGTATTTATAAGTAAATGTTTTTTTATTCTCATTCATATGAATAACCTCATTTAATTATCACCATAACCCTGTGAAGTAAGTACAAGTGTAAAAGTTTTACATATAATGAAATTGAACCTGTAAGAGAGCAATTATATTTGCCAAGTTACTCAGAGTTCAAGGGAAGAATTTAATTTGAACCCTGTTTTGTCTAACTTCAAAACCCATAAGGCTTCCTGATACACACTATTGTTTCACAATTAGCATAGCTATTGAATATATAGGAAGAACATGCATGCACACAAATGTAAATAGATAAAAATAATTATTTGATATTCATTTATGATATAAAGTATAGATCAAGGAGCATTTATTTTACACATGGACATCCAGTTGTTTTAGCACCACTGATACAAAAACATTCCTTTTATCATTGAATTTCCTTTTCAACATTACTAAAAATAAATTGGCCATGTATGTGTGGGTAACTTTCTGGACTCCCCTATTCTGTTTCAGTTATGTATGGATCTGTAATTTAGTTAATACCGCACTGCCTTGATTATTTTACCTTAATAATAAATGTTAAAATAAGTAGATTTCACAAACTGCTTTTCTTTTCAAAATAATTTTGCCCATTCTAGTTTCATTATTTTTCCATGTAACTTTTATATCCAGCTTGTTAACTTCTGAAAAACACCCTGCTGGGATTCTGATTGGGATAACATTGAATCCATATATCAAATTGGGAAAAACTGATAAAAATTTTGAGTTTTTAAATTTATGAACACAGTATACCTCTTTGTTTATGTCTTACATATTTCAGCAATTTTTGAAGTATTCTATATAGAAATCTTGCATGTATTTGGTTAGACTTGTACCTAAGTATTTCAGGGTGGTCGGCACTATTATAATGTTATCTGTATAATTTTAATTCGAATTCCATTTTCTCATTGCTAGTATGTAGAAATACAATGGATTTTTAGTATATGGACTTTGCTCTGCCAACGTGCTAAACTGAATTACTAGATCTAGTAGCTTTTGTTTTTTAATCTTTGGGACTTTCAATGTAGCCAGATATATTTTCAGCAAATATGCACGGTTTGCCTCTTTCTTTCCAATTTGTATGTATGACTGTTTGGGTTTTGTCTATTTGTTCTGTTTTGTTTGCATTAGTACAATGGCTAGGATATATTCCAGTCTGGGAAATTTCTATTGACATATCTTTAGGCTGTATCCTCAGTTTTATTTGTCCTTTTAACAAGCCTCTGCAAGGAATTCTTTATATTTGAAATAATTTGCATATAGTTACCCATTATAAATAAATATAGGCACACATAGGTAGGTACACATACACATACACACCCACGTGTTTGTGTGTGTGTGTACCGACAGAAAACACAAAAATCTGGGTCAAAAACAAAGACAGTTTATTACTCACAACAAAGGCAGAAGTCAGAGCAGTCTCTCAAGAATGTTCCCTGAGCCCCCAAATCCCAAAAGGTGACTTGAGTGCTTTGCAGTATGCTGCATTATAGGAGAAAAACTCTGAAATTAGGAAACTTTAATTTTAGTGACCTATTCTCCCCTCTGGAGAGTGATCTTATTTTTATTCTGGAACTTAAGCAGATTTTCTCCAAGGAGGTTACATAGAAAGCTGTAACTTTACAACACTGGAACGTCACTGAAGAGGGAGACATCCTTAAACATTACTATCATGGAGTGTCTTATACCAGTGCTGTCCACAAACGTGGATGATTAAGCTGGGGAAAAAACTCTGTCTTCCAACTGAGCCTGCATCATTTTCTGATCCTGTTTACATTTTATAGAATATGAATTAATATTCTCCTTCTAGAATTTATGGTAAGGATTAAATGAAAACATCTTTGAGAAACATTCTTTTAAAGTTGAGCCTCATAAAAGTTCAGAGAATTTTCTTGAAATACTGAATGTTACTTTCTGAATCTGTAATGTAGTTAGAATTTTCTTGTTCTATATTGTTTAAATTCCATTAAGTCTTGTAGTAAAGGGTCAGCTCCACCCAACTAGGTAGAGAAAGTTGTGGCAATACTGAGTGTGGATTTTTTCAAGGACAACATGCTAATAAACCATAACAATGATTTAAAGCATGCATACACACATATATATATACATATATACGTGTGTGTGTGAAAAACAAATTGTCCTATAAATTTTATATCATATCAAGAGTGAATAAAGAAATTTAATTATAATAAAATGCTATATTTTGCCTATGGGTGCTCTTATACACCTGTGCTAAAAGTCAAAGTTCCTATGGTGTTTGTGGAATGTAATTCTCTAATATGTACTATTGAGATCCTTAAAATCTTTAAAATCATTGGCCTATGAATTCCACTTTTAGTAATCTAAACAAATAAAAAAAAATTAAAATCATGAGTGCACTGGAAGATGCTCACTTCAGAATTATAACATTGCTAAGCTATGTTAAAACTGAAATTTCAATCAGGACACAAATATAAAAGGCATCTGATTTTCCAAATATAAATGAATACAGTCACATTTTACAAAGGACATTTCCAGAAATCACCTTCATGTCTCTTGAATTCCTCAGCCATAGCACAGATATATATAGGTACATGATGTGTGTGTGTGTATGAATTAGTGTACTGTGACAATAAATCATGACTGACACTACCTACCTCTGAGTAAGTCATTTTGGCATAGTTTTATCATTTCCAAAGTAGATTGAGATGTATAACTTCTCTAACTGCTATAACATGTAATTTCTACTCATAAATATATTTCCCCAAAATAACAGCAGTATATTGTGTTCCTTTCTCTTGTGACTTTAAATTAGACAATCCCTCTTTAATCCATTCTACATTATTATAACTTTACGATCCTATTAGTTTGTCTTCTGAGAAGTGAGAGAGTTGTATAGACACATATACACCACCAAATGTAAAATAGATAGCTAGTGGGAATCAGCCGCATAGCACAGGGAGATCAGCTTGGTGCTTTGTGACCACCTAGAGGGGGTGGGATAGGGAGGGTGGGAGGGAGACGCAAGAGGGAGGAGATATGGGGATATATGCATATGTATAGCTGATACACTTTGTTACACAGCAGAAACTAACACAGCATTGTAAAGCAATTATACTCCAATAAAGATGTTTAAAAAAGAAAACGGATTATTATTTTTTCTTTGGTTCTTTAGAATTCAGTCATCCCATAAAAAAAGGGGGGGAGGGCTAAAATTAAGATGCATGGAATCCCTGTCAGTTGTCATTTTTAAAAAATAAATGCACATTGATACTTCAAGGAGATAAGAATGTTAAAAAGTATTACTTAAAATGTGTAGCATAAAAAATTTTTTTTCAAGGAGCAAAATACCCTAAATGATTAGATTATTTAGCTCAGGCTAACACCCATGGCAGATGAAAATGTTATTTAACTCACTATAAGACTTTTTGCATCTTTTTTTTTTTTATTTTAACATCTTTATTGGAGTATAATTGCTTTACAATGGTGTGTTAGTTTCTGCTTTATAACAAAGTGAATCAGCTATACATATACATATATCTCCATATCTCTTCCCTCTTGTGTCTCCCTCCCACCCTCCCTATCCCACCCCTCTAGGTGGTCACAAAGCACTGAGCTGATCTCCCTGTGCTATGCGGCTGCTTCCCACTAGCTATCTATAAATAGAAAAATAACTCAAGGTGATCATTTGTGTTTTGTGAATAGCACTATCATCATTCAAACAAAGTTTCTACACAGCATAAGGAGGCAGAAGTGAGATTTAGTGTTCCACAGTTCTTTCTAGGCTATAACCTATTAACCAGTAAAATAATTGCAACCCAAACCCAGAGATTATGTTCTCAATCCAAAATTTACAGGTAAGATTTGATATAGTGGTCAAGCTAGAATTATTTTATGGCATATCTATCAAAAATGTTGATATACTGATATAACAAAGAGGTAAAGAAATTATTCGAATAATTAGATTTCAATAAGAGACATGTGATAATAGAAGTATATTTTTCACTTCTGGAAATATTCTTCTAGCCACGGAATAGGACACTATTTTCTACATTTTTCAGAAGGTGAATGTACATTTTTTCCAGGAAACAGAAGCAGTTTGTTTATTTATTTATTTATTTAAAAAGCTGATTGTGTCTGTGAGGTAACTTGGCTTGATGGGTAGTGATAAGTAGGTCAGAATTATTCCTACAGCTGATGGACTACTGACAATTTTTTTTTGACTCTTCATTTATGTCATTTGAACATCTTGTGGCTCCATTATCTCTTGTGAGACGTTAGCTTTTAATCATCCCATTGTTCTCTCTTCTCTCGTAAATCACTTTTCTCTGGCTGCTGTCAAGATTTTGCTTTCTGACTTGGGCTTCTGGTAATTTGACCATGAAGTGCCTAGATAAATTTTTCTTGTAGTTTATACAGTTTGGGGTTTATTTAGGTTCATGGACCTAAATTTCAAAGTTTTTCACTAAATTTGTGAAAATTTTGACCACTATTTCATCAAATATTTTGTCTATTCATTTCTCTTTCCTCCTCTTTTTGGAGTATAATTATGCCTATATTGATGCACTTGATATATCTCTGAGACCCAGTCATTTGTTTTTTAAAAAATATGTTTACATTTTATTGTTTGATGTAGATCATTTCTATTGATTTACTGTCAGTTTCACTCATTTTTTGTTTTGCCATCTTCAGTCTTTGGTGTCTGTCTAGTGCATATTCATTTCACTTTAAGTACTTTTCAACCTTAGAGCTTTCCATTTTCTTTTGTTTCCATTTTGTCTTTCCACTCACTGATATCATGCTATTCTTTAATCATTCTCACATTTGTTCTTTTAATTTTAACTATTTATAATAGCTGATTTGAAGTCTTAAGTAAATTCACAATAGCAACATATCAGAATCCATCTCTATTAACTCCTTTTTTCCTCCTTTCTGAATGGGTCACATTTTCCTTTTATTTTTTTGTCTGTCTAGTAATTTTTGGTTAATAATTGGACACTCTAGATAATACTTTGTACCAAATTAAAATTTTGTTATATTCCTGTAGAATTTGTGAGATTTGTGTTCTAGTAGACAATTAACTTGCCTGCTTTTCTGCTTTTGAAGCTCCTCATAATTTTACAAATGCACAGTCAAAGAGCAAACTTGAAACACTTACACAGTACAGTTCTTTCTTTCAAGGGTAGGTACTCTCTGGTTTCTTTGAGGGAAGAAAAACCCTGGGGTCTCTCCTGGCATTCGTGTTAAGGATCAATGAAGCATTTGGGAGGTGTATATACAATTATGAGTTTTTCTATGGTAATCTTACATCTAGGGCTTTCTGTCTTAATTCCCAGCTATTTTTACATTCCTGAACTCCGTTCTCTGCCACATTAAGCATGTAAGGCTGTGGTTCTATGCTGCTCTAACTGTGGTATTGAAATTTGCAACTGAGGTATCAGGCAAGACGGCTACGTGTAAATTCTGCCCTTTCATTTCCCAGTTTTTCAAAGGCTAACTACCTCCAAGCTTCTATCGGATCTTGGTTGCTTACTAGTGACTTCAAAGAGTTCTGCTTTCTTATATTTTGTCAAAATTTCATAATTTTATTTCCTGTGATGTGTTCTTGAAATCATGTTTCTTCATCACTACTCATATAACTTTTAGATAAGTAGAACAGTTAAAATTTAAATGCCTAAAAATACCAATCAATCGAACTTTCATATCCCTTAATGACCTCACTTGTGGGTCTCATAGATCACCATAATAGCTTACTTGAAAGAGTTCCAATTCAATTAAATGCAACATAGCATGTTTCTGTCATCAGGTAAACATCAGGAGTGAACTGTAATGAAGACTATCAATTTATTTTTGATGTTTATCTGCTAACCACTTTTACACTTCACACCTCCCTCTTGCCCTTCTGCCTTACATACGAACAAGCAGATACAAAAACGTCTTGAGAGCGCAAGGAAAGGAAATCCACTGGATATTTTTAAAGGTGGTTAGGGGTGGGGCCAGGTGAATGTTCCTATGCATGGTTTGCCCTTCCCACTAGTGCCAAAGGAAGGAGCAGCTGATAAGGGTTCACATTGCAAGACTGTGGATACAGAGAGGTAAAGATTCAGGGTCATCTTTGTAATAAATCCCTCACATTTACATTGCATGTTAATATATAATCACTTGGAGAAAATATTTAATGATAATTCACCATGTCCTCTCTCTCCCAAATCTTGAAAATGAAATTTGAAATATAAAATTGACATATGGGAGATGAGCACATACCCATTAACTGTCCCCTTAAAGAAACAAAAGGGCTTGTAAATGAGAATTAAACTAGACCTTAACTAAATTTATACTACACGTATTTAAAATTAATTTTTTTTCCTTCAGAGGAATGTATGGTGAGGGGAAAACAGGACATAAGTAATGGGGCTGAATTACCATTTCATTCTGTGAAGTGGTAACTCTGGCCCATTAATTTGAATCTGTCTGTAGCTTCTAGGATGTGTATCCATTAGTTTTTTTTTTTTTTTTTTTAACATCTTAATTGGAATATAGTTGCTTTACAATGCTGTGTTAGTTTCTGTTGTATAACAAAGTGAATCAACTATATGTATACATATATCCTCATATCCCCTCCCTCTTGCGTCTCCCTCCCACCCTCCCTATCCCACCCCTCTAGGTGGCCACAAAGCACCGAGCTGATCTTCCTGTGCTATGCGGCTGCTTCCCACTAGCTATCTGTTTTACATTTGGTAGTGTATATATGTCCATGCCACTCTCTCACTGCGTCTCAGCTTATACTTCCCACTCCCCATGTCCTCAAGTCCATTCTCCACGTCTGTGTCCTTATTCCTGTCCTGCCCCTGGTTCATCAGAATGATTTTTTTTTTTTTTAGATTCCATATATATGTGTTAGCATACAGTATTTGTTTTTCTCTTTCTGAGTTACTTCACTCTGTATGACAGACTTTTTGAATGCCATTGTTTATACTTCTTACCAAATTTTTCTCTCGTTCTGGCATCATAGTTTAGAAGAATAGCCAGATGGCCAAGCAAATATGGCACAGCATTTCACTCAGCATGTTTCCAGGTGATTTTCCAGCCAATCTCTGTGTTCCCAGTTGCCTCAGTGTTATTCTGTTCAGGTGCTCGAGTTTACTCTCTGGGAACTCATCAATTTCTCCAGTGGTTTTTAAACTACTAAGGTATAATAATGGTGGAAAAACAACAATTAACATGCTATTTCTCACCCCAGTACATTCTCACATGCTGTGTCTCCTTTGCTTGGAATACCTTAATTTCTCCTTTTACATCTGAATAATTCTTATTTGTACTTTAAAATTTAGTCCAAGCATCATTCCCAATGGGAAAATTTTCTACAATTTCATTAACACAGTTCCAGTCTTATACTCTTATTTCTGTACACCCTTAGTTCCTCATGTTTACTTGTATTACACTGACTGTAATTGTTGGTCTTCTTTACGTTGCCTGTACTATTATGTAAACTTCTTGAAGAAAAGACCCATGTGGAAAAGACAGTTCCTAGCATATATTTATTTAATAGACAAATGTGTCCCTCAAAGTGTTCCATTAATGACTACAGAATTTTGAGGGCTTCTGGAGGAGCCAGAAAGGGTACTTGGTGATCAGGGCAAACACTGCTCCTCATTAAGGAATGGAATCTCCGTTAGCCATATTAAACTTTAATTTTCTAATACTGAGAGAGGCCTGATATCCAGTGGAGTCTGTTCTGAGTACTCTCGGTATACCTTGTAATTTGCTGAGCACGGACAACAAAGAAGTAAATACAGACTAAATAATGTCATAGAAAATTTTGACTCAACCATGTGAGCGAGTGAAACCAATGCAAGATACTTGCCATCTAATATAATTTCTCCACTCAATAAATGCAATAAATCATCCTGGTTTCTTCTCTATAACATGCTACCAATATGGATTTTCCAGCTAAGCAGATAATGATTTTAAATTGTGCATTAAAAAATATTTTAGCGACTTCCCTGGTGGTGCAGTGGTTGAGAATCCGCCTGCCAATGCAGGGGACACGGGTTCGAGCCCTGGTCTGGGAAGATCCCACATGCCGCGGAGCAACTGGGCCCGTGCGCCACAACTACTGAGCCTGCGCGTCTGGAGCCTGTGCTCCGCAACAAGAGAGGCCGCGATAGTGAGAGGCCCGCGCACCGCGATGAAGAGTGGCCCCCCACTTGCCACAACTAGAGAAAGCCCCCGCACAGAAACGAAGACCCAACACAGCCATAAATGAATAAAATTAAAAAAAAAAAAAAAGAACGGTGTGCTCTGACATATCTCAAAATGGTTCCTTTAAAAAAAAAAAAAAAATTTTAGCCTTTGCCCTGAAATTATGGCACTTTCTAGGCTCCAGATTTATGTTAAATCTTGTTCATATTAGGTTGCATTTATGTTTTACCTAAGCAATTTATGGATTTTTATGCAAAAGAAAATTATATATAACTAAATATATAACTATGTAAATACTTATATATAAATATTTACATGTATAGTTATATATTTAGTTATATATGTAGTTTTCTTTTGTATAAAAATAAATGTGTCATGCGTATGTGTGTGTAAGCAAATAAAGACAAAAAATGATAAAAAAGCGTACTTCCAAAAACGGTACATGACTACTTCTTCAAATAATCTAATGCATACAGATAGATATGGAAATACAAATTAACTTTGTAAAAACGCTATCTAAAGCCATGCTTGGTTTTATACAATAGTGTAGAACAGTATCTTTTAACCTTTTATTTTGTGCACACATAACTTCTGATTATGAAAATACCAGTATACATGTGGAAGATTTAATGCTGAATTTCTAAATTCTTTCTTCACTATAATTAACATTAGCATGAAAAAATCATTATTCCCTTTATTCTATCTTCCTCTCTCTGTCTCCGTCTCTCTGTCTCTCTCAATTTAGAAAGCAGAAGATTATATGATTCACTGTTTCTCATATCCTATGGAAAAAAAATAATTGAAAGAGAGGAATGTAGACCTACCAAAGGGCAGGCTTTATTTTAATAGCTCTCTTGAGATATACTTGGCATAAAATAAAATGCATACATTTAAAGTGTACAATTTGATAAGTTTTGACATATATACCCATGAGACTATAATAAAAATCAAAGTAGTGAACATTTTCAACAATTGCAAATATTTCCTTGGGCCAATTTGAATTTTCATAGTTTTATATAAATGAATTGCATAGTATGTGCTCTATGTTGTGTGGATTGTTTCACTCAGCATAATTATTTTGAGATTCATCCATTTTGTGGTATGCAACCATAGTACATTACTTTTTAATTGAATGCTAAGAATAAGTCACAATTTCTTTTTTATTCATCTGTTGCTAGACTTCTGCAATATTTCCAATCTGGGGCCATTTCAAATAAAGCTGCTGTGAACCTTTTTGGGCAAATAGCTTTCTCTTTTCTTGAGTAAATAACTAGGAATGGAAATACTTAATCATGTATTAAAGTACATTTAACTTTCTAAGAATCATAATGCTATTTTCCAAAGTGGTTGTACCATTTTATATTCCTAACAGTAATGTATGAAAGTTCCAGTTTCTCTACATCCTTCCCAACACTTGGTAGGACCAGGATTTCTAATTTTAAATTTCAGATAGCTGTCTACTGGCAAATCATTGTAGTTTTAATTTGCACTTTCATAACTACTAATGATATTAAGCACCTTTGTATGTTCTTATTTGTCATTGGTGTATGTTTTGTTTTGTTTAAACATATGTTCACATATTCATCACATTTGTGTGATACCTGTTTCATTTTGTTTTGTGTTCTTATAACTGAGTTTAGAGAATTCTTTATATAGTATGGATACAAGTTTTGTGTGTGTGTGTTTTTTAAATCAGATATATGCTTCGCGAATATTTTCTCCCAGTCTGTCTTGGCTTTTGCACTTTCTTAACATTGTCTTAAAAATGGCAAATTTTGTTTTCTTGCTTCCAATTATATTTCTAAAAATCTTTATTTTTTTAAAAAAATTACATCTACAGAAAAGTTATAAAGATAGTACAGAGAGTTCCTGTAATATTCTTCATCCAGTTACCCTACTTTTTATAAAGATTTTTTTTTTGATGTGGACCATTTTATTTAAAGTCTTTATTGAATTTGTCACAATATTGCTTCTGTTTTATGCTTTGGTTTTTTGGCCCCGAGGCATGTGGGATCTCAGCTCCCCAACCAGGGATCGAACCCACACCCCTTGCTTTGGAAGACAAAGTCTTAACCACAGGACCACCAGGGAAGTCCCCCTACTTTTAATATTGTACATAATATGGTATATTTGTTATAATTAATGAACCAATGTTGATACATTATTATTACATAAAGTTCATATACTACTTACATCTCCTTACTTTTTACTTAATGTCCTATTTCTGTTCCAGCATCCCATCCAGGTTATTGAATTACACTTGGTTGTCATGTCTCCTTAGGCTTCTACCTCTTGGCTGTGAGAGTTTCTCAGATTTTCCTTGTCTTTGATGATCTTGACAATTTTGCAGTGAAAATACTGGCCAGGTATTTTGTAGAATGTCCCTCAATTGACGCTAATCTTATGTTAACCTTTATCACCTAGCCCAAGAAGTGAAGAGTAGAAATCTCAGTATTTATGAAGTCCAATGCATAACTATTTTCCTGTCTGTATTTTGCTTTTGGTGACATGTCTGATAAATCTTTCATTAATTCAAGTTCACAAAGGTTTTCTTCTAACATTTTTGTATAAAAGTTTTATGATTTTAGGTTTTACATTTGGGTCTATCCATTATTTTGAATTAATTTTATAAATGGTATCAAATATGAATTGAAGTTTATTTTTTGCATATGGATATCCTGTTGTTCCAGAATCATTTGTTGAAAGTAGTATTCTTTTTCCACATATTTCTTCACACCATTGTTAAAAAAAAATTAGTTTTTTTACTTATGTCTGTGTTTATTCTGAATTCTCTTTCCTGTTCCACTGACCTATGTGCCTATCATGACACCAATGCTGTATTGGTTACTGTAGGTCTAAATCCTCAAACATTTTTCTTCTTTTTCAAAGCTGTTTTGTCTCTTCTAGGTCTGGGTAGCTGTCTGAGATTGGGCATTGGGTTATGAGACAGCAGGCCTGCTAAGACTACTGTAAGGCAAAGCAGGCCACCTGCTGACATCTGGTATGGGGTGGGAGATGGGTAGACCCTGCCTGGGTCACATTGTTGAGTTCTGCTGCTAAAGGCAGATTGGCCCAGCTGCTACCAGTGAGTGTAAGTGAAGGATGGGTTGACCCACAGCACCCTACTGGCACCTCTGTTCCTAGGGTAGGTGTTTACTTTTAGGGAAATCCCTACTAGGCATCCCTTTCCCCTCTTTTTTTTGAAGAGAAGGTAGACTTTTCTTTTAATTAATGTATTTATTTTTCCATGTTTGTTGGTGATTACAAACCTCTTAACCCACAGTTCAGGATATATGGGAGATAAAAAGAAAACCTAGGGAACCCATCATGGTGGCTTTCTTTAAACTCTGAAGTCTCTACCCAGTCTATCTACTTCTTCCCAAGTTTCAGAATGATTTTATGATTGGATGTTCAGTTATTTCCAGGAATTCAGTTGTATTTTGAGGGGAGTGGCAAGGAAAATTGAATCTATGCCATTATATTCTGGAACCAGAATTCTCCCCTTCAGTTATGGAATATATTTCTGCTGAATATCAAATTACAAATTGAGCATTTGTTTTTTTCAGTACTTTAAAATGTTTTAACACTTTCTTCTGGCTTGCACTGTTTCTGATCAGAAATATGGTATTATCTTTGTTTGTTCTTTTGTACAAAATAAGTTTTTTCCTCAAACTGCTTTTTCAATTTTATCTCTATCAATGCTTTTTAACAATTTAATTATCATGTTCCTTGGTATAGTTTTACACATTTTTCTTGTGTTTGGGTTTATTGAACTTTTTGTTTATTTTATATATATATATATATATATATATTTATTATATAAAGTTTAGATATAAACTTTTTGGGTTTATTATATACTTTTAATCAATTTGGAAATTTTCTCGTCATAATTTCTTCAAATAGATTTTTTTTTGTTACCTCATATACATCAGGGACTCAAATTATACATATTTTCAGCCACTTGAAGTTGTCCAGTGTGCATCTCAGTGATACACTTTAAATTAGTTTTAATTATTTTTCTTTGTGTGTTCCATATTAAATAGATTCTATGGCTGTGTCTTCAAATTCACTAATCTTCTCATCTGTAATATGTAATCCGCCTATAATCACATTCAATGCATTTTTCATCTCAGACAATATTGATTCCATCTTTAGAAGTTTCATTGTATTCTCTCATATGTCTTAGATATCTCTGCTTAGCTTTTTGAACATAATAATAATAGTTGTGTTAATATAATAATGTCTGTTATTTGTAATATGTATGTAGTTCTGAGTCAATTTGATTGATTGATTTTTCTCCCCAGGATAGTTCTTATTTTTCTGCTTCTTTACATGCCTGGTTATTTTTGATTGAATTACAGGCATTGTGATTTTACCTTCTTGACTTTTGCTCTGTGATACAGTTAAATTACTTGAAAACAGTTTGATCCTTTTGGGTCTTACCTTTAAGCTTTGTTACGTCCCTAGAGCAGTCTTTAGGAATAATTATTTTCCATTTTAGAGCAAAACTCTCTTCTGTACTCTATGTAATACCCTGTGAATTATGAGGTTTTCCAGTCTGGCCAGTAGCAACAGCACAATTCCCAGTACTGGGTAAGCATTGAGCAGTGTATTCTTTAATACTTTCAGATGGTTCTTTTCCAGTCTCTGGTAGTTTCCTTACACTTATTTCCTAATCACCACTCTGCTGAATACTCAAGGGAGCTCTCTGGAGCTTTCTCTCTGTGCAGCTGTCTTCTCTCCAGTATTCTGTTCTTAAAATTCTAGCATTCCTGGTGTCCCCAGACTCTCATCTCTACTTCCTTAACTCAAGGAGTCTTTCGGGATGTATCTAGTTTCTGCTTCCCTGTGCCACAGCCCGCAGCTTCTCTAAAAGTAGTAAGCTGGGTAAATCATAGGTCGCATCACATGTGTTTACTGTCTCTAAGGAACCATTGTCTTTTTCTAGCCTGATTTACTCTGCATATGTTTTGCAAACTATATATTATATTTTGACTGCCTTTTTTTTTTTTTTTTAGGAAGAGGTTATTTCAGATGAGGGTATAAATCTAGTTTCTTCCTTGGAGTGGGAAATGGGGGATTGAGAAGAGAGATCTACCTAATGTTAAGAAAAATGGAAGAATAGTGATTGTTTTCTGAACAACAAGGATCAACTTCAGTTTTATGACTGTGACTTTAAAATGAGACTCCCTCATAGTGCTTGGATATTTTTCTCCAACTAAATTTAGTTGCACAAACACAGTTATAGAATAGGCAAGGTAGATTTGGTAAAGCTGTAATTTTGCTGGGAGTAAGGAGAAGCAAGATTCATGTCCAGGGATCAAGGAGCTGAAAAGGGAATGATTAAATATAAGCCACAAAATGTATTGTGGCTGATAAGGAAAGCTAGAAAATCAGATATTTGAGAGATAATAAAAATTTCACAGGATAAAATGATTACATGTCCTGGGCCAAAGAATATCAGAGTGGAGAACTTAAGGGGAGTGGTCTGGGTAGATAAGAGGCAGAATGAGATAAAATTAGTGTTTACAGTAGAGTGGAGGACAAAATTAGTGAAGTATTAAGACAGAGTGTACTTGGCAAAAATGACTGTGAGCCAAGAGGTAATATTGTAAAGAAAAGGGGGATTGTTCTAGGGCTGGGAAGGTAACTGCAACGATGGGACTTCATGGTCATCTGATATACAGAAACCAATTTTGGGAGTTGTTAGAGAGCAGGAAAGGGGAATTTCTAAAATTAGCAAGAGAAGCAATAAGGATATTTACCCTTCCCCCTCATTTCCTCCCCTGCCTCCATCTCAGCCCTAGGGATATATGTGTGTGTGTGTGTATATATATATATATATATATATATATATATAGGGAATCACTTTAGAATGCTGCAGGGTAAGCAACGTTCTCAGGGAAAACCAGGTTTTCACTGGAGGAAGAAAGTAAGAGAACTGTTTGCATTGAAAATCTAAAGGGTTTTACTGACAATAAATAGTGAATCTCAGAGGGCACAATAGATAGGTTTCAGGAGTTAGAAAGGGCTGACATGACAGGAAGAGGCAGAATAGGAAATGTGCAATGTCAGTGAAAGCTCAAGATATTGTATTGATCTTGTGGCAAACCCCAACAGGAGGATCACATTCACAGCAGAGGGTCCATGTGGTTTTGGACCACAGTCATTCTCTGTTCAGCAAGTAAAAATAGTCCATTTGAGAAATAGCTGCTGACTTGTCACTAGGTCCTGCTGGAGACTAAGTACCTGACCACAGGACACCAAGAGACTGTGTTATCGAGCAACTCAGTACAAAATAGATGTTACATGTTTCACCTAGGCATAAATGTGGGCAGTCTAAAAGCATGCAGACCAAATTAGGAGAATGTGAATTCTGTAGGTGAATATCCCCTAAAAAGCTCTTATTGGGAGGAGGCAATTTATAATATCAACAAAATTTCCTACTTTTTGGAAGTCAGTCTTTTCCCCAGCCACGCTAGCACTTACTTATTGAGCAAATGAACAAAAACGTTGTCGAGGCTATACCTGGTTCATCATTCAACCAAACTATTGCCACTTCCAAGTGTCCAAAATTCCATCAGTAATAATAAATCAAATGTATTCAAGTGGTACTATATCCAAGAGGGCATTGGGTTGATTGGAATAGATCATTTCCCTTATGAAGGAAGCAGTGAAATTTCCTTACCAAAATAGTTAAGAATTTAAGTTTTCTTTATCTAGTTGCCATATTTTATTTGTTCTACCATTTCTTTAACTTAATGATTGCTTCATGCATTGTCATGATTTAGGTATTAAAGTAAGCCAGATGTATTCTTCTATGACAAATAAGTCCCCAAATCTCTTTTTGTCTTACTGCATTCAAGTTTATTTCTTGCTTATGTCTTAGTTAAATTCAGGTTGCTCTACTATCCTTAGTAGCTGTGCTTCAAGCAATATCTCAGGGATCCATTATTCTTCCATCTTTGTGTCACCATCATCTTAAATAGGTCACCCCCAAACTTGTTGCTGATTGGAAAAGAGGTAAGCATTATTGAACAAGGAATTTTGTGGGCAGAACTTGAAGTGATATACCTTAGTTCTTACTATATCCTACTGACCAGAATATAAACCTATTGCCCAAACTGTATTACAAAGTATATGGGGAAAGAAAATGTATGGATACTGGCTAATTACATTTTATTTTTATTTGGGACTAAACAATATCTCAATCCTTTTGCTATATTTGGGAAATTCCTCACCAGATGAGCTTTGGAGCGATAAAGACAGTTCTTTATTTCCACTCTCTGACCCAATATTGGCCAATCATTTCAGAATTTTTAATCTGGAAGAGAAGACAGTAGAAAATTTACTAGGTCAGTATATCTTACAGTTAGTTTATCCTGCTGTATCAAGCAAGAAATAATGATGCTTCATTTCAAATCGCTCTCCAAAGCAAGCTGAGGGTCTTATAAAAAGAAAAATAAATAAAAGCCAATCATTAAGACCTAGAAATCTTCTGGGATCTGATAAAACAGAATGTTAAAATTCAGCAATAAAAACAAATGTATGGACACCAAAGGGAGAAGGGGGGGTGGGATGAATTGGGAGATTGGGATTGGCATATATGCACTGTTGATACTATGTATAAAATAGGTAACTAATGAGAACCTACTGTATAGCTCAGGGAAGTCTATTTGGTACTCTGCGGTGACCTAACTTGGAAGGAAATCCAAAAAAGAAGGGATATATGTATACATATAGCTGTTTCACTTTGCTGTACAGTAGAAACTAATACAACATTGTAAAGCAACTACACTCAATAAAAATTAATTTAAAAAAATTCAGTAACAAAAATGAAGGAAGTAACTTTTGGTTTCTAGTCCAGCATGCAAGGAGCTTGGAAGTAATCACCTAGATCTCCACAAGAAACAGCTAAAAAAAACCTGAAAATCAGCAACTCTCTGAGATTCAACAGAGAATTGAGGTCACAGGGCAAACTGCTGTCACAGAAATTAGAGAGACAACTGCGGAGGGTCACAGCTTACCAGACCAGAAGCCCAGGAACAGAAACTCCTGTGGGAACTTGTATTGGGGTAGGGAAACTGAAACTGTAATTGAATTAATGAAAGCTCAATGTAGATAGCTTTGGGGCTTAAAAACTCCAGGGGTGTCCAGTCCTAGGAATGGTCATACATATTTTTGATTTTTACCTGCAGGTGCCCTACCAGGTTCTTGTAACAAAGGTCAGAGAAAAATCCCTTTGTGCTACTACTGGCAGGAAGAGGCAGAGAGTAGCCACTTTGAAATATTACCAGAGCATGCAGTTCCTCTTAACAAGGCCCACCTTCAAGAGAAATTGTTTTACTAAAGCCTAACTGACTGGGGTTTTGCCAGAGCCTCACTAACAAGGGGAAGGGGAATACATAATTCCAGCCTCTTCTAGCCTTCCACATGGTGGAAAAGAATACCTAACTCCAGCTCCTCTGATCTTACATGTGTAAGAAGGGAAATGCCCAACACAGCCTGGGCTGATCTTCTTCTCTCATATGAGGGAAAAACAAACAAAATGAGAAGGAATTGTGAAGGTCACAGCCCATAAGCACAGGTTTACTAATAGACTGAGACCTAACCATAGGATGGTAGAACACTCATCTCCGTCCATACCTTACCATTTCAATAAAGGCACATCTAAGAAAAGAATAAGTGACTTTGAAGAAATGTTAATAGAAACTTCTAAAACTAAAATGTAGAGAAAAAGAATGGAAAAGATAATATCCAACAAGAACTGTGAAATAATTATAAAAGGTACAAGATATGTGTAATATGAACATCAGAAGGAGAAGAAAGAAAGAAATACATAAAATTTTGAAGCAATAATGACTGATAATTTTCCCAAATGAATGATAGATACCAATTCACAGATCCAGGGAGCTCAGAGAACACCAAGCAGGCAAAATACCAAAACAGCCACACATAGTTCATATTCAAACTTCAGAAATCAAAGTCAAAGAAATAATCTTGAAAGAAAACAAAGGGGAAAAATAAGACCTTAGCAATGAAGAAGCAAAAATTAGAATTACATGGGACTTCTCTTCAGAAACCATGCAAGCAAGAAGAGAGAGGAGTAAAAATTTTAAGTATTGGGAAAAAAAATCACCAACCCAGAATTCTGTATTCAGCAAAATTATTCTTCAACAGTGAAAAAGAAATAAAGACTCTCAGACAAACAAAAACTGAGAAAACTTCTTGCTGGCAGACCTGCCTTACAAGAAATGTTCAAAGCAATCCTTCATAAAGAAGAAAAATAAAGAAACTTGGAGCTACATAATAAAAGGAAGCATGTTAGAGAAGAAATAAATGAAAGTAAAGCAAAAATTTTTTTTTCATTCTTAATTGATCTAACAGAGAACGGTTTGCTCAAAATATTAGAAACAATAACGCATGCAGTGACAATAGCTCATGGATTACGGAAATGAATGTCAAAAATTTTAGATGGGGATGGAGGAACTCTGAATACTTTGCTATAAGGTACTTGCACTCCCTGCGAAGTGATATAGTATTATTTGGAAAAGGACTTGGATTTGCTGTATATTGAAAACTCAAAGACAATTACTAAAAATAAGTTTAAAATTACAGTTGATATACTAAGAGGGGAGAAAAAAGGAATTATATAAAATGCTTAATTAAACCCCCCCCCCCCAAAGCAGGAAAAGAATGGAAAACAGAAAGAAAGAAAGCAAAGCAAGACAGAAAGCAAGAAGAAAGGAAGGAAGGAAGAAAGAAAGAAGAAAGAAAAAGAAAAAAAAAACAAAGCAAGACAGAAAGCAAGAAAGCAAGAGTACAAGAAAGAAAGAAAAAGAAAGGAAGAGGACTTCTTTCACATACAGGTAGCATTGTTCTTCTCTCACATACCAACAAGGATTCAATTATTTTCATAATAATAAGACAATTTTGCTTTATATAATCTTATACTTATAGCTTAGTTTTAATTCAACAATTTTGAATGATTACACTTAGACATTTGAAGACAAGTGAAACTTGTATTAAGCTTCATTACCAAAAATCATATACTTCATGTACATGAATGCAGAGAGGTACATTTAAAAATGTTTTCCTGGGACTTCCCTGGTGGCGCAGTGGTTGAGAATCTGCCTGCCAATTCAGGGGACACGGGTTCGAGCCCTGGTCTGGGAAGATCCCACATGCCGCGGAGCAACTGGGCCCGTGAGCCACAATTACCGAGCCTGCGCGTCTGAAGCCTGTGCTCCGCAACAAGGGAGGCCAGGGTAGTGAGAGGCCCGCGCACTGCGATGAAGAGTAGCCCCCGCTTGCCGCAACTAGAGAAAGCCCTCGCACAGAAACAAAGACCCAACACAGCCATAAATAAAAAATAAAAAATAAAATTAAAAAAATGTTTTCCTCAAATTTATTAGAACAATAGTGCATCAATATAAGAAATAGCTAAATTGACAGTGTTTCCTCATATTGTACAATGCATATGTATGGTTGGCAAAATAATCATCCCCCCAAAATGTTTACTTTCTAATTCCTGGAACTGATTAATATGTTACCTTATTCATCTGCAAAGTGACTTTGCAGATGTGATTAGGGATTTGATATGGGGAGATTATTCTGAAATATTCCTTCTTCTGCTGGGACCAATATAATAAGCATCTTTATAAATAAGAGGTGGAAGAAGTGTTGTCAGAGTAAGAGAAAGAGAAGTGATGATGGAAGCAGAAGTCAGAGTGAAGCAATTGTTTGCATTCAACATGGAGAAGTGGACACATGCCAAAGAATGCAGGTGGCCTATAGAAGCTGGAAAGCACGAGGGAGAGTCCTCTAGAACCACCAGAAGGAAGGCAGCTCTGCCAACACCTTCATTTTAGTCCAGAGGATCCCAGGTTGAACTTCTGACTTCCAGAACTGCAAAATAATAAATTTATGTTGTTTTAAGCCACAAAGTTTGTGGTATTTTTATTTCAGCAGCAATAGGATACTAATACTATATGTGTGTAAGTATATAGATATAGATAAGTAGATATAACTACGAGACAAATTCATTTTAGTATTAGGTACTAAAAAAGAGGTTACCTCACTTTATAAACTGTTACATCTTATATTAAGAACTACTTACATCTTTATATTGACATTTTTCAGTTTGGGTTACAAGAAGCCACATAAAAATATATACTTACTTCAACTCTGATTTCTAGTATAATAATTTTCCTAATATTGTCCCATTATTACATGACTCTCCTTTACGATGTCATTTACTGTATTTTCAACTTAATAACTATATCATATTCTATTGTAGAAATAGTCAGTTAAGAATATTTTAAAAAGAGAGTTTAAAGAATGGACAATAATATGTGATTGATTTAATATATTTGGGTGAGGATAAAGGAATAAAATTTGACTGTCAGCCTTTGAGTGTGGATGATAATTTTAGAAGTTTTAAAATTCACAGTTAAACTTTAAAGTTAGTACTTTGTGTGCTAAATTGCAGTCTTATTTCTTTATAACAGAATTCAACTTAGCTCACAATATCTGTTTGCATTGAAGGCAAAAAAAAAAAAAAAAAAAACACTAAAACCTGATAAATGAAGGTTACTTTCAGTCAATTCAGGACAAACTGAGACAAATTCATGATTCTTCTTTGCCCCTCATTTTCTTTTTTCTCTGGGTGTGTCTGGGAAGAGAAGGGAGCTATTAATCATCTTGTCATTGGGGAGTGGTTTCTGAGCTTGAAGTAAATATGACTAGTCTGAAATATTGGATTCATCTCTACCCATATCTGCTGTAATTTACCAGGCAATGTGACTTGTGGTCCATTCTCAGTGTCCAGGACCTTGAGGGGAACTCAGATTCTGCCCGCCTAATCACTTGGCTCCATCTTTTTTTAATGTAGTCTCTTGCATGGGATATTTATCCTACAGCCTTTGCAGTCATCCCTTAATCCCATGCCATAGCTTCCCTCAGATAAGTGTGTTGCTTCACGTTCCCCAATCCTCAGTTACTTTATCTGGTACTCACAGGGGAAGATTGGGGATAAGGATAAACTCTTCAGACCTTTCCACACCCTCAGAGAAGCAGTAGTGGAAGGCACTACTGGAGTTACATGTATGCAAAGAAGTAGAGATGTCTCAGTGCTTCTGTGTCTCCCCACAATGGGATGCAGCCCTCTGGCAAGCTAGAAATATGCTATTTCATTATTCTCTCACATCTTTCCTTTAACTAGTTTCTTTTTTTATTTTTACTTTTTAACATTTATGATCTATACTAACCAGATTCTGGATCTTGATGTTTAAAGAGAGCCTTTTGAAATTAAAAATAACAAAACAAAATATGGAACTAGAGTCTGTCATACAGAGTGAAATAAGTCAGCAAGAGAAAAACAAATATCGTATATTAATGCATATATGTGGAATCTGAAAAAATTTGTATAGATGATCTTATTTACAAAGTAGAAATAGAGACACAGACATAGAGAACAAACGTATGAATACCAAGGGGGAAAGTGGGGGGGATGAATTGGGAGATTGGGATTGACATATATACACTACTACGTATAAAATAGATAACTAATGAGAACCTACTGTATAGCACAGGGAACTCTACTCAGTGCTCTGTGGTCACCTAAAGGGGAAGGAAATCCAAAAAAGAAGGGATGTATGTATACGTATAGCTGATTCACTTTGCTGTACAGTAGAGACTAACACAACATTGTAAAGCAATACTCCAATAAAAATTAAAAACAACAAAATAAAACAAAAAATCATTTCTCTCTCAACTAAATGCTTTTAAGAAAAATTGCTTCAATTAAGTACTTAGCAAAGGTGAATTTGAAACCCAAATTGATCCTGCTTTCTGAAGCAAAGACTGAAATTGAATCAATTGGCAGAAAGCTATGAGACAATTAGGAAAACTGAAAATAGTGGGAATTAAAACATAATAGTTAATATTTCAAGACCTGTATCTCAATATAGACAGATATAGTGAAGTCAAGGGATGTACTTCTTTGAGGAATAACACGAGTAGTTTGTTTTGACATGTGTTCACTATAATATTGGAAAACTCAGTACTGTACAGCATTTTGTTTTCACCATATCACTGTGCAATGGTTTCAAGGCAAAGACTCGGAGTTCTGGAGATAGTATTTTTAAATCTGCTATCTATGTGACTCTGTGCGAGATAATTATCCTTTCTAAGCCTCAGTTTATTTATCCCAGTACTTGTAGGATTGTTATGAGTAAGTATGAAATGGAATAATCTATATAAATATGCCAATAATATTATTAGCACACCTGTTAGCTGTTGTTATTACTAGTATTATTGTTGATGTATTTGAAATCAAAAGAACAGTGTACAATTCTCAAAATATGTATAACTGTCATACATGAACAATTGTATGAAATGCTATTGGATAAGCTTTCTATTCATTTTGCAGACAAGTTTCCTATCATTCTTCTAGGTATGTGTTCTCCAGTGATCTTAATTCAGGAGAAGAAAGTTATGCATATTTGAACAAGTGCAGATACAGAGAAGAACGTTACTTCTATGCTTTACGAATTTTATGCTCAAAAGCAACATGATACCAACATTTATCAACATTCCTATTGTGGTTGAGATGAGCAGACTGCTTAGCTATGTGTAAAAACAATCTCCTTTTCCATTTAAATGGATTATTTTTCTCTAACATTTTTGAATTATTTGACAAACCAGTCATACAATTTTAAACTGTAATAAACTTTGAAACATTTTAAAAATAGAAATGTCTTTATTGAAAAAGTTAATGATCAGTAAAGTAAACCAAAGGAGATGATATAATTTTTCAAAAATTGTGGAGTGACATAACTCAGGATAAATAATTAAATATTTCAAAATTCACATTTTTAATATTTTTAATGTTATATAGTATTTATTTCTGTCCCATTTATTTCTTTCCTACTGAAAAGAATAAAACAACACAGTGGATTAAATGAAGAAGAATATTTTTTAGACAGAATATTTCAGGAAGAGAAATTTTCCATTTTCATATTATTTGAGAAATTTTCAGTTCAGAGTAGATTTTAAGAAGGGAATAGGGGAAATAAATTATTAGTGAAGATATATATTATCTATATTATCTACTCTATAATCTGTTTTAAGATTTGTAGTTTTGTTTTTTAATAGAAGACACAGCATTTGAGTTTTGTCACTGTATGTTTGTTTGTTTGTTTACTTGTTTATTTATTTATTTATTTAACTTCCTCTAAACAGAATTCTGAGATCTCAGGCAAACTCTGTAGAACAGTTCAAGTCATTGATGCTTTCTGGTTGGTTGATATATTTCAGTTATACAGATAGAAACAAAATAGTCTTTCCACCCACCAGAATTTCATGAACTTATCCTACACTACAGCAGCGATTTTTTGGACAAAGAATCCTAACTGTAAGTCCTCTCGAAAGTTTTTTTGTTTGTTTGTTTGTTTGTGTCTGCAAAAAGAAAACCCATGGAACTCATCATTATGTAGTTTCATAGGTCCCCAAGTCACTATCCTATCTTCCATCTCTCCAATTTTCAGAGTCTTCTTATGTTTGTTGTATAGATAAAATGTTTATGTATGTATATATATATATTTAGTCAAAGTAACGTTTTAACATAAATTTTTATACTTTGCACTTTGTTCTCAACTTGTATTTTAGTCAACAATATTTCTTGGAGAGTTTTTACATATCAGTACATATAGACTCACATCTTTCTTTTTGCTTCTGTTGCAGTTATTTAGAATATATAATACGAAGAAATCATACTTTGCCATTTCCTTTTGTAACACACTTTTATATGGCCTCTTATTTCTTATTACTACTATAATGCTGCAATGAATGTCTCAAAAGTACTATAGGGAGAACATCTGTAAATTTCCTTAGAATAAATATCAAGTGGTTCAAATACTGGGTTGTAGAGCTTTTATCTTTTACATTGTAATAAATTCTGCCACACTTCTTTCCAATGGGACTGTCACAAGCCCACGGAGATTCAAGGTAAGAGAACATAGAACACACATTTTGATGAAGAGGCAAAGTCACATTATAGAAGATCAAATGGGAGATGTCATTGTAATCAACTTTTGTAAGTATAATCTGCACAGAGGACTTGCTCATAAAGTGTTCTAGTACTACTGTGTATCCACATGCCTAAAAAAAACTATTCATACCCTTATTTCATGCATGCAAAACAATCAGTACAAGAAAAATTCATATGGAAATGTAAAAGGAAAAACTATAAACTATTTATAATATCATAAAGGAGAATCATTTCAAATCTTGAGAATAGAATTACTTTAATAAAAATCACTAACCATAAAAAAAACAGAGAGTGATATATATTTTAGTACCTTAAAATTAAGAAAATCCATTCTTCAGAAGATCACATTAAAAGAGTGAAAAGGTGTTCTGTAAACTGGGAACATATATTTGAAACACATATATTAAAAAAGAATTAGTATCCAGATATTTAAAGAACCCCTTATAAATGAATACGTTTAAATATAAACAACAAATAGAAAATGAACAAAACTCATGAGCAGGCATTTTATTATAAAGAAAAAAAAGATATTCATCCATTATTAATCAGGAAAATAAAAGTTAAAACTACAATGAAATACCACTTAATATATCATAAATAATAGGTAGGCAGGGATTGAAAGGTCTGTTAGTCACAAATTTTTGCAAAGATGTGGAGCAGTAAGTTCTGTCACACTTTGTTGCTCAAAGGGTGAAATTTAACAATCACTTTGGAAAATAGCTTGAGATTACATGATGAATTTAATTATACATATTCCTACAACTCAATTCTGTGTGTATATCTGTGTATAATTATAGTAGTTCTTGGACAAATGACATATGAGCCATATGCAAAAAATATTCATGTCAGTTTTGCTAATAATAGCCAATAACTGGAAAGAAACCAAATGTCCAACAATGGTACAATGGAGTAATAAATTTTGGTATATTCATACATTGTCAAAAATAGATTCAAGCTTAAAGAATTAACATAGATGGATCTCACAGGCATAATACTGAGTGAAACATTGAGGAAGTAACTACTATGAGTTTGGATTTAGATGAGTCATCAATTTGTACATTTAAATTGACCCAGATGATCACAGGAGACAAATAAGAAAACTTATAAGTTAAAGAACTCAAAGAATGTACCATAGAGGTCAGAAAATAAAACAGAAGGAATTAGACTACTTGGTGGTATAACAGAAATAAAATAGGGACAAAATTAAAGGAAGATTTGAGTGATGCTATAACAATAATCTGAAGATAGTAATGGTGATCCAGGAGAAAGAAAACCTACCTGGACCTAGGGTACGAGTGAATTTAAAACTTCAAAATAAGTTGTCAGGAAATTCACATTGCTCTGATTTTCTGTTTGTTTTAGAAATGTAAAGTGTCTCCAATTTTACGATATTCTTCAGCAATTTTTCTGCTTCCTTCTTTATATTTCTATTCAATGTTGCTGTATTCAAATTATTTTTTCTGATGAATGTGATATGTGGTTAAGTTTCCAGTTATTACTGGTCCTTACATTCTAGTTGTCTAGTGCCTAGTATAAAGATATGTAACAACTTACTTTCTGAGGGAATGCAGTATTGACAGAAATTATTTACTTTGAGAAATTTGAAATTTTTATTGCTAAATGATTTACTTTATTGGGTGAATATCTACAAAATACCTAGTCTTATGATGTGTCTGTACAGAATTACCAAAATAATTTTATTATTTTAAATGTCTATTTATTCTGTTTCTTTTAATTTCTGTGTTCACACTAAACCTAGTCAAGAAGGAAAACATGGAATGAGAAAGCAGCATTAGGATTTCAGAGAAAGAAGGATGTGAAACTTATACATTCATTCAGAAAACATTTACCAAGTGCCTAATAAGGGTTAGACATTATGGAGGGTATTATATACTACAAAACTGAATAAGACATGGTGTTCAGCCTCCATGAACTTTATAATACACAAAAGATGAAAAAAATTACAATAAAATAGGACAAGTACAATAATAAGTATTATTCAATGTGCCAACTAGAGTACATTAAGGGATTGGGGGGTGTTTACTATAAGAGATGAAGAACTGTTATCTTTCAGTTTATTTTCCAAGTAACTCTTTTATTTTTATCCACCTTTTTAAAATCTGTGAGATTTAATAGGCTTTATGTGTATTTAAAGGCAGGGTACATACTTAATATTTTATAATAGCTTTACATGAAGTATAATCTCTAAAAATGTAGAACCACTATGCTGTACACCTGAAACTAATATAATGTTGTAAGTCAACTATACTTCAATTAAATAAATAGCAAAAGAAAGAAAGAAAGAGAGAGAGAAAGAAAGGCATTTCTAAGAGATTTGCTTCCTCCCTAAGTCCCCATGTTTGGGATATGGAAGGTAGGGAGTACTGGAGAGATTTAGGGAAGAAGCTTCTTTTTATAACATTTGTGTTAGACACAGAACTTGCTGTCCAAATACCCCTTCCAGGAAGGACTGCTGCCTGCTTGCTCTGGAGAGTGCAGTCAGCCAATGGTTTGCAACTGTTCACTCCTTCTGGATCTGTCCCAGCTGTGGAGAACTGACTAGCCAGAGGTCAGTGCATATCTGGTGACTGAAAGAGGCAGGGAGAATTATAAAGACACAGCCATCTTGGCCCAATCTAGGACACCCTGATGGGTCCTAATATTCCCTGAGCTTCTTGCCAGGTTGCCTGTGGTTTGTCCTCATTGCATCCCAGTAAGACTCTTCCAATGCCTGATCCTATTTCTCCCCTTTCTTTGCACACATGTTTATCTTTAATAAATATCTTGCAGCTCACACTTCATCCCAATGTGTCTTTCCAGATAACCCAAACTGCAAAATCATGATTCAGTGCCAATAGGAGCAACTGTAGTTTTGGAAAAAAACATTGGAGTTAGAGACAGATCTGTTTCTCCATATGTCTAAAACACTTTTTTAAAGTGACTGAAATTCTATAAAAATCTCTGTTTCTTCACAGGTTTAGGTGATGATCAAATTAGATAAAGATAAACTGTAAGATGTGGTACAGTCTTGACTAATACAAATGCTGCAGTATACACAGTGAGAGGAGTGGGGCAGTATTCAATTTCCAGTATTTCAAGTCATATTTTGCATCATTTCCTATATTGGGCTATTCAAATTTTTCTTTGGTTTATTGGGGAGGAGGAATCTATCAGTTCACAACTAATTTAGGAACTGAGAAATTAAAAATCGTAGCTCTGGAAATATTTAAATTTTCTGTAAGAATGTAGAATAATAAAACAGATAAAAAGCCGGTCAACATTAGCCCTGTGGAGAACCCTTTGTTGTTAACAGTAATCCTTTGATATGGTGCTAGGGAAGATAACGAGAGATTAGCTAAAGTCATAAATGCAGGATTTCTGTAAAGTGAATCAGGTATTGCAAGGCAATCTTTGAAATGTGAGATCCATTGACATTGAAGACTATGAGAACAGGTGGCACTTCCCTTTGAAAACTGCCCTTCCCTAACTTGTCCTTACTTTACTGTTTGAAGTTGGTGACAGGGATTGGGTTTAGAGGTTGGCTCATGCTGGTACTGGGAGCTGAACAGATTTTCAGGTTTCCAACTATTAGACAAAATATGTCCTGTCAGTAATTGCCATAGTTGAGCCTTCTCCATATTTTATAATTCTCTCAGCACATATAAATAAGGCCTGCCAACTCCAACTTTAATGTCAACTTTAATTTACAAATATGATAAAATAAATTTAAATTAAAATAATAAATAATTAAAAATAAAACTTTTTCTAAAAATAGGAAAAAATGCTGAGAAATAGCCATATAAGTAAAAACAAAAATCTGAGGAAAATATACTTCCCATTTGTGATGTGACACAACTACACAAGTGATAAAGCTCCTCATTTTGATACTTTTTCCAGAAATATTAAATATACCAACATTATATCACAGTTCATATTTATTCACTCATTCATTTTTGTATTTGATCCCTGCTATATGTCAGGTATCATTAGACAAATCAGACAAAAATTCATACTGTTGTAGTACTGACACTTTTGTAGATGGACAAACAATAAACAAAAATTATCAACGATAATTAAAAGTTCTCATCACAAGAAAAAGAGTTTGTAACTATGTATGACAGATGTTAACTAGATTTATCGGGGTGATCATTTCGCAATATATACAAGTAACAATTCATTACGTGTACACCTGAAACTAATTATACCTCAATAAAATTTTTAATAATAACTAAATTATATAATTTGTTAGAGGTCACTAGTATTATGGAAGAAAAATAGAACAGAATAAGCAATGATGGATATCAGAGAGGAGTTTGCAATTTTAACTAGGGCAGTCAGGAGCTCATTGGTCTTCACTACATTGCAAACCATCCTGAAACTTAGTGATTTAAAAGCAATAACCTTAACTTATCATTTCCAAGTTTCCATTTGTTTCCCAGGCAGTTTCTTTGCCGTTTTTGCCTGAGCTCATTTTTACAGCTGTATTCAGAGAGCTGGTGGCTAGGCTGGAAGATCCAACATGGTCTTTCACAACACTGGCAGTGGGAGCTGACTGTCCACGGGGAAGACTGGGTTCCCCTCCCTGTGGCTCTTCATCCTTCCATATACAAGACTGGCTTTCTTATGGGGAAGTCTATAAACTGTATTTCAAAAGAATGAAAAAAGAAACTGAAGGTTTTTTATGGCTAGCTATGGAAATCACTTATTATTGCTTACTCAATATTCTATTAGTTTAAGTAAGCAAGACCAGTCCAAATTTAAGGAGTGGGAAAAATAACAAACAAACTCCATCTCCTTATGGGAAAAGTCAGAAAGTCATATTGCATAGGACCATGCATAGTTGGTCATATTTATTACCATATTTTGCAGTTTACCCTGGCCTTGGTCTGACTTATGTCCACAGTTATTTCCACTTCTCTTACATTCAAAATCAAACTTTCATCTCCAAGATCCCCAGAAATCTCACTTAATTGTGGGATCAGGCTCAAAATGTAATATTTTGTGATCTGTATCTAGTCTAACACACAGATGAGGCTTACTAGTGCGCTCCGTCAGGTGCAGCTCCACTTGACACATTTCTCTGGGTCTTGTGTTGAGAATAGATTGTAAAGGGCCAAGGATGGAAGTCAGGACCCCTCTTAGGAGACTCCAGCATATACAGTGAGAAATCATGAGGGTCTGACCAGGGTGGTGGTAGCCATGGAGGTAGGTATTAGACGTCACCTTTTGAATTCCATTTAGGATATAGGGACGATAGATTTTCTGATGTGGGGTATGTGATAAAGAGAGAATTCAAGAAAGACCGCAAGGCTTTGCTCTAAACAACTAGAAGAATGGAATTCTTATAACCTAAGGAGGTGAAGACTGTGAGTAGAGCAGGTTTGTGGTACACCAGGAATTCCATTTGGATGTGCAATATTAGATCTTCATGATAAATTCAAGTGGAGATGTCTGTTTAAGAACTGGGTAGACAGTGTGGAGCTGATAAGTTTTATTTTAAAAATTAGGAATTATCATCCTATATATAATATTTAAATTTATTATTCCAGATAATATTATCAAAGGAATGAGTGTCATTTATAAGAGAAATAAAGGCTGAGCATGGGAGAACTTCCATGTTAAAAGGTTTGGTATAAAAAGAAAATAACACAGGAAACTGAGAAATGGACACCAATAATTTGGATGAAACCTATAAACATGTGGTCTAAGAACCCAAGAGGAGAAAATTATAAATAAGAGGAAGTGGTCATAATCCTGTACATAAATCAAGTATGATAAAAAATGAAATTGGCTATTGGAGTTAGCAACCTGGAAGTCGTTATTTTAAATTTGGACATTAACTCACATTTGTTGTTCTTATTCAGTGTGAAAAGTATTTTCATATCTTATATTTCACTTAATCCTCATAGCATCCCTATGATCCTCAAGAAAAGCTAAGGAAATTATAATGTCATTGAAACATTATTCCTACTGCCACTCCATTATATTACAAAGTTTCTTCCAACGTGGCAAGAAAATTAGATTGAAAATAAGTACACCTGGCTTTTATTGCTGTTCCAGCTACCAAATCATTCATATATATATATATATATATAGAGAGAGAGAGAGAGAGAGAGAGAGAGAGAGAAAGAGAGACATATATATTATAAATCAATTCATTCTCCTCTCAGGGTCTCAGTTTTCTAAAACATATTTTTTAAAAGTTAGATTATAGACTGAGCTGTCAACTAATATTCATTTTAACCTTCTTCCTTTATTAGTACAGCCCCTGAATTTAGGTGGAAACATAGTCATCCATCTTTAAAGTTCATTTCACATCCTACATATAGCTAGATGTGGCCATATGACTGATGTAAGTCTATTAGGATTTGAGCAGAAGTGGCATGTGTTACACTAAGGTCACGAACTTAAAAGGAATATGCTCCGTATCTGGGCTTCCACTTTCCTGCTGGCTTATATGCAGATGTGATACAAGTTGCCAACAGGGACAGGACCCAGAGAAGGAAGTCATGTTAGGAGTTGCAGAAGGAAAGAAACAAGAATGAGATACTTACTTCTGGATTATTATCATGAAAGAAAAGGACAATTCTATTATATTGAATTCAATGAATTTTAGTTGCATTGTTGGCATTGCTGTTGTGCTGTTAAAGCCTTGTAAAGTAAATAAAAGAAAAAATAAACAAATGAGACCTAATTAAACTTAAAAGCTTTTGCACAGCAAAGGAAACCATCCACCAAAAAAAAAAAAAAAAGCCTACAAAATGGGAGAAATTTTTTGCAAACAGTACGACCAACAGGGGATTAAGTTCCAAAATATACAAACAGCTCATACAGCTCAATATCAAGAAAACAAGCAAAACCTAAAAAACAAACAAACAAACAAAAAAACCCAATCAAAAAATGGGCAGAATATCTAAATAGACATTTCTCCAAAGAAGACATATAGATGGCCAACAGGCACATGAAAAGATGCTCAGCATTGCTAATTAATAGAGAAATGCAAATCAAAACTACAATAAGGTATCACCTCACACCTGTCAGAATGGCCATTATCAAAAAGTCTACAAATAATAAATGCCAGAGAGGGTTTGGAGAAAAGGGAGCCCTCCTACCCTGTTGGTGGGAATGTAAATTGGTACAGCCACTATCGAGAACAGTATGGAGGTTCCCTAAAACACTAAAAATAGAGTTGCCATATGATCCAGCGATCCTACTCCTGGGCATATATCCAAAAAAAACACAAAAACACTAGTTCAAAAGGATACATGCAACCCAATGTTCATAGCAACATTATTTACAATTCCCAAGATGTGGAAACAACCTAAGTTTCCATCAAAGATGAATGGATAAAGAAGAGTGGTATTATATATATATATATATTTATATAGAAATATTATATGTATATATAATATATATATTTATATTTATATAGAAATACTACTCAGCCATAAAAAAGAATGAAATAATCACATTTGCAGCAACATGGATGTACTTGGAGGACATTATGCTAAGTGAAATAAGTCAGACAGGGAAGGACAATAAATGTATAATATCACTTATATGTGGAGTCTAAAAAATACAACAGACTAGTGAATATAACAAGAAAGAACAAGACTTGGGGATATAGAGAGCAAGCCTGAGATTGCCAGTGGGGAAAGGGAAGGGGAGAGGGGCAGTATGGGAGTAAGGGAGAGGGAGGTACAAGCTATTAAGTATAATATGAGGTACAGGGATGTATGGTATAGAATGGGGAATGTGGCCTATGTTTTGTAGCAACTATAAATGGAGTGACTCACCTTTAAAATTGTGAGTCACTATGTTGTACACCTGTAACTTGATTAGTATTATACATCAACTGTACTTCATTAAAAAATAATTTTTAAAGAATTAAAAGATAAATATATTGTTAAAAAAACATTGGTGAAACCATTAAAAGCTGGAATTCAATCCAAAAGTTACTATCAGTGGAATGCAAAACTGAATTTAAGAGTAAAATTGTATTATTCTAAAGAGAAAAATTGCATCACTCACAAAAATGAAGAATTTTTGAAAACAAAAAGACAATTATAAAATGTTGCCAACTAATAGTTGGGATAATTTTTATATAACTGCATCATTTAAGAAAAAAATAATCTTATGTTTTAAAATCATATTTATTGCGATAAAAATTAAATACATAAAAATGCACTCATATCAAGCATATGTTTCAATGGTTTTAATCAATTTGTGCATCCATGTAGCCACCAACACATTCAAGATGTAGAACATTTCCGTCACTCAGAAAGTTTCCCTCGTGCCTCATTCTCTCACACCCAGTACCTAGAAAACAATTGACATGTTTCTGTTAATTTATATGAAATTTGTCTTAAAAAGAATTTCATACAATGTAATAATTCAGTCTTGGAATGAAATGGAATAATTCAGTCTTGGTGTGTGACTTTTTCACTGAGATCTTGAGATGCATCCATATTTTTAGGTGTATTTAGTAGTACATTACTTTTATTGCTGAATAGTACAGTTGACCTTTGGACAATGCAAGGGTAAGTGGTACCCACCCCAAGAAGTCGAAAATCTAACGATAACTTTAGAGTAAGCCCTTAGTCCTTCCTATTCATCATTTTGCATGGAAAATTCAACCAACTTCGGGTCATGTAGTACTGTATTATGTATTTTTTGAAAAAAATTCACTTATAAGTGGACCTGTGCATTTTAAACCTGTGTTGTTCAAAGTTCCACTGTATTTCATTCCATTTTATGACTATCTCAAAATTTGTTTAATTAGTCACCTGTTGGTGGACATTTGGGTTGTTTTCCCAATTTGATCTACCTTATGCAAATCTCATATAAACAGCCTCATACATGTCTTTGTGTAGACACACATTTTCATTTGCCTTGGATAAACACCTAGAAATGGAATTTTAGGCATTCCAACTACTAATAAAAAATTACTGGAATTCATTTCTTATGCAGACATATTTCAGATGGCACAAACTGGGATCCTAACATTATGCGATGCATAAAGTAAAAACACACACACAAAGAGTTAGGTAATTACTCATTGTCAACTGATATGAGTCTTGCTGACCCCCAAAATCTATTATAATATAGGAGGAGACAAAAAGTCAAATCTAGTTAAATCTTGGTAAAGTGATGAATTTTTTATAAAGACAAGGTAAGTGCTGTCATTTTTAAAAAGAAATGTGATTATATTCTTATTTCAAGAAGGCTTTGAATGGTTCCTGTGGGTATAGTGAAATTTCTCAATTAATATTCTGACAGTGATAATAAGATCAAAGTTCTGAATAGACACACAGAATATGTGGACCCTGTGGATAAATCTTTGACATAAGCACCGAGAGTAGCAATATGTTTTAGTTATGCTTTTGGGTACATTTTATATGTATTTTTAATGCACAATATAAATAAATGTTCATGTTTTTTAATGCTCTGCATCTGCTGAGGCTGAGTCTATAACAGTTTTATATTTTTTTTAACAAATATCATAGAATTCAATAACACTAATCTGGTTTTTTACAACTGACCTCACATTTATCTAGGCTTCACATGCTTTCAGTGTTTCCAAACTTTTGTACTTAGACATGTAAAATGAATGCGCTAATAATCTGACAAATTTAACTGACCCTTATTTTTCTGTTATCTGCATGGCCAGATACCAATAAAATAGTAGTTGTTATCCTATAGTGAGCAACATGAGGCTTAATATAACTGAAAACAATTTTCATTTCTTTTTAAAAACACCATTCATCCAAAATATACAAGAACACTTGAACTTCAACAATAAGAAAACACACAACCTGATTACAAAATGGGCCAAAGACTTTAACAGATACTTCACCAAAGAAGATCAACAGATGGTGAATAAGTATACAAAAAGATGCTTCATATGTTACTGGAGAAATGCAAACTAAAACAACAATGAAATACCACTATACACCTATTAGAATGGCTAAAATCCAGAACACTGACAACAACAAATGCTGTCGAGGATTTGGAACAACAGGCATTCATTGCTGATGGGAATGCAAAGTGGTATGGCCATGTTGGAAGACAATTTGGCAATTTCTTACAAAATTAAACGTAGTCTTAACATACAATCCAGCAACTGCACTATGTGTTATTTACCCAAAGGAGTTGGAAATGTTTGCCCACAAAAAAACCTGCGCACAGATATTTATAGCAGCTTTATTCATAATTGCCAAAACCTGGAAGCAATCAAGATGTTTTTCAGAGGATGAATAGATAGATAATCATTGTTTAATTCAGACCAATATAATATTTTTCAGTGCTAAAAAGAAATAACCTATTGAGTCATGGAAAGACATAGAGGAAACTTAAATGCATATTACTAAGTGAAAGAATACAATGTGAAAAGACTACATACTGTACTGTTCCAAGTATATGGCCTTTCTGAAAAAGACAAAACTATGGAACAGTAGAAAGATTGGCAGTTCCAGGAATTAGAGTGGAGGGAAGGGTAAGTAAGTGGGGTACAGAGGATATTTAGAGCAGTAAAACTATTCTGTATAATACTATAATGGTGGAAACATGTCATTATGAATTTGTCAAAACACATAGAATGTACAACACCAATATTAAACCCTAAGGTAAACTATGGACTCTGGATGATAAAGATGAGTAATGTAGGTTCAAAATTGTAACAAATGTAACACTCTGGTAGGGGATGTTGATAACAGAGGAGGCTATGCATGTATGGGAGCTGAGAGCATATGGGAAATTCTATAACTTTCTCTCAATTTTGTTGTGAACCAAAAACTTCTCTAAAAACTAAGGTCTAGTTTTAACAAGCTTTCAAATGAAAATTTTTATTTAAAAAAAAATAGTCACTTTATAAGCTGTATTACAACAAGATAATATGATGTAAACAATTTTGCTCCCAATGCTGTATAAATTAGTTCTGGTAGAGCAAGGCACATATTGAACATTCATTTATTTAATCTATTCAAACTCTTGAAAGGAATCTAACACTAGAACAGTTACAAACTATAGTTTCAGCAAATTCTCTGAATTTAGGCAATAAGCCATTCAGGTAAAGTAAGAGCGTACCTGAAATAGTTGTTATGAGGACTCTGTCTAGTCATCATCAAATTGCCTTGTTAGTTATTTCTCAAAGCCTGTCAATTCAGTGTCTAAATATAAAAAGATTTTATAGGGAAATGTTAATTTTTTAAAAAACAGTCTCATAATATATGATGCAACTTTGTCACAGTCAGTCCAAAAAAAAAGAAAAGAAAAGAAACAAGTTAGCAAGTGCCCAATTCTTAAATTCAACACTTTCACACTTTCTCCTAATTAGACTCTAAGATATACATCCTCAGTTGGCTATTAGTCCCAATCTTCATGATAACAATTTCTTCCATTTTTATTCATATATTCATTATTCATAATTTACAAATAGAAGAACCTAGTTTGTACAACAAATAGTCCAATAATATAAGAAAATGTACAAACTTTAGAATATAAATTAACAATACAAACACAAATTCTACAAAATTATGAACCAAAGAAAAGTTGACAAAAAAATGATAATATGAATATATTACTAAGTTAAGGAAATATATTGAGGACAAATAAAGCATCTCTATAGACATTAATAAGGTGAATGAAATATCAGAGATTGAAAATTGAATTACTGACATAGAAAAAAGCGTTTAAGAGAAGTATACTGAGTGAAAAAAGAAAGACAAAGATTAAAGCATTCAGGAAGACAATCGTAGATACAGAGAACAAAGACCTTCCAAAATATGAACAAGTATCCCTATGGCTGAAACCAACAAATTGGGGAAAATGAGTTGAAATATAATAAAAAAAATTCTTGAAATACTTTGAAAAGGCCCATATATTCCAGGTAAAAGGAATACAAAATAATGTACACTAAGGCCTTTAAAAATTTTCAATTTTAATAATAAAGAAATTACTTTGTAGTCATCTAGAAATAAGGGAAACAAATCATCTATAATTAGTTGAAAAAACTAATTCACATCAACATTAAAAATATTAAAAATATTAATTTGAACAGCAGGGTGAATCAGTTATACATATACTTATATCCACTTTTTTAGATTCTTTTCCTATATAGGCCATTACAGAGTATTGAGTAGAGTTCCCTGTGCTATGCGGCAGGTTCTTATTAGTAGCTATCTGTTTTATATATAGTAGTGTGTATATGTCAATCCCAATCTCCCAATTTATCGCTTCCCCCCTTATCCCCTGGTGACCATAAGTTTGTTTTCTACATTTGTGACTCTACTTCTGTTTTGTAAGTCAGTTCATTTTTGTACCCTTTTTTTAGATTCCATATATAAGCGATATCATATGATATTTGTCTTTCTGTGTCTGGCTTACTTCACTCAGTATGACAGTCTCTAGGTCCATCCATGTTGTTGCAAATGGCATTATTTTGTTCTTTTTTATGACTAATTTATTCCATTGTGTGTGTGTGCCACATCCTCTTTATCCATTCCTCTGTCGATGGACATTTAGGTTGCTTAGGAACTGGTAATGTTCTATTCTTAATCGAAGTGGTGGGTCATGGTTGCTCTTTTAATTTCCTCCCTTCCTCCCTCCCTCCCTCCCTTTCTTCCTTCCTTCCTTCCCTCCCTTTCTTTTTTGGCTGCGCTGGGTCTTCGCTGCAGCGTGCTGGATCTTTTAGTTGGGGCATGCAAACTCTCAGTTGTGGCATGCATGTGGGATCTAGTTCCCTGGCCAGGGATTGAGCTCGGGTCTCTGCATTGGGAGCACAGAGTCTTGCCCATTGGACCACCAGGGAAGTTCCTTAGTATTATTCTTTAAACTGTTCTTATATACTGTATGTTATGTATAAGCATACTTATATACTGTATCTGATATAAATGTATCATACCTGTAAAATAGGGATAATGATACCTGCTTTGCAGGGTTGTCATGCAAATTAGTGGTCTGATATGTAAAGATCCCAGCAGAGAGTAAGTGTTCAAGAATATCTTACATGTATCCAGTGTTCATTGTGTTAACAATTGCTCTAAATATATTACATGGATTATCTCATTCAGTTCTTACCCCAGCTGAATAGCAGGAATTATTGTTATGATCCTCATTTTATCATTGAATGACCTAAAGGACATAGAATAAATGCTATTCTCAAAAAATATATATATTAATATGAAAAGATACATGCACCCCAATGTTCATAGCAGCATTATTTACAATTGCTAAGATTGCTAAGTGTCCATCAATAGATGAATGGATAAAGAAGATGCAGTTATATATAAAAAATAGAATACTACTCAGCCATAAAAATGAGTGACATTTTGTCATTTGCAACATGGATTGCTTAGAGGGCATTATGCTTAGTGAAATAAATCAAAGAAAGAGAAACACTATGTTATCACTTACATGTGAAATTTTTTAAATAAAACAAATTAGAGAATATAACAGAAAAGAAACGGATTCACAGATATACTCACAGAAAAAACTAGTGGTTACCAGTGGAGAGAGGGAATGGGTAGCTGCAAAATAAGGATGGGTATTAAGAGGCACAGACTACTATGTATAAAATAAATAAGCTAAGGAAACAAGGCTAAAGCTAAATAAACAAGGAAACATTAAGGAGCACAGTGAATATAGTTAATATTTTATAATAACTATAAATGGAGTATAAACTTTAAAAATTGTGAATCACTATGTGGTACATCTGAAACTTATATAGTATTGTAAATAACTATATCTCAATAAAAAAGCAAGTGATAGAAGAATTAAAAAGAGAAGGTAGAAATAAAATAAAAGAAAAAAAACAATAAAAATCAGAACAAAATATAGCAATATTGACAAAATTATCAAGGAAGTAAAGTTGAATTGAGAATATTATACACACTGAATTTTTGTTCATTTTTAAAGACAGTGGACATGCATTATAACAAATAAGAATAAAGATAAAAGCACTTGAGCTCTTTTAAAATATTAATCAATTATTAAATCACTCACACACATAAAATACAACATACAGCTTCAATATTTTCCTATAACTAACACAATATCAGACTCCATTTCAGCTCCAACCCTCTCCTTAATCTATCCCCTCACTTATGGAATCCAGTGAGGATTCATCTAAATTTCCATAGACCAAAATTGCAGAGAGTGCTAGGTGAAAGCAAGTCACCTTACTGAAATTTGTCATAAGGAGTAAAAAGAAAGCATACATTCAGATAGAGCATGATGAAGACACAGAGGCTGCAACTGCAATATCTGTAGTTGTGGAAAAATCAAATTGAGAGAGTGGAGGAGGAGGAAGTAAGGATGCAGTAAATTCAAAACATGAATAAAAAATCATAGTAATGGAACTGAACTTAGAAAACTTGTAATTTAACCTGTTGAGGTTTTTTTTTTAATTTATTTATATTTAATTTATTTATTTTTGGCTGTGTTGGGTCTTCGTTGCTGCGCACGGGCTTTCTCTAGTTGCTGTGAGCAGGGGTTACTCTTCGCTGCGGTGTGTGGGCTTCTCATTGCGGTGGCTTCTTTGGTTGCGGAGCACGGGCTCTAGGTGCGCAGGCTTCAGCAGTTGTGGCACATGGGCTTAGCTGCTCTGCGGCATGTGGGATCTTCCTGGACCAGGGATCAAACCCGTGTCCCCTGCATTGGCAGGGGGATTCTTAACCACTGCACCACCCGGGAAGTCGAGTTTGTTTGTTATTATTTTTCCCTATCGTGTGACAGAGTTTTAGCTAAAGAATTGTTTTATTTTAGCTCACTTGGCAATTTTATAGATTCATCTGACTAAAAGTTTCTATATTCCCTTTGTCAGGGTGCCACATTTTGGTTGAGGAAGATGTATGAAAAAGCAGGTGATTGACTTATACCACAAAGCTAATTTTGATTAGCAATTATATATGTGTGTACATTTACATATAATATTATATCTACTATATACATTATGTATACTATATAATACTTATGTATATAAAACATATTATATATAAATCATGTTATAAAAGGTCAGAGAAAAGTGTAATGCGTTGAATATTTTTGTTTTCTGGAAAGTTTTCTAGAAGAAACAAATCATAAATTAAGAAGACAATACAGACTGTGTTGATTGTCATTAATAAAGTATAAACAAAGAAGATATCAGGGTCGGGGTGGTCACCTCTGACTTAGGAAACAAACAGGAATAGTAGGAGGTCTTTTTCCAGGAGACCTAGGATGAAAGGTAATATTTCAAATAAGTGGTAATATGAGGGAGGGGAGTGATCAGAAAAGAGAAAGTAATAAAAGGCAAAAAATACATCAATAAATGCCCTCATATAATGTGGCTTCCTGGAAAAAAAATTTTTTTTGAGGGCTAGCAGATGTGAATTGTAAGAAAAATATCTCTTTTAAGGAATTTATGGCTCTGATATTAGAATAACTAGTGATGCTAAAAAGCTTTTGACTTAAAAATAAAAAAATAAGTTTTGGAATAAAAGTGGTAATGATAGAAGGAGTCAAACTAATTGGAGTTTATAAGTGAAACTAAACCGCTGACTAAACCTCTTTTTAAAATTTGCAGTCCAAATTAATTTAGCAGTTAATTTTACAAAATACGCGTATGATTTAGTATTTAAAAGTTGTACGAGGCATGAAATAAATATATGCAGGTTGCTGTTAATTTAATTAAACCCACTTAATGATAAACATCAGGTATGCTGCAGACGGGCGCCTTAACTCTATAGTAGATAACAGCAAGTTGTCTCAACTGGAAAATTATGTGATTAAGAGTTAAGGAGTTTTCCAATTATTCATTAGCATTCTTCATTCAGCTGATAACTTGTATCATACTATGACACTTTAATAATCACTTATTTTTCCATAAACATACTATTTCTAGGCTTATGTAACATCAAAAGTTTTTTTTTTTTTTTTTCTGTAGTTCATGATTGAGGCTTGTTAGATTGCTGTAGTGTAAACATATTGAAGGTCATTTTCTTTATTAACTCTTGGGCACACTTTCTTCTGACTATTTTATAACTAAGAAAAATTAAAATGTCAGGACTATCTCAGCTAGTAAATATAAGGCTCTTTCCTCATATGTTATTTTGTATCCAGAATTTTGATGATACTCCAAAGGCAATAGTTTTCTACATTGAAAATTTGGATTTATTTTGATAAGTCCACCCAATAAAATAAGGGTTATATTATCAGGCTTTAGTTTGAGGATTCATGCAAAACATTTTATTACTTCTTTTCATGCTTGATTTGTTTCACTTTGATTTAAATTTTGTGAATTTAGTAATAGACACACATAGTAAAAACTAAACAGCACAAAAGACTGTATAAGTAAAAAGATATTCTTCATTTCAATTCTGCTTCTGAGGCTCATGATCCTTACTTACCAGTTTCTGTTTTGTTTGTTGGATTATGAGGTATAGCAATGCAAACATACTCTTTTATACCCCTCTCCATTTTTTTCAGTACATAATGGAAATTTTTCCATATCAATACTTGCAGATCTACCTCATTTTTCAAAGGTAAATAGCATTGCATTGTACAGATGTACTATAATATATATAACTAATTTCCTTTAAAAATATTTTTAAAACTTTGTATTAAAGGCACATTATATTTCAACATTTTTAGTGTAAATTCCATGGAATATACATGATCTTGAGAATATCCTCAGGTTGTTTTTGTAAAAGATACATTTCAAACTACTTTCTTCCTCACCTACTTGAGTAGTGCAGTTAAAATCACAGAACTATATCAGGGTCCAGAGAGATTACCTCTAGTCTGGTGACTCCCCAAAAATACATTTTGTGGCATTTGAGGAACTGTTGAGTTAAGCAAAATAAATACGTATTCCAATGCCTTTCCTGGCGGATGTTTCTCCTCTAAATCAGAGTGAGAAAATAATTGAGTGATTATTTTTTCAGTCTCTTAAGACTTTTATACAACCAGTACCATTCCAGATGCATAGGAAAGAAGTGAATTCATTAAGACTTAATTCTTACTGAGAACCTTGGTAGAGAAACAACACTATTCACAAGTGGCTATCATACACGTTATAAACATTGTAGGGGAGATAATAAATGTCGCGCTTTCTTTTTCTAGGGTTATCTTCTGAATATAATCAGTTGCCATACAAATAATACAGAAAAGGAATCTGAAAAGGAGAGATAAAGCAAACCACCAAAAATTTACCTAACATTTTCTCTAATCACTCAATCCCACTAGATTGATATTTTTAATCTACATTTTACTAAGAAAAAATTGAGATCCATAGATACCATTTTCTCCAAGGCCACACTTTAATAAGTTCCAAAACAAAGATTCAAATTCAGATCTTTCACTGATATTCAGGAAGAGCTTTAAATTCTCCCCTAAAGGTGAAAGAGAAATCACAGTGTGACATAGCTAAACTCACAGTAGCAAAGATTTCTATAGCCAAGGTTCAGATTAAGTTTTCTTTTATGAGCTTAAAAATTTGCAACTGTTGTCAAATTCAACTTATCCAATGTGTTATAATTAAACATAAAATGGCATAACTTGATAGAATTAATAAAAAATAACTACGGCTCTTTGATGAAAACTGTGCTGCTTATCCACCTTCATTAGTGTGTGCATTCTCTGGAGTGCACGTTGCTTCTGTGTTATCTTTTTTCTTTCAGTTTTCTCTGTTCTTTAAACTTCCTGTTATCATTTTATCTTAAAAAATATTTTAGTTCATCAAAATGTGTCCCTTCACATCTATGAAGCAGAGTTCAGTGTTCAAAAAATTGTTTTCCCTGTAATTCTAAATTGAGAGTACAAGTGAAATCCAGGGATGTAAGATGCACCCGAGTTCTCCCTATCATGATTTTTAATTTTCCCAGTAAGATTTGCAGCCCTGTCTAGGCTTTTTCTAAATTTTTGGTCCTATCATAACCTTTACCCAATTGGAGAGTTCAGGTCAATTTAACACACAATTTATGCTCCCTTTTATCTACAGAAATTGTCAAAGGAATTGGATCACACAGAGCCAGCTTGCCTTTGAGCTAACAAATCTGCTTTACCTTTTACTTTTAAACATTATAATGTGTTTTGCATAGATTAAATGTTTTTGCTTGGTATTTCGATTTTGCTTCATTTAAATAGCTACTTAAGAAATGAAAAATCCAGAGATTTGCAATATATGCTTACATGGACTTATATAAAAGGATGTGCATTTATGAATTGCCTATAATTATTGAAAGTAGGCATATTTTGTCTTTCACTACCCAAGATAATCCAGGATTTCAAACTATTCAGTAAAAGTTTTGAATTTGAATACAAATAATTTCTCCTTTAAAATTAAATCTCTAATGAAAGAGAGCAGATGGATATTAGCATATAATTTCAATAAAAATGGATTCCAAATTCCTATGCCAATATATTCAATTAAAAAATACAAAGACAAGGGGGGAATGTGCATAATTTATCATAGTAAATTGTGTATATGTATTTAAGAAATAACTATTATATACGTGTAGTTTCTAATATATTCTGTCTAACAGTTGTATAATAATCTTGCTTAAAAATCATCATACTATAGAAGAAGCTAACGTTAATATTGCAATCTATAAAATTTTTAAATCAACTAGAATAACATTTAAATTGAAAATAAGTTTATAGTCACAGTTTAAATTTTCAAACTGTCCAAAAAGATAAATGTACACAAAGCCTGATTGTTTTGTTTATATTTTAAAATTTCAATGATTGAATGATAATAGGAAAACTAAAATATATATATACATAACAAAATTAGAAAGTAAAATGAACACAAAATATCCTATAGCTGTAGATTATTTGAAAACACACACACACAAACAAGTAAACAAATAAACAGTGAATTCCCTAACTCTTACTCATAGAGGATCTCAAATGCAACATGTCCAAAAAATTATGAGAAAGATCTGATTCGTTAGAAATTAATAGATACAGCCAAAGAAACTAAGGAATGAAAATTCATTGCCTGAAATTCTTACTAATATTTGACAAAGTAGTCAGTAATACTCAATGAGGAAAAAATAGTCTCTTCAATAAATAGTGATGGGAAAACTGGATAACCACATGCAGTAAAGTGAAATTGGACCCCTATCTTACATCACACACAAAAATTAACTCAAAATGGATTAAAGACCTAATGTAAGGCCAGACACTATAAAACTCTTAGAGGAAAACGTAGGCAGAACAGTCTATGACATACATCACAGCAAGATCCTTTTTGACCCACCTCCTAGGGAAATGGAAGTAAAAACAAAAATAAACAAATGGGACCTAGTGAAACTTAGAAGCTTTTGCACAGCAAAGGAAGCCATAAACAAGACAAAAAGATAACCCTCAGAATGGGAGACAATATTTGCAAATGGAGCAACTGACAAAATGATTAAACTCCAAAATATACAAGCAGCTTATGCAGCTCAATATCTAAAAGACAAATAACCCAATCCAAAAATAGGCAGAAGCCCTAAATAGACATTTCTGCAAAGAAGATATACAGATTGCCAACAGACACATGAAAGGATGCTCAACATCACTAATCATTAGAGAAATGCAAATCAAAACTACAATGAGGCTTCACCTCACACCGGTCAGACTGGCCATCATCAAAAATCTACAAACAATAAATACAGAAGAGGGTGTGGAGGAAAGAGAACCCTCTTGCCCTGTTGGTGTGAATGTAAATTGATACAGCCACTATGGAGAGCAGTATGGATGTTACTTTAAAAACTAAAAAAAGAACTACCATATGACCCAGCAATCCCACTACTGGGCATATACCCTGAGAAAACCATAATTCAAAAATAGTCATGTACCTCAATGTTCCTTGTAGCACTATTTACAATTGACAGGACATGGAAGCAACCTAAGTATCCATCGACAGATGAATGGATAAAGAAGATGTGGCACATATATACAATGGAATATTACTCAGACATAAAAAGAAACAAAATTGAGTTATTTGTAGTGAGATGGATGGACATAGAGTCTGTCATACAGATTGAAGTAAGTCAGAGAGAAAAAGAAGTATCGTATGCTAACACATATATACGGAATCTAAAAAAACCCCAAAAGATGGTTCTGAAGAACCTAGGGACAGTACAGGAATAAAGACGCAGACATAGAGAATGGACTTAAGGACACGGGGAGGGGGAAGTGTGAGCTGAGACGAAGTGAGAGAGTGTCATGGACATATATACACTACCAAATGTAAAATAGATAGCTAGTTAGAAGCAGCCACATAGCACAGGGAGATCAACTCGGTGCTTTGTGACCACCTAGAGGGGTGGGATAGGGAGGAGGTTGCGATGGAGACACAAGAGGGAGGGGATATGGGGACATATTTATACATATAGTTGATTCACTTTGTTATACAGCAGAAGCTAACATAACATTGTAAAGCAATTATACTCCAATAAAGATGTTAAAAATTAAATTAAAAAATAAAAATATAAAAACAAAAAACTACTTTATAATTTTTATATTTCTCAAATAAAATGTACTTTTTTTTTTTTTACTTTTTAATCTTTTTCTGTCAAGTAGGGACATTAATTTTGTTCCAGTGATTTCCTTTGGATTTATACCCTTTTAAATATAGTAAACTTATTTTCTTATATAATTTACTTTTCAGTTCATCCATCTAAAATTCTTTAACTTATTCTTTCCAAATTTACAACAGACATAAATTATTACATTTGGTAATGAAAATCAGAATTCTCAAGAATTTTCAAATTGTTAATTTTTCTATAATTTTATAATATTTTATTTACATTTCTCATAATTAAAACTATTGTTTAGTAGTTGTATTGTTTATTGTTTCTATTTGCATAGAAATGAATACTAGGAAATTATCATAAATGTTAGAAAGTGTTATTGGTAATATTCAAATAACATCACATTGGATATCCTAGCAAGATTAACAGAATCACATTTCATCATTGCCTTAAGGAAGGTTTTGCATCCAAAAATTTTTATTTTTGAAATAACACTCATAGGATTTGTATAAAGCATTCCCTATTTGGACATTTATTAATATTCATCTTATTTGCAAGAATGACCCACCATTATCAGCAGACAGGGTCATCTAAAAATTTGCAACTGTTACAAGCAATTTCTTGGTCGTAACTAGCTACTATTATTAATATGTTTTTATACATAAAATGCAGAATTTTTATTTTCACTTTCTAAGTTTGTATTTTCTTTCTTACTCATAATAAACATAATTACATAGTGTATTTTAGAGAGATGTCTGAAGAAAGAAAAACAACAGCAGTTTAATGACAGAAAATAAATTAAACTGTCATAACAAAACACATCCTGCTTTCAAGAACTTTTGAAAGCTTCCAATCTTTAACATCCAGTGATTCACAGTTAAGTCGTTAAAACCAAGTTGTCAATTTTTGAAGAGTAGATTAGTAAATAAATTAAGTTAAATTTATTACATAGCTTTTGTCAAGGTAACTACACCATTGTGAATCCTGCTTTTTATTTAACAAATCCTACCTTTTATTTAAAGTGTCTTAGGTAGACATTTTCATTTGTATGGTGTGTATGTTATTCTTTTGATTGAATTTTATATCATAATTTATCTATAACGAACCTCAGCCTAAATCTTATACTTTATACAAAAGTTAGCTCAATATTGAATGTTTGAATGTAGAATATAAAACTATAAAGCATTTAGAAATAAAAATAGGAGAAAATCTTTGGAAGCTAGGGTTTGGTAAAGAATTCTTAAACATAACACCAAGAGCACAGCCCATGCAAGAAAAAAAATGGATAAATTGGACTTTATTAAAATTAAAAACCTTGGTTCTACAAAAGAACTTGTTAAGAAAATGGAAAGATAAGCTATAGACTGGGAAGAAATATTTACAAACCATATACCTGACATTGTTATCTATATCCAGAAAATATCATTGAAGAGAATATACAGATGGCAAATGTGCATAGAAAAAGATGTTCAGCATCATCAGCCATAAGAGAAACACACATTAAGATCACAATGAGATATCACTACACATCTATTAGAATGAATAAAATAAAAAACAATGATAATACAAAATGCTGACAAGGATACAGAGAATCTGGATCTCTCATACATTGCTGGTGGGAATATAAAATGGTACTGACACGCTGGAAAATAGTTTGGCAGTTTTCTATAAAACTAGAAATGTAACCATCACATAACCTAGTCATCATACTCTTGGGCATTTGTACCACAGAAATGAAAACTTAAATATTTTGGTTACTTATTACTACTATGTTTGCAGAATAATCTCTTTTCCTATAAGGGAAAACCTTTTTATTTTCAAACGAATATCTTTTGCAAAACTTAGTAGCCAAATTATAGGTACTTCTATTTGGTTGCTCACATTCTATTTGTGAACATGTTGTGTTTTTCAAAGATGGCGACTAAATCTGAGCCAAAAGGAAGAAGATATTAATAGAATAGTTTGTTTTTTTTTAAGTAGAACAAATAATTTAAAATGTTTTAAATGAGAGAAGGAAATATACTCACCTAAACATCTAGTATATTTGATTGTGATGAAAAATGTACTAGACAGTTAGATAGATAGATAGTAGATAGATAAATAGATAGATAGGGGGACTTTAAAATGTCTGTATAATGCAACTTTAAGTATTGTATATTGAGTGATTCAAGACAAGAATTATAGGGGTGAAAAATAAAGAAAAAAACAAAAAACCCAATTACCAAGTCAGATTTCACTGTGTTTACAAAATTCTGTTCAGTATTATGTGTAGCGTCTGTAGGTAAACACAAAAAGAGGCAAGGCAATGTTTGCTATTATTTAGGAACTTTCTGGTTAATTGTGCAAATAGAAGTAGCACAGCAACAACAAAAAAAGAGGAAACAAGATGATGGAGGATATAATTAAATATTAATCTTTTAGTGGCATTTTGTAAATTACATTACTGACCCTGACTGCTTGTCAAGAATTGGTATAATATAGAACTATTGAGCTGGGTTCACTCTTTGCAATGCCATAAGTCCAGAAAGTTTATTACAGAGATAAAAGCCTTCCTAGTACCTTGTAAATATGTTACGGAAAGAGAGAGTCAGGAAAGAAGGATACAGTTAGAGAACATTACCATCATCCATGCTGGAAGATGAGTTCTACCAAGGCGAAAGCTATGTCTTATTTGTCTTTAGGAAGATTAAAATATGGCAGGAAAGATAAGTATTTAATTTTCAACATATAAAGTTTAAATAAAATGTGATTTCCAAAAGAATGAGATTAATTCCAACTGCAGAAAAGGCTTTATATTTGAACTCACTGTTGAAGAATGAGAAAAGAATAGATGAGATAATATTATTTCAAGATAGAAAATAAATCATAAGAAAAGACACCAAGGTAGATAATCCCATGGCATATTTGGAGACTAGTGAGTAATCTGGTAGAGTATGGGAATTGCCGTAACAAATGAATCCGGAAATCTGGGTTAAGTTGCACGGTGGATATCAGACAGTAGAGGGCTATATGTAGTACAGATTTTGAAACAGAATAGTGATATGATTAAATAAGTATTTTAGAAAAAAATTGGTGTGAGAATAAAAGCTGGAGGTGTGAAAAGGAAAAGGATAGAGTTGAAAGGAAAGATACTGAAGTCAAGGATACAAACTAAGAGATGGTTATAACAGTAGGTCAGATTGTAGGAAGTAAGAGTAATTAGGAGACCAGGAGAAATATGCTGGAGAAATGTGAAACCCTATGTAACAATTTTACATATGAGATGGAGAGCAAATGAGAAGACAAGGGCAAATATGACTTGACACTTTGGAGGCAGCAGCTGTAGCTATAAACCAGATGAACTCTGAAAGAATATAATAAACATATATAAGGCTATAAGCTTATAGTACTAAATGCTGGGAGGAGGAACACAGGAAGAGGAGAGGAGAGGATTTACTAGGAGGGAGAAAGAGGAAGAGGATCATTATAAGAAGAGCCTACAAATATTTGCTAAGCTTACTTGGCTTTATTTGTTGTACTTTTTTACTGAGAACACCAATGAATGCTTTATTGTCCCTGCCCCCAAGTGGCCCATGCTTTCACAGTGAGAATTATATTTATATTGTAATAAACATGGCATATATTAAAACTGAAAAATTAATCAAGTTTCCATGGAAAGAAATTGTTTATACCTGCACTGAAGTGGAAAAGTTAAAACAATTTTAGAAGGGGGTTGATATTTAAATAGATCTGCATGAAAGTTTTCAAGCTTTATTATGCTTAGACTTTGCAATCATTAAACCATCATTTACATAAATTCTAATTATACAAATTTCTAGCGCTCTGGATAATGCAGTGACAACACACACATTTGTATGTGAAAAGTACTAGTTTGGCTTATAGTCTATATTAATTGAAGATAATTAGAAGAAAGGAACTATACATTATAGAAGCAATTGTATCTTGGGAATTTATAGACCAAATTCTGCCTCAGCTTATTTATACACACTCATTAAAGCATTAGTGTATTAACTGTGGCATGTAGATGAACTTGAATGAAAACTAATGAACCAAACAAGAACCACAGGCCCAAATGAGATAAAATATTTCTTGTTTCTGTCTTGCTGACAAGCAAAAGCAAATTGCTTAATGCCTTGGAAATCCCTCTCCATCCAAAAATCAATTTGCCATAGCTTCTAATAACATATTTTTATGCAATCAAACTAAAATGATTAATTTCATTTCATAAAATAATTTCTTGACTTTCATATGCAGTGTAATATTCAACTTCAAATGTGTGGAAAAATAAGTATCTGTGATACCTGAATTCTAAAAGCCACATTTATGAATTCCATTGAGCAAAGAAAATTATTTTTCTTCTCATTAAATCTCCTCATTCTAATTTTAATTTCTTTGGCTTGTCAGAGAAAGTATATGAGAAGTAATCTTAAACAAAAGAAGCAGTTGTGCTATATTCAGTTCTTAGAAAGTAGGCTTTGATCTTACTCTGAGTGTCAGGAATGCATAAAAATGATACCAGATCATCTCCTTAGCTCTAGGAAATATAAAGTGGCATGGAATTAAAGAAGGAATGAACTAACTCACTTCCAAGTCCAAGTCCAAGTTTTTTCCCAGTATCTACATCCTTTAATAGGAAAAAAATTTTCAGCTGTAACATATAGAGTCTGTTCAAGTCCAGGATTTCTGTGTTCTGTATGTGTTCCCCATTCTGAAGCACTGGAATCGGAGAGAGAGCAACACAATGAATCCTAAGGAAGCAAAGACTCTGGGACTCCTCACCTTTAGTCATGCCAAACTTAAGAGTACAGTGGAAGAGGTTCATAAACAATCCTATATGCTTATATTTGTAAACCCAGACAGATCATGAACGTCCTACTCCCCATTCCCAAAGCTCAATATGTTATTAAAGAATGCATGGGTGCCTCCATCATTTAGCATCTGATCTTTAGCACATTGTGACCTAAAACATTCATTCACATACTTGGCACTATTCTGGGCCCTGAAGAACACTTTTTTCTCTTCATCTCTTGTCTTCTCAAAGAAAACAGTGCCTGCAACCAGATGCTATGAAAGTTGGTAGTGAATACAGTAGAATATTGTGGTTGGTGAATACAGTAGAATATTGCAGAGAAATGTATCATTTCCTAGTGGCGCCATACGTCATCTTTTTCTTTTTTTTTCTTTGTAATCTAATTTGTGGCTCCTCTTTAATAAAGTGACAAAATTTAGTCACGTTTTTCTATTTTATTGTGTTGAAGGTGTTTTTGTCAAGCTGGAAGTGTAGAGATTATTTTATTTAAGAATCTATTGCCTTGGGGCTTCCCTGGTGGCGCAGTGGTTGAGAATCTGCCTGCCTATGCAGGGGACACAGGTTCGAGCCCTGGTCTGGGAAGGTCCCACATGCCGCGGAGCAACTAGGCCCGTGAGCCACAACTACTGAGCCTGCGCATCTGGAGCCTGTGCTCCGCAACAAGAGAGGCCGCGACGGTGAGAGGCCCGCGCACTGCGATGAAGAGTGGCCCCCACTTGCCGCAACTAGAGAAGGCCCTCGCACAGAAAACGAAGACCTAACACAGCCATAAATAAATAAATTAATTAAAAAAAAAAAAGTATCTATTGCCTTGATGTATAACTTGTAATAGGTGTAGGATGTGGGCCTCCACTGTCTCAGTTACAGATGCTCTTTACGGTGCCAAACCCAGTGTCATTTCTCAACTTGCTCTTACACCGTAATCAGCCACATTTGACACAACTGCTCATTCATTCTTCCTTTCTTCAAACACTGTCCTTCCTGGACTTGAGGACTGCCTTCTCTCAGTGTTCTAACTATCTGCTTCCCTGAGCTCAGTCTCTTTAGGTTGTCAAGGCTCATTCCTGGCTCACTCTTCATCATTTCAGCTCTCAACACTGGGCTGTAAATATCAAACTCTCATCGGTGATGTCCACATTTATAGCTGCAGCACTGATGCCTCCCTTGAACTTCAGACACGTATCCCTCATCTTCCTACGGATGTGTAACAGACATCACAAATCTAAAATGTTCAAAAACGCAACCTTGTGTTCCATCCCCTAAACATGCCCCTCAAACAGTCTTCTTCATTTCAGCAAATGAAAACTCCTTTCTGCTCCAATTCAAACTCCATATGTTGAAGTCTCTTTTTCTCTTACATTTTACATGAATAGATATAACTGTGAAATACATCTAGAACCCAAACACTTCTCACCACATCCACCACTAAGTTTACTCCAACTAGAATCATTCCTCAACTGAAAGTCTCCTAATTAGTTTCCCAGCATCCATCTATGCCTACCTATGGTCTCTTTTTCACACAGCTGACACATTACCTTGAAAGTCTGACCAGGTTACTCTGCTCCAAATTATACAGTGAATTTTATGCATTTTTCTAATGAAGTATTTTCCAGAATAAAAACATGCAATTCCCTTCTCAATTTTAGCATGTTTCTAATTTTTTTTCAAAATATCTTATTGGACTTTTTAAATTATTTTTATTGTTAATTTCCCACCAGCTTTCCTGAAATATTATTGACATATAGCATATGCAATGTGACTTGATACACGTATGCATTGTATTGCAAAATGATTACTACAATAAGGTCACTTAACAACTCCATCCCCTCACATAATTAGTGTTGATAGACTCCCTCAGCAGGTCTAGTGTTAATAAACTCCTTTAGGAAAGTTTGTACTTTTCCTTCATTCCTAGAAGACAATTTTCTGGGTAAAGTATTCTTAGTTAGCAGTTGTTGTTTTTTTTTTTTCCCCAGCACTTTGAGTGTGCCATCCTACTGTTACCTGGGGCTCCTGGGAGCCCACTGGAAGCCTGGTGTCACAGGAGCCTTCTGGAGTCACTGAAACCAGCAGGTATGGAGCGAGATGGGCGTCTGGGTTCCTGGGAGCCCTGCCATAAAATCCACCTGGGAGCCTTGCTGGAGTAGCAGGCTCAGCTGTGCCTTGAGTTTGTGGGAGCCCACGTGGAGCTTGCCAAGGATGCCATTTGGGGCCCTGCTAGGTGTTTGGGGCCACATGCAGGCAGGAGCTACCTAGAGATGTGGAAGGCAGCCTAGTGCTGGGACAGGCCAACTCTGGTGTCCACAGTGAAGTCTGGGGCTCACTTTACTCTCCTTCTCCCACAAGGAAGGTGTCTCTCTCTTATCTGAGCTGCCTGGACTTATGGAAGGAGTAATGGGGGTAAAGCCTTCAAAAACTGAGTCAGATAAGCTGAACTGAATGGTGGATTTAAGTATTTAAGCAGCAGAAATATTTGATATATAAAAAGATATTTTATAGATATATATTTAAATATAATTAACAAAAACCTGTGAACCACTCTTAATTTTATGAATTAAAAATTTTTAAAACCATTGCATCTATATATTCCTCTCTCATCTTGTCCCCTTAATTTTTTGTGTTGTTCATCATTCTATTTACTTTTCTGGTTTATCTTGGTCAAATACGTAGTTTTCCCTATCAATAAACTGTTTACTTTCTATTTTTGTAAAGACGTAAAAATGCTATCATACAGTATGAAATCATCTGGGACTTGCTATTTTTACTCTACACTGATTCTAAGATCCATCTTTGTTTCTGTATATAAACCTAGCTCATTCATTTTCACTTCCATATAATAATCCATATACCATAATTTATTTATCCATTTCCTGTCAATGAACATTTCAGTTCTCTCCATATTTTTGCCATTGGGAACGGTGCTGATAAGAAAATGTGTGGGCATGTATCCTGATACACATATGCAAGAGTGTTATTGGGGTGTATATCCAGGACCAGAATTGATGGGTTATATAAAATATAAATGTCCAACTTCAAAGTAGGGTGTTACATTTCCTTCCAAAGTGATTGAGCCCAAATAAGTGCAACATTTTGAAGTACTGCCTTATTTTTATTTTAAACACATTTTTGTTTGAATTACTTAGTATTTATTTTACTTAGGCACCTGTTTTACCAAAGTGCAGTAAACAAACAAACAAATAAACAAAAAGATAGAATTTGCTGTTGGAGTAATTGAACCCAAACAGGTTTTGTAACTTTGAATCTTCTGCATTTATTTACATTTTTGAGCTTTAACATTCTCTTTTTAAAAATGAATTTAGTAATAATAGCCACAGTTTAGTTCTAAAATCAAATCTATAATGAGGGATTGGGAAGCTCAGAAACACCAGAAAAACTCTATCCCTCTCCAGGTTTCTAGATGCAGGAATCTATATGCATGTATCTCATTGTAGGACTCTATTATTTTCCTTAGTGTAATTTCTGGGTTAGAAAATATATGCAAGGAACAGTTAGTCTCACCATATCTATGAAATAATATTGGGCTATCCAGTTGAAATAAACATAAAATTGAGTACAGTTGTGGAAGTGCAATGCTCCTGCTTTTTAATGGTTTTCTTTTTAAAAATAATATATATATATGAATATATACATATATATGTATATTCATAAACTAGGTTGTAATCTTCAAATAACATGGAAAAGTATTTTTCTTTGATAATGAAAAAAGAATGTCTTTTCTCTCTCTGTTAAAATATTCGTACAGATATTTGGTTAAATGATTTATAGAATGTTAATACTTTCAGTGAAAATTCATTACAAATCAAATTAGTACCACAAATCGACCCTCCTGTAGTCAGACTCAGCAAAAAGATCAATCATTAAATAACATCGTAATTTAGCCAACTGCTAAGTCTCAGTGGAAGCTATTCATAGTTGTCACTGTCTCTTTATGGATACAGTGAACACATTTATACTAATTTTGTACACTCTTCTTCTTCAAGTCCAAACTTTACAACATGATTTTTGCTACTAACAGTACTACTAATAATAGACTTTTAAAGAGGATAATTTCATTTCATCTATTAGGTAATCTATTATAAAATACTGTGATTATATTTTTAAAAGTTCTTTCTTTGGTGTTTCTTTTTTGTAAGACAGTTCAATTTTTTATTTCTTTTCACAGTTTCTATTAAGCTTCTTCTTTGTTTTGGAAACAATCCTGATGGTTTTCTTAAGTATTATCTTTTACGCTAATCCAGTGAAGAGCTAGTCTCAAAACAATGATCACTTGCAAAGGCTTTACTGGGATTGGATAGACTTTCAACATTTTCTGTCTTTTATCCTAAGAAATACATGGCTTTTTACCTCCTATCTTTCTGCAACAATAAAGTCTAGAGAAAATATTTTAAAAAAAGCAAAATGAAAATATTTCAAAAGTTATTTCAAAAAAAAATCAGCAGTACTTTGTTTAATACATATGGTGATAGCATATTTGGAGAACATAGACTTTAAATAACTGAAAATCATCAACAGTAGAAATGTCATTTGCAGTGAAATCATTAAATTGAAATTAAGGGACAAGGGTAAGGTGCAAGGAAATCAAGTTTTTATATTTTGCTACATCTTTGTTTTTATTTTTATTGATATCAATAGCATTTGAAATATAATAGAAATGACACATCATGAATTTGGTGTCTTTGCTGATTATTAAATTCTCCTGATACAGGCTTCACAGAATATAAAATGAAACACTAACAATTTATCTGAGCACTCTGCATTTCTGTGTTAACACAATGATATTTCATTAAACAGAACAATTATCTTCTGTTGCCATTTCCCTGACCCTTAAGTTTATCTTAATTTGTCTTAGATTTTGAAATGAAAAGAATGCAAATAAAAAGATGTTGAAACGTGGGTTGAGTATAGTGCATTCCATGTTGCTTTCAGCCACTCCTTTATAAGCTTTCCTTGGCCAGCCTATGTTGGAGATTTGTCACTCCTCTGAACTCCTAATGTCTTTTTGTATTATTCATTCAGTAATTTTGTATTTGTCTTATAATGTTTTAATAATAAGATCAAATTAGTTCACACAAGTGTTTCACATGAATTAACCTGGGTCTTCAAAATAACCCCCAGCGTTTAGAGAAGATAGGTATTGTTACCTGACTTTGAGGATTAGAAAATACAAATTCATATACTCGCTCTAGGTTGATTGGCTTTTTAGGTGGCTGAGGCAGGTCTAAAATCCAGAATTAATTTCCATTGTGTTACAAAACATTGTAATATTATTTAATTCTTAAATTTATGAAGAACTTTGGAATCTCCAACTGGGATTTTTAAGATCTACCACCTTCTTAATTTTTAACTACTTATTAATTTTTCTTATTTTGGTTAATTACCACAAAAGACCTTAAATTATATTTTAGAAGTGTCATTCCTATTTAAAGTGCAGTAACTGGTGCTTAGAGAGATTACATGACTAACCCCAAGGTTATGGTGCCAAGGTTACAGAGTCACTACTAAAATTTAGTTCTTCTATTTTCCTGTACTCTATATTGCCTTTAGGTAGGGAATGAGTATAGCTATCCGTAAATCCCTCCTTATACTTTACAGAATATACACATACAGTAAGTATTCTATAAGCTACGAGTAATTTTAATTTAATTTGAAAATAATTTTTACTTTCCCCATATACCTATAAATATATGGATATTTAAATACATAGACAAACTGATGTATGCTATTTCAAAAAGATTTCTCTTTTTTTTTTTTTAAAGGAATTCCTTTATTTTTATTATTTATTTATTTATTTATTTTTAGCTGTGTTGGGTCTTCGTTTCTGTGCAAGGGTTTTCTCTAGTGCGGCAAGCGGGGGCCACTCTTCATTGCGGTGCGCCGGCCTCTCACTATCGTGGCCTCTCTTGTTGCGGAGCACAGGCTCCAGACGCGCAGGCTCAGTAGTTGTGGCTCACGGGCCCAGTTGCTCCACGGCATGTGGGATCTTCCCAGACCAGGGCTCGAACCCACGTCCCCTGCATTGGCAGGCAGACTCTCAACCACTGCGCCACCAGGGAAGCCCAAGATTTCTCTTTAGTGCAGTAAAAATAAATAAATAACTGGCAGCACTTAAGATGTAAGTCAATTGCAAGAAAGAAAGAACACCCAGAAAAGAGCATGTGTCATATTTAAAGATAAATTTACTGAATTTAGTTAAATAGAATTGAACTGAATGTCTGAATTGAAAGTACAGATTACCAAAGTGTGTAACTCTGCAAAAACAACACTGTTTTTCAGACAGAAAGTATAAATTTTATTCACTATGTAAGATGTCAAAATACAGAAAAGAAAAATCATCATGAGTCGATTGATAATTTATTTTGCCTGAAAATTGACATCAGCTATTAAGATGATATTCTCAGTAAATATTCCTGTAAACCTTGGTATGTATAATGAGAAATTAACCCTGGATAATTTCACAAATATTTGTGAAGTACCTACCACATGTTGAGTATTTTAATATGCTATCCTCACATGGCTCTGTAAGATAGATATTAATTCCATTTGTGAATGACAAGTTGACATTAAGCTTCTAGATCTGGGCTCTACAACAGAGTGGCCACTAGTTGAATGTGGCTATATGAATTTAAATTTTAATTAACTAAATTAGAAACAATTAAAATTTCAGTTATTCAGGCACATTTCAAGTGTGCAATTACTATATGCGGCTAGTAGCTGCCATAAAATAGCTTCCAATGATCACAGAAACTTTTTTTTGCACAGCACTGATCAGATATCATAGTTCTTCAAGCACCAGAGACCCAGGAATGCAAATTTCTGCTAATTTACTTGTCTGCATTCTCATATGAAATAACCCTATTAAACATTTCTTTAGGAAAGTATTTCTCTAGCACTCTCTGGTGGGAAGAATGAAGGGTCATCTCAGGGATATAAGTATTCAAATTTTTTCAAGTATACTCCTATAATAGGTATGGATGCCTCAAACTATCATAGCAGGAAACCCCAGTAATTGATATATAATCTAGTAACTTCCCTTGTACTAATGATGTAATCATTAAGCAACTAGCTTCCCAACAGAGAGAAGATTTTGCTCAGTCATCAGGATAATTCTGATCTGCATAACAGTTATATAAACTATAATATTTTAATCTAGATTTTTAAAAAATTCTTTCAAGGCTAAGAATTCTGTAATACACATAGATGTAAAACAACTGCATACAGAAAATCTATGGTATCTGCTTATTTTGACATACAGAGAACACAGTCTGATAGCCAGTCCCACACCTGCTTTCTTCTGTTCATCATAAAATAAAGCATGGCTTCATGTACCTGTAATTGTGCTCTCAATCAGTTTTCTTATTCACACACAAGGTTCAGAAAGAAACAGTATTTACACAACTGTAAAGGAAACTAATTACCCAGTCATTCTTCTAAAAATATGAATAAATAACCAACATATTCAACATTTGAGGAATTCCAGTCACTTGAAAGAGAAAGACCAAAATGAACTAAAAGAAAATGTGGTAAGGGAGACATTGGAAATGGAATAAAAAATAACTTTAAAAACTCTCTAATGTAATGAGATATAATCTAGAAGATATGCTATCTACAAATAAGAAAGTCATCAAAGTACAACCACAGAACAAGTAAAGAATTTTAAGAGATTAGAACATTTTGCATATTTATTTTATATTATCTGTGTATTGTATATTTTTGTATAAATAGAAAAAAATTATAAAATAAAGCAGAAGAAATTATTCAGAACATAGTGCAATAATATGGAAATTATAGAAGAAAATACAAGAGATAAAGAATACTTAATGTTTCAATATGTTACCAATAAGAGCCTCACAAAAATTAGCAGAAAAAAATTGAGTAAAATAAATTACTAAAGGGACACTTAACAAATTTCCAAGAAGTAAACACTGAGAAAAGTCTTCAGTCTGAAAGATCTCTTAAAGTGTTGTTAGTAGTGAGAGAGTGAGAGAGAGAGAGGGAGAAAATCACAGACACATGCTTTTGAAATTTCAGAATTTGAAGGATAATGAATTGTATTTCATAAAAATACAATAAAGCAAAACGAAACAAAAAACTCATGAAAGACACCATTAAAAATGAACAGTTAGGGGCTTCCCTGGTGGCGCAGTGGTTGAGAATCTGCCTGCTAATGCAGGGGACACGGGTTCGAGCCCTGGTCTGGGAAGATCCCACATGCCACGGAGCAGCTGGGCCCGTGAGCCACAACTACTGAGCCTGCGCGTCTGGAGCCTGTGCCCCGCAACGGGAGGGGCCGCGATAGTGAAAGGCCCGCGCACCGCGATGAAGAGTGGCCCCCACTTGCCTCAACTAGAGAAAGCCCTCGCACGAACCGAAGACCCAGCACAGCCAAAAATAAATAAATAAATAAATAAATAAAAATAAAAGTAGCTATAAAATTAAAAAAAAAAAAAAAATGAACAATTAAGCTGAAGACTAGGAAATATTTGAAATGCATATGTAAATAGCCAAAGTAATTATATCCAGAAAATAAAAGGAACTCCAAATCAATGAGTCCAAACTGGATCTAATATTCCAAATGTCCATTCATAAAAAAATGGGTAAACAATTTGTGTTATGAATTATACAAGGGAATACTACACAGCAATAAAATTTTCTGATATTTTCAATAACATAGCTGAATCTTTAAAACATTATGTTCAGTAAAAGAGGAAAATAAGTATATTTTATGACATTACATTTATGAAACTTTAAAACAAGCTAAACTAATCTGTGATAATAGAAGTCAAACTTATAATAGAAAAGTATTGATTAGAAAAGGATGAAAGGTAAATCCCTGATGTAACTGGAATATAATACCTTTTAACCTGGGTGATAGTTGGGTGCATAAATATGTGATAATTGATCAGGCTTAAGGTACAGATTTTTTCATGTTCTATGGGTAAATTATGCCCCATTAATGAAAAAATAACACCTATGGCAAATCCATCATTAGTAGTAAGACACTAGAGATTTCTTTTTATTTTTATATTTATTTAATTTTATATTTCTTTCCAGTTCACATTTAGTATTTAAAAAATGCAAAACTATAATGTTTTTTATTTTTTTATTTTTATTTTTTTAAATTATTTATTTATTTATTTATTTATGTTTGGCTGTGTTGGGTCTTCGTTTCTGTGCGAGGGCTTTCTCTAGTTGCGGCAAGTGGGGGCCACTCTTCATCGCGGTGCGCGGGCCTCTCACTGTCGCAGCCTCTCTTGTTGCGGGGCACAGGCTCCAGACGCACAGGCTCAGTAGTTGTGGCTCATGGGCTTAGTTGCTCCGCGGCATGTGGGACCTTCCCAGACCAGGGCTTGAACCCGTGTCGCCTGCATTGGCAGGCAGATTCTCAACTACTGCGCCACCAGGGAAGCCCCTAATGTTTTTTATTTTAACACTTTTATGAATGTTAACTACAAGAGATTCTTTTATTCTCACATTTGTAAGTATTTTGCTATTTTCTGCTTGAATAAATAATGTAATGTGAATTATTTACTATAAAATACTTTACAATTACAACATTTAAAAAGTAAACAAATAGTGGGAGGGACCAACTGTCATTTAAAGGAAAAAATATATAGCTTTAAATTATTTTATCAGAAAACATAAAGACTGAAGCTAGGTTTTACTTTGACAAATAATGCTGCTGTAAACATTATTGTGTATGTTTCTTAGTACATGTATGTGAGAGTTTCTCCTTGATTATGTAATTAGATAATAACACCTAGGTATTACCAAAGTTCTTACATGGACTACAGTGGTATTCTCTGACTAAACCTAGCTCAGGAAATCTGTCATCAGTGTTCCTTCTACCTGGAATTTCTTCCCTGAGAGTTTCTCATGCTTAGTTTTCCCTCATCATTCAGGTATTTGTTCTATTGCTTTCTCAAAGAGGATTTCCTTTGCTCTAATCTCCATCTCGCCCTATGATTTTCTTTCCCATTATCCTGTCTTATTTTCTTTTTCATAATACCTTTCAGAATCTGAAATGATCTTAGTTTCATGTATAATTGATTTTCATTTGCTTTCTCTAATTTATTATTCATTGTACTTAGGACATTAATGAACATATTATTTCAGCTCAATGGTTTGCTAGCTATTATTTACTATTCACTTATTTAGTGCCATAAATTTAAGTCTCACTAGGATGGAAAAGTAGATATTTCCATCTTAATATATCCAAAATAGAATCCCTGAGCCACAATCCTCACTTTCCATTCTCCACAAATTCTTAGTGCTTAGAAAAAAGTTCCTGGTACAGAGAAGGTGTTCCATTAAAAAAATTTTATTGAACAGATGATTAAATGAATAAATGAATGACAACCCTCAGGTTATAGTGTTTACTCTTGTGCAGATGAGTGCAACTTTGTCAAAGGATCATATAGGACTAAGGAAAATCGTTAATTTCATTTAATTTTTCTTAACTATAACATCTTAAAAATATACTAAAGCAATAAGGAAAGTCACTGCAAATAGCAACTATTTGTATTTCTGTGTGCCCTGTTGAGTCTCATCTTCACACAAGTATAAACTTATATAGTTGTAATCATAGTCATTAAAAGAAAAAAATAAACAGGTTTAAAATTTTTATAATTTAAAATATAATTTAAATTTAAAATATAATTTAAATATCTTCGTAATTCTAATTTACATAGATGGGTAATATTCTATTGAATAGTTGAACCAGAAATTTACCTACTAATAATGGATATTTTGGTTATTAGTAATATTCAGTACAATGAATAAATGTACATTTTCCTTCCTATAGCTTTTATAGTCTGCCTTATTTCCTAGTCTTAAATTCTAAAATTATATTAATCAAATAAAGATTATAAACATTCTTATGGCCCTTAATATAAATTACAGCAGGTATAGAAAACATATCATAAAGTTTGTTATATCCTTAGGACAGTACGTGGCATGTGGTGAACATATAATGAATGTATAATTAATTTATTAAAGAGTAAATGCTATCAAAATTGTTTTCCACAGACACATATTAATGACTATTACATATTAATATCAATTAATATTTATGATTTTCCGTGCAAAAGTATCTGATTGATTGATTGACTTTGTTACATTTGGTCAAATAATTTTCAGTATTGAATATTGTATTCAATACTGTCTTTACACATGAACAAGTGAGGCTCTGCCCTGAAACCTGCATCTCTGTGGGTATCATGTTTTTCAGTGACTTCTTCAAATTTTTCTAGTTCCTGAGGCTGGAAGAGGCCAGCAGTGCCCCCCATGCAGGGTGCTTCAAGACCGGGCTGGGTTCCATATGCATCCTGGTGGCCAAGAAGCACCTATCAAAATTTTCTAAATCACTTCCTCTGCCCAGGACTAGCTGTGATGTATTGTCCTATGGGCAGTCACCCTACCCAAGAACTGGAACTGACATGGGACCTGTCCCAATTTCTTTCCTTTGGGTCACTTTTCAACCATGCATTGGGTTGATCAGATGTTCTGAGGATCTCCAGTAATCCTGACTGTTGGGTTGTCCTAGGGTCCCATGGCCTGACCCAAATTCCAGGAGAGTGTTCTGGTACATAGATTACTCCCACCAGGCAGCTTGGTATTTATTTCACAGGATGATATGAGATTGGGCCACCAGATTGGTGTAGATAATCTGATTTTGAGTGACTCTCACTGACATCATTCCCAGGTTGAGTTCAGAGCTCTGGGTTACTAATGGTTCAATACCCCGTATTACTCTTGAGCTGGGAGTCTAGGCCCATACATCATATAGAAACAGTGGTGCCACCTCCAATCTTCAGCACCCAAGGATTGTGAGGATGGTGGCAAGCATCCTTTATCTTTCATGCCCTTGCAATTGTACTCAAGAGCTCATTCTAACACTTCTATTGCCTCCACATGATGTATTAGGTAGTCCTTATGGAGTAGTCATGAATACTTACTTTGAGGGTTTTTAAGGCATTTGCCCTGCAAGCCCAGTAAGCCCCCTGATAGATGCCTTCTATTGCCGCCGATAGAATGGTGACATCAAGCTCTCCTGGGTTTGCCTAAAGCCATGCTAGAAGAAAGACAGACACTCTTTGCCCAAGTGGGGCCACTCTTCACACCATTTCCTGGACACCTCACTATCCTCCCACTGGTGGTACTGTGTAGAAGCCAGGGGTGTGGCCAATACTGAAAGATATCATATTCTATGAATGCAGTGTTTAGGTCTAAAGAGTTCAAAAGAAGGTAGGGAAAGGAATTATGCTATAAAACCACAAATGGTACATTTAACATAACTAGAAAGCAAATTATTGTTCTGCATATTATTCTGCACATGCTGGGTAAGTTTGCCTTTGTTGTCATCATCATGAAGCACAGTAATAACTGTTAAGAGAGTAATCAGAAGCTGTTATACACAGAGGTGCAAAGAATAAGTCAGTATCAAGAATAATGATGCATTCAATAAATGGCATTAGGAAACTTTAGAGGCAAGAAATTCCACGTTACTCCTACACACACGGGGCCCAAACAGTCATAGCATTAAAAGAATAATAACATTGCTAACCTGTTTCTTGCAGGGGAAAAATAAAATTAGTTAGGAATGGCACATTTGATGGTATCTAGACAAGGAGAGAGTTCTTGGATCTGAAGAGAAAGAGATTATGTCTGATTAAACAATAAAGAAGAATGTAAGTAGTTCTTCTCTACCCTTTACTCTAGCTTTATAAAAAAATTTCTATACCCCACATGTGACCACGAATTTTAAAGAAATTTTTATATCAAATTGTTCACATAGATGAGGCCCTGAATAAAAATATTTGCCTGAGATCTTGCAAACCCAGGGAGGACCTGTTCCTATTACTTCTAATGCTTTCACTTTTTCCAGTTATTTTAATTCACGGTTAACATTTTTCCACCAAAAACACACAAACCAAGGAAGTCCTTTGTCAGTTTGAGGAAATTATAGATAACCCCATGAATTCAAGGTAAAGTCAAATATTATACTTAACGGAATTTGACTTAATATTACTATATACATACTGATTACATCCTAAATAATTACATCCCGTGTGAATGAATAATTTATTATTTTTCACACTAGTGGAAAATGAGAAGCCATCTAAATGTCTAAATAGCTAGGTGAAGAAAGTCACTGTATAACCAATTAGGGTCAATTATTTGCCTGGTAACTGTTAAGTCAGGATAGCAACTCAGAAAATGTTTGTGGTGTAATTTTTAAAGACAATTTCACTCTAAAATATATCAAACATTAAAGAACATATAAAATGTGAACCTATTGCTTTAATCATCATAAAAGTGAGTGTCTGTTACTCAAGTTAAGGTATATAATATCACTATGAACTTCGAAGTCTTTTTATGCCCTATCATATCTCTTATTCTCTCCCAAGAAATGTATGCTTTCCTAAATCTAATACTAATATCGCTTTCATCTTTATACTTTTAACATATCTGCGTATTTCTAAACAAAATCTACATGGTTTTGATCATATGTTCTGTAATAAGGTGTAGTTTATTTTTGCTTGATTTTGACATTTTTATATGATACTCATCTGTGACTTTTTTTCTCAACAATATATTTTGTTTGGTTGTTGATCCTTATTGATATTTGTAGTTAAGCTTTATTTATTTTGTGTAGTATTCCTTAGTACAAATACATTTTTTAAAATGTATCCATTTAACCACTGAAGGACCTGAAAGTTGTTTCCAGGTTTTTCTATGACAAATAATGCTGCTGTGAACATTATTGTATATGTTTCTTAGTGCAGGTAAGTGAGAGTGTCTCCTTGATTATATATACCTAGGACTGAATTGCTAAATTGTAGGATTGCACCTCTTTAACTTTTCTTGATGAAGCCAAACTGTTTCCAAAATGCTGTGTCAAACTGCTGTGTCTGAAAGGCTACATAACGTATGATTCCAACTATATGACATTCTGGAAAAGGCAAAACTTATGGAGGCAATAAAAGGATCAGTGCAGGGGTTGTGGGGAGAGACAGAGATGAATAGGCAGAACATGGTGGACTTTTAGGGCAGTGACACTATTCTGTATGATACCATAATGATGGATATACTTGTCAAAATCCACAAAATGTACAACACCAAATAGGACAACCCTAATGTAATTGTGGATTTTAGGTGATAATGATGCATCAGTGTAGGTTCATGGATTATAACAAATATACCACTCTCATGCAGGAGGTTGATTGATAGTAGGAGAAGCTGTGTGTGTGGTGAGGGGGGCATATATGGGGATTCTTTGTCCTCACTGCTTTATTTTGCTTTGAACTTTAAACCACTCTAAAATTAGTCAATTTAAAAGACTACATTTTACCTCAAGTGACATAAAAATAGAAAATTGAATAGTCTTATTTGTAGTAGGAAATTAATATATAATTAAAATTATTCCATTTAACTTCCTTCATTAATTCTTTCAATCATTTGTAAAATAAATATGTTGATACCCAAATTTAAATAGAAATGCTATAGGATAAATATAGTCAAAATAATATTGCAGAAAAAACTGAAAATATATATTTAAAGTTATAAAAATATAAAGTTATAGTGAATGAGATAGGATGTTGGTGCAAAGAAAGAAAAATAGACCAAAAGAAAAAAATAGAAAGTTTAGACAGGGACCCACACAGGCACACTCACTAATAGAGATAAATAATTTACCTTATTTCACAGAAAAATATGGCACTGCATCATATTGTAAAAGAAACTGTCCTTTCAAAAAATAAATTGCATATTCATATGTGAAAAAATAATAAAACTTAACATTAACTCAAACTGTTTTTAAACTACATATAAATAATCCCAAACCAATTGACAAGTAAACAATATAGAATATAGAAAAATGTATAGAAAAATAATTCCATGACACTGAGGTATACAAAGATTTCTTATACAGTGAACAAAAGATTAACCATAAAATAATTTCGAAATTGGATTTCTTGAAAATTAAGATGTTTTGTTCATCAAAAGATGCCATTAAGAGACTGAAAGATAAGGTACAGACTGGAAGAAAATATTTGTATTACATATGTTTGGCATATTACTCAAAATCAGAATATAAAAAGAACTCCTACTAATTAATACTGGGGAAAAGAGAACAACAACAAAAAGACGTGTAAAAATTCACGGATAGAGCTATCAACATAGCTTTTACACAGATGAAAGCATGCTTAACATTGTTAGCCAATTAAAATCCTAATAAAATACCACCATACATACTAAAGAAAGGTTCAAATTAAAATGCTTGATAAAATCAAGTCTTAGTGAGAATGTGGAGCAATTGGTGCTCCCTTCGTACATTCTTACGGGAGTGTAAATTGATACAACCCCTATGGAAAACTTTTTGGAGGATCTAATATACTATGAAAATACTTTTCCTGCGACCCAACAATTCTACTTTGATGTGTATGACACAGGTAAATGACCACTTATGGCCACCAAAAGATGGGTGCAGAAAAAAATCACAGCAGCTTTAACACTATTAGTCAAAATGGAAACAACACATATGTTTATCAACAGCAGAACAGGTCAGTTGTGATCCATTCTTTCAGTGGAATTCTATTCAGCATAATTACAGCCATGTGCAATATGGATCTCATAGACAGAGGCCAGAACACAAAGCATATAGACTATGATTACATTCATATGATGTTCAACAACAGGCAAAAGTATTGCTTGGCAATAAAATTTAGAAAACTGGTTGCATCATACATAAAATTTTTAGCTATGTAATTAAATTTTTACATCATGTAGTTTTCCTCAATTAAAATTTTCTTAAAAATAAATCATATATTCCTTTTTGATGACAATTCCATCGTGGATACCAGGATTATATTTATTATTTCATAGTCTAAAATTGTTATTAAACTGTTTTCTGCTTTCCAGTTTTGCTCTTTGGAACTCAGCTGTTGGTTTAATTGTCATTTTTGTCTTGTTTTATTTTTGATAAATACACTGTCTTTTTTTTGACAGCTCTAAGAATCTCGTGTGTGTGTGTGTGTGTGTGTGTGTGTGTGTGTGTGTGTGTGTTGTGGGATACCATTTCAGTTCAATATGTCTAGGTGAGAGCATTGTTTGTGATTCACTGAGTTTCCTGAATCCGAGAATTGATATCTTTCGTAACTTTGAGAATTTTTCATTTATTATTTATTAGAATATTGTCAGTCATTTGTTCTTTTTATCCTCTTTGTTTTAACTTCCTAACGTTCCATGTAGATATGTTAAAGTCTTATTATTCTAGCCACATTGTTTCAACCTATGCTACATATTTCTCAATTTTGTGCTTATTTGTGCTAAATCCTAGGTAGTCTTTATAGATCTGCCTTCTAGTTCTCTAAATCTCTCTTTTTTTATTCCTTGCTTTATACTTTAAAAGTTTTACACATATTTATTTTATATATTGATATGATAATTTCCACACCTGCAGCCTTAAGGTGTCTGAATTTTTGTTTTCTTATTTTCCTATACTCTGGTTCATGAAGTCTTATTTACTCATGTGTTTATGAATTTGTATTTCTTGGAGCTTTTATTTGAGAAAATCATTTGACTCTTTTTTTTATATATGTGCTTCCCCAAGGAAGGTAAAACTTCCATCTACATCATACTGGCATCATCTGCATTTGGTGTTAGCACATGAGTTTCGTCTGCTGGCTTTTTGAAGTATATATTTAGCTTGACTCCTAACCCCAAACCTATTTAAGAAAAATCTTACAATAAAATTTTTTCAGAAGAAAATATTCCTATACCCAGAACAGAGACTGAGCCAGGCAAATATATATGCCATTTCCTTTGGCCATTCAAGTTGTCTTCTGATAAACCATCAAAATATGTTCTCCCTTAAGATTTCTTGGCTTTAGGCAGGGGTCAGCAATATGATCTCCCTTAGAACATTAGAACCAGGCTTTTCTTTCTATTCATCATGGAAAATCTACTAAAATTCAAGCTGACATAAGAGAACACCACTTTTCAGTTTAATTCCTTGGGGCAAACCATGGCTTAGCAACTATTTCTGCTCTGGATTCATAATTTTGTCTTCCTTTGTACCTAAGGATTTATATAGTATTCCTTCCAGATCAGGTGTATATTTTAAAATAAATTTTAAACTAAAATGTTAAGAGGTCTATACAGAGGTTTCTCTAGTCATCAATTTGTCCATATTGAGAGAATAATCCACATTTTCACTAATGTTGGAGTAAGGGATTCCACCCTTACCCTTCTTCTCTTCTACATGCACTCTTATCTACTGTTAGGTATGTAAATCCTGTTTTTATTGAGTGCATAGTTCCTATTTCAGCTCAACATTTAAAAATCACAATTTTATGGTCAATATGTATTTTATAGGCCTATATATTTTATAGGCATCTGAAAATCTATTTGTCTAAGACAGAATTCTTGATTTTTGTCCCAATAACCTGACCAACCACAAGTTTTCTGTTTTTCAGATGAAAATTTTATTTAACTAATTTTTTTATTGGAGTATAGTTGATCTACAATGTTGTGTTAGTTTCTGCTGTACAGCAAAGCGAGTCAGTTGTACATACATATATATCCACTCTTTTTTAGATTCTATTTCCATACAAGTTATTACAGAGTATTGAACAGAGTTCCCTGTGCTATTCAGTAGGTTCTTACTAGTTATCTATTCTATATTCAGTAGTGTGCATATGTCAATCCCAATCTCCCAATTTATCCCCCCCTCCCCCCTGGGAACCACAGCTTTGTTTTCTACATCTGTGACTCAACTTCTGTTTTGTAATAGGTCCATTTATACCATTTCTTTATAGTCCACATATGAGCAATATCACAGGATGTTTGTCTTTCTGTGTCTGACTTACCTCACTCAGTATGGCAATCTCTAGGTCCATCTATGTTGCTGCAAATGGCATTATTTTATTCTTTTTTATGGCTGGGTAATATTACATTGTATATATGTACCACTTCAGATCAAAATTTTAAAAATCACCCTTTATACTTCTCTGTACTTCACACCTCACATCTAATATGTCAGCAAGTTTGTGTACTCTACCTTCAAAACAAATTCAAATCCCTGTCAATTTACCCTATTTATACTGTGACCAATTGTGCCTCCATCAGTCTTCCTCACTCACACTCTGCTTCACTAATTTTAAAAGTATGGAGAGGATTATTGGGAACTACCAAGGCATGTTGAAGAATCCAAAGGCTAAAAACTTCTGGAATCAGCTATTAACGTAGATCTAAAGGAGAGAGCGTGTTCACAAAAACTGGCTGAGGAAAGCTGGAGCTTCAGGAGACGGCTGCTGGAAAAGAGCTGTACTCTTCTTTAGGGGAACATAACCACTGGCAACCAATGGCATGAACAATTAAAAAAAAAATACTCCAACATCATTCTCCACCAATTTTCTGACTTCCTGAAGGTATTTCCCATTTTAGAAACCATACGTGAATCAAAGAATAGACAGACCTTTCATTCAACAGTTACATGTTGAATGACCGCAATACCCTGGCACTCTTCTACTCATTGGAGTGTAGTGGTAAACAGGACAAACCATGTACCTTCTCTCACTGAAACTACATTCTTTTGGGGATCAAGCCACTGAACAAATTAACAAAGAACAATATTATTTTATATTAGGTAATATCTAATAATAGGAAGAGAAGTGAAATTCAACATGGTATTTTAATAAAATGTGGCAAGGAAGTCAGACCTTGAAAACTGAGGGGAGAAATGTTCTAGGCACAGGAAACTGCAAGAACTAACTAATCCTGAAGTTTTGTAGAACCAATGAGTAAATATTATTTTGATATTATATTGAACTATTCTTTCACAGGTATTATTTTATAAAATATTCTCATTAGTAAAAGGAGATTATTATACCTAATCCATAAAGCATATCAGTGATGCTTAGTATAATGTCTGTCTTATAGTAAGAGTTCAATAAATATTACAGAGTTCTGTATTATTATTACTGTTTTCATTATTATTATTATTATTATTATTATAATTCAAGGTAAAGGCTATTTTCATTGGCATACAATTGTCTCTGAAAGATTTAAACAGAAAGAAAAGAAGGAAGAGAGCAATAGTAATAATTACTTCTGACTAAATGTGTACAAATAGGTGGAAATATAAAAAGTATTTTCTTTACAATTAAATTGAGTAGCTTTCATAAAGGTAAGCCAGATCACATATATTTAATGAAACAATGTGGCTTGAATTATTCACTAGTAGCTCTGTTACCAAACACAAACAATCTTAAGCAATATAATCAATTCCAGGTATCATCAAGCATTCAGTTAACTAGTGACATTTTAAACTATACCAGTATTCTTTGAGTACAAAGAATACAAAGTCCAAAATTGTCTTTGCTAATAAAAAACAATTATATTTTTATATCGTAAGACCACAAACAAGACTGTGATTACCATTGAATCATGTATTATTGAAAAGCAATTATTCTTAGTATTTTCCACTACATGCATCTATAAACTTTTCCTGACTTTTCTTATTTCTTTTCTTTTCTCTTAATGTCCTGACATCATTTTCATTCTTTTCTATTACTGTAAAACTCTGTTGTGTTCTCTCACAGTATTTTTAACAATAGTTAAGTCAGTCTATTAATGCTTATAGAGTATAGACTAAATTCATACAAAAGTACTACTGTTTATACATAGATATGAATTATATGTGGCCTCTTACATAATTAGTTTATGATCCAGTCAAATAAATTGCTAAATCTATTTTTCTGATTGCCAGATAATAATTTCTTCCATTCTATTTTTGCAACATTTCACTTTGGAAGACCCCACTGAGTTGGTAAGAAATAGATATGGTGAAATAACACGAATAATAACAATAACAACTAAGGTCGATTTTCTCTTTTTACTGCCTGCTAAGAACTCCATAGTTCTTATATAAATCACATATAATTTAACCCTCCTGATAACATCATGAAATAGATAACTTTATTCCTATTTTAGTGGTAAAAATACTGAGGACCTGAAATATTAAATGCTTTAACTGAGTCACAGTCCTAAAAAGTAGAGGAGGTTAGTTTTGTACTAGTGGTTTATCTGGAACCAGAACCTAAGCTCTTACACAGAGGTGCACTAAATAGAAATATGTTCTTAACTATCAAGAACAGAAATGTCAGCATATACACAAATTCTTCCAACAGTTCTATGAATGTTTTATCTTTATGTTGATTTCTGAAGCATTAATTTCTTAAGTGTACTTTAGTGGTCTAATGGATGCAATCTGCAATGTTAATTATAGAGAGAAATCCTCAAAGTAATTACTACATAATTTTCACTCTAGTGAAATAAAAATAACCATATTTTTGTCTTAGGTTAATATTTAATTCCAAACATTTATAGAGTTAACTTATCAACAATTGTACTTTTATATTTAATTTTTAAAAACAGGCTAAAATGAAAACTGCTGCTATTTCTCAAGCCTGGAAAAGATGATAAAGATATATTGAAATTAATCACTTGCATAGATTGTATTTAAAATATTCTTTCATTGATCATTATGACTTTTTCCTAAAGTATAAATTTTCTGTACACTGCCTTTGCAGTTAGACTTCTTGTTTTCAGAGAGAAGCTTGTAAACAGTATTTATGCACTTACGATTTCTGAATTTGCTCAGACTGTATATATAATTTTTACACTTAAGTGTATTTTCAAGTACTTTTCAAGTATTTCTAATTTGGGGGTGGGGGATAAAAATATGCCTTTAAACAACAACAAAAAGTTCCTACTCACTTTGAGACTCTGTTAAGAGTTAAAGAAATGTATCTTTTGGAGTGTACAGAAGAGAGAAAAGTGAGATTCTTGTCAGGCACACAGGCCCGGGCGGCCGCAGGAAGACAAGGATACAGCATTACATTTATTCTTCATGTCTCCGTAGGCTCCTCTTGGTTGTGACAATTTTTCATACTTTCCTCATTTATGATGACCTCGAAAATGTTGGGGAGTACTGCCCTGTTCTAAAGCCTCAGAGTCTTCTGCTTCAGTTGGCAGAAAGGGAAAGAGACAGTGAAGGAGCCATTTCAGATTTATAAAAACACCAGCTTAGAGAAGCTGTCCATCCTTTTTTATTTCTCGTATGGAGCGATGGAGATCTCCTCTAGCACCCAGTGCCAAGGCAACATTTCCAATTTGAATATTCCATTGGTCAGGCTGCTGCAGGCAACCCAACCTTAGGAAGACCAGACAGGTGGCTGACAGAGTCTTGGTGCTCCAGCCAGGTGTCAGGCCTGAGCATCTGCAGTAGGAGAGCCGAGTTCAGGACATTGGTCCACAACAGACATCCCAGCCCCACATAATATCAAATGGCAAAAGCTCTCTCAGAGATCTCCAGCTCAACAATAAGACCCAGCTCCACTCAACAACCAGCAAGCAACAGTGCTGGACACTCTATGCCAAAAAACTAGCAAGATGGGAACACATACCCACACATTAGCAGAGAGGCTGCCTAAAATCATAATAAGGCCACAGACACCCCAAAACACACCACCGGACGTGGTCCTGCCAACCAGAAAGACAAGATCCAGCCTCATTCACCAGAACACAAGCACCAGTTCCCTCCACTAGGAAGCCTACACAACCCACTGAACCCACCTTAGCCACTGGGGGCAGACACCAAAACAACGAGAACTACAAAATCGCACCCTGCAGAAAGGAGACCTCAAACACAGTAAGTTAAGCAAAATGAGAAAACAGAGAAACACACAGCAGATGAAGGAACAAGGAAAAACCCACCAGACCAAAGAAATGAAGAGGAAATAGGCAGTCTACCTGAAAAGGAATTCACAGTAATGATAGTAAAGATGATACAAAATCTTGGAAATAGAATGGAGAAAATAGAAGAAACGTTTAACAAGGACCTAGAAGAACTAAAGGGTAAACAAACAATGATGAACAACACAATAAATGACATTAAAACGTCTCTAGAAGGAATCAATAGCAGAATGAGGCAGAAGAACGGATAAGTGACCTGGAAGATAAAATACTGGAAATAACTACTGCAGAACAGAATAAAGAAAAAAGAATGAAAAGAATTGAGGGCAGTATCAGAGACCTCTGGAACAACATTAAACACACCAACATTTGAATTATAGGGGTCTCAGAAGACGAAGAGAAAAAGAAAGGAACTGAGAAAATATTTGAAGAGATTATAGTTGAGAACTTCCCTAATATGTGAAAAGAAATAGTCAGTCAAGTCCAGAAAGGCAGAGAGTCCCAGACAGGATAAATTCAAGGAGAAACACGTCAAGACACATATTAACCACACTATCAAAAATTAAATACAAAGAAAAAATATTAAAAGCAACAAGGGAAAAACAACAAATAACATACAAGGGAATCCCTATACGGTTAACAGCTGATCTTTCAGCAGAAACTCTGCAAGCCAGAAGGGAGTGACAGGACATATTTAAAGTGATGAAAGAGAAAAACCTACAACAAAGATTACTCTACCCAGCAAGGATCTCATTCAGATTCGACGGAGAAATTAAAACCTTTACAGACAAGCAAAAGATAAGAGAATTCAGCACCACAAAACCAGCTTTACAAGAAATGCTAAAGGAACTTCTCTAGGCACGAAACACAAGAGAAGGAAAAGACCTAAAATAACAAACCCAAAACAATTAAGAAAATGGTAATAGGAACATACATATCTATAGCTACCTTGAAGAAGTAAAACTGTCACTGTTTGCAGATGACATGATACTATACATAGAGAATCCCAAAGATGCTACCAGAAAACTATTAGAGCTAATCAATGAATCTGGTAAAGTAGCAGGATATAAAATTAAGGCACAGAAATCTCTTGCATTCTTAAACACTAATAATGATGAAAAATCTGAAAGAGAAATGAAGGAAACACTCCCATTTACCATTGCAGCAAAAAGAATAAAATACCTAGGAATAAACCTACTTAAGGAGACAAAAGACTTGTATGCGGAAAGCTATAAGACGGTAATGGAAGAAATTAAAGATGATACAAACAGAATGGAGAGATATACCATGTTTTGGATTGGAAGAATGAACATTGTGAAAATGAGTATACTGCCCAAAGCAATCTACAGATTCAATGCAATCCCTATCAAACTACCAATGGCATTCTTCACAGAATTAGAACAAAAGATTTTACAATTCATATGGAAACACAAAAGACCCCGAATACTGAAAGCAACCTTGAGAAAGAAAAACGGAGCTGGAGGAATGAGGCTCCCTGACTTCAGACGATATTACAAAGCTAATCAATACAGTATGGTACAGGAACAAAAACAGAAATGTAGATCAATGCAACAGTATAGAAAGCCCAGATTTAAACCCACACACAGATGGTCATCTTATCTTTGATAAAGGAGGCAAGAATATACAATGGAGAAAAGACAGCCTCTTTAATAAGTGGCACTGGGAAAATTCAACAGCTACATGTAAGAGAATGAAATTAAAACGCCTCTTAACACCATACACAAAAATAAACTCAAAATGGATTAAAGACCTAATGTAAGGCCAGACACTATAAAACTCTTAGAGGAAAACGTAGGCAGAACACTCTATGACATACATCACAGCAAGATCCTTTTTGACCCACCTCCTAGGGAAATGGAAATAAAAACAAAAATAAACAAATGGGACCTAGTGAAACTTAGAAGCTTTTGCACAGCAAAGGAAACCATAAACAACACGAAAAGACAATCCTCAGAATGGGAGAAAATATTTGCAAACGGAGCAACTGACAAAGGATTAATCTCCAAAATATACAGGCAGCTCATGCAGCTCAATATCAAAAAACAAATAACCCAATCCAAAAATGAGCAGAACATCTAAATAGACATTTCTCCAAAGAAGATATACAGATCGCCAACAAACACATGAAAGGGTGCTCAACATCACTAAGCATTAGAGAAATGCAAATCAAAACTACAATGAGGTATCACCTCACACCAGTCAGAATGGCCATCATCAAAATATCTACAAACAATAAATGCTGGAGAGGGTGTGGAGAAAAGGGAACCCTCCTAAACTGTTGGTGGGAATGTAAATTGATACAGCCACTATGGAGAACAGTATGGAGGTTCCTTAAAAAACTAAAAATAGAACTACCATATGACCCAGCAATCCCACTACTGGGCATATACCCTGAGAAAACCATAATTCAAAAGATTCATGTACCACAATGTTCACTGCACTCTATTTACAATAGCCAGGACATGGAAGCAACTAAGTGTCCATCAACAGATTAATGCATAAAGAAGATGTGGCACGTATGTACAATGGAATAATACTCAGCCATAAAATAAACAAAATTGAGTTATTTGTAATGAGGTGGAGGGACTTTGAGACTGTCATACAGAGTGAAGTTAGTTAGAGAGAGAAAAACAAATACTCTATGCTCACACATATATATGGAATCTAAAAAAAAAAAAAAAAATGGTTCTGAAGAACCTAGTTGCAGGACAGGAACAAAGATGCAATGGCCTTGAGGACACCGGGAGGGAGAATGGTAAGCTGGGACGAAGTGAGAGAGTAGCATGGACATATATACACTACCAAATGTAAAATAGATGGCTAGTGGGAAGCAGCCTCATAGCACAGGGAGATCAGCTCTGTGCTTTGTGACCAGCTAGAAGGGTGGGATAGGGAGGGTGGGAGGGAGACACAAGAACGAGGAGATATGGGGATATATGTATATGTATAGCTGATTCACTATGTTATACAGTGGAAACTGACACACCATTGTAAAGCAATTTACTCCAATAAAGATATTTAAAAAAGAATAAAAACAGGTTAAAGTGTGTGTTTGTGTAAAAAAAGTATAAAAATTAAGTCAAGCCTGGAAAGCTTGACTTAGTTTTTAAAGAAGTCACTACATTTAACTTTCATTTAATGGGGCTTAAATTACATATATAAAAGGTGATAGGTACCTTATGGGAATCTGGCCAGAAAGTATCCAGAAGTTTGCGTTGGGAAAGGTTAAGTTTACTAAGATTTAGACATATTCATTTTGGGGGGGATTTTTTTGGAGTATAGTTGCTTTGCAATGTTGTGTTAGTTTCTGCTGTAGATATTTATTTTTAAATGTTAATTAAAGTCCATGTATGAAACAAAGACTTGAATAAGTGAAAAAGAGAGCAAAATGTTCGTGTTTATATGTAGCTATATGAATACGAGCCTAATAATTATCCATGCTTTCTGCTTGGATTAGAAGGGTCATGAACCTTACTCTTTGATTGGTAGCATTCAGTGAATTAATGTGATCCATGAGGGCAGAGAGGCATCTCAAAGAGTGGGTGACACAGAGGACAATTCAATATTTACTGATGAAATATTAAACTCAAAATTATTCCTTGAAAATAAACTACTTTTAGAAACTGAAAAAAAAAAAAAAAAAGAACTGTTTTATCTGGAAGACAACAATGTATTGAAACATACAAAAACACTTGGTAAAGAGGAATGCATGCCAAATGAAATGAATTTCCTTCTAAAATAGGTTGAAATATACATAGATAAGGGAGGGAAGAAGAGATATCTATGATATACCCTGGGCTAAAGTATTCTGTTCTTGCCATTTTAGGCCATATGGACTCAATAAACAATTCTGTTTGAAAAAAAAAAAATGTTGACAAGTACCACAAATACTCATTATTCAGCAAGATAACATTTTTATTAATTACTGACCTAGCTATTATAACTCTTACCTCTACATTTTTGGCTAAAATCTCTTTCATAACTTCATGTGAGGATAGTGTGATAATATTAATTTTCTATACACTGAAAAGGTAATTCAACTTTTTTACTATGGTTGATGAAAATTTTTTCTAACATTACTTATATTAAAAGTTCATGTCAGCTTAATAACTTGTTATAGGTGATAATATATAAAGGTTTAGAATCAAATTCGAAGTGCAATTATTAGTTTATTTCATAAACCTACTGTTAGATTTTAGGTTGTTTCAAGTTTACTGGTGCAGTGAGTAATCTGATATTACTCTGAGTTGACAAAAATTGTAAACCAGTTTGTTGTTGAGGTCCTGACTGTCTTGGCTTATTATTGTGTGTTTCATGTAGTCTCTGTTAATGTCAGTTTTTGTGTCAGATTAGCAAGAAAAATATTTTCTCTGTAATCTACGTATAGTTCATTCCTTTTCATTAATAAGATTTTTAGTAATTATCTATTCAAAATGTTCCTTTTTAATTAATTATAATTTTTTAAAGTATCTTTTAAGTGAATTATCTATTCAGTGCATTAATATGTTAATGAATTTTCTATTCAACATTTATTGCTTCCTTTTTATGAATCTGTTTTTCTTTTACTTTAATTGTTACAATCAGCTTTGCAATAGCAAAATATTTTCTATTGATTTATCTTAACCATCTTGTTTTATATATATCAATTATATGTCTGAATTTCTTTCAGTTACTTATTAAAAATACAAGACCTTCAAATGTGCCCAAATAAGGATTCTATAATTTCTTATTTGTTTTGTTGAAATATTCTAAACTTGTTTCTGGAAATCAGAATTGGTTTCGTTTTTGTTTTTTTGCAAATTTTACAAAAAACTTGTCTTCAGGTAAACATATCTCTGGGGGGCCATAGACAAGGTCTGGGAAAGTAAAGGGCCTTAAACCCTAAGCTCCATTGTCTTCTCCTTACAATGTCTCTGGGGTCATCCCTCAGTTGACTGTCTTGTATGACCACCCATGATCCAATCAAATGAGACAGAGACGCCTGTGCTCACTGATACTGTTAAATCAATAAGAAAAATATCTGTATCCTAAATAAATACTGAGGAAGTGACAAAATGGGTTTATTTAAATGGAAGAAAAAAAAAACCAGAAAAAAGTCTCTGTAAAGTAGTGATCATACAGCTACAATATAATGGAGCAGTACTTACTTTTTATGCTAAAATCAGCAGTGTGTGCTTTGGGAATCCCCTGGCTGTCCAGTGGTTAGGACTCTGTGCTTTCACTGCCCTGGGCCCAGGGTTCAATTCGTGGTCGGGGAGTTAAGATCCCGCAAGCATCAAGACCTAGCCAAAAAAAAAAAAAAAAAAAAAAAAAAATCAGCAATATGTTAGAATGAAAAAGAGCTTCTTTAATCACCATTAGAAGAAATAGAAAATTAAATGTTTATTTGTCAACTGTGTGAAAAATGATGAGTTAATTAAAAGATATAACTTTTAAAATGTAGTTAAATTTATCATAAGAGGAAAACTCAGTGGCTTGTGAGGTTTTTTCTCTTGATTTTTTTGGGGGAGAATTTTAAGAAAGAAACTAAATTGTTTTTCAGTTAAGAACTTAGGCAAAGAACAATAAGCAAAGTCGAACAATGCATTATTTAATTTATGTTAATATTAGAAAATAGGTATGTTTCAAGGTTTTTCAAAAGATTTTTAATGTTTCAAAGTTCATTAAATATGTTGTTCATTTGAAACATCTATTTAAACAGAGAATCACTAATATAGTTCATTGCTAAAAAGGAAAAAATTATTTTTAAGATTTAGAAATGTGAAAGGGAAAATAAAATCAAAATAAATGAGATTATTTTTAGAATATTCTAAATCTATGTTAAAATTTGAAAAATAACTCCAATATTGCCAAAATAAGTTTTATTCAAAGAACTAGGAGTTATATAGTAACACACTTCTTAATATATTTTATTGCATTGATGAATTCTAAATAAAATAATAGTAAAAGTTTTTAACAATTTTTAATATTTATGCTTCTCCCTTTCCTCAGTTGGAAAGAAAGCCTGTATTTGGGGAAATACACAAGATTGACTTCCCTTCTTCCTCACAAAGCACTTCTATGTTTCCTAACATATTTTGACATTTCACCTCCCACTCAGGCTCAAAATGTGGAAGGGAAGAGAGACTGTGGGTGCAGAAAATTCCTAACATAACTGAGTCCTTGCATGGTGGCATAATATTTGAGACTGGTGGATGTTGGACACTTCTACGGGATCTTCAGACAAGGTCAATGTGGTTCTCTTACTGACATTTTGTCCAAAACAGGTGATATTTTCATTATGTTGATGCTTATGTCTTCTTCCTCAGTTAGTCAGAGAACACCAGGGACACCCTGTTAAGGCTCCAAGCAGAATCATCTGGGGCAACTCACTGGGGCTGCAGGATCTACCTCTAAGATTTTTTCCGCAGCAGAAAGACAAGAACTGACTCTGAATTGGGATCTTAGGCCTTTCAGTGTGGATCATTCCATGGAGCTGTTCGGGCTTCCTCAGAGCATAGAAGCTGTGTTTTAAGAGTAAATTTACGTTTAGTTATCTATTTTACATTTGGTAGTGTATATATGTTGATGCTACTCTCACTTCACCCCAGCCTCTCCCCCTCCCCTGTGTCCTCAAGTCCATTCTTTACGAGAGGTGGGATAGGGAGGGTGGGAGGAAAGCTCAAGAGGGAGGGGATATGGGGATATATGCATGGGTATGGGTGATTCACTTTGTTGTACAACAGAAACTAACACAGTATTGTGGAGCAATTATGCTCCAATAAAGATGTATTAAATAAATAAATACATAAAAAGAATAAGTTTACCAAAGGATAGGTAATAGATGCTGCCTGTCCCTTAGGCCTGGTTCTGGTAACAGACACAAAATCACTTCCATCGTATTCTGTTAGATCAGTCACAGAGCCTTCCCAGATACAAGGAAAGAGAACATAAAGCTCCCTTTCAATGAGAGAAGTTTCAAAGTACTAAAATGATTTTTAGTCTTTCCTAATTGAGGTTTATCTCTCATCAACATGTGTGATATCCAGAAGGAAGCAATCCATGGCCATTAAGGCAAATCTACAATCATCAGTGTCCAAGATTCCTTCCATTTTCTTGCTCTCTCATCCTTTCCTTCTTGTGGTCCAAGAATGCCAGCAGGAGGGAAAGGGAATAAAGAGGAGGGTGTTTCCTCTCTTTAATTATAGTTACTAAAATCTCCTAATGAGTCTTCCACTTATGTACAAATAGCTCTTCCTAGCTGCAAGGGAAATTGGGAAATTTTATTCTAATATTTTATTATACAGTGATTTCTATTTAGTTAAAATCAGGGGCTTCTATTACTTAAAAAAACAGGAAGACTGAATATTAGGAGAAAAACAGTAGTCTCTGCTACAAAATACATATTTGCATCTTTTCTGAGAATAACATTTTACAAGATTTTTTGGTATTGGTTGAAATTTATTTGCAGTTAGATTTAATTTAGATGATGAAAGTAGAAACAGATTTAGTTCAAAATGTTAGTTGGCCAATATAATTTTTAGTTCACAGTGAACCATGTAATCAGTCAGAAGAGATGTAGCTAGGAGAAATGTCTAATCACCTCATAAGACGATTCCAGTAGAAATCCCACACAGCCACAGATACTAGAACCTTTGCCAAGCTACTGCAGAGAAAATCAAAGACCTCATGACTATCCTTGCCAGAAGACCCATTCACCCTCACTCAACCTTCACATCCTCTTTCTCAATTCTGAGAAGGTGTAATGGCTTAAAGTTCTCTGTACAACCCAGGTGCAAAGGCCAATGGGAAATGAAGCTTTTAACTTCAGCTTGGGAAAAAGAGGATTCAAAATGAGGAGAGATACCAAAATGGGAAGACTATGTTCAAAATACCTTGTGTGTATAAGCAACATCTCTCATTTTATAAGGTATTCATGACCCACTAAAATTAAGAAGAACTGCACTACACTATTTCTTGGAAGACATAAAAGTTTGAGAATTCACTAAAAAAAAAATCAATATTTTGAAAGAAGAAAAAATTTGTCTTTATAATCATCCCAAATCTTACCAAATATAAACTAAAATAAATTAAGAAAGGCTATATTGCAATAAAATAGACATTCATTTTAGACTGTATATCTCCCTTACAAATGAATAAAAATACTTTAACAAAATAGGTAAAAATAATAGATATATTAATTGCACATATACAGGTATGAACATTCAAATGCAAAAAAAAAAAAAAAAAGCCATGAAAGCAAATGAAAATTGATCAAAACTCTTTGCTCTCTCCAGTAACAGAAGAAATGCAAATTACAGAAAAAAACTAGGTATGATTTTATTTTTAACCTTAAAATCTATACTTCCTACCAAAATCAGAAATATTGTGCCTGGTTTGATCATTTATTTCATTATAATATAAAAATAGCTGGATACATGGAGAAAAAACTATCGAGTTTAGAGTCAAAATATCCGGGTTCAAATATCCTTTTTTAACAATTTCTTACTTTGACTTTTGTGATGCTCAGTTACATGTCTAAGAAAATGTGGATAATAAAAAATTCCTTATAAATTTAGAAGTTTACTATGAGGTTTAACTAAAATAACAAACAAAACAGTTTATGAATAATTATTGATATATATTAGGTGCTTCATTATGTTTCTTCTTTGTAACACATGTGCATTGCTTTATCATCACCTTCATTCCCATGTCCAACCTCTTGCAAAATCCTATTGACCCAGGATTCATTCATTCCTTCATTTCAGTTTCTCCTTCCATCATTCTAGCTTAGACTCTCTTCACTTCATTGGTGATCTCCATTCCTAGAAGCTCTCTCCCCTTTAATATATGTTGCTTTCCATCTCCAGATCAATTTTATAAAACACAGTCATGGCAACAAACTTTATTGCTTAGAAGGTGAAGCTCAAAACATGTTGGCCTGACATGTCATGTCTGCCTTTATCTGGCCCTGATTGAATAAATTATCTTCTCTCCCACTAAAGTTCAAGATAAAACTCCGTTCCATTCCAATGAAGCTAGATCTTTCAATACCTCCCAAGTACAACAAGCACATACCTATGCTTTGTTTTTTACTCCTCTTGGAGTAAATTAGTGCCTGCGTTGTGTAGACCCCCAATGAGTGTCATTTGCATTGAATTTGGCAGGCAATAAATAGTTTCACAAATTTCACCTTGGGATACTGGGTGTATGTGATATTACAATATTTATTCTTGAGGGGGGGGAATAGTTTTATGGGTGTAAACATTTGATAATCTCCATATCAAAAAGTTTCAAGATATACGCAATTAAAAGTTGAAATAATATGCTACTAAATATTAAATAGAACATATTCAGAGATCAAGGGGATAGCTGACAACTGTGTTGTGAGTCATAGTTGATATCTTTGTGTTTCATTGATTATTACGGTCTATGGATAAATTTATTTGTTATTCAAAGCCTAGAGAGATTCCGTTAGACCTATGCAATCAAATAACCACTACCTCCATTATCTATTTAACTCTAATTTTTTAAAGAATTGGAAGGGTTTGGAAGGCAGAAGCCCCACTAACATAAACCTCTGACTTTGCCAGTTCACTGAGAATTTCCTTAATGTTGATTTTGACACCAGGAAGACTAGGGAAAGCAGGACTAACACCTTAGCAACTGCCATCAAGTGAGATGATGGAAATGGGCATATTTAGCAAAGAGTGAAGAATGGCAAATTGTGACAAAGGAGAAAGAAAACAAAGATTTACATCACTGCCATATGAGCCCCAGTTTTCTAGTAAACAAAGACAAAATCTTTCAGGCATGAGAAATAATGTCCCCTGAGTCAAAACAAATTATAAGTATTGATTTTAAAATTGATTGTCTTCAACAAGCTGCCTTCCAAAAAAAGGAAGGACTGGGTTTGAATGGCATTACATATAATGACAAAGCCAAAACACACACAACAAACAAAATTACAGTTTTTTCCATCTTTGAGGAGCTGTCATATTTTTCCTGTTTGTTCCTTTGTTTCTATTGTTTTATTTTGTTTGGGTTCATGAGGCTATTTAGGCAATTTCCTCTGGTTCTCCATAACATAGCTAGCAAATAAACCCTTTTCCTTCCTTGGTCCACCAGTAACAACTATAATAATCTTAATTTGGACTGACAATATCTAGGAGAAAATATCTATGGTAAAAAATAAATAAGAGATAAAATAGCATCATGCATTTGACCATAACAAGAAATGGAGAAAAAGACTGGCCCTAAAGTATGTAGACTTGGGAAAATACACAACTTCACTGACATTCTTATTTGTCCTACACTGGTATTAGTTTCCTAGGGCTGAAGTAACAAAGTAGCACAAACTGGGCGGCTTATAAAAACAGAAATTTACTCTATGACAGTTCTGGCGGCTGCAAGTCCAAGGCCACAAGGCCATGGTCCCTCTGAGACTCTGGGTATAATCCTTCCTTTCCTCACTAGGTACTGTTGGTGGCCATTGATGCTTAGCATTCCTTGGCTTGCAGCTGCATCACTCTAATCTCTGCCTCTGTCGTCACATGACATTATCCCTGTGTGTCTCTGGCCTTTCTTTATAAGGACACCAGTCATATTGGATTAGGGCCCACCCTAAAGACCTCATCTTAATTTGATTGCATCTGCAAAGACCCAATTTCCCTATAAGGTCACATTCTGGGGTACTAGGGTTTAGGATTTCAACATATCTTTTGTAGGGACACAAGTCAATCCATCCACAAAAATAGGTATAATATTTGTGTCCCAGAAAAAAAAAAATGATAAATTGATATAATGTTGACTTTTTTAATGTCCCTTACTCTTCTAAGGTTTTTTCCAGTTAATTCTGGGTGATAGAATGGATCACTTATAAAATCTCCATGTTATTGATGGTAAATGGGAAAATGAACATTACAAGAGTCAGAGGATCCATGTTCTAGTCTCAGCTTCATTACACAAAAACTGTCTAATGGACTAATGTGAGGATATCTAATGTGAAGAAAAAGAAGACAATGCACTGGACTGCAGTTAAGAAACTATGATTCCTTTTTTGGAAACCAATCCTTTGCTATAGGGTAATAGGGAGATAGATGGCAAGGGTTACTTGTTTGTTTCATGCATCAGAAAAGAAAACTGAGCTGATGGGAAACATAAGAAAGAGATAAAGGTATTTTAACAAGATAATGGCTCCTCCAAGGACCAGAGGTCTTTGTGCAGGCAGTAATAGGAAAGTTGAATTTATAAATCACAAATTAGGAAAAGGGAAAAAGAGAGCACTCAGATGTTCAGACAAGGTTTTGACCAACAAAGTAATGAAGTATAAGGATAAGATCTATAATTAGAAGTTAGATGTAGAAGTCTGATAAACGCTGTGGCAGAGAGTTGCCCAATAACTAAGATGATGGTATTATTTTAGAGCAAAGATATTTTCAATATAACAAAGAGGCAAAATGTAACCCGGGCTACAACACACCATTAGAATGACTAAAATCCAAAACACTGACAATATCAAATGCAGAAGAGGATTTGGAGCTTCAGGAATTCTCATTTGTTGCTGGTGGGAATGCATAATGATATAGCCACTTTGAAGACAGCTTGACAGTTTCTTACAAAGTTTACCATATGCTTACATAAGCTTACCATATGATCCAGCAATTTTACTCCTAAATATTTACCAAAATGAAGTGAAAACTTATGTCCACACAAAAACTGTCATATGAATCTTTATAGCAGCTTTATTCGTAATCACCAAAACCTGGAAAGAGCCAAAACGACCTTAAATAGGTGAATGTATAAAGAACTGTAGTAAATCCATTCAACAAAATACTATTCCACAATAAAAAAAAAAAAAAGAGCTATCAAGCCACACACACACACACACACACACACACACACACACACACACAAACCCAAAACAAAAAAACAAAACACAGAGGAACCTTAAAAACATATTGGTAAGTGAAAGAAGCCAGTCTGCAAAGGCTACAGATTATATGATTCAAACTATATGATATATTGGAAAATGCAAAAATTATAGAAACAGTAGAAAGATCAGTGGTTGCCAAGAGTTCAGGGCAGTTGGAAAGAGGAGTGATGAATAGGTGAAGCATATAGCAGTTTTAGGGCAGTGAAACTGTTCCCTATGTTCCTCTTATGACGGACACACGACATTACACATTTGTCAAAGCCCATAGAACTGTACAGCACAAAGAGTGAACTTTAATGTAAACTGTGGACTTTAGTTGATAATAATGTATTAATATTCATTCATCAATTGTGATAAATGGACTGCACTAAGGCAAGATGTTAATAATAGGGGAAACTGTGTGTTTGGGGAGGGGGTGGTATATAGAAATTCTCTGTGCTTTCTGTAAACATAAAACTTCTGTAAAAACAGTCTATTAAAAACACCTATGTAACCAGGGAACCAACCCATACTCCTACAGTTTGCATATTAGCATGAGAAGATTAAAAAGTAGTAAACTTGTCCAAAGTCATTTTAACGTATATATTTTTTTTAATCTCATAGGAGTATTTGTGGATTTAGAAAAGAAGATGAGATGCTATAGGTCTATCCTTAGAAAAGAAAACATCTAACAGCCTTGCTATGGCTTATAAATGAAATCTGCTCTTTGGTAACGCGGACCTATTAGCATGCAATATTTCCTTTGGAGAAACAGATATCAACAATATCAATAGATTTAGATCAACAAAAGTACACTTAGAAAAACAAAACAGAATTATAGGCAAAGCGTTTTTTTCAATGGAACTTGAGTTATAATTCCATAACATGGTGACTTCCCTCACTCTAAATTCCATAGAAGCTCCTGATTAAGGAGGTCCCACAAGAGGGCTGAGCTTAATGACGAGCAAAACAGGGTACTCTGACATACAAATGTTATGTAAGTTACAGGTTTTTTTATTTTATAATAATATGGTCTCAATAATATCTACCAGGAATAACATTTATAGGGGACGTTCATTGAGGGCTATTGAGTGCATCTACTCAATTCTATTTGGTCCTCACAGGAGATCTCAAATAGGATGATGGTGATGGTATTCTGTCACTGGGGACTGAGATCTTGTCAGATTGCAGAAAGAATGTGGTAGAGCTTACCATGTCTGTTTAATAACCATTCACATCACCCTGAAACTCTAGTATACTTGCTTTATTAGGTTATAAGAGCTGCATTTAACAAGCCCTGCATCTCGACCTAACATCTGGGTTATTTTTTTCTTGCCATCATTGTTATAAACACTACACACACTACCTTTATTAAGCCACTCATAACCTCAGCCTTGGATTCCTACTGCAATCTCTCTCCTGAGTGATTGGGCTAACTGGAAAATATATCACACAGACAAATTTATTGATGTCATTTCATATGATTGGCAAACTGCATTGAATTTTCAGCAACACTTAACACTCAGTCTTCTCTCCATGCTCAAAAATATATTTTCCAAGCCTTCATATAATAAGCCCACGTGAAGGTGTGAAATCACCAGCTCTTATGAATTATGCCTAAAACAAGACAACTTCTCTCTGGGTTATTCACACATTGTATACGCATGTGAATATGACAAACAGATTTAGTCAAGACAGTTTACCTCAGTCTATCATATCATCTCCTCAGCTTTGCAAATGGCAATGGATGGGAACCCAAGCACTAATGCATCCCCATGACCTCAACCTGCCCAAGGAGGCGAAAGACTTGTACTCAGAAAACTATAAGACACTGATGAAAGAAATCAAAGATGACATAAACAGATGGAGAAATATGCCATGTTCTTGGATTGGAAGAATCAATACTGTCAAAATGACTATACTACCCAAAGCAATCTACAGATTCAATGCAATCCCTATCAAACTACCAATGGCATTCTTCACAGAATTAGAACAAAAAATTTTAAAATTCATATGGAAACACAAAAGACCCCGAATAGCCAAAGAAATCTTGAGAAAGAAAAACGGAGTTGGAGGAATCAGGCTCCCCCACTTCAAACTATACCACAAAGCTACAGTAATCAAGACAGTATGGTGCAGGCACAAAAACAGAAACATAGATCAATGGTACAGGATAGAATGCCCAGAGATAAACCCATGCACATATGGGCACCTAATTTATGACAAAGGAGGCAAAAATATACAGTGGAGAAAAGACAGCCTCTACAATAAGTGGTGCTGGAAAAAGTGGACAGCTACATGTAAAAGAATGAAATTAGAACACTCCCTCACAGCATACACAAAAATAAACTCCAAATGGGTTAAAGACTTAAATGTAAGACCAGACACTATAAAACTCTTAGAGGAAAACATAGGAAAAACACTCTTTGACATAAACTACAGCAAGATCTTTTTTGACCCACCTCCTAGAGAAATGGAAATAAAAACAAAAATAAACAAATGGGACTTAATGAAACTTAAAATCTTTTGCACAGCAAAGGAAACAGTAATTAAGATAAAAAGACAACCCACAGAATGGGAGAAAATATTTGCAAATGAAACAACAAAGGATTAATCTCCAAAATATACAAACAGCTCATGGACCTCAATATCAAAAAACAAAAAATCCAGTTAAAAAATGGGCAGAAGACCTAAATAGACATTTCACCAAGGAAGACATACAGATTGCCAAGAGGCACATGAAAAGATGCTCAGCATCACTAATGATTAGAGAAATGCAAATCAAAACTACAATGAGGTATCACCTCATACCAGTCAGAATGGCCATTATCAAAATATCTAGAAACAATAAATGCTGGAAAGGGTGTGGTGAAAAGGGAACCCTCTTGCACTGTTGGTGGGAATGTAAATTGATACAACCACTATGGAAAACAGAATGGAGTTTCCTTATAAAACTAAAAGTAGAACTACCATATGACCCAGCAATCCCACTACTGGGCATATACTCTGAGAAAACCATAATTCAAAAAGAGACATGGACCACAGTGTTCACTGCAGCACTATTTACAATAGCTAGGACACGGAACCAATCTAAATGTCCATCGACAGATGAATGGATAAAGAAGATGTGACACATATATACAATGGAATATTACTCAGCCATAAAAAGAAACAAAATTGAGTTATTTGTAGTGAGGTGGATGGACCTAGAGTCTGTCATACAGAGTGAAGTCAGAAAGAGAAAAACAAATCCTGTATGCAAATGCATATATATATAGAATCTAAAGGAAAAAAAAAGGTACTAATGAACCTAGTTGCAGGGCAGGAATAAAGAGGTAGACATAGAAAATGGACTTGAGGACATGGGGTGGAAGGGCGAAGCTGGGGCAAAGTGAGAGTAGCATCGACATATATACACTACTGAATGTAAAATAGTTGGCTGGTGGGAAGCAGCAGCATAGCAAAGGGAGATCAGCTAGGCTAGGTGCTTTGCGATGACCTAGAAGGGTGGGACTAGGAGGAGGGGAGGGAGGCATGGGGACAAGGGAGGGGATATGGGGACATGTATATGCATATGGCTGATTTGCTTTGTTGTACAACAGAAACAAACACAGTATTGTGAAGCGATTATACTCCAATAAAGATCTATTAAAAAAAAAAAAAATGGCTCTGACTGACAACATCTTTGGCACGTGAAATCAGCCACCTCGGGCATAGCACTTGTTTCCCTTGAAGCCATTCTCTAACCTCCGCTTTCCCATAGAATCTATCCCATCTTTTAGTGTTGTTTCTCTTGTTGTTGTTGTAGTAGTAATTTTATGTTAATTTTTAAAATTCCCTAAGTATAGAATACTTGGAGATTCACAATAGTATAGACAGTATTAAAATCATCAAAATTCAGCAACCTAAGAGATATTTAGTCTTAATATAATGGAGTATGTTTTTGCTAATTTTTCTATTTACATTATTTCTTGTTATTCACAGAATTTGTAGAAAATTTTCAATGTCACTCTTTTTCCCAAATCATAAGCTTCAATGCCTAAAATTTCTTTAATTATGTAAATATAATATACTTTACCGAAGCTATCTCCTAATATTGGATATTTTTCCATTAGCTTTTTCTCAGTATCATTTCCTTAGAATAAGGAAGCTCCAGATTCAAAGTGCTGTCTTGTTAGGATAGACTAAGCAATTATATTCACTTCTAACTCAGAATATTCTGAGTATGTTTTGGTTTCTGGCTTTAAGCCATTTGAGGATATAGCATAGCAGATATATTTTTAAATTTACTCTGGGAAAATCATGTAGCAGAATCCAGGAATCTTAGTCTTTGCAATAGACACAAATTTAACATCCTTAATCATAGTCCCAGTGATTAAAAACAAAACCAAAAACACTTTGAGATTTTCAGTTCTGTAGCAATTTGAAAGAAAAGAAATCAGGTAGCATCATGGCTATCTGAAAACCCTAGTTTTCTGTTTGCCATGAGAACATAAATAGATATTTATGTGTCTATCTCTATCATTATCTCTATCTTTACCATTTTTAGTAAAAGAAAATACTTGTATTACCCATTTTAAAATTTTTGGAAGAAAAGGAAGGTCATAACATTTACTTAATTTTGAGAAAATAGTCATAGCATTTTCTACTCCAACTTTCAGCAGTAGTTTTAAAGAGGTTCATTACTGTTGTCATCAGAAAAAAGGTCCCCTTTCTTTGTGTGATGTGGCAGTTATCTAGTACCTAAGAAGCTGTTCTGGCTCGTCTATCACGCTAACCTTGTTATAATGTTGTAATGACTTAACCGTCTATATACACGAGGGCAAAAACAACATTTTTGGAAGCAAATGAATACGTATTTTTTTTTTTTATGTTCCTAAATATTGATAACAGACGGTCTCGTAATATCTCCTCTGGACACAAAGTAAGTTTTTAAGCCCTGAAAGTCTTATAGAGTCCTTAGAAAAAAGTATTTAAGCATCTCATGTATCAGTAGATTATTACAGAGTTTAAGTAGTGCATTCACAAATCCATTGATTGGATTTATAAAAGTTACAATAGTACAATAAAGATTGGCTTGAGATTTGTTTTGCTATTAGTTGGTTCTTGCTTGAAAACTAAGTAAATAGGTCAGAGGAAAGAAAAACAAGGGATTTTGTGAGCAAATTAACCAATGCAATATTTTCTTTTCCTTTTTTTTTTTTTTTTTTGATATCTAGCACAACCAAAAGAAGTAAACAAAACATTGCCCTAAGCAGATTCTTGTATTGAGAATTTTTCTAACCATCACATTTATTTCAATCTCCCACTATCCCCTCTCCCACCCACAAACACCTGTTTTGCATAGGAAGTTCTCCCTCTGATAGATGTATGCACTGAAACAACTGGAGGATAAGATGATTAAGTTCATAGCCATGCTGAAACCCATGAAAATGTGCAAATATAAAATCTATCTAGAGACTTCCCAAATGCTGGACTTCAGGAGGAGAATTTGGGTTGTAGGTTCCAGGAGGACCATGGGGACATAGAGAATGGGACAGTTTAAGAGACAGAGAACATTCATGGGTCATTCTTTGTCAATTTAGGGAACATCCTTGAATGAACACCTGGAAGGTCATGTCAGTAAGATTCTAGTGCTCTTTCACTGTATGAGAAGACAGCTTGAGTTCATTAAAATGTAGGCACAGTGCCGGCTCCTGCCGTCACTCAAACACATCCTCACTTCCTCACACTTTATCCACAGAAACAAGGACCAAATGGTTGATTTAAATATTTTCTGGAACCGCTGTCCACTCACCAAGAAGTCATGGCTCACATAATAAGTGGCACTGGTGGACAACAGGACTACCATCACTCTCACCACCAACTTTCTTGGAGATACATTTAGTGTTGTAAGAGAATTTACAAATCCACCCATAAAGAACACTAGTTTGAAAACAAGAACCACCCCAAATCAAAGAAAAAGAACATGCCATCTGAAAAAAGTACTCCATTAAAGTTATTCTAAAGCAAAATGCAGTACTTGTTTCTGTAGCTCTGTGCATGTAAATTAACTTTAATATCAAGAGTATTAGATTCTAGCAGGATTCTTTTAATTGTAAGGGACAGAAAATCCCACCCAAAGTAAGTTAAACAAAATGGAATTCTAATTATTCAGTTTATTTACAAATTCAGGAAGAGATCTGGAGTGTAAATACAGGAATACAAAGATATTAACAGGATCCAGATTTGCTGAATCTCCTTTTTCCACTTAGCTCTCTCTCCTCTTGTTGAATTCCTTCTACCCTTCTGGTTGAAAGGTGGCTGCCAGATGTTCCCAGAGATTTTTCTTTCCACATTTCCATTCAGCAGAAAATAAGAAGCTTCTTTTCCAGTCACTTCACAGGTCCCAGATAGTTTTTGATGAGACAGCTGAGATGAGTTTTCTACCACAAAGCAGAACAATGGCCTGGATGATATATGATGCACAGCCTCTCTGTGTTCATGGGGATGGAAACTCAATAGCACAACTTAAGCTGAGAGACGAGATAGAGATAGTTGACTCCTCTGATAAGAATCAAAAACATGCTGGAGGCAAGCAGAATGGTGTACTACATGGATTAACTACACAGGCAAAAAGCAGTGACTTGGGTTGGCACCATATCTCTAAAGAGGATTATTATTATTTTTTTAAAATTTTATTTACTTATTTATTTATTTTTGGCTGTGTTGGGTCTTCGTTTCTGTGCGAGGGCTTTCTCTAGTTGTGGCAAGCGGGGGCCACTCTTCATCGCGGTGTGCGGGCCTCTCACTATCGCGGCCTCTCTTGTTGCAGAGCACAGGCTCCAGATGCGCAGGCTCAGTAGTCGTAGCTCACGGGCCTAGTTGCTCCGTGGCATGCGGGATCTTCCCAGACCAGGGCTCGAACCCGTGTCCCCTGCATTGGCAGGCAGACTCCCAACCGCTGCGCCACCAGGGAAGCCCCAAGAGGATTATTTTTTCCTCTCATCTTCATTAACTTTTCACTAAGGAAAACACACAAAATACATTCTAGGCAAAAATATGAATTTAATGGATACTCTACTTAGATATTAAGAGTTTTTATTTGTGTATTGGTTTTACTTTTTCTTAGTCACAAGAAAAGCTAACCAACAATGAAAAAGAAAAATATATACCAAAAATTTACTTTAAAAATTCGTCCGTTTAGGGACTTCCCTGATGGTTCAGTGGGTAAGACTCTGCGCTCCCAATGCAGGGGGCCAGGGTTCGATCCCTGGTCGGGGAACTAGATCTCATGTGCATGCTGCAACTAAGAAGTCTGCATGCTGCAACTGAAAACATCCCACATGCCACAACTAAGACCCGGTGCAGCCTAAATAATAAATAAATTAATTAAAAAAAATTTTTAAAAAAATTTTTTTAAAGTCCTTTTATAATTAAAAATTTACTCATTTCTTATTCAAATTATCTTTAAGATAATTTTGATACTATGTGTGTGTATAGTGTGCATCTACATATTATGTGTGTATATATATGTATAAACGGTGTGTATATTTATGTATATATAGCATGTGTATGTATAGTATGTATGTATATATATAAGTATATAATGCATATATCTACATGTCTAGATGTAAATACACACAAAATTAGATGATTATTATGACCATTTTTGATTCAATATTCTCCTAGATTTCTAATATAGTCATAATATATGATGGTAGCTTTGATTCATTATGTCTTTTAAACAAATTTTACTTTTTGTTATAGCAAATCCATTTTAGTAGTCTTAAATGGGGGTGCCATTAGAAAATATTTCTTGAAAAATATTTGAAATAACATAAATTGAGGAAAAAAGCTTTTGTTCAATAAATTTTTATGCATGTATAATACCTTATGTGTATGTGTGCCTGTGTGTGTGTGTATTCTCCAAGGTTTATGTATGAGAGAATTTAGGAGATAGGAAATATATTGTTCCAGGTGTTACAAAACCTGGTTGTGTTTCTGAAACTTCTACAGACTAGTTATTTAAACTTGGGCAATTCAGTCCCTCTGGACCACAATTTCTTCCTACAAAACATAAATTGCAGCAGATATTTATTCAACAAATACTTATCAAATGTCCATTATGTTCCAGGTATTTTTCTAGGTGATATGGTTATAGCAGTGAGCAAATAGAAATGCAGAAAAGACTCTGTCACACAGAACATACATTCTTGGGTGAAACAAAAAAACATGTAGAGTAAAATAAATGTATAGTAAAAAAAATCCGTGATCAATGCTAAAGAAAAAGAAAATGTGAACTATGGAATGAGAATAAAAAGTAATGTAGTGGGTTGATGAGTAAAATGAAGCAAGTCTTGAAGGCCTTAAGTAGCATCCTAAGAATTCTATTCTGAGGGATAGATTCCAGTCCTTAAACATTCGGCCTAGTTCTTGAATGTAAATGATTGCATATTACTGAAATCAATTAAAAATAGGCAAAATGCCATTAAGTGTGTTTGACAAATCAATTTTTCAACTGGATAAAAATCAATTTTTCAACTGGATAAAAGTAAACCTTTCTCAGAGGACTCCTTATTTAAGATATTGAAGCCCATACTCCTCAATTATTTAGAATGTTATATGCTGCTAGTAAATGTATTAAAGTATTTCCTGGAAAATATCTTTACTTAAATAACTATATTATAATGTATATAAGTGAATTATATAGTATATATTGTATACATTATATTATATATAAATTATATACACACTAGTATGTATGAAAAGCAATTATGACTTTATTTTCACCTCTTTCAGTATTTGAAACTAAAATTTGCAGCAAGTCCCTGTTGAAAATGATATATGTGGCTAAAAGTTTTAATCCTCTCACATTTTCTTTTAATTTTCAGCCTGTCAAATTAGTGTCAGTTAAAAATCACCAATTGACAGTTTGTGAGAACAAATTCTTTTATAGAGTTTCTATCATTGAAGGCTTATTTAACCTCCATGTGACCCCTTTAACAGAGTTCCTAACACTGAGATCTTCAATGAGAAAATATAATCTAGAGTGAAAAGAATGTAAAATGATGACAGTTGACATAGGAAACAGATTTGAAATGACATAATGTCTGTTGTGAAATTATGATTTTCCTTGTCAAGTCTTTATTTTCTGAAGAAATGTGGAGTTTACACAATGAGTCCAAAGTTCATTCATAATTCTTATATTGACTTAGAAACACTAACAATGAATTTAATTGAAACTTCAGATTTTGACTCAAACTTTATTGGTGCATTTCAAAACGTGACATAAAATAAGTATTTAGAGTGTTGTGACCTTCACTTCTCCTATACTCAGAGCATGTTATGACCAGATCAGCCAAAATAGGAGTGACTATTCATTGAATAGTTCTTATATTTGGGTATATTAAACATTAAGACATTCAGAGATATTTCAGGAAATATAGTAATAAAGAGACTTCATAAATTCATGCAGACTGTCAGCCCAGCATTGAACTAAATAGGTAATCAGGTCCAAATTATGTCACCAGAGTCAACAGGTGAGAGTTTTAGAGTGCTTAGGTCCTGTTACTTCCCCAGTGGAATGTGATTAGAGCAGTGTAATCAATAAACACGTAGGCACATATCCAGCTTTTCTGACCTGGTCTTCCTTCAGCATCCTCTCTTGGAAAAAAGTCTCAGGAGCTCAGAGCAGGAAAAGATGGAAACTCTTGCTGTCTTGGTTGGGTTTTCCTGGACTTGGAGAAATTGTTGCAGACAATGATTTAGCCTGATCTTCTTTTACCACGACAATTGTTTGTACCAAGAATTGTTTGGGGGATGTACAGCCAGTTATTTAAGATAAAATTAACAAGTCTTAGAATATTATTTACAGACATTCATGATAAGTTAATGGTTCAATGTTCCAAACTCATCTCTAGATACTCCCCTACAGAAGCCCTGAACATAAGCTACTCCAACGTGTCTGTTCCTCAAAAGGTCTTGTTTTCTCTTACTTCTATGGCTTTCTTCATCTTCCTAGAAAACATTTTCTAGCTTCTACATCTGGCTAATTCCTAGTCATTCTTCAAAACTTATCTTAGGCATCATCATTTCTGAAATACCGTTCTTTTCAATGTGACACTGCGGGTTAGCATGTGGTTCTCTCTCGATACATGTGCACCATGGCACCATATCTTCTCCTCCATATTAGCAATCACATTCATTAGTAGTTGATAATGCAAACTGATAGAGGCATACAGAATATATATTTGAAAGAGCATGATTTATAGGTCCATATTGAAGCAACTGTCTTCTGTTGAGCAAATTATATAAATATTTATATTTATTTATATTTATATATGTATATATATATGTATGAGAGAGAGACAGATACATACAAAGATGGAGGGACTATTTTAGGCTCTGGAAATAGAAAATAGTTTGATTTAAATAGGGTGGGATTTTATCACCTAACCATAAAAGAACAATGAGGCAAGAAAGTTTTATTCTAAATTTGGAATGTTAGGATTCAAGAAATACAGAGAATGGGTGAAGATATTATGATTAAATTGTTGGAGTAAATGATCAAGGGTCATGATGAGTAAATTGTTATTTTCAAAGAGATTTCTGAAGTCCATGTATTTTAGATGATGGTAAATTCAAGATAGATCCATTAGAGTAGTTAAGTGGAATGCCGGTAGTTCCCTAGTTATGTAAATTTACATAGTTCAGGGAATATAATATATATAACTCTGTAACAGGCATATTTTATAAAACAACATATTTAATAGTTAACTTTTTCATATCAATATTAATGAGGCATATAATGATATAAGCATATAAGTTATCATAATTTATTCTATCACTTTGCTAAAACATAGCTCATTTCCAAGTTCCACTATTGTAAATCACACCATACTTTTATATTTATATATGTATAGACACATATATAAATGTATATGTAGATGTTTTATGCCTATATATATACATCAATGTTTATAATATCATTATTTATAATGATTTGTTTGTGTTGTGCATTATTTCTTCTAGGCAGGATTCTTAGAAATGTAATTTTTAGAGTTATGACTATATTAAGATTCATGAACAAATTGTCAAATGTCTTCACAAATAAGCTTAAAGTGTATAGAAATGCAATCCCACTGATATAGGATGAGAAAAACTCCATACATTACATTATTCCCACCAAGGATTCATATTATTTTTAGTTAATGTGTAGTAACTGAACTGCTGTATTCATTACTTTCTTATAGATTTGTATGGTTTTTTCCTATATAAAAGTTATAACATTTAAATGTAAGTTTGCTTTGAATGTCATGAGTTTTTTTTTGGTCTATCTTAATTGCCTAATTGGCCCACTATATTCATTTGGGCTCATTTTTTAGGAACTCTGATTTTTTCTTATTTTGAATCTTTTTCCTCTCTACTTCATATCTAAGGCCTTTTCCCATCACTTTTAATCTTTATCATTTCTCTCTATCTATTCAAAAAAGGCAGCTCAAATCAGTCCTTTACACAATTGATTAAATATTCTTTAGCCTCAACTCATGTCTTTCTCTTCCTAAAGCAGTTATTAATTTATTGGCTTGGGTTTTATTTCATTCACTCATACATTCATTCTTTTACTTGTTTCAAAATCAAAACATTTGAGAAGGTATATGTAATTGAATGAATAGTGTTCCCTGAAAATTCATATGATAAAGCTCTAACCCCCAATGTGGACTATATTTGAAGACAGAGTTTGTAAGAAGGTAATTAAGGTTAAACGAGGTCACGTGGTGGAGCCCTGTTCCTACAGGACTGGTGTCCTTATTAAAAGAGGAAAAGGTACCAGAGCTCTCTCTCTCTCTCTCTCTGCACATATGCACAGAGGAAAGGCTGTGTGAGGACACAGTGAGAAGGCAGTCCCCTGTAAGCCAAAAAGAGAGGTCCCACAAGAATCCAACCCTGCTGGCATCTTGATCTTGGACTCCAGCCTCCAGAACTGTGAGAAAATAAATTTCTGTTGTTTAAGCCACACAGTCTGTGGTATTTTGTTATGGAAGCCAGAGAAGACTAATACAGTACACAGTGAAAAACTTCTTTACACCCTATCTTCTAGTCCTCTAATTCATTTACAATGAGACAGAAACTATTATTCTTTCAATCTTTCCAGAAATATTTGCTGTATGTATAAGTAAACAAACACCAAAAAACACACATTCATATCTTTGCATTTTTAAATAAATGGCAACAAAATACTATATACACTGCTTTGCATTTTTAAATTAAACTATTGCAATATTGTGAATCCTAAGAGGTATACATTTAGTTTTCACCCACAGTTCCTGGCTCACAGCTCCCTTGGAATTTTCTGAGTGATAAGAGCAATGGGAGCATCTTTTGTTATAATGTTTGGTCTCAGTTCCTGGAAACACTTCAGAGCCACAAAGGTGAAATCATTGTCTTGTTATTCATAACAAGCTCCTTTGGTGACTTTTGGAAAGCACCTAGGGATGGGGGCTAGTGACCAAGGGAACTAACCATAAATAGAGGGGTGGAACTTTCAGTCCCACCCCCTGATTTCCAGGGAGAGGAGAGAGCTGGAGGTTGAATGAATCACAAGTGGCAAATGATCTAATCATATCTATTTAACGAAGCCTCCATAAAACCCCGAAAGGACAGGGTTGGGAGAGCTTCCAGGTTGGTGGACGCGTGGAGATTGGGGAGAGTGGTATGCTCAGGAAGGGAATGGAAGCTCCTTGCTCTTTCCCCATACCTTGCCCTATGTGTTTCTTCCATCTGACCATTCCTGAGTTACATCCTTTTCTAACAGAACAGTAATCTAGTAAGTAAAATGTTTATCTGAGTCCTGTGAGCCACTTCAGCAAATTAATTGAACCCAAGGATGCGGTCATTGATTTATAGCAAACCTTGGCTTGCAATTGACATCTGAAGTGGGGGTGGGGGCAGTCTTGTAGGACTGAACTCCTAATCTGTGAGAACTGACACTATCTCTGGGTAAATAGTTTCAGAATTGATGTGAATTGTAGGACATCCAGCTGGTGTCTGGAGGATTGTTCAAGCATTGCTTAGTGCTGTGGGAGAAACCCCCCTCCACACACACACACTGGAATCAGATCCTGTAATAAACAGAAACTTCAATTAAATAGAGTCTGGAGACCAGATGGGGGAGCTCTCACTCCCTGCAATCGTAGCAGAGTCACACAAGAAAAAGAAATACTCCTCATCTTTCCTGACAGTGATTCAGCCAATGAAAAACCATGGAATCTTTGTTTACTATGGCCCTCTCAACTATTTTTTTCCCTCTAAAGAGAATCTCTTTCCCTTGCTGTGGGGGAACTTGCACTTGGCTTACCATGCTTGCAGACCACAAATTGCAATTCTCTGCTGATCCTAAATAAACCCATCTTTGCTGAAGAAATATCTAGCAGTCTATTTGTTTCAGATCGACAGTTCCCAAACCCCAAGTAACCATACACATTAGCCACCTTTCACACGGTAAATAAAGAGCGTTCTAATTGATTTTAAATTGCATGTGAATACTTCAAAATTTATTTGGTCATCCCTCTAATAATAAATTTTATTTCCAATATTTTGTAACTAAAATTTTGTTATACTGCATAACTTTTATATATGCCATTTCCTACTTGCAAGTGTATCTGTAACATGAATTCCTGAAAGATGATTTGCTGCATAAAAGGGTTTTAGTGCTCATATTTTTGATAGATATTGCCAAATATCCTTTCATATGGGATAAAATTAATTAATATTTTCTTCAGAAATTTATGAGAATTCCTGTTATCTCACACCATCACACACACACAGACACAGACACACACACAGTGTTACTAAACTTTTGGAACTTCAAAAATATAATATAAAATATAATAATTCAGTATGGTTTTGATTTATATTTTGATTACTCTAAGTGAGATTGAATACTCCTTTATATTAAAAAGCTGGATATAACACTGTTAGCTCACCTTTCATTTTCTTGCATTTTTAATATGCTATTTAATTGACTGTTGTGTAAAGAATTGCCAAAACATTGATGATAATCTCCTGTTCTTTTCCTTATGAATGATTTGGCCTTTTTCATTTGCTTGTTCAATTTTTTTTAATTTCTAGCAATTTTAGAATATATCTGATTTTTGTTTGTTCCAAGTTGACTTTCCCAGTATGTAGAATGCTTTTTCCCTACAAACTTTCAAACATTTTAAAATCTTTTTTAAAAATTGAGAATTTATCATGAAATATAATTTTTAGTATTTGAGCCATTTGATTGTTTTTTTCTATTCAAGGACTCTCAGTATACATGTATTGGATCTTCCTTGCCTAACTTCTCTGTTCATCACATTTTTTACAATCTGTTTAAATCTTCAATTTTTTTATTTTAAAATTTTTGTTTTTCACCTTCTACTACATTAGTCATTTTTTTTTGTTTTTTTTTCTCATTTATTCTTGATTTCTGAAATGTTTCTTTTATTTTTTCCAAATATTTCTTGAATTTTTATGTCTATCTTCTGATGTTTTATGGTTCGACTTTGTTGTGTTCTTATATCTTCTATCTTTGTATTATTTGAATATAATTTAAATCTAATTTGTGGGCATGCCTTTCTGAGGCCCTTTCACTGTTTGTAAGGATGTTATCCAACTTCTTATTCTCTTTATTTCTTAAAATAGTTCTGAATGGAATTCTTGGTCACAATCATTTTCTGTTGCTTATTGCTCATTGCTAGGTTAGATTCGTCTTCCTGAATGGCTTCATTTCTCTATAAACCTCTCCTCTATTGTTTTTGTGAAGTGATCAAAATATGGTCTCCTATTTTGTGGTATCTCCGGGCTCTGTTTCCTATCCCCACTCTTATGTGAATTTCTTTCTTTGCCATTATTGTACTTGTCCTGCTTAACTAGGATAATATTCCCATCAGTTTTTCCTTAGGGTGAGGCTCTTTCCTAAATCATCTGGCTAATTTTCAGTATTCATGAAGCCCCATTGGTCCCAGGTTTTCAGGCATTATTTGGAATACCTGGCATTCACTCAAAACTTGGAGCATAGATTCTCTTCTCAATTGAATTTTCTGTTCTCAAATTGTCCCATTGTGCTTCCCAGTGAATGCCTATATGATATTTGGGGCATCCCTCTTCTCTTGCATCCTTTACAATTTGCTTTAGTTTATGTGTTGATTTAACTTCTTAAACTGTTTTTCTGTGTTCTCCCATGTCAGATTTTAGTATCTTTTCTTGTCTTTGATCCTCTTTCTTGACTTTGTGCAGTTCTACATTATGGAACTGTTTCTCAGCTACAATCATGTCATTATTTTATTTTAGTTTATGGAAAAATATTTAACCCTTGTTTCCATTTTCTCCTTGGCTAAACTTTTCTAGTGAATGTTCTTTGTTTATGGTTTGGTTTCCCTTTGTTCTGATAATATGTGTGTAGATCCAGTCATATTTCCTATGGAAAGTAGGTTTTTCAAGTAGTTAAGGCTCTCACTCCTTTTAAAAGCAATACCATTGTAGTAGAGTACTGGCTATTTTGTAACTGGCTGCCCTCTATTTCTACGCTTTAGGTTGACAGTGGAAAAGGACAGAACTCGTGCTTGCTGGCTGTACTTTTTAAAACAGCTTATTAAATTTCTAGATTTTGCAAAAAGTTTATTTTCAGGTCTATAGATCAATTGCAAATATTTCTTTTTTCTGTCCTCAGAAGGATAGAAGAAAGCTACACCGGTTCCACATTAAATGAAAAGATTTTGGTAATTATTTTGTAAACTATGCATTTGGGACTGTTGTGTACCAGCCAAACAAAAATGTATTGGGTGCTTACTATGTGTCTAGAGGAGGATAGAAGAGTAATAAGAACAATATTGTGTCTAGGTGAGGATAGAAGGATAAAATAGCTAACAACACAAAAAAGTAACAGCACTAAAGGATTTTTTATTATAGGGAGAACAGATATACAAAGAAATAAGCAGGCAACTAAGTTGTAATTCAGAGGGAAATAAGATACTTGGAGAAAAATAAAGCATGGTAAGCATAATAGGAAAATCCTGAAAGTGAAGGATGGATTGCTTTTTTTTATAGGGTGGGGCAGGAAGAACCTCAGTAGTAAATTAAAATTTGAGCAGAGACTAAGAAGAAATGAGGACGTGAACCATGTAAATAACTGGAGAGGACCTACAACCTAAGAGTCTAAATGCATGTGAAACTCAATATCTTTACTCTCCTCTACGTTAAGGCATGTTTACTGGTATCCTGAGCATAAATTTTATAATCCTGGTATTTTAGCCTATTTTGACTTTCTGGTTTAATTTACCCTCTCTTAATAGCTTTCATTTTTCCACCTGTATATTATTTTAAGTTACCATATTTATGCTTCTTTTTCTGTTACAAAAACATATAATTGATTGTGGAAAGCCTTTGATAAATTATAAGGGAGTTTCTAAAATGCCACTGAGACAAACGTGATAAATATTTATTACTTTACCTGTTTCACCGCTTTGAAAATGTACCTGCTTCCTCTGAGTCCTGTTTCTACAGATGCAGCAAGAAGCTATTGTATGAGCTGGCCCATGGCCATCACCAATAATTGAGGAATTTTCTGGCCACAGACATGGAAAAATACTCCCTAATAACCAAACTCTGAGGCATTATTCAATCTGTACTCTAAAAAAAGTGCTTCTCAGTTCATTGTATATAAATCTCCTGGTGATCTTTTTTAAATGTGGATTATGATTGAGTATACAGATTGTGAATATTCTACATTTCCAATAAGTTCCCTGGCAATGCTGATCCCTTCATTCTGAGGACCACATTTTGAGAAGCAAAGCTCTAAAACTTGACCCAATGACTCAAGTCATAAACCTAGATATTATGCTCAACTTTTCAAGGACTGTTTCCACCTAAGCAGCATTTTTCTGAACTTTAGAAAAAAATAAAAGGCACTCTCTAGAAGTTGCAACTTGAAAAAGGCAGCCCATGGGTGGATGAACTAGAATAGATGACCCACTTAGACAGATATTTTAAGAGACAACACACCCGTTGTAGGAATATATAGTTCTAACAAGACTCAAAGATTGGCAAGTTGAACAAGAGCTGCATTTCTGCCTTCACTCTCCCTGTGGCTGGGTCCCTTTAAATACCACAAGCAGCATGAAGAGCAACTTAGATTTTCTCCACCCTCCTGCTCACCATCAGCTATGAAGCTATGTTGATTCTAATTCATATATTATCGTTAATCCATATTCTCTCTCCAGCTACACACATTCGGACATTATTCATCTGTACTCTAATCAGTCACCTTACCTCAGCCACTTCCCCAGAAAGTATTTTCTTTACTGCAACCATATTTACCTTTCTGAAATATAACTCTGCTTACACTCCTCTTCCTTTTAAAAGTGTGCAAGAGCCCACACTGTGTAGAAGATTAACTGCAAATCCTTTAGCATGGCATGGAAAAGATTTTAAGGTACTAACCCAAACTGTGACTTCTATTTCTTCACCCATAGATTGTAGGTAGTGTCACTATTGTCAGTCAGTTTTTGGTACCTTATATCTCACTGGTTTATTTGCCTAGAATTTTGGTCCACTACAAAGGCATAGCCAGTATACCCGGGCCAGAAAGCTATGAAGCTCAAACCTGGGTTGGCAAACAGAATGGCGCACAGTATAGTCCCTCAGACAAAATTATATCAACAGATTTTGTTACAACCGAAAGCTTGAATACAATGATAGAACTTAATGATAACCTTCAACATTATTTAACAACTTCCAAACTTCCATTAAAGACTTAACACAGTTCACAAGGGGAAAAAAAAAAAAAAAAAAACTACCTAGTATGGCAGAGAATGTCTAATGTCTCTCTGGCTCATTAAAATGAATAATATTTTATCTTCCTGGACACAGAATTAGGCCTCATTTCCCAATCCACTTCTATATAGGTGTAGCTACATGTTGAACTTATAACTGACCTGTGGTATATTGTTAGAGTGATGTCCCTAGCAAATCATGCCTCCCTATATCTCCATTCTTTTGCAATGTGACTTTGCTATTCCTCTAATCAAGAGGTGGAGCTCGGGACTTCCCTGGTGGCGCAGTGGTTGAGAATCTGCCTGCCAATGCAGGGGACACGGGTTCGAGCCCTGGTCTGGGAAGATCCCACATGCCACGGAGCGACTAGGCCCGTGTGCCACAGTTACTGAGTCTGCGCGTCTGGAGCCTGTGCTCCGCAACAAGAGAGGCCACGATAGTGAGAGGCCCGCGCACCGCGATGAAGAGTGGCCCCCGCTTGCCGCAACTAGAGAAAGCCCTCGCACAGAAACGAAGACCCAACACAGCCAAAAATAAAATAAATAAATAAAATTTAAAAAAAAGAAAGAGGTGGAGCTCGTTTCTGACCTCTTTGAATTCACCCTGGCCTTGTGACTTGTTTTGACCAATAGAATGTAACAGAGGTAATGTCATGTGACCTCTGAAGTAGGTTTTAGAGATCTTGCAACTTCTCTTTTCATCCTCTTGAAACACTACCTGCAGTGCCCATTCTTTGAAGAAGCCTGGGATGAAAGACTACCTGGGGATAGAAGTCCAGCTGATCCACCTGAGCTCAGCTCTCAACTGACCCATCAGCTGAATGTAGCCACATGCGTAAGCCAAAGTAAGACCAGGAGAAAAAGCTGCTCTACCAACCAATAGAATTGTGAGAAAAAAATAAATTGTTGTTTGCAGATATGGAGTTTTGGTGTTATTTTTTACACAGAAATGGATAACAGATACAGGAAGTAATGTTCCCAAAAGTGATTGTACCCCTTTTTAGGTCTGACCCATAAAACCCTCTGATGAGCACTCCTCCATACTAATTTCCTTTTCTTAGTAGCTAGCAGGGAGATGATTCTCAGCAAGACCTTAGAAACCATTTATTGAAGATGGCAAAGCCCCTCTGAGCCTGGTTCCTAAATGACTGACTATTGACATATTCATCAGGAAAGTGCAGATATTTGAGCAAGAAATAAACTTCAAGTGCATTTTAGCTTTACATATTTTGAGTTCCACTTATTACAAAGTTAGTCTGTTCTAGTTATTATGCCAACAATACCATTAACACAATCTTTGACATTTCTTCAGCTAATATCTAGTTTCAGAAGCATTTTATTTATGAACAAAGAGTTTTTTGTGAAAAAAAATGGACTTTAGTTATATGTAATTATGTTTGCAATATAAATTATTTTCTCACACTAAGACATTAGAGAAAAATTCATGGGAATAAAACTTTTATACATAATTTCAGCACTAGAATTTTGGCACATTTCATTCTTTGCATATGAGCATTTTAACCTAAATTTATACATTCATTTTACCTAATATTACATAATAAACAATTTCTATATGAATTCATAACCACTTTTTTAAGTGATTGCGTCCTACTCCATCTAGTGGACACAGTACAATTTATTTCTTATGCTTTTTTATTGATAATTTAAGCTGTGCCAAATATTCAGTGTTGTAACTCTGTAATGAGCGTTATTATAAATATAGCTTTTACTGTTTCATATAATTCCCTTAATTGTCATTCTTATTTTCTTAAATTCAATAATTTGTGTTTTTATTAAAATTACTTAATTTTAAGTTATTAATTATTTAATTTTAAGTTATTAATATTATTAAAGGATATTAAGTCTTTGCTTGGTTTCTATTATGTTTATATAAGGATAATAACATTAATGTAACATTGGATTCTTCTTTACCAAGCTTGGCAGACTTCCCTCAACTGTCATGCTTCATCACTAAGTATTATATGAGATCATGGTGATAATTATTTACTCCTCAAAATCTTTATTTTTTTTCTCATAGTTCATCACTTTTCTTTTTATCTTCTTTTTTCTGTATCCTGAATCATAGTTCCCAAGAACCAAGAACGTTTTTAGTCTACTGAACCTTCTTCTCTATATTATACTCTCACCCCTCAAAAACCAATTATTTAATGTAACACAAGTGAAAGACAACCACGCCTACCACCCTGGCATTGATTTTCCACATTCTCTTCTGTTGTCCAAAATATCTCCACTTGAGTATCTCGCTGACATCTGGAATGTAAAATAAAAACCACATAAGTTATATTATCTTCCAGCACATATTACATATTCTTCCCAACCTTCTCATTACTTTAAAGATGTTCTTCTTGGCATTCCTCTGTTTTCCCAAGCTTACACAGAACTTTCTCTTGCTATTCAGGCTTCTGTATTTTTCCTTAGCTGTCTCGTAGCCTTCTTAAAAATATATATATATACTTAAAAGTATTTACATATTAAAATATATATATATATTGTTTACATTTGCTTAAATATATATTTTGTTTGCTCTTTTCCTTTACATTTGCTTCAATTTCAATTTTCCATCACAGTGAATTGTGATATCAATCACCCAAACATTCTAATCAAAAACCTGGGGGTCATTCATGTGTTCTTCCTCATGATAACAGTACCTTTTAACCTGTCACCAAGTCTTTTCTTTTTTTTTTTTTTTTTTTTTAATTTATTTATGGCTGTGTTGGGTCTTCGTTTCTGTGCGAGGGCTTTCTCTAGTTGTGGCAAGTGGGGGCCACTCTTCATCGCGGTGCGCAGGCCTCTCATTATCGCGGCCTCTCTTGTTGCGGAGCACAGGCTCCAGACGCGCAGGCTCAGTAGTTGTGGCTCACAGGCCTAATTGCTCCGTGGCATGTGGAATCTTCCCAGACCAGGGCTCGAACCCGTGTCCCCTGCATTGGCAGGCAGATTCTCAACCACTGCGCCACCAGGGAAGCCCCCCAAGTCTTTTTTTTATCACTTTTTTGGTTTGGTTTTCTTCTATTTTTCTTGTTTTATGTTAAAATTTTTATTGAAGTGTATATTGAAGATTGCACAAATCTTAAATAGTTTGACAAATGTTCACCAACTAAGTAAATACATGTATGTAAACTGGACCCATTTTAAGAAACAGAATATTGCTAGCACCTGAGAAACCTCTGCTATGGCCCCTTTCAGTCACTAAATCTCATCTAAATTTAACCATTATGCTAATTTCCAACACCATAGATTGGTTTCTCCTGTTTTTGAACTTTACAGAATCAGATAATACATTATGTACTCTTTTGCATTTGGCTTTGTTCACTAAACAGCATGTTTGGGTCATCCATATTGACTGTAGTCATAATTCTTTCATTCTCAATGCCGTATAGCTTTCTATTCAGTGTATGCTACCAATTATCCTTACCCATACTTTGGATGATAGATCTTTGGTTTGTGCTATTTGGAGAGTTTATTTTGAATAGTGTCGCTATAAATGTTTCTATACATGATTTATGGTGCACATATTTAGGCATATGCTGGATATACACTTAGGAGTAGAATTGCAGGGTCATGGAATATGAACTTGACTGTTTTATGGGAACTTTTATCTTTGATAATAGTCCCATCCCGAGGCTATCTAGGAGCTCCACGTTGCCACCTTATTAGCATAAACTCTTGCTTGATTAAAAGGGGCTCTTTATGAATAACAAAAGACACTCCTATCACTCAGGAAATTCCAAGCATTTTAGCTCTATGTCAGGAATAGGGGCAAAGATCAAATATTCCTTATTATACAAGAGCATGTATCAAAATTTTATTCTTTCTTTTGGATTACTAATATTCTTTTTATGGCTAAATAACATTTTACTGTATGTATATACCACAATGTATTTATCTATTTTTCTTTTGATGGACATTGAGCTGTTTCTACCTATTTACTATTAATAGTGAAGCTATGAATATCCATATACATGTAGTTGTTTGAGTACTTGTTTTAAATTCTTTTGGATATGTACTTAGAGTAGAATTACAGCATCATATGGTAGTTCTAAGTTTAACTTTGTGAGGAAGCACCAAACTATTTTCCATACCTACTGAAACATTTTACATTTCCATTAGCACCATATGAGAGTTCCAATTTCTCTACATTCTCACCAACACTTTTATTTCTATTTGTTTTAAAATAATAAGCATCCTGGTAGGGATGAAATGATATTTCATTGTGGTTTTGATTTGCATTTCTCTAATGAATAATGATGTTGAGAATCGCTTCATGTACTTCTTGACCATTTGCATATCTTTGGAAAAATTTCTACTAATTTTATTTTTATTTTATTATACATTATGTATATTATACAGATTGCATATATCATTATACATAATATAACATTATATATATATATATATATATACATATATATTTTATTAACTTTGGATTAACAAAACTCTAATAATATCCCCTTCTGCCTGGCAGTGTATTCAAAAGGATCAGACATCTCTAACTATTTTTTTCTGGAGACAAAGGATTTTATTACTCTCAGCAATAGCAGTAACCAGAGGATCAGTATTTGTACTGGTTACCCTACCCTCATTCCCACAAGGTGATGCCATGAGGGCCAGGTGATCAGACCTCTGTACTTTATCTTACTGTCTAACAACTTTTACTTCTTACAATTTCTCAAAATAATTTTACTAATATGAATATAGTAAATATAATTCTGTACAACGTTGTAGAAATTACAGAATAAGCTCATCAAAGCTGATAACATTTTGTTTTACTTTTAGTTAAGGAACTCCAACTTCAGTTTGTCTTTCTTACATAAGAGAAGAATAACTGTATTTCAATAGTTAAGAAAAAATGCTACTTCTTATTCAAAATTTCCTCAAGCCCTCTCCAAGAATTTTGCCAAGTATTGAAGGTAAGAGGTTGCTACCTCAACTGCTTATTTGAAGATCATCTAATTCAAATGGTCACCTTTTATCACAAATGACAATTACAATGCTTTATGGAAATCATCTTGCTTATAATAAAGTAAACCTATCGTTTATTTTCTACTAGCAATCTTCAGGCATATACTTGGACTTTATCTTAATAACACTGAAGTTTTTGATATTTATAAACTCACATAGCATATATTTTCAATTATATGGTGAATGTGATATCAAGGTTATAATTAATACATATTTGTTTCTAGGAGCATGAATTTTGTACTTGGCAGATGTTTACGTATTTTCTTCGTACAATTTACCAGCACATTTTGGAGTGTGAGAACACATGTTAATTTATTCAATATTGCCCTCAGAATTAACCCTGTATTCTAATATAACTCCATTACTGTGGATAAAATACATGATTTAATTTAATTATATGTCAAGCATTTTATAAAATGTACAATGATGGCTTAATATTTAATGACATAATATTTAAGTCATAAGATATATGACTTCTAGTTTCATTCATAAAACTAAGGATGTATCTCAGAAGTGCCTCTCCTAGCTGCCCCCTTAACACCCATCATCTTGACACATATTCATCCCCACTATGCTCCAGAACTCTTAAGCACCAATCATTTTCAAACCTCAATATATTCTTTCATTGGTAAATGCCTTTACCCATGCTCTTTACTGAGCCTGAAACTTTCACCTGCAAACATCCCCCTTCCATGTAAGTCTGCCTGGGAAAGAACTACCCAGTACCCTCAGTCCAAGATCTTGCTGAACTGTCACTTCTATTCTGACCGAGTTCCCCACCACTGTTGGCCCTCCCTGTGCAGTTAGCTCTTTCTTCCTCTAAGATTCAGAAGGACTTCGAATTGTCTTATTCACCTTTCACACCAAGCTTCTAGCATAAGAATTTAAACTCTGGAGACCAAAAATACTGTTAGGAATAATTTTTCTGAGGCAGGAAATACAAAATCTATGTCTATCTCTGAATCAAAGAAGCAAAGAATACCCAGATTGGAAAAGATATTGAAGCAAATTAACACAACCGTCCACTATGCTAGGGTTCTTTCTACCACATCCCTATCGAGTGTTTTCTTAGCTCCTGCACAACACCTCTAGTTATTAGCTAGTTAATCTAATTAATCTGAATCAACAGACAAGTGCCTTTATTAACTTAAGGTTGCACCGGTACTAGATATTTACTGCACATTGTTTTTAAAAGTTCCTTATCTTCATTAGGGAAAGAGGTTCATAATGTAGGAGTAGTTTAAGCTATCCAAACATACTTCCCATGTTACCAAAGAAATTTAATCACAGCAGCAGCTCCAGTGGAGAAAAAAATCACTGTATTCCATCTTCTTTATTAGGAAACATTCCTATTAGCCATCATTATCAGCTGAGCTCTATTCTCTACTGCTGAAAAATACCTATGGTAGTCATCGTCAACATGCAGAGCTTTCCAAAACGAATAGCTGAAAGATGTATTTGCCTGATAAACTCCTACAGCTGTGACCAATTGTGAACTGTGCAGTATACCTCTCCTCATTAATAATAAATCAAATAATAATAAAAAATTTGGCAGTACTTCTGTGGACTGATCTCACAATATTTCATGTGAACAAAGGGGAACATGGAGAATACCTCATGTTAGTACTTAAAATGCAAATAAGTTCTAAGACAAAATAAAATTTTTGTTTTAAACCCACATTTATGTGTCTGGTTAAAATGTTTTAAACAAGCTGATTATTAGGCAGTGTGCTAGAATGGAGAGAATGTGGACTGAGGAGTCAGAATAAAGTCTGAATTTTTTATTCCTCACTTAGATACCCAAATAAGAAAATTACATATACATTCTGAGGCTTTTATTTCACTTATGAAAAGGAAACACCAATATTTATCTGGCACCAAATGTTGTCGGTACCAAGTGAGATAACAGATTTGTAAATCTTCCCGTGAGTTTTTTTTTTTTTTAAATCTTGCATCACAGTGTAAGCTCCAAAGCCCCATGAGTGTCATGCATCTCTCTATCATAGGGAAACATCTCTGTGTAAAAACTATGGTGAAGAGATAATGTACTCATTCTATATATTTACATATAGTCATACTTTCCCATTACCTGTGAAAAATACGTAGAGGTCTCCCAGTTGTTTTTCTTTTTATGCCATTGGTTAGTCAATTAAAATTATATGGAGGTTAACGTTTAAGAGCATGTAAGTAAATTCTTAACATTAAATTTATCTATTATTGAGAGAAATTATGCATGAAGATATATTCTTTTTTTTTCTTGGTATTATCAGTAATCCAGTGACTGAGACTACTGAACATTTATGCTACTTTAAAATATCATACTTGTATTTCTGTCTTCGTGTTGTCGCTTTAATCCTTGCTGCTTATGAGACTACCCCAAAACTTAGTAGCTTAAAACAATGTTGTTGTTGTTGTTTTTCTCATGATTCTGTGGGTTGCTACAGAAGTTCATCTTATGATTTCAGCTGGGTTCACTCATGCCACTGCACTTAACAGGAGACAGTGTTGTGTTGGATCTGGCTCCTAGCAGCTTATGAGAGCTGAAGGTTGTGTGATTTCTGTAAACCAGGTGGCATGATATGGATGGCTTGAAACTGATCATGGTGGGTATTAACGCACAGAAAGTGGCAAATGCTACAAATCAGGCTTTTTAATTCCCCTAGAGCTGGCTGTTAAACATTTACCAGCACATCACCTATTGGAGAGTTAGCTGACTGGAAAATTCAAGATGGCTTCACTCGACGGCTGAGAGTTGGTGATGGCTATTGGCTGAGGTATCTTGGCTTTGGTCCGCATGACCTCTCATGCTCTAGAAGCTAAGCTGAATTCATTATCTGGCAGTTTCAGTGCAACACTGCAGAAGGAGGGAAGTAGAAATTGCAATGTCTCAAAAAGTCACATAACATCACTTCCATCACATTCCATTGGTTACTTACGTAGCCTAACACACAGTTCCCCTTACTTATAAAATTAATGTAGCCTGCTAATAGCTTTTACAATCAGAATTAAGTAATAAAGTCCATGTGAAATATGACAGTAACTGGTACATTAAAAATATTCAATAAATGTCAGTTACTATTATTACTATATAATTTATGTCCTTAAAATCTTTCATATCAGTCATCTCTTTATCCTCACTGCCACCACTTTAGTTAAAGGGGCCCTGTTTAATTCCTCCCACTTTACTTGATCTGCAAAAATTCTGTTTTAGCATCTGTAATTGTAAACAAATATTTGTTCATTTGCCAGATTCCAACTTTTAAACTGTAAATTCTTAGGGACTTAAAACTCCTATTTTTCTTTTATAATTTTAAAATGAACATTCAGCATAGCATCTGGAATAATCATCCAATAAATGTTTGTTGAATTATTTTTTCTTCTAAGAGCAATCGGAATAATTAACTTGTTAAATATTATGTTTTGTACTGAAATATATAACCACATTATGAAATAATTCATGTATCTGGAGTGATAAATCTACAGTATAGATAAGTTAAGAAATCATGTCTAGTGAACTAGTGTCAAAAATGTGAGATGCGGTCCTGCACAGTAGTTGAGCACACAGACTCTTGATACAGGTTACCAGCAACCAAATCCCAGCTCGATAGTTCTTGCTGTGTCTTTGGTAAAGTTACTTAGTCTTTCTGTGTTTTAGTGTCTTCCTCTGTAAAAAGGAAGATAAGACCTCTTACCTTAGAGCGTTATTGTAAGCATGTAGTAAGTTAGTAATAGAAAATAGTAAAGTAATAGAAGACAAATTGACACATAATAAATTCCATTTAAATTCTCTTTTATTATTGTTAATATATTTTCTGATACTTTATCTTCAGAAATATACTTGCCCTAAAAAAAATAAATATTACAGATTCAAGTAAGTTTGTGTTGTTTCATGTCATATTTTAGGAAAGGTTAGTGCAACACACCTATTGTATTTTTTATATTTTCTTTTTAAAAATACAAAAAACTGTCTAAAATTTGCCATAATACATTTTAATGACAATTTTACTTTAAATATAGACTAGATACCTGTACCTATAATGTAGTTTTCATATTTATTATTACCTAGAAAATATTAACATATATGTTTTGCCTTATGTAAACATGAAAAGAAGACAGATGAAAAGTCATCTTACCTCCTGACCCTTTACATTGGTTGTGTTCGTTAAGAATTCTTTTGCATAATAGTTCTTACATAACTGCAAATTATTACTTTCATTTAATCCTACAATTTTTACTACATATCACTCACCTTTTCTGTTTTAATTCACTTAATCTTTTTGTGTTTTCCTCTGTTTTCTGTTATTTTTCAAACCTGTCCACTGCAGAATTAACTTAGCATTCAACAGGATAGCTTCTATTATTCACTGTTATTAAAACATAAAAAGCTGCTTTATCACCTATGTTGTATCTAAACATTTTCTAATAATCCCCTGAAGCTCCACTTTTATTTTGAACTGCCTTCTAGCCTGCTACCTTTTCATCTCCTTCTCTTGTCTTTCATCTAATCTTCAATCTATTATTTTGCCTTTATATTGGAGCCATGTTTCCTTGACTTTTATAGACACTATTTGAAATTTACTCCTGTTTCTCTGACTTTTTTAAATTAATTTTTATTGGAGTACAGTTGATTTACAATGTTATGTTAGTTTCTGCTGTACAGCAAACTGAATCAGTTATACATATACATATATCCACTATTTTTTAGATTCTTTTCCCATATAAGTCATTACAGAATATTGAGTAGAGTTCCCTCTGGTATACAGTAGTTCCTTATTAGTTATCCAGTTTATGTATAGTAGTGTGTACATGTCAATCCCAATCTCCCAATGTATCCATTCCCCCTCTTTCTCTCTTGGTAACCATAAGTTTGTTTTCTACATCTGTGACTCTATTTCTGTCTTGTAAATAAGTTCGCTTGTACCATTTTTTTAGATTCCACATATAAGCGATATCATATGATAGTTGTCTTTCTCTGTCTGACTTACTTCACTCAGTATGACAATCTCTAGGTCCATCATGTCACTGCAAATGACATTATTTTGTTATTTTTTATGGCTAATATTCCATTGCATATATGTACTACATCTTCTTTATCTATTCATCCATCGATGGACATTTAGGTTGCTTTCCTGTCCTGGCTGTTGTAAACAGTGGTGCAATGAACATCGGGGTGCATGTATCTTTTCAAATTATGATTTTCTCTGAATATATGCCCAGGAGTGGGATTGCTAGATCATATGGTAGCTCTATTTTTACTTTTCTAAGGAACTTTCATACTGTTCTCCATAGTGGCTGTACCAGTTTACATTCCCACCAACAGTGTAGGAGGGTTCTCTTTTCTCCACATCCTCTCCAGCATTTATTGTTTGTTATATACTATAGAAAAGAGAAGTAAATTTCAAATAGTATATATAAAAGTCTCAGGTGTGCCCAAGCCTGAGACTTTTATAGATACTATTTGAAATTTATTTCTCTTTTCTATAGTATATAACATTTAGACATACGATATTTCTCACTTGATGCATGTATGTTTTCCTTTCCCTATGATACAAAAAATTTCTTGGTCCTTTTCTTCTTTGATATTTTTGCTTCTATATTTTGCTCTTTATCCTTAAAGAGTGAGAGTCCTCTTTGGGTCTGATATTTCACGTAGACATTAGATAATTGTTGATGTTGTTGGTGTTTTAGAATTCCCTCATTTTGAACTGGGATATGTTTATACATCATCTTCAGGACACGTTAACAATTTGGTCACTCAGCGGGTTATTTGTCTATGGCTCTTAGCTTTGCCTTCAACCTTCGGTGATATCCCCTGCATTTCAGGGAAATGGAAGCCTGCAAACTTAATTTCCATTAATCATTTGCCATCTTGATTATTTAGGCTCTTTCAAAAGGAAACAATGAGGGGTTAGAAGGAAGGAGTAAGGAAAAAGCTCTTTTTTGCTACATGTGATGCCACCGTACAGGGCAGCAGGACATTGAAATATCTCAGGTGGTTTCACTTTTCCTGACTTGTCATTAACAGAGCTCTCTAGCACAATCAGAAGTAGCCAGCCCATCCTTCCCACAATCCATGTAATATTAATTCCCACAGTAACAGTCAAACAAAACAGCCCTTTTCTGCTTCATAAACTTGCCTTTAAATTCATCCAATTTATGTACAGTTTTGCATTTGCTGACATGGGATAAAAGTAGCCCATTATCCTCTGACAATGAAGTCGCAACTTTCAGAAGATAAATAGATGAACAAACCCAGATTTCAATCCTAGAAAGCCTATTTCTGAGTCTACTTCTTTTACAAATACCGATTGAGTCAAAGTCTAGTTGGGATATAGAAACCACTTGAGGGATATCAGACAGGAAGGAATTGATGACGGAGATGGAAGGACTAGAGAGCTAAAGCGGGGTGGGGGGATGGTAGAGAGGAAACTGGAGATGAAGAAGAGGTAGTAAGCAGCAGTCAGAGGCTTCTATAGCTGCATGCTGGAGCCTGTAAGTTCACATGTGCCTCAACCTCCATAGGATGTCACCACTGCTTCTTCTGTCACCATTGCTGCTTCACGAGAACTCGGGTACCCTCTCTCCCACTGATGTTTTTAACCCCACCACTGCCACTGATGAAGCCACTCTTACAGTCACTATGTAGGCAACACAAGAAGCAGAGAAAATGGCCTTTTCCTTCCTTTTGCCAGTGCTCCCATGATAGGAGCTGTTTCTTAGGACACCGACCTGAAACTCTGTCCCTGGGAGCTTACAAAATTACAAAATACAATTTACAAGCTTCAGTCCCCTAGCAATACAGAAGAAAGCATGGAATAACAGGCAAGATAGGAGCTGACAGGCAAAAAAATCAATTAATCAATAAATTACCAGAATAGGAGAGTTTGTATGATCTAACATTGTGGACAATTCAGGTAGGAGAAATTCATCATTGCATAGATGACGCTATTTAGGACAAAGGTACTGAATTTACTTCTAAACCCATTGTTACTGTACCTCTTCTAGAGCAGGAAGACACTTGATTCTTAAGACCATTTTGTCTATATAAATAGTCACTGAGACAACCTAGAAATTAACCGATAAATGAAAACCATTTCTCAAGGACGACTACACTTCTAGCAAAAGCCTGCCCAGATAAGTATAACATGACAAGTTTTCAGGTCTGATTCTGATCATTAAATATCTCCTGTATTAAAGAAGAATCTTAAAAACTGCTCTCTGCAAGACCACAGGTGCCATTACTTCAGGCTTACTATTAGGAGCTCTTGGGCAACGGCACTACCACTGCGGTGGCATCTGCTGTGGCAACGAAAGGCACTCTGGTTGAAATCAGCCTGCCTTCACCTCTAACATTTCCTTGTCAAGACTTGAGGAATTCATGGGATATAGAATCTCTTCTCGTTCTTTTGGACAAAAAGACATATTCTTTTTCAAAAGAGAGATTTGAGATCTAGACCTGTGGCTTCTTTCATTTCAATCCACCTGTGCTATACATAATAGAAAACTTAGAATTCTGAATTACCGTGGCACTTTTGTCTAACTTTCTAATTTAATACAGAGTTGTCTCTGTTTTATGTTTTCTGTGCCATTAACGTGGAAAGAAGGTGCATGTTTTCTATTGCTCCTGTCACAATTTACCACAAATTTAGTTGCTTAAATGATACAAATTTATTATTTTACAGTTCTGTAGGTCAGAAGTTCAACATGAATCTCACTGGCTAAAATCAAGGTGTCAGCAGAGCTGTACTCCTTTCTAGAAGCCCTAGGGGAGAATCCGTTTCCTTGCCTTATCCAGCTGCTAGTGTCTCCCCTCATTTCCTGACTCATGAACCTCAAAGAGAGCAACTGCAGGTTGACTTATTTTCATATTACAACATTCTGATCCTTCTTCCATCTTCTCACCTCTCTCTCTCTCTCATCTGCTGGCAAAGTTTTTCTGCTTTAAGGATTCATGTGATTATATTCAGCCAACTATAATCCAGAATAATCTCCCCTCAAGATCCAGGATGTTGATCACATTTGCAGAGTTCCTTTGGCCATGGAAAGTAACATATTCACATGTCCCAGAGAACGGATATCTTAAGGAGCCATTATCCTGCCTACCACAGCAGGGTATAATTTCTTACTTCTCACAGTCCTTCCTCCCTTCTTTCTTTCTTTTCTTCCTTTCTTCTTTTCTTTTGCTATTACTTTTTCATTTCAACTTTCTAATAGACTGTGAAGAATTTGAGTGAAAAACTGTGTCTTAATATTGTATCTATCCAGTACTAATTAAAATGTCTTGGTAGTTGAATATAATGGGGATAGCAATTACTAATTCATGTTATTATTATTATTATTACTTATTTTTTGCTGTGAGGTGGTGCAATGTGGTAAAGACAGAGCAGTGAGCAAGGCAGAGGTGGTTCCTGCATTTGTGGAGCTTAGATAATAGAGACAGTAAATACATCTTTTTAAGCATCACACTGTGAGAGAACGAGCACTACTTAAGTGCAATGTAACTTCTCTGATTTTCTTCACTAGAAAATAAAAAATTGACTTGATATCTATCATTCCATGTTTTTGTAAAGAATAAAGAGGCCAAAACATAGAAAAGTAATTTGTAAACTATAATGTTCTGTATTTATCAATATAAAAATATTTTATCACTTGTGAAGGCACCAAATCTTACTTGAATTGTTGAATTAAATTTTCACAAAGACTCAAGGAACTGCCATTCCATTCTGTAATAGGAAAATATTTTAAATATATACTAAGATGGAAGAATTGCCTTTATTGGAATCTTTTGATTTAGTCTTTGAAGAATAGTTATTAATCTCCCCTCTGCCATTGTAATTTAGAAGGCAGTGCATTAGCTTTTCTCTCTTTTTTTTTTAAATTTTAGTTTATTTATTTTTTTATACAGCAGGTTCTTATTAGTTACCCATTTTATACATATTAGTGTATATATGTCAATCCCAATCTCCCAATTCATCACACCACCACCACCCACGCCACTTTCCTCCCTTGGTGTCCATACGTTTGTTCTCTACATCTGTGTCTCAATTTCTACCCTGCAAACAAGTTCATCTGTACAATTTTTCTAGGTTCCACATATATGCATTAATATACGATATTTGTTTTTCTCTTTCCGACTTACTTCACTCTGTATGACAGTCTCTGGATCCATCCACATCTCTACAAATGACCCAATTTCATTCCTTTATATGGCTAAGTAACATTCCATTGTATATATGTACCACATCTTTATCCATTCGTCTGTCGATAGGCATTTAGGTTGATTCCATGACCTGGCTATTGTAAATAATGATGCAATGAATATTGGGGTGCATGTGTCTCTTTGAATTATGGTTTTCTCTGGGTATATGCCCAGTAGTGGGATTGCTGGATCATATGGTAATCTTATTTTTAGTTTTTTAAGGAACCTCCATAGTGTTCTCCACAGTGGCTGTATCAATTTACATTCCCACCAACAGTGAAAGAGGGTTCCCTTTTCTCCACACCCTCTCCAGCATTTGTTGTTTGCAGATTTTCTGATGATGCCTATTCTAACTGGTGTGAGGTGATACCTCATCACAGTTTTGATTTGCATTTCTCTAATAATTAGTGATGTTGAGCAGCTTTCATGTGCTTCTTGCCCATTTGTATGTCTTCTTTGGAGAAATGTCTATTTAGGTCTTCTGCCCATTTTTTGATAAGGTTGTTTGTTTTTTTAATATTTAGCTGCATGAGCTGTTTATATATTTTGGAGATTAATCGTTTGTCCATTGATTCATTTGCAAATATTTTCTCCCATTCTGAGGGTTGTCTTTACATCTTGTTTGTAGTTTCCTTTGCTGTGCAAAAGCTTTTAAGTTTCATTAGGTCCCATTTGTTTATTTTTGTTTTTATATCCATTTCCTTAGGAGGTGGGTCAAAAAGGATGTTGCTGTGATTTATGTCATAGAGTGTTCTGCCGATGTCTTCCTCTAAGAGTTTTATAGTGTCTGGTCTTACACTTAGGTCTCTAATCCATTTTGAGTTTATTTTTGTGTATGATATTAGGGAGTGTTCTAATTTCATCCAGTTTTTCCAGCACCACTTATTGAAGAGACTGCCTTTTCTCCATTGTATATCCTTGCCTCCTTTGTCATAGATTATTTGACCATGGGTGCATGGGTTTACCTCTGGGCTTTCTATCCTGTTCCATTGATCCATATTTCTGCTTTTGTGCCAATACCATATTGTCTTTTTTTTTTTTTTTAATTTTTATTTTTATTTATTTATGGCTGTGTTGGGTCTTCATTTCTGTGCGAGGGCTTTCTCTAGTTGTGGCAAGTGGGGGCCACTCTTCATCACGGTGCGCGGGCCTCTCACTATCACAGCCTCTCTTCTTGCGGAGCACAGGCTCCAGATGCGCAGACTCAGTAGTTGTGGCTCACGGGCCCAGTTGCTCCACAGCATGTGGGATCTTCCCAGACCAGGGCTCGAACCCGTGTCCCCTGCATTGGCAGGCAGATTCTCAACCACTGCACCACCAGGGAAGCCCTACCATATTGTCTTGATTACTGTATCTTTGTAGGATAGTCTGAAGTCAGGGCGTCTGATGCCTCCAGCTCTGTTTATTTCCTTCAAGACCGCTTTGGTTATTCGGGGTCTTTTGTGTCTCCATACAAATTTTAGGATTTTTTTTTATAGTTCTGTAAAAAATGCCATTGGTAATTTCATAGGGATTGCATTGAATCTATAGATTGCATTCGGTAATATAGTTACTTTCACAATATTAATTCTTCCAATCTATGAACATGATATATCTCTCCATCTGTTTGTATCAACTTTAATTTCTTCATCAGTGTCTTATGCTTTTCTACATACAGGTTTTTGTCTCCCGAGGTAGGTTTATTCCTAGGTATTTTATTCTTTTTGTTGCAGTGGTAAATGGGAGTGTTTCCTTCATTTCTCTTTCAGCTTTTTCATCATTAGTGTATAGGAATGCAAGAGATTTCTGTGCATTAATTTTGTATCCTGCAACTTTACCAAATTCATTCATTAGCTCTAGTAGTTTTCTGGTGGCATCTTTAGGATTCTCTATCTATAGTATCATGTCATCTGCAAACAGTGACAGTTTTACTTCTTCTTTTCCAACTTGTATTCCTTTTCTTTATTTTTCTTCTCTGATTGCTGTGGCTAGGACTTCCACACCTATGTTGAATAATAGTGGTGAGAGTGGACATCCTTGTCTTGTTCCTGATCTTAGAGGAAATGCTTTCAGTTTTTCACCATTGAGAATGATGTTTGCTGTGGGTTTTTCATATATGGCCTTTATCATGTTGAGGTAGGTTCCCTCTATGGCCCACGTTCTGGAAAGTTTTTATCGTAAATGGGTGCTGAATTTTGTCAAAAGCTTTGTCTGCATCTATTGAGATGATCATATGGTTTTTCTTCTTCAATTTGTTAATATGGTGTGTCACATTGATTGATTTGCGTATATTGAAGAATCCTTGCATCCCTGGGATAAATCACAATTGATCATGGTGTATGATGCTTTTAATGTGTTGTTGGATTCTGTTTGCTAGTATTTTGTTGAGGATTTTTGCATCTGTATTCATCAGTGATATTGGTCTGTAATTTTCTTTTTTTGTGGTATCTTTGTCTGGTTTTGATATCAGGGTGATCGTGGCCTCATAGAATGAGTTTGGGAGTGTTCCTTCCTCTGCAATTTTTTGGAACAGTTTGAGAAGGATGGGTGTTAGCTCTTCTCTAAATGTTTGATAGAATTCACCTGTGAAACCATTTGGTCCTGGACTTTTGTTTGTTGGAAGATTTTTAATCACAATTTCAATTTCATTACTTGTGATTTGTCTGTTCATATTTTCTATTTCTTCCTGGTTCAGTCTTGGAAGGTTATACCTTTCTAAGAATTTGTCCATTTCTTCCAGGTTGTCCATTTTATTGGCATAGAGTTGCTTGTAGTAGTCTCTTAGGATGCTTTGTATTTCTGCCATGTTTTTTGTAACTTCTCCTTTTTCATTTCTAAATTTATTGATTTGAGTCCTCTCCCTCTTTTTCTTGATGAGTCTGGTTAATGGTTTATCAATTTTATCTTTTCAAAGAACCAGCTTTTAGTTATATTGATCTTTGCTATTGTTTTCTTTGTTTCTATTTCATTTATTTCTGCTCTGATCTTTATGATTTCTTTCCTTCTGCTAACTTTGCGTTTTGTTTTTTCTTCTTTCTCTAGTTCCTTTATGTGTAAGGTTAGATTGTTTATTTGAGATGTTTGTTGTTTCTTGAGGTAGGATTGTATTGCTCTAAGCTTCCCTCAGACAACTGCTTTTGCTGCATCCCATAGGTTTTGGGTCATTGTGTTTTCATTGCCATTTGTCTCTAGGTATTTTTTGATTTCCTCTTTGATTTCTTCAGTGATCTCTTGGTTATTTAGTAACGTATTCTTTAGCCTCCACGTGTTTGTGTTTTTTATGCTTCTTACCCTGTAATTGGTTTCTAATCTCATAACATTGTGGTCAGAAAAGATATTTGGTATGATTTCAATTTTCTTAAATTTACTGAGGCGTGATTTGTGGCCCAAGATGTGATCTATCTGGAGAAGGTTCTGTGCGCACTTGAGAAGAAAGTGTAATCTGCTCTTTTTGGATGGCATGTCCTATAAATATCAATTAAATCTACCTGGTTTACTGTGTCATTTAAAGCTTGTGTTTCCTTATTAATTTTTTGTTTGGATGATCTGTCCATTGCTGTAAGTGAGGTGTCAAAGTCCTCCACTATTATTGTGTTACTGTTGATTTCCTATTTTATAGCTGTTAGCAGTTGTCTTATGTATTGAGGTGCTCCTATATTGGGTGCATATATATTTATAATTGTTATATCTTCTTCTTGGATTGATCCCTTGATCATTACGTAGTGTCCTTCCCTGTATCTTGTAACAATCTTTATTTTAAAGTCTATTTTATCTGATATGAGTATTGCTACTCCAGCTTTCTTTTGATTTTCATTTGCATGGAATATCTTTTTTCATCCCCTCACTTTCAGTCTGTATGTGTCCCTAGGTCTGAAGTGCGTCACTTGTAGACAGCCTATATATGGGTCTTGTTTTTGCATCCATTCAGCGAGCCTGTGTCTTTTGGTTGGAGCATTTAATCCATTCACGTTTAACATAATTATCAGTATGTATGTTCTTATTAACATTTTCTTAATTGTTTTGTGTTTGTTTCTGTAGGTCCTTTTCTTCTCTTGTGTTTCCCACTTAGAGAAGTTCCTTTAGCATTTGTTGTAGAGCTGGTTTGGTGGTGCTGAATTCTCTTAGCTTTTGCTTGTCTCTAAAGCTTTTGATTTCTCCATCAAATCTGAATGAGATCCTTGCTGGGTAGAGTAATCTTGGTTGTAGGTTCTTCCCTTTCATCACTTTAGTTATGTCATGCCACTCCATTCTGGCTTGTAGAGTTTCTGCTGAGAAGTCAGCTGTTAACCTTATGGGAATTCCCTTGTACGTTATTTGTTGTTTTTCCCTTGCTGCTTTCAATAATATTTCTTTGTCTTTAATTTTTGCCAATTTGATTACTATGTGTCTCGGTGTGTTTCTCTTTGGGTTTATCCTATATGGGACTCTCTGCACTTCCTGGACTTGGGTGGCTATTTCCTATCCCATGTTAGGGAAGTTTTCAACTATAACCTCTTCAAATATTTTCTCTGGTCCTTTCTCTCTCTCTTCTCCTTCTGGGACCCCTATGATGAGAATGTTGTTGCACTTAATGTTGTCCCAGAAGTCTCTTAGGCTGTCTTCATTTCTTTTCATTCTTTTTTCTTTATTCTGTTCCGCAGCAGTGAATTCCACCATTCTGTCTTCTAGGTCACTTATCTGTTCTTCTGCCTCAGTTATTCTGCTATTGATTCCTTCTAATGTAGTTTTCATTTCAGTTATTGTATTGCTCATCTCTGTTTGTTTGTTCTTTAATTCTTCTAGATCTTTGTTAAACCTTTCTTGCATCTTCTCGATCTTTGCCTCCATTCTTTTTCCGCGGTCCTGCATCATCTTCACTATCATTATTCTGAATTCTTTATCTGGAAGGTTGCCTATCTCCACTTCATTTAGTTGTTTTTCTGGGGTTTTATCTTGTTCCTTCATCTGGTACATAGCCCTCTGCCCTCTGCCTTTTCATCTTGTCTATCTTTCTGTGAATGTGGTTTTTTTTTTCCACAGACTGCAGGATTGTAGTTCTTCTTGCTTCTGCTGTCTTCCCTCTGGTGGATGAGGCTATCTAAGAGGCTTGTGCATGTTTCCTGATGGGAGGGACTGGTGGTGGGTAGAGCTGGCTGTTTCTCTTGTGGGCAGATCCCAGTAAAACTTTAATCCACTTGACTGCTGATGGGTGGGGCTGGGTTCCCTCCCTGTTGGGTGTTTGGCCTGAGGCGACCCAACACTGGAGCCTACCCAGGCTCTGTTGGAGCTAATGGTGGACTCTGGAAGGGCTCACGCCAAGGAGTACTTCCCAGAACTTCTGCTGCCACTGTCCTTGTCCTCACAGTGAGACAGAGACACCCCCCATCTCTGCAGCAAACCCTCCAACACTAGCTGGTAGGTCTAGTTTGGTCTCCTATGGGGTCAGTGCCTCTTCCCCTGGGTCCCGATGTGCACACTACTTTGTGTGTGCCCTACAAGAGTGGAGTCTCTGTTTCCCCCAAGCCTGTCAAAGCCCTGCAATCAAATCCCGCTAAACTTCAAAGTCTGATTCTCTAGGAATTCCTCCTCCTGTTGCTGGACCCCCAGGTTGGGAAGCCTGACGTGGGGCTCAGAACCTTCACTCCAGTGGGTAGACTTCTGTGGTATAAGTGTTCTTCCGTTTGTGAGTCACCCACCCAGCAGTTATGTGATTTGATTTTATTGTGATTGTGCCCCTCCTACCGTCTCACTGTGGCTTCTTTGTCTTTGGATGTGAGGTAGCCTTTTTGGTGAGTTCTGGTGTCTTCCTGCCAATGATTGTTCAGCAGTTAGTTGTGATTCTGGTGCTCTTGCAAGAGGGAATGAGAGCACGTCCGTCTACTCCACCATCTTGAACCAATATCTCCTCCAGTTTTTTTCACCTTGAGCTTCAATTAATGTCATCCTGCCATTTGCCTATGTAGGGTAAATTTAAGGGACAGCCATACCACATCAATGGCTATTTTATTTTTATTTATTTTTTATTGAAATATAGTTGATCTACAATGTTTCCAATGTACAACAAAGTGATTCCGTTATGCATATAAATATATATATATTTTTTCACATTCTTTTCCATTACAGGTTATTACAAGATATTGAATACAGCTCCCTGCACTATGCAGTAGGTTCTTGTTTTTTATCTATTTTATATATAGTTGTTTGTATCTGCTAATCCCCAATTCTGAATTTATCCCTCCCGCCCTTTTCCCCTTTGGTAACCATAAGTTTGTTTTCTATGTCTGTGAGTCTACTTCTGTTTTGTAAATAAGTTTATTTGTATCATTTTTTTTTACATTCCACATATAACTGATATTATATGATATTTGGCTTTCTCTGTCTGACTTACTACACTTGGTATGGTTATCTCTAGACCCATCCATGTTGCAAATGGCATTATTTCATGTGCTAGTGATACAAATTCTTTCATTGTAAGAAAATGTTAAGATTAAATATCTTAATTTTATTTTATATGTTGTATATTATACTTCATTCTGCAGTGAGAAGAGCACTGACTTTAATTTTTTAGAACCAGATTTGAAATTCAACTTTAAATTTCTTTCCTGGATGACTTTAGACAAATTTCTTAACCTCTCTGTTATTCACTCTCCCATCTGAAAAGTAGAAACCAGTGTATCTACTTTATGGGAATACTAGTGCCTACAAAATAAAGAATATATGGAATGTTAGACATTACCTGGCACAGTATACTTACCTATTTAAAAAGTCACCATTGGACGTCTCATGACTTTTATCTCTATCTTGAAAATTTACACAGATATTGCTTTGGAGGTGTTTTAAGTTATTTTTATATTAAGTGACTTAATCCTTAAGATAGAATAAATTTCATTTCACGTTTAGTAATTACATTACTAAATTAAACTACAAAGCAAATGCTGTCATATTTAAATAGACTACTGTTGGCATAGGTCTACACCATCACAGAATCAGACACATTTAAGGTTAATCATTTCCTTTCGTGGTTAGCCTCTGTCAAGATTCCTACCAATGAGTTATTTTACAGTTCTGTCACTAGAAAAAATAAACTGGAAGGGACACAAAGCAGAGTGACAAGAACCCTCGTTTGGACTTACATGCTTAGCTTAGGATCATTTCTCTGCTATTTATTAGATCAGTGATATGGAACAATCGTTTTCTTCATGTACCCTTCTAGGGATCCTTCAACAGTCTGTTGAGGGAAGCCAAGGGACCTTCCTGGCCATTTATCATGTATTGATGTTTCTTTCATCTGTGAACATATGGACTTGGCTACTCTCATTAGGAAAGCAAAATGGCAAGGCTTAAACTATTCCCTTCCCACGAGATTATTTACTACAAAGAAACACAAAATACTTTTTAGTCTTTATATCTTGAACTGTATCATAAGAATTGTTTTTGGTCCATTGTTCTATAATATGCTTGTTAGAGAAGAGAAGTTCTGCTTTTCGGTGCTCCAGATGGAAAAGGAAAAGTTACGATTTTTTTTCACTAACAATAATTTTGGGTATAAAAAGAGGAGGCAGCTCAACCTAAGGGCAAGAAACATTGACAAGTTTTTATCCATGAAACTAGATTGATGGGCAATATTTTCTACACTTTTTAAGACAAAGGAGAGTCTCACGATTTGCCAAAATCTATGAAATAGTTCAAGGATAGAACTTTCACCATCAAAGAATTAAGAAACTAGTTTGGGTGATATTTATTGAAAAATACTATGTTCAGAAAAATTTTAAAACTTTGTAGACTATTCTCTTTGATTGATGTCCATCCATTAAAATTCTATACATTTCATTTATTGACCTAAAATTAATCTATTAAATACCTTGTGGCCTGGATTGAAGATGGACATTTCCCCTGATTTTGGAAAACATTTCCCTAAAACATGAAACCTATGAAGATGATAAAAATATTAACTGAAAAGTACTTAAGTAGAATAAAATCTTTCCTAGGTTCTAATGTTATGCATGAACAAAATTATCATTAGTAATTCTACTAATAGCCCCCAAACACACATGATTTTTGCATGTACAATTCTGAGTCTTAATTTGTTTGTAAATGTGTTATATGTATGAATTACTTTTATGTATTACATTTTCTACTTTCAACAGTCCATTGTTATTATGTCCATTTTTACCAACAAGTCTCAGATAGGATAAGTAACTGGACCAATTTACCAAGTAATAAATTGTAGAACTTGCATTTATTTTTGGGTCTGTGCAACTCTAAAATCCACATTCCTTAATGTATCAATATTGGTTCATCAATTATAACAAATGTACCACACAATATATTAATAATAGGGGGAGGAAGAGGGAGTATATGACAACTCTATGCTCGGTTTTTCTGTAAACCTAAAACTTCTCTAAAAAAATACAGTCTATTAATTTTTTAAAAATATTTTTAAAAATCCACATTCTTTGCATTACACTTGATGAAGCAAGTATAGCCGGTTTGATTCAAAACATCTAGATCAGGATTCCAATGGTGAATAAACCATGTCACTCTCCTCCCAAAAAGACAAAAATACTGGGCCTGGGCCTCGGTTTTGTGTAAAGGTTGTAAGTGCCAAGTCAGCTATTTCTGGTATTGTGCTTAACTTTCCAAAGGATTGTAGCAGATATATAAATTAGAAGAGCTCTTTGAATCCTGATTTCAAATATAAAAGAAAAAGCCTTCCTTGCAATGTAATTTTTAAATTAATACATTGTGATTTGTTCCATTATTTTGACCTAGTATTTGTGTATTAGAACTTTAAAATAAACATAAAAGCTCTCATTATATTAACTATCACATGAAATACCTGGCTTTAGAGATATGGGCCTATTTTCCAATGTATATGTACAGGTAATTAGTTCTAACTCAGGGCGATGTTCTCATAAATAGGGAACATATATTAGTGAATTCATTAATTAGTCATACTTACATTTCTGTCATTTGGAATAATGTGTTTGTTTGAACCAAGGTCTCTATTTATTACAGTCATTAATGACTGTCAGTAAGAGATGGTGCTGTAGCAATTCACCAATATTTGGAAAATACACAGGTATTACATTTCTTAATAGGAGCCCTATCTCTTTATTTTTTATAGAATGAAAACAAAACTAAAAAGTATGAAACTTTCTAGGCTTTTTTCAGCCACTTTCGTTTGTTTCACTCATCAGACTATGCTCCCTATGCCTTTTCAAAAACTCTTATAACACTTATTTCATTGTATTATAATACATGTTCACATTTATGCCTTCCTTAGTGTTTTTCTCATAAGCACCATGATTCACTGTTGAATGAATTTGAAGACTCACTTATACAAAAGTATTTTAAGAATGTTTAAATTGTTTTAATAAATTAAAATATTTTGTCTATTATATATGTATATATAATCATTATTTTACATGTATTCACATGGCACATATGTTACTTTGCCATATATATATAAGCATGTATAAACACAAAGACTATGACCATAAATGACAGTGTTTCCAACAGTTAATAAAAATCTAAAAAACTTTATAGTTTTATTTTAAGACCACAGAAATAATAACATATATTCATCTTCATGATTGGTTATCCATAAGACAATGTCTTATATATATGATGTTATTACAAGTGATTTGTTCCAAATACATTATTTTTTAAGGATTTACTGCAAAACAACATCAACAAAATTAAAGGGAATTATATAATATAATAATTTGTCACTGAAAATTTTTATTTTCTATATTTTGTGTAACTATTATTTGAAGCATTAAATGATCTCCCAGTCTAGTAAGAAGGTATACTAAGAATATTTCTAAATTTTCATAATGAAGTAGGGCAGCATTTTCCAAATAGTGCTCCAGAAAATATGTCTCTGAAAATGTTCTTCACTCAAAAATATGTTCATGATATATAGATGAAAAATAAACACATGAAAAGATGTTCACTATCTTATGTCATTATGGACTTGCAAATTAAATCAACAATCAGATATTACTGCACACTTATTAGAATAGATACCACCAAAAATTTGACAATTCCAACTGCTGGCAAATTTGCAGAACACCTGGAATTCTCATTCGTGCTGGTGGGAACATAAAATGACACAACCAATGGGAAGACCATTTGGCAATTTCAAAGAAAAATATAGTCTTATGATCCAACCCAGCAATCATACTACTAGGTATTTACCCAACTAAATTGGAAATATATGTCCACATAAAAACATACATGTAATGCTTATAGTAGCTTTTATTCTTAGCCACTAAAAACTGGAAGCATATGAGATGTCTTTCAATAGGTGAATAAACTGTGGTATATCTATACAATGGATTCAGCAATAAAAAGAAATGCGTTCTCAAGCTATGAAAAGACATGGATAAATCTTAAATGCATGTTGCTATGTAAAAGAAGCCAATCTTAAAAACCTATGTAATATATTATTCTAATTATACGACATTCTGGAAAAGGCAAAAGTAGAGTTGGTAACCAGATCTGTGATTGTGAGGGGCTCAGGAGGGAGAAGAAATGAAGGCTGGAATAATTGAAGAACAGGGGATTTTTTAGGGCAGTAAAGCTATTCTGTAAACTATAGTAAGATATTAAACATTTGTCAAAACTAACAGAATTTTGCAACAAAAAGAGTAAACCCTAAGGTATGCACATTTCTAAAAAAAGTCATTTAGGAGCTTGCAGTTGCCAAGATGAAATGCAGAATGTGACAAAAGAATCTAAAAGTATTACAAATATATAAAACAATCTCACTAAAGGGGAGGTTGAGAGGAAAGGGTGCTGTCCTCAGAAATTTTGGAAATGAGTGGAGTCTGTAAGACTAAAGAGAGAAGGGGGCTTCCCTGGTGGCGCAGTGATTGAGAGCCCAACTGCCAATGCAGGGGACACAGGTTCAAGCCCTGGTCTGTGAAGATACCACATGCTGCAGAACAGCTAAACCCGTGTGCTGCAGCTGCTTAGCCTGCGCTCTATAGCCCGCGAGCCACAACTGCTGAGCCCATGTGCCACAGCTACTGAAGCCCACGCACCTAGAGCCAGTGCTCCACAGCAAGAGAAGCCACCGCAATGAGAGGCCTGTGCACCACAACAGAGACCCACTGCAACCAAACTATAAAATAATAAATAAATAAATATTTCAAAATAAATAAATAAATAAATAAAGACAGGAGGAACTGCATCTAAGCAATGTACCTGAGTTAATAAAGCTGTTCACCGCAGGATTATTGGTTAACAGTTCTGATACTAATAAGCACGTATAATGGAATTCAGTCATTACATAAATGGATGATGGATTGGGTGCCAGGTTTATCACTGTTAGAGTGAGAGTTTATGGAGAGTTAAAGAGCCCATAACTGTCCATGCGGTAATAGTTTAGGGTTAGGTACATCAGTATGAACTCATTTTCCAGCTAAATATAGATATAGATGGTTATATATATGCATACATATAATTTGGATTATATATGTATATAATTATATATACATATATATCTTGCTCTGTCGACTGAGAGGGCCTAGAAGCATCCACACAACAGTAACAACAAGCACACATCATGCTCAGACCTTGGTTTCAATAGCATTCTCCAATAAAAGGATTCAGGGCTCCTTGAATAAATAACTAATTCTAGGGCTGGGGAAGGAAATATACTATATGAGCCTGTAGTATTGTGTAATGATGGAAAGTAAAAAGGTGCCGGAAAAAAATACACACAGGGGTAGTTGTCAAAGGGATATTGGAGCCAACTGAAAGGGCTCCCAATGGCAAAAGCTAGAACAATCTGAACAACAAAATAAGTAAAGCAATAATGGATTATAACTTAAAGTATAAAGTAAGTATCCATGATTTCAATTTCATATTTACAAATTATTGAATAAATAAATAAATAAATAAATGAGGGAGAAAAACTCAATCTTCTGTGCAGAAGAAGGCCAAATAATTGACATAATCCACCCTTAATGGTGTGGAACATAACTCCTCAATCCTTAAATGTGGGCTATATATAGTGATCTTCTTCCAAAAGTACAGTATGGAAAGGGGAAACAAAAGAATAACTTTACAGTAAAGAAACTTCATAAACACTGCATCAAGCCAGGTAATCAAGGTTATCATCAACAGTGATAATTCATAGTGATGTGTCCTTGATATGTGATATTTCTGTGGTCTCCCTCCCAAAAATACATAACCCCATTCTAATTATGAGAAAAATATCAAACAAATCCCAGTTTAAGGACATTCTACAAAATATCCAACTGGTAGTCCTCAAAATTACCAAAATTGTGAAAAATAAGGGAAGTCTAGAGACTGTCACAACCGAGAGAAGCCTAACTAGATATGATAATGAAATATAATATGATATCCTGGATAATATCCTTCCTAGAACATCAAAATAATATTACGGGAAACTGAGGAAATCTCAATAAGGTATGAACTTTAGTTAATAATAATGTATCAATATCTGTTCATTAATTATAATAAATGTAACATAATAATGTAAGATGTTATTGTAGGAGAATTTGAGAACAGGGTATATGGTAATTATTTGTATTATTTTTGCAATAATTTTATAAATCTAAAACTATTTTAAAAGTTTAGTAAAAAAATCAGTGCAATAAATACAAAGCAAACAAAATCCAGTTCAAGTGCTGAAGTCTGAGAAATACAGCATATTTACAAACTCCTCTTAGACAATCAAAATGCACACTGGCACCTAGAATCCCTGAGAATTTCTACGGAATAGACAACTTATTAATTATTAAATCCAACAATTTTCTTTCCTTATGATAACTTTTAAATTTCCTGTGGATCTAATATTATAAAATGATAAATTAGGGCCCCCTTAAGCCCAGAACTGAAATTTGGATATATGAAATATTAGTTTATGTACACTGTCTCCCTCACCCTAAACACCAAACATAATAAATATCTGATTTTATAGGGATAGAAATTATCTGAGTAGATAATACACCATAATTTATCAGTGCATAGATTTCAGTAATACACAAGAATGCTTAGAAACTTCAGCTGGGTAGTAATGATGAGAGCAAAAACTAATCAAATTGCAGTGAAATGGGTTGTTTAGACTCTCTACACCCAAGAGAGAAACCATTATAAAGCTGAGAGTCAGACACACGTGAGTCAGATGAAGCAATAAGACTGAAGGCTGGAGGAGAGTAGATAAGGTTCCAGTTACAGGGGGGTGGTTTTCTGTGAACTCTGGGGAGGAAAACAGTAAGTACAAACTAAAAGAGTGGTCCTTGCCGTAACTCAGAACACAAATGACACCGCTAGGGGTTCCTATGACAGACCACAGAAAAGGGCGTTTTGTTTCTTTACCTACTTTTGAGAAGAGAGATGAGCAGCAGGGCTCAGGGGAAGAGTGAAAGCAATGGGAAGTGAGGACCCAGTGGTCCACGACGCGGCAGTAAGTACAGTGCAGGAACAGTGGTGAAATGAGGTATCAGCTGAGCTGTGGTCTATGGAAGAGGGGCAGTGGGGTGAGAAACATACTGGGATGAGCACTTTAAATGGCCCATTGCCAAATGTGGTACAAAGAGAAGCAGCAGATGGGGACCTGGAGGAGACCAGAGCAGTCAGGTGAGCAGTGCGCTGAGAGAAACATCAAACTGGATGAGTCCCCTGACTTGAAGTTTCCAGGAATGTCCTAAATGAAAGAAATCATGAAATTCCTCAGAGGGGTATTGTCTGTGCATGTGTATGTGTGAAGGGAAGTGGATATCAAACTCATAAAATCCAAATCTAGATGTTTATGATGTACGTTTATAACGTCAGGATAGTGAGACCTAGAGACCTTTGTTTTATAATGAAAACTTGATGTCCAATTAAAAATTAAATTATTCTCTAAATTAAAGGATGTCAAAAGGCTAAGCATTTAGAGTTTTCCCGACTTCTTTATATAGCTCTTCTGCCTCTTCCTTTTATGTCAGCATGTCTATGTTTAGGAGTATTACCTTATGTTCCAAGTTTTTAAATAAGCTTATTAATTAGTCATTCTTCTACACTTAATTGTTAATTATCAAACTCTACTTGAGTCTCTACAGATATTTCCAAACTTTCTACAGAGTACAATGCACCAGCTCTTAATACTACCAGGAGCTATTCACACTTGCTTCTGACTCTGAACATGTTCTAGATGATTACAATTCTGAAAGTCAGAGGCAGATTATTACCATCAGTTAACTGTAAGGCACTATTGATTATATTTTGATCAAGATAGTTATGTGTACAAGTGTATAACCAAATGATTAAATTTCCAAGGAATTCAATTTTAATCATGGGATTTCAGCTAGGCTGAAGGGCAAGATATGAATCAAGTCCAGGGTTATATGCAGAAGAACTTGAGATGGAAAGGATAGATTCCTATATTCTTTAGAGATAATATTTTAACATAAATGACAAAGTAGTAAATAGTTCTAATATATATTGAGGAAATTTTTTCTTGCAATCACCCTTTTAGAAAAAAAGTGTTTTGAAAAAGTATGTTTTTAAGCTTTAGCAGGGTGAATTTGCAAAGTGCTAACTTACATGGATTGACTTGATAAGCACTATGAAGAAACATCCTCTCAAACATTTCAGCAACAGCTCGTGAATGCTTGATATTTATTCAGCAGAAAAATGGTATTTTATTGTACAATAAGCAAGAAAAATTCACATGCAGTTCCCCTGGGTGTGGATAGAATAAATATTCATATTCAACTAAATTCATATAATGTGTAAAATGATTGATAACAGATCTTTCTTGGGTTCAAGTCAGGCTAGAAGGTGAAATCCATTTTTAATTCCCAAAAGATCAGTTTAACAAGGCAAGAACTATTTTTGACTGCTAACAACCAAGGAGAACTAGACCACCCACCATATTCACCCACAGTAACATTCTCGTCAGCTGGTTTCTGGTTGTTCCTTCTGTTTTCTGTCCTCAAGAGCTCTAGTAAAGATTTTCACTAGAACACTTGGTTCAGTAGTTCTGAGATTACATGAGATGGACTGCGTAGACTATGTATATGAGTTATGACAAAAATCACACATTTTACCTTGATTGCCAAACTTGTAGCTTCAATTCTCTATTTTAGGTAGTCTGAGCAAAATTACAGTGTGAAACATAAAAGAAAACATATTAAAAAGTAGCTTTGTATCACTGAAATTAACAATGTATAATGAAGAGAAATGATGTTTATTGAGTGATATAACAGCCTCACAAAATATATTCCTGATTCAGTTTAACCTTTATCACAAGTGGTTTAAAGAAATTACTATTACCCTAATATAGAAATGAGGAAATTGAGGCCTAGGTAAGTTTTCATTTGTAGCAAATCTAGTCTCTGGCTACCAGGCCCAAGTTTGATTGTATGTGTAAGTAATAATGGTGCCTATGCACATAGTTTTATATTATATTATGTATATATATATATATATATATATATATATATATATATATATATATATAATACATATGTATGTGGTCATTTCATATATATCATGTCTACCTCATATATAGATAGATATAGATTATAAGTATAGATATAGATATAGACCCAGATGGATACACTAGATAAGGTCCATTACCCAGACATATTTTGTAATGAATGCAACTATACACATTTAGTGATATCAATTGTATAATATAGTCGCACCTAAAATTACATTCAACAGACCTGGAATAATTTATAATATGTAAAAGTACTCTTTTATTTGATCTAGAGTGTTTGTTATCATCTATTACGTTAACCACTTTAAATTACCTAATTAAACCATACTATTAACTACTTATAGGTCTACAAAATAATAAAAGCAATTTCTTTTTTATTGTGCGGGCATTCTAGTGGAAATTTGTTTACATTTTGTGATATTTGGATAGGCAATAATGTCTCCTTGTGAATTATGAGTCTATGTTTTAAATGAGAACATTATTTTAATTATAGAAACTCTTAAATGGAATATAAAAGCTAGCAATGTAATTTTATTTTAATGATCTCAGTTTAAAGAAATACAGCTATCATCTTAAAGCTAGTAAGATTTCAATCATTGTGCTTCCCAGTACAAAAGCATCCAAATCTAGAATGCCTGCATTTTTCCCTGGAGACAAAGCAAAATTACTGAAGCAATGATAACAGAGACCATATCCAATAACTCTTATAGAGAATGAGTAGATTTACAGTCTCATTTGCCCAACCTCTCAAATTTAGACTTGTACATGGTCACAAAATCAGGCATCTACACAGGTTCAGTGAGAGACTCAACTTCTCTCCCCACCAGCATAAGGTCCTGTCCAAGGTGTCACAGTACCAAAAATTACACAATTAGAAATGCATTCCTTTGAGAAAAGAAAAATCATCTCATTTACAAATGGCAGATACTCCTGAAATGTTTACTGTATTGTCACCAGCATTTTGACATAAGTTAACATATTACTCTATTCTCTTAGACAAGTGACTTAGATCAATATGAAGTTGCCTAGAGCCAAGACAGAGAAGTGGAAATTGGAAGGAAAGAGAAGATATGCGTTAGATAAAGGTCTTTTAATTGCATGTGACTAAAATAAAAGTAGCTTAAGCAAAAGATGAATTATAAAGACAATGGGGTGTCTCACAGAGCACTAGGACAACAGTATAACTAAGCCTTGGGAAGAACACAAACAAGGAATTCAGTGAAAAGACTATTTTGCTATCTTCCACCTCTGCTATTCTCTAGTCATTTGCTTTATTATTTTTTCTCTGAAAACCCATCATATGATTCACATGGCAGAAAGGTTGAGAGCAGAGAGCATCTAGTTTTACATCTTATATGAACAGCTTATACAGCTTCAGCCTCCAGAAAAACTACACTACCCTGCCTCTGTCTCAATGCCCAACCTTGTTAGGGGAGAATTATGGTCTCCTCTTAAATGTGGAGTCCAACTTTGATCAGCTAGTTGTATATATACTTAGTTCCAGTGCAAAAGTCATGTATTCTTCCAGTAGAGAGAATTAAAAAATTCTAGAAAATTACAGGTAGAAGGTTTATGTAAGCTCCTCTAATCCAATCTCAGCACTAAAAAGAAATGAGCTATCAAGCCATGAAAAGATATGAAGGAATCCTAACGCATTCCGTTAAGTGAAAAAAGCTGATCCGAAAGGCTACATACTGTATGATTCCAACTATATGAAATTCTAGAAAAAGCAAAACTATGGAGACAATAAAAAGATCAGTGGTTGCCAGGGGTTTGGAGAAGGGAAGTGTGAGTAGGTAGAGCACAGAGGTAATTTTAGGGCAGTGAACACTCCGTGTGTGCCACTATCATGATGGATATATGTCATTATACATTTGTCTAAAACCTCAGAATGGCCAACACCAAAAGTGAATTATAATATAAACTACAGGCTATGAGTAATCAGGATGTGTCAATGTAGGTTCGTCAGTTTTACCAAATATATGTAGCACTCTGGTGGGTGATGTTGATAATGGGGGAAACTATGCAATATGTAGGTGCAGGGGACATACATGAACTCAGTACCTTCCAATCAAATTTTCTGTGAACTTAAAACTGATCTAAAAAAATTGAAATCTTGAAATATGAAAAATAAATAAATAAAATGTATAAAAAAGAAAAATATAGTAACATTTCCACCAAGAGTTATCAGACTGTGTATTTGTCCACATACATACTCAACAACACTGAATACAATCGTTATTTCTATTTTTTGCCAAGTAAACACGGAATTTCATTTGTTTGAGTTTGTGTTTGTTCAAATACAAGTTAGATGGAAAATTTCTTATTACTGGATCTGTGGTCCCTAAGACCAACCTCAGGTTCAATAACTTGCTAGAAGGACTCACAGAACTCAGGAAAGCTGTTATACTCATGATTACGGTTTACCACAGAAAAAGCACACAGATAAGAACCAGTAAATGTAAAAGATGCATAGGGCAGAGTCCAGGAGAGAGTAGGCTCAAGCTTCCAATTGTCCTTTCCTAGTGGAGTTGTGTGGACAGCACTTAACTCTTCCAGCAATGATGTGTAACAACACCTACAGAGTATTACCAGCCAGGGAAGCTCATCTTGGCCTTGATTTCCAGCATTTTTATTGGGGGGAAGGTGGCCATGTAGGCGTGGAGCACTCACTTTTCTGACTTTAGTGACTCTTTCTCCAGCCTCTCCAGAGGCCATACTGATACAGCATGATCCCAGGACCCCTTAATAAATTACATTGTTATCAGAAACCCTCTGAATTGGCCCAAGCACCCCAGGATTACAAATACACTATTAACAAGCAAGATATTCCAAGGGTTTAGAGATTATCTCCCAAAAACTGAGCAGGGCCGGAGTTTGAATATCCCAGCTTACTGAGTGAACTCTTAACTGCCTAAGCCACCCCCTTGGGTCCTTGGACTGCACAGATGGAAAACTTTTATGTAGTTCAATCTTAATATTGAAATATTTGTCTAGAATTCGTTGAGATCCTTCCTAATCTAATATTTTTGTGCAAATTGTCAGCATTAACCAGCAAACACTAAATGTAGACAAACACAAAGAGCTAAATGACCTAAAACTAGTAAAAGTTATGGTTGGGAGAAAATTGAACCTAAAATCTCTAGTCATAAACCTATATTCTTTTGCCCGCTTAAAAGTTGCCTATATTAATGAGTTTTGGACATTTTTATCCTTGAAAAATGGCCCTCCAGCTGGCATGGATCAATAGCTTTGATCTCCCAACACCAGAATGTGCCAGATGCACAGCCAAGGCAGCTGTGGACACTGGCATCTGTGCAGTGGGAAGCTTGTGAAAAGTCAGGTCCAGCAGTGACCTTGCTCTGCTCAGCAGGCACCTGGGTTACCCTAAACGTGAGGAAATATCAGTGCCCAGACCCATTCAGGTCACTCTGCAGCAGGAAAACCAGGTCAGTAATACTCTCCACAGGGAATTCCAGGCTGTGCAGGTCCGGACTGTTCTCTGTGCAAGGGTACCCCACCAAAGGGAAAAGATGAGAATGAGTTCTAGCCTGTCCCTCACTTGTTAACTTTGTGTTGGCATATGAAGCACTGTTTGGAAGGAGGGTCATCTTTTCCTAATTCTCACAGGAGGTACCATATGTACTAGCAATGGCCCTGAGTGGAGAAGGACACCCTCTTAGTCTCTTCGAGTTGGCCATATGAGAGGAAGCCAATCCCCCTCTTCTTCATAAAATCCTTGTCAAAGAATGAAAGATTGAAGCCAAATTTTGCTTGGATATTAAAAGTAAACTAATGTTAAATTTGTGCTAAAAATAATAACAGAATTCTAAGATTTTCCCCCAGTCAAATGTTCCATTTTGAACAAAAATAATCCTTAGTTTATGCTAATATTCTGATGCCCATGGGTACGTTAATCTAACAAAGAGTGAAAAAGGTCAGGATTTTTTATGAAATGTCACGCAATGCCAAATTAACAAAACTTAATGTTACCTTAAAGTAATCATCTTGTGTAGCAAAATGTTTGGAATCTATTCCAATATACGTGAATTTCTTGGTGGAGTCCCATCAATGTGGGTTGAAGTATTAATGATGTCCAAATGTAATAACATCTTTGTATGTTCCTTTTGCTGTTTTTTGAAGTGGTAATTATACTGACATTGGAATATAATTTTTACAAATATGATACAAGTTCATGGCCATGCTTATCTCTGTCCATGCACCATAATTTTCTTTTTCCCTTTAATGGCTTATCTCCACCAGAACCATATATTGTATTCCTTTTGTTTTCTTCCAGGAAAATCCAACTGTTTCAAAACCCTTATGCTGCCAGGAATATTTTTAAAGTCAAATTATTTTATAGATATTTTAATTTTAAGTGATTTTATGATATATGATTTTATGGTTTTATAATAGATAATATAAAGCTTTTTCTGCACTGTCTTATGTTTTGAATCATTTCAACTGCATCACAGATTTCGTTAATCTTTAAAGTCGAATGTGCCTGTGTTTTCATTGAATAATTATCAAGAAAAAAAGTGCATAAGTCTCTTACATACTTCTAATAATTTATAACCTACTTAAAATATTTGAAGTGATTTACAAGTTAGAAAAAATGCCAAATAGAATAATATAAATATAACTATACAGAAGAATATAATATTAACAATGTGCCAGGGACTGTACCTAGTGTTTTCCATTTTTTTTCTCCTTTAATTCTCACAACTCTATTGTATATTAAGCATTAGTCTCCCCATTTATGAAATGAAAACTAAGGCTCAAGAAGTATAAGTGATGCACTCAGGATCAGGCAGCCAGAATATTCCAGAAGCAAGGCCCACACATAGGTCCCTTTAGTTCTAATCGCTGCTTCCCAAAACAGAGCATTATGCTGTCTCAGAAACCAACTAAAAGGGTGTTTCTGATCTCTTTATGTACAATGTAGCACTTGTGTTTTCTTTTAGTATCATTTGAAATTTTAAAATACATCTCCTTTCCTGACTAACATCAAATGAAAATTAACGTTTCTCAAACCATAGTCTGTGAGCCATCCAAACAAGAATGAACTGAGTGTGGTATTTAAAGTGCAGGTACAGGATTCTCCTCCAGATGTACTGTATCTATTTCTCTTGGGTGGGGTGGGGGGAAGGAGTGGAGGAGTGTATGTACTTTAAAAATGTTCCTCCAGATGACTCTTATGAGTGCCAAAGTTTGAGACACACTGTTTGTAAATGATATTCTAACAGAGCGCCTCAAAGAAATGCCATTGCCATATGTCTTTTACGCAAAATTCAGCAAAGCTTGTGTACTATTACAACATTTCTAGTTTTGTCAGGCTCTATATCTCTATGTTGATGTATTCCAATCCCATATCATCTGAAGTTATCAGGTTATCAACATTTTGGCTTTGACGTTATGGTGATTTGTCTACTTGTTTCCTGCTATTATGAGAGCTATGACTATTCCTCTTTTTTTTCTCCTTACCTTCTCCCTTCTTTCCTTCTTATTTTCTCTTTTTTTAATGTTTGTGGACAAATAATTCAGCTGAAATTCCTCCTTCAGTATATTTATGCTGTTCTCCGAAAATGTTCACATTTATTCCTTCTCTCTTTGCCTCAGAAATGAGTGCCGGTCACAAACGATTTTTTTCTTATTTAGCCACTGACTTAGTCTAAAATTGGGTTTATATCACAAAGCCATAAGAATCATCATTATTATTGTGATTATCGGCCCTACTGAAAAAATAATTAAGTAAATACAAATAAGTCATTCCAACACTAACATAATACTTCATTATCATGGCTGTTAGCATGAATATTAATAACTAAATATCACAGGATAAAGTAAGAGACATTTTAACTATGTATTTTCAAACACACACACACACACACACACACACAGAGAAAACTGACAGTCACAAGACTTATAGAACCCTGATTAGATTTCTGTTGCATCCCTGAGTATGCAAAAGAAAAAAAACAATCCACCAGGCATCCAGCTTCGACACTTTCCCTCCATGAGAACAAGCCTCATGTCCCACCTGCTATTTTAATCCCTGTGGAGGAGCACAGTCTAATCAGGCTCAGGCAGCTTTGGCCGAGTTATCCGAGCTAAGGGCATAACATTAAACCATAATTCAGCGAAGGCGTATCTGTGGGGGGCAGAGATACCACAGTTCATTTATTTTGCTTTGTGATGACCTATCTTGATATGATAGTAGAATTTGAATCTAGGAAAATAAAAATGCAGTGTGTCTTTTCCTGAGTCTCTCAAGTATCAGCCTATTCAAGTAATCCATTGATAAACGTTATATCACCTCAAACTCTGATTTAAATTGTTCAAGTCTTTATAGTACAGTATTTATATCTTTTGAAACAATATGCACAGATATTAAGTAATAGTGTAGCATCTGGGTATACGAAGATAACTCAGTAGTCGTTCTGTTTGAGAGTAAAGATGCTCAGAAAATAGCATCTTAAGGTCAATCAAACTCGGTGAGGTTAATGACAATGTAATTATAGAATTACAAACTCACAAGTTCCAAAAGGAAAATTTGTTAGTATTTCTGAATCTTCACACTTGATTTCTTTCCTTGATACATTCTCATACATTTACTTCACCCTGTGCCCAAGAATACCCTCAGCGCTCAAGAAAATACTCCCATTTGTCACTTTGAACTTTTGACTTGGTAATTACACGTCACTGATACATGGAAATCTTTCTTCCTGGAGGAACGCCTCCCCCTCCCAAGGAAGAAACAGCTGAATAATAAAGGATTTCAGAACAAGAAATCAGCACACTGGAGTGAAAAGCCTCTATTTTTTTGGACAACACAGATTTCACACCAGCTATATCTGAGATTCAGGAACATAATTGTTTGAACCTGTCTCTCCTTCCTGAAATCTTCCTTCCTTTAGCATGGCTACAACCTCCCTGCATATGACAGTTGCCCCATCTCTTAAAGCTGGCCCTGGGACGTCTCTGGTCATCTCAACTGTGATCTCATATCATTTACCTCTCCTGTACTATGGTCTATTGGGTTTCCTCTTCTTTTCAGTATCTCTCATCCTGTCCCTTCAACTGCAGTCTTTCTTTTCTGAAACAGATCTCATAGCTGTCTTTTTGCTCATTGTAGCTGGCAACTTTTAGACAGCTTAAAGCTCACACCAATCAGCAAAGAAACTAGACTAAGTGGAGTGAGTGCAGAATACTCTAAAGTATGAAGGCCTGTGATTCCTGTAGTTCACTATAAAACCATCAGATCTGAACCAAACACCACACACACACACACACACTGAGAAACAAACAAACAAACAAAGCAAATTAGAGATCTCTGTTTTTGTAGTAACGAAGAATAGAGAGAACTGACGAACTATTAACATCTTTTAATAATTTAAATAATAGTAAGTAAAATCTTGGTAAAGAAAGACTAAAGATCTGGTCATGTGTGCCAGTTATTTGCTTGTTAAAAACTCCAGCATACCCATGGAAATCAGTTTTATTTTAAGAAAAGTGAAAGGTTTATTAGAAAATTCCCTTCGACTGGCCACTAGTAAATTAAGAAACTTTTTCACAGAAAAAAATGGAATCTTCATAAGTCCATTGTATTTTGCTTCTATGTTTTTGTATGATTAACACACAACACTTTGTTCTGTAAGTGCCAAAATAGGTTTCAGCTTTTCAACTGAGAAGTGGAATAACCCTCCAGACACAGTACTTCTGCCCTAAAATTTATCTTGAAATAAGCTAGACACCCACTCAACTCATGATATAAAGCAAATTCACAGAACTGTTTGGTCTTGGTTTCTAAATAGCTGGGATCAAGTGTTTCTCCTCCCACTGATAACCTTGTGCTCTCAATCCAAATAAATCAACCATAGCAGTTCTATCTCTTTGCCTGTGACAAAGGAATGATGGCCATTTGTTTTAATTTTATGGGAAAGCATAATATTGGCTCATAATCAGGGACTCAGTAAACAACTTTTGAAACTGGATATATAATCTGTTGAGGCATCCCTACAAATCCTCGGCTTGATTTTAAGTGAAATATTATGAGTGACTTTTTAAAATTTAAATAGCCATGCCCTATTGTTCTTCATCTTGAGTAAGCTCCAAGAGAGATATGAGAACCACTGCTGATGATATTTGACAAGAAATTACATTATGGATCATGCTATGTTTATGGTGTGGTGTTTTTTAATTTACAGAGAGGATGTAAATTAAACAGTAATGTCTTTGCTTCTTTAAAGAATTCCAATGAGATTGCACAGATCTGAATATAAGGATATTATCTCAATTGTGACTATTGTCAAGAATTTAATTATTATTTGTTTTTTGCCTCCACAAATTAGAGAAACTGCAAGAATAGTGCTCAGGAGTGCAGATGCTAAAGACAGATGGTCATGTTCAAACCCTGGCCCTGCTGCATATTTGCTGTGAGGCATTATGCCATTCATTAACATCTCTATTTCTCCATTATTATCTGTAACATGGATAATAATAGTACATTCCTTGAAAGATTGATGGCATGATTCAATTTTACTAATATTTATAAGGTGCTCAGAACCATGCCTGTCATATTGCCAGGTAGTATGTAAATTCAGTAGTATTATTGCATTTTATAATCAATGTTTGTTTCAGTTAACCATTTGAAAAAACATCTTTCACACTTTACCTTCTTGCATCTCTTATCTTCAATTTCGGATAATTTCCCTTAAGACTTTTAAATCTTTAAATGGATGTATTAGGGGCAAACTCTGTTTCTGTTTGCTAAAAATGTCATTTCACCATCCTTTCTTATATGCCATGCTTCTGCATACAGAATTATAGTTTGTATTCTCTGAAAACACAAATGATATTACTGTAATGTCCCCAAGCTTCAATTTTTACTGTTAAAAAGTTAATTATAAGTATAATTGCTCTTCCTTAGAGATGTCTCTCTCTCTGTTCTTCATACACATACATTTCTTTCTTTCTTTAGTTCTTTTTGTTTTGTTTTGTTTCTTTGAAATGTTGAGGATTCAGTACCATCTATCTAGGTGTGGATTATGTATCTTTACTTTGCTTGGAATCCATTGAGTTCCTAAAGTGTGGGATTGATGACTTTCTCCAATTCTAAAAAAATGACAGCCATTATTTCTTAAAGTCTTGAATCCTTCTAACTCTTTTTATTGTCTCCTGTTAGAAAGTTTGGTAGATTGTTTCCTAACTTATTTTCCATATTTTCTCTTTTTCTCCTCATTCTGTGTTTTCTTTCAGAATAATTTTAATATTCCTTAATCATTTGACTATTCTTTATATATTTAGATATAGATATATAATAGATATTCCAGATCACTATTTTTCTTTTCTGCTGTATATAATCTGCTACTTCATCTGTTTTAGTTTCAAATTGTAATGATTCCTTTTTATTCCTATTCAATTATTTCTTAAATCTATTTAATCATCACTTCTGGTCTTTTGTTTCTTCATTATGTTTCAAACTTTCCTTTTTATTTCTTTAAACTTAATGTCTTGTTATATCCTTAAACTGGTTTATATCTTGTGCCTAATAATTCCAACATTTGAGACCATTTTCTGTTGTTTCTTCTGGCTTTCATTCTTTTCCCTTTAGTGTAATCTCAGTTTTGACTGTTTCCTTGGATCTTTAGCTATGGAAATTATAGGAGACCTCTATTAAAGTTTCATTCCTCCAGAAAGATTTTCAATTGCTTTTACGGATCACCTAGAGGTATTTTCAGCCCTTTTTATTCACTTCCAAAGTGAATAAAGAGAATTCACTTTGAAATAATTTTTCTCAGTAGGGTTTTTTAAACTTGATAGGCAGTATGAGTTCAGAACAAAAATTTCTAGGTGGGCGATGTTGTAGTTTTAAATTATCGTGGGTGATATACAGCACTTATTCTGTACCTTCTGCCGTACATCAAATATACAAGTGTTGAGGACCACAGCTTTATGCAGGGGCCTTATATTTTACTTCCCCACCATTGGGTCCTAAACTTTATCACCTGTTCCCCATGCAGCCATCAAAGTGGATCTCAGGAACAGAAGTGGATCTCCAAGTACAGAAATATGAATTTGATCTCAGGAAATGAAAGAAGACTTCAGGACAGAGACAGGTTTGGGGGCTCATTTTCCTCACTTTCATTCACTTACCCACTTTCCCATCCATTGGGTCTATGCAGATACATTACTACCATACTAGCTCAGCAAAGCCTTTTCATGTTTTACTCAATATTTATTTCTTCTTATTAGCAGGGTCACTCAGCATGTTGAAAATAGTCATATTGACAAAGATGTCAGCTAATATTTCTTCATAAGGAAAATGTGACTTGAAACTCTTCTTTGTCTTCAGGATTTTGGGCTAAAAACTGTTTCTGTCACACTTCAGAATGCAGTCCTGAAAGTTAAAAGTATTTAATTCTGGAGTAGCCATTTAAATTGGGACAGCCAAATAGGTCTCTGAAGAATTAAGGGCAAAAACATTTAACTCTTTATTTTAGTAGAGGCGTGTATAGGCTATTCTCCCAGTTATTTTTGTTCATATTTCTACCTCTTAGTACCCATAAAATAAAAATCATAAAACTAAATTATATAATTAAAATGCAATTGAAAGAATTCATTGAGGTGCAAGTTACCACCACGGACTGAGGTTAAAAGCTAGAGGATGTAAGGATAAATTCAAATAAATAAAACTGATACTTTGGTGTTGAAAAGGGAGTTGGGGCCAAATGGGGCCCTATTCATAGGCCAGAACTTATCCTGTTTCCGTTTGATTACATCTGATGAGAGGAGGTACTTGGGCTGCTGTAAACTGACTGTTAAAAATTATTTTTGATTTACCTGATAAGGTTGATCTAGGGGGTGGTGGTGGGGATAAGAGGTAGTCAGACTAAGCCTACATGAGATCTATCTCACACTAAGCTCCACAGTGTAAAATGACACCCTGAGAAAAAGATCGACGTTTTCTTTTCTTCACCAATTTGATGCCTACTATCCTTCACAAACATTGAAAACTTACCTCACTCCAGTAATCCTTTATTTGTTCTATTACTATTTTTTAATCATGCCTTCTCAGTCTCTACATATCTATGTCTTATTTCTAATTTTAATTTTAACTTATCTGACAATAGAGAAAAAAACGTGTCTTGTCTATTAATTTATGATGCATGGTATCATGCAATCAAGAGACAGTCAGTAAATTTGGTTGACAAATAGCATAAATGTGGATCAAATTCATATAGGTTTTCTTTATCTCAATGTCCAAATATCTATTAGAAAAGTTTGAAAAAAATGACAAGAGTGGAGCTAGTTAGGGTTTGAAAGTCCATTACCCGAAATACATTGTATTTTTCAACTAGGTTCTTAAACATTGGCATTCTAATTAAAATTTTTAAAGGTTAAATTTTAAAGCTTAGAAATTTTTAATTAATCTATTTATTAAAAAGATATTAATAATCACCTTATGCAATTATTTTCTTTTAACAAAGTGTTTTTCTTACTAGGTAACTAAAATGATTTAATAAACCAGTTTAAGTTGTATTTAACATAAGTGGTCTAAAGTACATCTACAGCAGTGTTATTATCATTGTTTATAGTGGTAAAATTAATAATAAGAAATATTCCTAAAATTTGTTATATTATGTGTGGAAAATTGTAAGTAATCCTGGATCAAAGGACGTGGGACACAAGGGTGGCTAGAAAGGCTAGAAAGTTGAGCAGTTGATGACGTCCTTATGTGCAGTGAGTGAGTGCTACGGTATTTCTGCTGCTTACATTCACTGAGAGCCTATTATGGGTTAGAATTTTACTAGGGTAAATGTGCAAGCAATTTAGGCCTTGAGGAGTTAAAAAGATGGGGTGGAATAGGGAGGGTGGGAGGGAGGGAGACGCAAGAGGGAAGAGATATGGGAGCATATGTATATGTATAACTGATTCACTTTGTTATAAAGCAGAAACTAACACACCATTGTAAAGCAATTATACTCCAATAAAGATGTTAAAATTTAAAAAAAAAGAGTAATGACTTAATTAGTTTTAACTTTTAAAAGATTTATCTGGAAACCATTTGAAGATTGTTTTAAAAGCAATTGTACATTTGAGAGGGTAAAACTGACATCAGATAAAAGTAATTGGACCAACATAATCTTTTCACTTAAAAGATAAATTAAGTCAATAGCAGATAGAATGGGGTAAGAGCTTCAGATCTGAGAAGCATTCCAAAAGTTGAATGGACAGTGCTATCGACTGATCCAAGAGGGTAAAGAACACTGATTTCTTGGTGCTTATAAAAGGATTATCACACAATGACATATATTCTTCAGAAAAGGGGATATAAATGTCTACAGAAAAGGGGATATAAATGTCTCCAGAATATAAGTGGAAGAGATTCTTGATGGGTTGGGATAGACTTGCAGTTTTCTATCTACACTTTTTTTAAAAAAGAATCATATCTTTCAAATAAAACCTAATGAATAAAATGGATGATACAAGTATTTTATTAGTATAAGTTTTTATGTGCATTCATATTTGTTTAAAATAAAGTCAATTAAAAATTTTAAAGTTTTGATTAAAACAAATTGTCAAATTGGGGGTTTTGCAAAAAAGTTGCTATGCAACATCAATTGCCCTATAAAATTTATTCCTATATTTTATTTTGGTTTTGCATATTGAAAAAATTAATTCACCTAGATATAGAGTTTTGTGTCATAACGATATTGTCAAAATCTCACCTTGCATAAATTCAACTAAGCTGCGATGACAGGATAATCTTTATTCTGAATTCTAAAGAAAAACAAATTTATGAGAAGGATTTAATGTGTTTTTGGTCTTCATGTGCTAAAATTATATACATAATATACTTGTGTTGTAATCACTACCATTTTAAAAAGAGGTAATACGTTTCAAATGGATTGATTGAATAGATTTGGAGCTCCTAAATTACCTACGGAAATCAATGATTCTGTCCAGCAAGACTTAAAACATAGACATTAAGCTTCTTGCTTGTCAGAGATTTGAAAGGGATTTATTCCATGTATATCTCCATACAACCCATGATTGTTTGAACAACAAGTCCCCGAGCAATGGCTCAGCAGTGACCAGAACCAGAGCACACAAGGCAAACAAGAAGCATTTGGCTGGTCCTTGCCTTTGGTGCAAAGTATCTTACCTATAGTTTCTACTATAACAGTGAATTTTTAAAAAGCAAGTAGATAATATTATTTATTTTTAAAATGTGGGCACTACTTTTCAAGGGTATGAAGGAGTAGAGGAATATTTAATTACTAAAAATGCCATTCCGGAAATTCCAGTTTCTGATAATAGCAGAGTAGCCTGTATTGCACTAAGTGTCTTGCCATAACTAATTCTAACATTGGGAAAAATATATCTTTTAAACTGTTTTAAAGCACTGGGGTATTACCAAAAGCTAGCAGAAACTAAAGTGCTTTAACCTTTGAAAGATGGGAAACATACTGGGTGAGATTCACATGTATGCAGTTTTTTCCCCTGGGGGTATATTCTAGCTGGTTTTGAAAGGAAAAGCTGAAGCAGGCAGCCAAAAATTACTGGATTAAGAAGTCAGACCCTAGAGCTGAGTTGCCAGAACAGGGAGAAAAAGGGAAGGGAGCTCCGTAAGAAGGGAGCCAAAGAGGAGACAACTCATAAACATAAAGAGGATAATAAAAATAATACAGTCTGGTCCATTCCAATATATGTCTTAATCTTTTGATGGTTAAAATATTGTCATTGATGACCTTATTTTGGCAGGCAAAATTCTAAGAAGACCCCCATCAAATCGTCACCCTGATTTTGACACCATCTATATGATAGATTTTGTTCCCATGATTAAGCTATAGTTCACACATAGTTGAATTTGATTACCTGAGCTCTTTAAATCTGAGTCTAGATGTCAGAGACTCCAAGTGTAAAAGGGATTTGATGCAGGAGAAATTCTGTGTTGTTGGCTTTGAAATGGAGCCACATGCAAGGAATGCAGGCAGTCTCTAGGAGCTGCATGTAACTCTGACCCACAGTCACAAGGAACTACCGCAACTGCCTGAGTTTGGCAAAAGACTCCAAGCTACTGATGAGAACACATCTGGCTGACGGCTTGATTTCAACTTCGTAAGACGGTGAGCTGAAAACCAGCCATACAATGTAAAAACTTCTAACCTGTGAGATAATGAATGTATTTTTTTAAACCACAAAGTATGTAGTAATTTGTTGCACAGCAACGGAAAACGAATACACCCAAATTCAATAAAAAATGTCAAGAAAGAATTGTCAAAATTGAAGGTCTGTAGTGAAACCACTTTATCATTATTGCAGGGCCACCATGGCACTAGATCAAATTTAGGTATAACCCATTTGTTTACTCAGTTGGGGTCATTGACAGATTGTGGAGAGGAAAAAAATTGACTTTTGAGAATCAAACATAGGAATTAAATATATTCTGCTCATAAACAGAAGTGGAGAATTTATAAAATCAGTTTAAAGTCTAGGTTGCCACTATAGCTATTTATTTTAAATTTGAGATTTTGCTGAGAGGAATAATATAATCATGATGCAAAGAAGTTGGAAATAGAGAGAAGAGGGGGAAAAGCACGGAGCTTAAATATATTTGTTCTACATTAGTTCATGATAGAATGTTGGACATTTTCATCAGAGATATTTTTCTGTGGTAAGGGTTATATATTGTATCAACAAGGATTTGTATAGGCACTTTATAATTGAGTCATCACACACACACACACACACACACACACATAAAAACACATATACACATGCATGCCCTCACACACACAAATTAGTAATCTTTTTATTTTTAATATAATGACTTTTTAGTGTCATTTCACTGGCTTCAAAACAATTATTTCAATGCCTACTTAGTCTTTTATTGAGTGGATGGATAATGTTACTTAAATATATTTATGTTGTTGGGGATTTAGTATTTTAATCTTTACATTGTTAATCATGCCAATTTATATCAGCATGCAGAATATTGTTTTTCCATTTGGGGGGAGGTTTCCTTAAATGCCTAGAAATGAAATACTACATTAAAATATCTGAACACTAGCTTTTTCTTAAGGGACTCACCAATAATAATTTATATTATCACTTCTACTAGAACAACTGAGGGCACTAATCTTTTGAGAGAAGGAGTAAATGATTGGGAAATAATAAATTAATTGACAAATATAGCACTCTGGAAATTTCAGCAATTAGAAATGACAGAGTAGCTTCTCTCAGACTAACCATTTGCCAATAATAATCCTGAACTTTGGAAGGTGATATCTAAGGGGGGGACCTGTTTAAACCACTGGAGAGTTACCAAAAGAATGTATATAGAAACTAAAAGGAATTTTACTCGAAAAAAAGGGAACTGCAGTACATGAGATCAACATTTGCACAGATTTTTTATCCCTAAGAATATTACCTAGAACCATATGAAGCATGACACTATAAACTTGCTGGCTTGAGGAGTCAGAACCTAGAACTGACAACTGCCAGAGCAGCTAGAAATTAAGGGTACAAATCCCAGTAAAGAGGAAGTCACAGAGAAAAATACGCTGTATGCATATAAACTCTCCTCAAATTCTAAAACAGAGATGCACATGTGTTGGGCAAGTCTCCAAGGAGCCCTGAAGGAAAATAAGAGCTGGGAGGCTGAAAGAGCTCAGTAGAGATTTCAACAGCTGACCAGTGTGAGGGAGACAAGGTTTGTACTTTGATTCTTGCCAGTTACATGGAAAGCTAGTAAGATTAATACCACGTCCCAGAACTAAAGGATATGCCTTAGGGCAATACTGACAAAGCTTAACACAAAGTGTCCACAAGATCAAGGTGATTAGTTCATACAATGTTACAAAAAAAAAAAAGACAACAACAAAAACTCATCATTTTTCAGAGAAAAGCAACAAAATCCAGGATCTTACAATGCTAGTATACCATATAAGAATTACTTATAAATGCACAGAAACTAGAAAATATGACTCAGGCATAATAAATAATATCAATAAGTGGAAATAGATTCAGAGATAAATAAATGTTGAGCCTGGAATAAGAATTTTAAAATAAATATGAAAAATATATTTTAAAAACTCCACAAATATTTATATAATGAGAAAAAAGTTTGGAAATTTCAGGAGAGATATGGTAGCTGTAAAATAGTAATAATCCTAGAACTGAAACTATTACTAGAATTTAAATTCATTAGGTATAACTGAGAAAAGATTGGATAAAATAAAACAAAATATTAGCAAACTTTAATGCTAGTCAGTAGATATCGTCCAAACAGAAGTAAAGAGAGAAAAAATATTGAAAAGAAATAAGCAGACTCTAAATGACCTCTGGGACAAATGTTAGGCAGCCTGATTTCCATATACTCGGAGTCTTAGAAGGATATAAGAGCAAGAAAGATAAAGATAAAGATAGAAGATAGAAGATAAATTAGTCAACATTTTCCCAAACTGTAAACAAATAGTATTCACTGATCTATTTTGCAAGCAAGATAAATACTGAGGAAACCAAAGTTTAGGAGAATAAGGAAGCCAAACTGTTAAAGCATAAAGAAAAAAACGATATTAAAAGTAGCCAGAGGAAAAAAAAGACACATAACATACAGGAAAACAACCATAAGAAGTAGAACTGGAAAACAGAACATCTTTAAAGTACAAAAATAAAAATAAAAAAGAAATTAAGAAAATTAAGAATCTAGAATTCTATATCTACAGAAAATGTCTTTTTCAAAAACTGAAGGAATCATGAAGCGATTTTCTGAGAAGACATGTCGCTCACAGAAAAATGCTAGGGGATGTTGTTCAAGCTGAAGTGGAAAGGCATCTCATAGAAATCCAGATATAAAGGAAGGAAAGATACCACGCAAATGCCAAGATAAGAAAGCTGATGTGACTATATTAATACCAGAAAGGTAGAGCTCAAGATTAGTTGTACTACGAGTTAAAGAGGATCATTACATAACAGCATGATTAAAAGGGCAGTTCATCAAGAAGACCTAAGGATTCTAAATTTTTATACACCTGGTAATAGAGCTTCAGAAGACATAAAGCAAAAATAAAGGGAGAAATAGACAAATACATAATCATATTTGAAAATTATATTCTCATTAATTGATAGAACAAGTACCTTCAATTCAGTAAATATTTAGAAGATTTGCATAACACTATAGACCAACTTTACCTAATTAATAGTTGCAAAATACTCCATCCTACAACTGCAGAATACACATCCTTTTCAAGTTCACATGGAATGTTCACAAAGACAGACCACATGCTGGAGCATAAAACAATAAATTTTATATGGTTGAAATCATATACAGCATATTTCTAACCATAAGAATATTATATTAGAAATAAAAATAAAAGAAATATAAAGCTCAGATACTTAAATATTTGTTATGTAAGTAATAGCATACTTTTAAAAATAACACTCATAAGTCAAAGAAGAAATCACAAGGGAAAATTTTTTAAATTGTTTAAAGTTATATTCCATTTACAGTTATAAAATATTGTATGGGATTAAGAGGTACAAACTACTATGTATAAAATAAATAAGCTATAAGAATATATTGTACAACACAGGGAATGTGGCAAAATTCTTTAATAGACATGTTAAAATGATGATACAGACAATGGCTAATGAACAATGAAAATATATTCCACATTTTTAGCCATCAAAAAATGCAAATTAATCCACAATGAGATGCAATCAAAACTCACCAATATGGTCAAAATTTAAAAGGTGAAAATAGCAAGTGCTGTTGAAGATATGAAACAACAAAAACTCTCAATATGTTGTTTGGCAGGGTCCCAAAGAGTCAAGCACCCACCAACGAGCAACCCAGAAATTCTACTCCTAGGTATTTACCCAAGAGGAATGAAAACATTTGAATGTACAGAGCAAATTTATTCATAATAGTACATAAAATACCATAATGGCTATCAACAGGTGAATGGCCAAAAGAAGAAACTGAGATATGTCCATAAAATGGGAATAATATTCAGCAGTTGAAAGGAATACACTACTGAAGCATTATTTTGAGTGAAAGAATCCAGGGAACAAAAAGGTGTGCACACAATGTTATTCCACTTGTATGGATTCCAACTAAGCTAAGGTGACAGAGAGGAAAATAGTTGTCTCTGAGAAAGGGAAGGGATTAATTATAAAGGAATATGAGGGTACTTTCTGGGGCAATGCTAATGTTTTCTGTCTGGGCAAGGATGGAGATAAGACAAGTGTAATCACTGTAATTACATAAAAATATGTATCCATTTGACAAAATTTTAAAAACACAAAAATCTGTGCATTTCACTGTGTATAAACATCTAAATTATAATATTAAAGTTAGTTTTAAACTAACTTTATGATTAAATGATTTTTACTTGCAGTTATGTAATTAGATTTTGTCAAATATTTTAACTGTATTTGTGTTCCAGTTTACTTGTTTTTATTACATTCTTATCCTTTGTGCATATATCTATTTTCTTATTTATTTCTATTTCTTAATATATACGATACACTTACTATTTATTTAACTTATTATTACACATAATGTCCAAGTCTGTTTACATTATTATAACTTTTTAATGAAATTTTAAATCTTTATATTCATTTCCTTATGATTTCTTCTTTTGCTTGTAAGCATAAAAAGTCTTTCCCGGGCTTCCCTGGTGGCGCAGTGGTTGAGAATCTGCCTGCCAATGCAGGGGACACGTGTTCGAGCCCTGGTCTGGGAAGATCCCACATGCCGCAGAGCAACTGGGCCCGTGAACCACAACTACTGAGCCTGCGCGTCTGGAGCCTGTGCTCCGCAACAAGAGAGGCCACGGTAGTAAGAGACCCGTGTACCATGATGAAGAGTGGCCCCCGCTCGCCGCAACTAGAGAAAGCCCTCGCACAGAAACGAAGACCCAACACAGCCAAAAATAAATAAAAATTAATTAATTAATTAAAAAAAAAAAAGTCTTTCCTTACAAGAGATTTGGTAAATATTCTTCTTTAATACCTCCTTGCTATCGAGCATTTTTCATATTAAACTTAATTCCTCTGGAATTTATTTCTCTTGTATGTTGGAATAAAGAATGTCAATTAGGTTTTTTTTTTCAGATTTCTAGTCAATTGTGGCTTTTATCTATTGATGAACAAAGAGTCTTGAGTAAAATAAAGTTTATTTCCTGGCTATTTCAGTGAACTGTCTATTGCAATAAAAATACCCCAAATCTTAGCTATTGTAATTGTATAAGGTATTTATTTAAAAAAAAGTAATTCTCTCATTACTCGTCTTCAGTCAGAATTTACTTCTATGATCCCACCTCTTTATTCTGTCAGAATAATGTTAAAATCTTTGTATCAAGGTAAATAAATGCCATTGGAAATTTCTTTAAAAAGAAAATTTTGAAATCTATATATTAATTGTAAACTTCTGACATCTTACAGTTTTTTTTGTGTGTGTGCCAATTCAGGAACATGAGATCTTTTTCCACTAATTGTTCCCCTTTATGTAACTTAAAAAGCATTTCATTTTTCCATTTATATATCTGAATTACATAATTATATTTTCACATTTGAGATGGAAACAGTTTCCATTTTAATTTAATTAGCTTTCAATGGGACATATAAATTAGTTTTGCCCAAATACTTTAACAAGATTGCCTTGCATTAAAAAAAAAAAAAAGGGTAGCACTGATTTCTTGATATAGATTCAGTGTTTATTAATTTGTGATTTCACTGCATTGTGTACTGTTTTGTACAATATTTGCTTTCAAAGGATAGTAAATTGAAGTTTCTTCGAAAGTTAGTATACAATGTTGTAGCATTAGATTTCCATATTCCATGGAATGCTAGATAATAAATTTATATTTGTAGGACTTACAGTTCTAATACTTATATTTTATGAAAGTGGCGAGAACTCAAAAGTTTAGTTTTTATTTCTCAGCAAATCACATCCATATGATTATAGGAAAGCACAACTCTGTGCAGTTAGTTAAGAAAGTGTTAAGAATAGGAAAAATACACCATAGGAACACCAAAGATTTTGAAGAGTTTCTTTAAGATAGCATACAGATAGTATCTGATTAACTGAAATACTAGAACAGAGTGAACCACAGCTCTGAGCCCTGCAATGATAAGGCTTTAGTCAGTAGGAAGGTTTTCATAGGTGGAATCTCCCTAAAAGTCTGTGAGTGCAACCATCAGAAGTGGAAAAAAAAAAAAAGAAAAGAGGGGAGAAAACTCGGTGACTTGTTGAAAAAATTGGTCCTAAAGCCACCCAAAGTTCTTTCTGTCCAAGCTACACTCAGTGGTAATATTTGATCCTAGGCTGAAGCCAGAGAAGTATTTTCTAACAAATTAGAGCAATTTTCCTAGAAATCCTTGGATTTGCAGGCATGGGGTCCTCCTGATTTTGGCAACTGGGAGGTGAAAGAAGTGAGTGGCTTCCTGCCTAAGGTAAAATGTGACTCGTGTTGGGATTCTCCAAAAGACACACATATATAAAAAGGCCAACAAAGGCAGATAATAACTACAAAGCCACCTATGTTAGTCAAACTTACTATTCGTTACAAACAAGAAACTGAAGAGAATTAAAAGTTTTCAAAATAAGAACTGATATGAAACTGAAGGAAATAAAACATTCTGGGAGAAAAAAAAGTACTGTCCTTGAAAAGATTCTAATTAGTAGCATCAGAGAAACTTTTTAAAAGACAGTGCACCTATCAAACAAAAGTTGGCTGGTTTTAAAATGGAAAAACAATTCAACAAAGAAGAATTCTTAGCAATTAAAAATACGATGGCCAAAATTTAAAAAGTGAAATAGGAGAGCTGTGATAAAAATGAGGAACTCTCTCAGAACCTAAAGAAAATAGACAAAAGAGAAGAAACAAAAAAAGGAAAACTAAGAGATTGAGATTCAATTCAGAATAGCTGATATCAATCAAAAATGGCTTCTAAAATGAGAAGACAAGGAAAATAAATGGAAGAAATCAATAAATATTAGAAGAACTTTTTCCAAAGTTGAGAGAAAAGATAAATCTTCACTTTTAAATGACTTGTTGAGTGATGAGTTACACAGCTAGAAATATTTCATTGTATTTTGAACTACCAAGAATAAAGAAAAAATTCTAAAAATATTCAGAAAAAATATCACCACCTACAACACCTAAGTTTGTCAGTAATATTGAATACTAGAAGTCCCGAAGGAAGGAGAATAATGTATCCCTAGAAATTCATATCATACCAGATACAAACATGAGAAAGAAATAAAGAATTTCTAGTCATAACAGTATTCAGGAAATTTTCCCCCTGTGCATCTTTATTTGAAAAACTTCTTTGTGGATATACTTTGGTAAAATAAAGAATAAACCCCAGAGGAAGCTACTAGATCCCAGAGACAGGCTAATTAACTCCTCAATACAAAATGTAAAAGCAATAAGTCTGAGGGGTATCATTGCACAACTGGCCTGAAAATTAATTATTTATCCAAAATATAAATAAGAAGTTGAATTATCCTAATGAAATGGTAAAAAAGAATACATTTATTTTTTCCTTCACAAATAACAAAGTTAATTAAAAACTCAAGAAAATATAAAAAAGAAAACTATAAAAGTCACAGTTCAAATATAAAGCAACCTAACAAAACAGGATTTTGAATATTTGAAGGAAAAGGAAGAGGGAATTATTGATAATGAGAATTTGAATGTATTCATGTTATATATGCAGTCATACCTTTGATGACAAATTGAAATTATAATGGAGTAATAGAGTGATGGTGGCCATTGAGAATCTGGTCTCAGAAATGTCTATGTACCACTGAGAACTGGAACTTTCTGTGAACTATACCTAACTAAGGACACCAGCCATTTTTTAAAAAAACATCTACTACCTCAGCCTTGTGTTTCAAGGTTGTTCCCCCTTGTAACTATGCAACCATTTCGGATGCCAACCAATCCTTACTGAGCAAGCACCCTTACTTCTTGCCAGCTCCAATTATAATTCTTGATAAACAACTCAAGTAACTTAACTGTGGTCTTGCTGTTTTTGCTTTTATCAACCTCCCCCATCTTGCAGTCTGTCTCACAGGCTGGAATTCTAACCAACCCCAAATAAACACCTTTTTATTTCAATCAGGTCTTTGTTTTTTAAATTTTGGTTAACATAGCTGGTGTAGTCTACAGGACCCAGAGCAACCCCTCAGTTCAGATTGGGTGTATGGTACCTACAGGGACCCACTGTGTCCGGTCTTCTCTTCAGCTGTGCCGGGGCTACCTGGTGAGCCCTTCCTGGATTCCAGCCTCCCATTTTGGTTGAGGTTCAGGCCTTTATTTGGGTGTTTCTAGGTGTCAACACTAGTCCCCTCTCTTTTGGGGAATGGGGGTTGTTTGTTTGTTCTTTCTGTCTCAAGATTCAGGTTCAAGGTTTTTCTGCCTATGCCGCTTGGTAAGAGATTCAGGTTTTAGGTTTTAGTGAGCACTCAGAATAATAAGAAGTTCTTATAGCAAAAATTAAAAAAAAAAGTGAACCTCCCCACCTCCAGAAACCCCTGCCAGCTTTATGTTTAACACCTATGGACCCTAGTACTGTAACTACCTATCTAAATGGGTCCATTTAATCCAGGATGATTTAAAATTACACTGGCCAAAATAGGAAACTTTCAAAATTCCCAAATTAGTCTATCTTCGTGCATTACTAGAAATGTTTCAGAATCAGACAATTAATGGGAAGCACATTTTAATTGGTATCTAAAAGCATCTAAAGGTAACACTGAGAAAATGACCTCCCTCCAAGCTATAAATACAAAGTTGACTCAGACTGTCTCTAAACTTTAAAAATCAGCTAAACCTTCCCACTCCTCTCCTACTCCCCTCAAATTCTTCTTTTTCTCCTCCATCCCTTTACCCGCCTCTTTCCAAACTCCTTTTGTTTTTTTTTTATCTGACTGTTCTCCTCTCTCCTCCTCCTGCACTGAAGCCCCTCCCAAACCCCTGTGCTGGAAGTTCCTTTTCAAACAAATCCCACTGGGCAATAAAAAAGCCTGCACCATCTCCTCAGCAGTTCCCTAGACCTAACTACAAATAATCAGAAAATAAATCAGCTGGAAGCCAATATTCAAGGGCTAATAGAAACAATCATCTTTGTCTTACAAATCTCTACAAAACCAAAAGTACACCTACTAAAAACAGGTTAAGGTCCACCCTATTTTTACCAGTGCCAAGGTATCATCTATTCCTCTCAAAATGATTGCAGATATTATAAAAGATCAGGATATTAGAGCAAAATTTTCCTGTACTTGAAAAATTAATAATAAATACCCTAAGACTTATAATAATAGATACATTTTCTTTCTCTGCCCCTTAAAGTTATAAATCTTATCATGTCGTTGAAATGTAAACACAGCCCACATTGTCTGAGACTGCAGCCTTGACTCAATCAGTAGAACTTAAAAAAAAAAAAAAGGAAAAGAGGTCTTGTTAAACAGAAACTGATTAAAGGACTCTCTTGCCCAAACAGCTTCCTTAGAATTGCTTGTCAAGGACAAAGATAGATCTTAAAAGTCTTCTCCACAAATAATAAAAGACTTAAGCTATCTGAGTGAATAATTTATTCCAACTGTTAATTATAAAATAGTAAGTTTTGTATTGTACCTGATTCAAAACTAAAATTTTTAAATGAAATCTATGAGATCTCTGGTTGCATTTATCTATTTGTTGATTTGTGTATGTTACCTCCTGATAATATTTCCAAAATTAATTTATAAAAGAGCTCTATTTAATTGGCTTAAATAAATAAATGCTTATATTACAATTCTCAAAAATATAATAAAAACTAACCCAAATGTTTTTCAAGGTCACATGGTCTAGGATCATCTTTAGTAAATAAAAGCTATTTAAGCTTGTTGGTTTAATTTATACAAGTATATCTTCTTAGTTAGCATTAAATATAATGGAGATAGAAAACTTTTGTTCTACTGGGGTTTGCTAATCAAACAGACTAACGTCTCTCTTGCAAAGTTTGTCACCAAAAAGGAAACAGAAAAAAAAAATGACTAACTGTTTTAATGTCTCATGAAGTTTTCATGAGTAATCTAAGTATGATTGTTAAGAACAAATGAATTAAATAGATGAAAATGAGATAAGTTTTCAGGTGAAAAATTTAATTTAATTTTTTTATGACATGCCTACTTAAATAGTTTCTTAAATCTCTGGTAACTTACACCCTTAGAGTTTCTCTAAGTTAACTTAAATGATGGGAATTCATTAAATGTCCTGATCATTTTCAGATAAGATAAAATATCGAAACATTAACTGCTAAACAAGTCTGATAAGAAAAGGTATACAGCATGGAAATGCTTTTGTTAAGGGAAAAGGAACTGACTTTGTCCTATTTCTAAATGGGGTGGGGGAGAAAAGAGGGGACAAACTAAAATGGACGCATAAAGCTGTAAAAGATTTCTGAAAAAAGGAATCTTTAGAAAAGAATTTTATTTGTGGTCAGGACTGGATGATATTGGAACGAATTTAATTAGTAGATGAATTTTTTTAAAAATCCTGAACCATGCAGAGCTGAACTCAGGAAAACAGGAAGAAATCTACACAAACTATAAGATGCATAAAAGAGAACTGTCAGCCAGAGTCATAACTTTGAAACTGCAAGTGCCATCAGGAAAATTGCTGAAACCTCTGATCTAAGTGCAAGATTTTAACAAGACTGACAAAAGAAACTTTGGCCCTGCATAGTGTAGGGAGATACAATTGAGATTGCGCAAAATTTGAGGCTAACAAAGAGTTATAACTTCAGTAAAAACATAGGCCAGTTGCCATCTACAAATGCTTACAGAAAGAAAATTGTTGTTTGTGACTTGGAGCCTAAGTTGGTATAAGTCTCCTTTTAGTATCTGTGATCAAAGGACTGGACTTACATGGATTTGGAGTTTGAATTTACATTATAGCATTATACAGTAGCCTAGAGAAAGCAAAAAAGAATCCTTACTCTAGGGATATACTCTCAGATCCATCCTCTTAGAATTTTCCAATATAGAGCACTGCGTTATACCCACAGTTAAAAAAAATATAAGGAAGTAAGTCATGAAAACAAATAACACACAATAACAATTTCAGATATTGAAAATACCAAACACAGAATAAGAAATAAATTATTCCAAATGTTTAATGAAGTAAAACTTTTAAAAATAAAATAAAAGTACAAGAGACTACCAAAAAATGCATGGCAGTTTTTAAAAAGAACTTGAGAATATTGCTGAAGTGCAAGATGAAAGTCCATGCACTTCTGGTAAGAGTAAAATCTGGTACAACTGTTTAGGAAAACTTGACATTATCTAGTAATGTCAAAAATGTCAATGCATTATGACCCAGCTATCCATATCTTAGATACAAACCTTAAAGAATCCTTGCACATGTTCAGCAGAAAAAATATATAGGAATGTTCAAAGCCACATTTTTTTCATATTAGACAAAACTTGGAAACAACAAATAACAATAACAGTAGAATAGATTAAGCGAATGCTAGCCAGAGATAAGTTGATACCTAATTTTATTCCTCACTAGTCATATGACCTTAAGAAAATAACATAACTCAAGTATCCTAAGTTTTCTCATCTCTAAAATTGGGGAAATAATAATATCATCACCATATAGGCATCCTTATTTATGCATCTGATCAAACCGTCTCTGAACAAATACTTCTTTAAAGAGTGATACTGTCCTGACAATGTTTTAGGCATTAGAAATACATTAATAAACAAGAGATACAAATATCTCACCTCATGGAGTTAGCTTTTTTTTGAAAATATTTTATTTAGAACTAGACATCAACAAAGAAATGGTATGATTTGCCGGGTAAGGAATGCCTAAAAGAAGAGAAACCCTTTTCAATAGGATGACCAGGAAAACCTCCCCTAGGAGATGATAACTGAGACCTGGAAGATGAGACCACAATCCTGTAAAAATGTGGGGAAAGAGATTTCTGGGAAGAGGCAGCAAGTATAAAATCCCCAAAATAGAAGGGGCTTGGGAGAGTGAGGCTGTGGTCTAGTAAGTAAAAAAGAGAGTAAGAGAAGTTGAGGTCAGAGGGTTAGATACTGTCCAGGCATCATGTTTGTTGATAGCTGTAAGTAGTTGTGATTTAAAACTAAGCTCAGTGGGAAGCCATCACAGTGTTTCAGGCAGGAATGATGAGATGAGTTTTTAAAAAAAAGATTAGTCAGTGGTTGCATAAAAAAGATAATACATATTTGCTTAATCCAGATTTTGGCACAGAATAAGCACTGAGTAATCAATAACTATTATTACTGTTAGTTATGTTTAACTGCTTGTGAAGCAGAAGCTGATCTATGAACAATCAATTTATTTCTTAACTGTCTTATCTTCACTTGTCATGTCCTTTCAGACAGTTTTACTATGGATTCTGCCTAGTCCCTCTTCACTTCTACAAATTTACTTTATGTCTCAAGGCTGAAAGCAGAGTTGCTCTGAAAGTGTTCAGTCATCAATGGGGAGAATTTGGGGTATAAGAAACTAGGGTATTGGTTAGTCTCCAGAGGGCCCAAGGAAAGAAAAGGTAACCATATTGCCCAAGCAGAGAGATTAGTGATTGTAGGGATGAATTGCTACATTACCTTAAAGACAACATTCTTTAAATTTACTGTGCCCACTAAACTCAGATTAATGGCATGAGGCTAGCACAAAAGGAGGGGAGAGAGGACGAGAACTAGGCCTATTGATTTTTTGGTAAGATTGTAAATTGAATAAAATGCTAGAAGTGAACGGTTCTAAATAGCCCACGTTTGCTTATGCAGCATCACTTCGCATTCAATAGAATAATGCTTTGCTTATCTTAATGAATGACAAAATTAATGTCAACTGCTAAGCATTTTAAATTTCCTCCTTCATATCTAGTAAAATTTGTTTCTTTTAGAGGCAAGTCTGATTACCTGTGGTAGGGGCCAATAACTAAATCTTCCTTCTTGATAGTTTGTAAAAGGGAGATTTGATCCAAGAAAAATAAGTATTTTTTTAATTTGTTGATTTGTTTGTTTGTTTTGTTTACCATTCACCCTCCTTGTCTTTATCACCTTAAATTATGCTATACCAAAGGTGGTTATTTTGAGATTTTACTACTAGAAACTTACTAGAAAGCTTTATGAACTGCTTTTCTTGAATTCTGCCATTGCCATTGAATTAATGAGTAAGCTATCACATTAAGAACATGCTTTAAAATCAATATAACATAAAAGAGATGATTTCTCTTTCCACTTTGGCAAATGAATTATTAGTTATGATACTGAAGTTATCACCATCATTTAAGCATATTTAGTGAGGACATACTGGCACATAACGCTAGCATAAACTCATTGGCCCGAATGTAAGATTTAATTTTGTCTTAAGTTTGCAACTGGAATCCCAGGTACAGATCCCCATTTTGCAGGGCCTTTCATACTGAGCTCTAGGGGTTTCATGGAACACCCCTAGTATGGTTGCTTGGAATAAGGGAAAGTGGGGATCTAAGAAGGAAAATTCCGTTCCATTGCCTATGTCTATGCTTAAGACAACACAGATTTCCTTTGTTTGAAGCATTGGGTTTCAGGTGAGATTCCTCATGAACAAATGATTCAATCTCATAAAAGGACAGAATTCAAATACTGTTATTATTTACTATTTTGCAGAAACTAAATAAGCTGATTAATAAGAAATGATCTCGATAGTATGCAGATCTAATGAAGTTCCTTAGGTCATAAGACTATCACAGGCCTCAAAAATGACCTCATTTGGGGCTTCCCTGGTAGCGCACTGGTTAAGAATCCACCTGCCAATGCAGGGGACGCGGGTTCGAGCCCTGGTCCGGGAAGATCCCACATGCCACGGAGCAGCTAAGCCCGTGCGCCACAACTACTGAGTCTGCACTCTAGAGCCCGTGAGCCACAACAAGAGAAGCCACTGCAATGAGAAGCCCGCGCACCACAACGAAGAGTAGCCCCCACTCGCCACAACTAAAGAAAGCCCGCGCGCAGCAACGAAGACCCAACACAGCCAAAAATAAATAAATAAATAAATAATGACTAAAAAAATAAAATAAACAGTTTCTGTTAAAAAAAAAATGGACATGATGCCATTATCACATCTAAAAAAAAAAAAAATGACCTCATTAATTTTAGCTTTGTGTGGAGCTGAGTCAGATTTCAACTATATATGGCTTTTAGCTCCTTTTCCTCTTTCCTAGGCCCGCGTGCGTGCGCGCACACACACACACACACAATTTCATTTAAGAGATCTATAAAATTTTATTAATGTGGTGTTAGCAGTAAAGAAATTCATATCTCACAAAGCACCATGCCTGGATAATTAGCCCTAGAATTGGTTAATCCGGTGACTTGACATCATCAATAACCCAAATTAATTCCACTCTTCACTAGATCACTATCTTTAAATGAGGACCTCAGGCTAACAGTTCCCATGATCATAGATGGCTACTGCACTTCCAGACACCATATCATATTAGAAGAAAACGAGAGCATCTCCTTCCATACTTCTTTTTTAGAGTAAGAAAAGCATATTCAGAAGTGCTCCCAGACTTCGTCTCACAGCTCCCTAACTTAAATGGTATCAAATACCCATTCCTAGACAAAGCACTGGTAAAGGAAAAGGAATCCCCATGGCCTAATGAAGAGTATGATTGTGTAAGAATGGGGGATTATTAGAATAAAATTAAGGTTCTTTTAAATGTTTTTAAAAGCTAGGCTGAGGGAAATTACCATAATTAATAGGTGGACAAAAAAAAATAGTCTGTTACACAAATATAAAAGTAAAATTGAATTCATTATAACCTTCTTCCAGGAAAGTACTCATAATTCATTAAAATAAAGTTAGGGTATAGAATCATAGATCTCTAATCTAATGACTACTCTGGCCATATCAATTTCAAGAAGGACTAGAACGTATTTCTCTGTACATAAACTTAAAGACATTTCCTTTATTAATATCCATTTAAAGTATTCCTTACATTCTCTGAAATAAGCAGTCACTTAGAATAATAAGTTTTACACACATGAGCATACACAAAATACTTCTGGTTTCTAAAGAAATATTTTACTATTTGTTCCAAAGGTTTTACTCTCCTCATCACAGTATTGATACTGCTCTTCTCTCAGCGATAAAACATATTTGATATAATGCAAAACTTATTGGCAAATAGATTTTTAAAATCAAGAATGGGTTAAAAATAAACATAAATAAGCATGTGTTTTGTTAATTGTTTCAGCTGCACTTGATTTCTTAAAATAAACCTTCATCGAAATCTCCAAAACCTCCTTCATTTCCTTACGCATATTGTTAAGAATTGTGAAAAGCCCTGATTCTACCCTACCTGTAGCCTAAGAAGATAACCTGCCAAAGTTTCATAGAAGAAACTGGCAGAAGAAATAAGAGGCCAGGGTCAGAAACAAAGGACTTTATTTCTTATGGGGCAGCAAACACCATGGGTTGCAACATATTTCCATCCTTTCCCACAGTTTCTCAGGAAAAATACAGATGGTTGCAGATAGATGCCTGTACACTCAGTGAGCTGCATTACAGGAGAGAAATCCTGAGCATAGGAAACTCCAGATTTTTATAGTAGGCAGCAACATGCCTGCCCTGTGCTCCAGAGGGAGACATTGTTATTATACTGGACAATAGGCATTCCTAACATTGGTTTGGGAGAGAGATCTTATCTTTGTTTTTCCCAAACTGTAAGCAAACCTGTCATTTGCCCCAGAAGGAGATAAAATCTTTATCCTCCAAGACTGTTCACTATACAAATATCCTTGGTAAAAATAGTCCAGAACAAATGGAACTTAATATCTCACTTACAAAGCATGCAGAAATGTAAAAGACGTGGTAAATTTTCTTCCGAAAATTTCTTCCGAAATTTCTTCCAAAATTATTTCTTTCACATTTGCTGACAAGTATTCAAAATATCCATTTGAGAAATTGTGCCAGTTCTACTTCAGAGGCCAAGAATCATGGAAATCAAAAATAGTTGAAATAATTAAGTCGAGGTCTAGGTATAAGAAGGGAGCTTTAGTTTCAGTTCCAAAGTTATTGAGCCAAAACTTTAGCAGATTTACAGTTTTGTTTATTTACTTAGAAATGTAAAGTTTCCTTGCTTTTCTAGTAAAGTTCTTATCTTCATAAAGGGTCTTGTGAGCAAGCCAAAATATGCTGGTCTTGCATTCTTGTAGTGACAATAATGTACAATAGAAAATAAGACTCCAATGCTCATTTATCATTTATGATGACAGATTGAGAGCAGCTGCAAGCACGAAGCTGACAATTCTGCCTAGGATGATGTACAGCACAAACCAGAATGATCCTAAGATGCATTAACTTTATAATAATATTCAGTGACCATTACTGATCTGGTATGCAAGATGCTTGTGATAATATATGGGGAAAAGGGGTGGTTCAGAAACAAGAGTATATCGTATATTGGTATGTTAACTTAGGACCACAGATATTATACTCATAGAATACAAGGTTACTGGTTATTATAGAATAGTAGACTGCTGTTCCTAAATTTCTTGGAGAAACATATAATTTTAGTTTCTCGTAAATATATGCAAACATATCTGTTACTTGACAAATATATTATACAGTAATAATAGCCAGAGATCAAAAGTAGGGTATAATATAAGGGGATGAAAAGGCTGTCTTAAAGGCAACCAACATTTTTTTTTCCTATTCATTAACTCACAAATGTTTGGACCTTGTAAAAACAGGAGTCATGGCTAACCAAGGTACCTTAAACCAGTAGATGGTACCTTAAACCAGTAGATGGTACCTTAAACCAGTAGATGTAGCATGAAACTCTCCTGTTTATGGAGTGGGATGATTTCACATTGTTCCTCTCATCTGTTGTATCTTCTTTTGCTCTTAAACATATCTCAAATTAAAATCATAGACTAACTGACTCTGATCTTAGAGATAATCTAGTTTAGTTTATTTTTTCAGTGAGACTCACAGAATGGAGATAGACTAACAGAACATATTTATTGAGTGGCTACTACATGTCAAAGATTATGCTAGGGACTCCATACACATTATCATATTTAGTCAACCCATAATTCCTGAGAGAAAAATAGTCTAATCACATTGTTATAGGGGGAAACAAAAGACATGTTGTTTCACTACATAGTGATGTCAAAATAAAGCAAGATTTTAACAACATTAACATCAGAATTAATCACTCATTTATGAGTTTAAGTAATCCTTAAATTGAAATCTTACCAGGATGTGAAATAACTTCTGAGAATTGACAAAATATATCTTTAGTTCAAATATAACAATTTTCTTTTTCTCATCCATTGTTTGAATTAATCATCCTGTATTAGTCTATAATGATGATACCTCTCCAACTACCACCTTCTTTTCTCCTTCCTTCAAAAGCCATAGTTCTTGAAAGAGTGACCCCAAATCACTGTATCCACTTCTTCACCAACGCCAAATCAAAGACTTACTAATCAATACTTATCCCAGCATTTTACATTCTTAGCTCTCATAGTGCTCTTCGAAATAAAACTTTAGTTCTAAAACTACATCTATGCTTTAATTCCAATGGAAATTCATTAAAGAATACAAGATTATACTTTTTATACTTTAAAAAAATCCCCTGAAGAGAGTTGCAGTGGTGGAGAATAACACAGGAGAATATAATTTTATATCTACATGAATACATATTATGAAAATAAAGCTGTCAAAATTCCAATAAATGGAGTGACATAATGGTGCAATTCTACCTTTTTAAATTAATATTTCTTTTTAAATTAATTAATGTAAGTAAATTTTTTTAATGAAGGTTTACTTTAAACCCTCAGTTATGTATGTAAAAATATCCCAGATGAAAAAGTCCAAATGTAATTTTATTTAAATTATTATTTAAATAAAAACAATATATTGAAAACAATCTAATACTATTTAGATTAAAAACAATATAAGGAGTAAATCACAACTTTTCAATTTTATGAAATTTTGAATTTAGAATTTAAATCATATTAATATTGCAAGTGAAATTACCACATAGCCCCACGTGATAAGCACTAATGATTATTTAAATGAATATAAAACAAAAATATAAATATGCATTTAGTTTATATTTCACCATGAGAATAATTAAAGAAATTAAATTATGAATCCTGGGGTTTGAGGACACAGTTCAAATCCTTATATGTTGATGTTCCTTGAAACCAACAAGGATGGATATCTGGTAGAAGTGTCACTATTTAGATCACACCATGCATCTGGAGTGAGAATGCCTCAATAGCGTTTTTCTGTGCTATTTCAGTGGTATGGAGAAATCATCTATCACATCCTCAAGTCTGGTCTATTGAAAGACACTCTACCCAGTGCAGTGGATACTTCGTACATCCTAGATTAATCCTGAAGAGATGAAGTAGATTTTCCCAAGACTCATCTCATCACTTATCCTAAATGGAGTGTAATGGAATGTAAAGCACAACGCCTCTTGATTCTCTCTTTGCTAATATGACATGTAAATTCTCATGGCTTTGTGTCACGGTGTTAGGGGAAGAACTTTGCTAATCTAGAGCTCTCAAGTCTAAGCTGGCTCTTTGTATTTTGTTGAATTGTTACTCAACTTCGGAAAGTTTAAAATATAATTATGAGTTAAATTATCATCACCATTGCCACCCTGTGTACCCTTTCAAGACATAAAAATCCCATAAATCATCCTCTCTAGGAGAAGTCAAAGGAGCACTAGGGAAAATGCAGCTCGCAGGAGCCATTTGAACAATGACTGTGAAAATAACATCTGTTCCTTGTTTTCATGCTAAATATATTTTTTAATTCACTGCAGGGGACACCACTGGCAGCAGTCAGTATAATTTATCTGTATTTTTAATACTCAGTGTTTTATTCAGGAACAGAAATATATTTGCTTTCTAAAGAGCATCAAGAGTAAATGTTAAGGGATTCTCTTTAATATTGTAGGATTATGAGCAGGTATTGAAGCAATCAATTGCGAATGTGTAACTATCAATCACAGCCATCATTAAATAAAATTGCTTTCTGCCACAGAAAAGGGGCTAATGTAGGTGTGGGTGTGTGAATGTAGGGTGTGGGTGTATATAAGGATATCAGTTGGTTGTAATATAGAAGAAACATTAAAGATACTGTCAGATGTAAAAAGAATTATTAAAATTCCTGAAATTTAACAAAATAAACATATGGAATATAAAGTTTGAATGTGAGAAGGTGATTCATTTCCTACTGAATTCCTTCAAAGGAAAGCTAGTCACAATTTTTCTTAACTCCGTGATATTCACTGATGGGGGGGATGATTTTTTCCAGGTATGTTCAAATTTCTCTGGAATTCTAAGCTTTTTTGAAGGTCTCTCCATCATCTTTGTCCAACCGTGTTTTCTTATGATTTTTCAACAGAAAATCTATAGGAATCTCCTTTTGTTTACTGTGACTTGAATACAGTATTAATTCTGTATTAATACTCAAGTTATCTCTTGTTCTCAAATGTCCTCCCCACTTTTCTGTCTCAACTCAATTCTACCCATGTTTCGGTATTCAGTGCATGAACAGACGGGCTCATCCACTTCTCCACTGAAGCCAACAATATATATATATTAAGCACTCACTATATTCCACGCACTGAGAATACTTGAAGGATAGGCGTTTCCTTGGTAGTTAAGCATGATAAGGGGAAAGAACTAGTGAATGCTGAGTCGTGAAAACATGAAAGAACATGGCATGTCTGGGAAGGACAAGTAGTTTGATAGAAAGGAGTGGATTAGAAACCTGTATTTGTTATTTTTAATTTACTGTCATATTTTCTTTGTTAATCTCTCTCTCATGAAACCTTACACATTTTAAAATTGGCATTGTTTTGGTTTTTGTTTTATATATATATACATATATATATATATGTTCAGTCCTATAATGTATTGAAAAATACATGTAACCAAAAAAAAAAACCAAAAAAGGAAAGGAAAGCCCCTGCTAACACTTTGTAGCATATGTTATTTCCTGTGCTTATATTGGTATACATGTACATATGTAGTTTTTCTACAACCAAGGTGTCTTATTTTTCAAACTTTGCAAACCTATATTTTTTAACAACGTATTGCATATATTTTTCAATGTGATAAATTACTCTTCTAGATTTGGTCGTGTTACCCTTTGATAATTTAGTTTAAAAAATGATGTACCTGTGTTCTTCTTTTGAAAAAAAGACATACACATTTGTGCACACAAAATATTTATAATTTAAAAGGTCTTCATGTTTAACGACACCTATTCATTAATCCCTGGAACTACCATTATACAACACCATTTTTAATGATTGCTCAATATTCCATGGAATGTATATATGTATGTGTATATATATACATGTACACAGTAATCTTTCCATCTATCTCTATGCATACTCTATTTAATTTTTACCAGGCCACATATCTTTGAGGCATTTCAAATTTATCCATTTTAACCATTATCAATCATTATAAGCAATATTCTAGTAATTAATATTGGTTCTCATTATGATAGTCCTCGAATAAATTCTCAGGAGGCAGTTTCTGAATCAAGAGTACACAATGGTTTACAGCAAAGTGTCCTCCCCAAAATGGTGTGCAACCATTAATTTTTTACTAAATTTTTACTCAGCTGTGTCAGCTACATAAAGGGGAAGGAATCAAGGCAAGGATCTTTTATTGATTCTGATATTTAGAAAGTCTATCATAAAATTCAGAAAAGTTAATGGCAATAACATAAGTGAGACAAGACAAGGGAGAAAACTTTGCCTCCTCTTCATCTGGGTAATACTTCACAGAAGGACTTCTTTCCCTTGAATTATTACAGGTTAAAAAGAAAATTGAATGCAATGTCTTCTGAGTGGCATTAGTTTCATGCCAGTAAACTGGGAAATTGAAACATGATGACTGCATGTATACATGATACATAGACTACTAGCGATCTCTTGTACCGTTTGTTTTGCTTTGTTTTTTGTTTAAACATATACCATTGAGCAAAGCTTTTTCAAGTTTAGTTTACTACTGGAAACAATAAAGATGGTTTATTTATTTATTTATTTTTTTAAAACATCTTTATTGGAGTATAATTGCTCTACAATGGTGTGTTAGTTTCTGCTTTATAACAAAGTGAATCAGTTATACATATACATATGTTCCCATATCTCTTCCCTCTTGCATCTCCCTCCCTCCCACCCTCCCTATCCCACCCCTCTAGGTGGTCACAAAGCACCGAGCTGATCTCCCTGTGCTATGTGGCTGCTTCCCACTAGCTATCTATTTTACATTTGGTAGTGTATATATGTCCATGACACTCTCTTACCCTGTCACATCTCACCCCTCCCCCTCCCCATATCCTCAAGTCCATTCTCTAGTAGGTCTGTGTCTTTATTCCCGTCTTGCCACTAGGTTCTTCATGACCTTTTTTTTTTTTTCCTTAGATTCCATATATATGTGTTAGCATAAAGATGGTTTATTTACTTAGTGTTTTTGATTTATTAAGACTTTAGAGAAAATCAGCATCCTCTGCCTCAAGTCACTTATTTATCCAGTTAATACTCATTGAGTACATACCACGTCAGGCCTTATACTAGGAGCTCTGAAAGTTGTCAGATTTTCAGGTGGGATATTTCTCTGGGGGGGTGGGTATTGCTTTAACATTAGCCAACCATTGTTTTTATATGTAATAATCATCTTGAAAATATATTCCCTTATATTGAAACATCTATTTTCCTTCAATTTACATTTTTATAGCAGTAATACTTTCATATGATATGTTTGTTATCTGTGATAGCTGTCACAAGCAATCAAGGATGATGATTTTGTTTTTAAAGCAAACAGTTTTAAAGTGGTGCTAACCTAAAAATAAATTTTGTAAATAGCAATTTGTGCTAAATGTCCTCTACAGAAAGAATAAGGCACTGTATTGTTTATATAGTCTGTTTACAGAAATTCCTAAAATTGATTGAGCCATCCTTTCTTTTCAGGAACTCTGCTCAGTAGACAGCTTTTCAAGCTGCCTTGAAGGGCATCTGCCAACCGTCTAGGACCATAAAGCCACCACTGGGCCATGTAATATCACCTTAGGAGCTCCTCTTTCCTGCTTTCTTCTTGATCTTCTGCTTCAGTAGTCACCATTCATTAGTTCTCTTGCTGTTTCCCTGATTCTGCCTCAATGCTATAAATTATATAGTTCATTTCTTCCTCTTTAATAGGCAATCTGAATTCCAAATATCTACCTTGAGTCACTGCTAGACAATTTCCAATATGTTCTTTACTGGCTCCGTAAATAGATATTGTGCATCCCTATAAATTGTCCCAGTTCTCAAGGCATTATCTGAGAATGGTTCAAGCTGTGCTTTGCCAAACCTGTGCTCTGCCTAAGTTCTTCTTGTCTTCCGGTCCTTTCCATCCTCTGTAAATAGTTTCTCCTTTCTTGGAAAATATAGGTCAAATCCTTAATTAAGTTTTAATCCAGGAAACTTTGTCTCTACTTCCACAATTCCACTTTAGGCTAGCTTCTGAGCTGTAGCGTCTATGTCTATAAAATAAAAATGAGACCTACCTACTACAGTTATTGTATTGATGATTGTATGCAATAGGTTCCTGTTACATAGTATGAGCTTAAAAACATTAGTTACCTCTGTACTGATTTGTTTATATATTATTTTTTATCAGATAATAAAGATGGTTTAAAACAATGTGTGTTGAAAAAAGATGGGTGATGTTTCTGTGACCACTTGCTGTATCAATTCAGCCCCTGTCTGTAAGGAAGCCTTCATCACCAAGAAAATAATGGCTGTAATAAGAAAATCTATTGTCCATCAAAGAACTTTCCCTTAAGTGAGTTTGAGTCATGACTTGCTTCCTGGAATTATTGGTGTCTCTTCCGCTCACCAGGGACTTCTTCATCAATAGAAGTTCTATTAGTGTTTATGCTTCTTGCTAGTTCTAACAAAATTTCTGGATTTTTTTTTTTATTTGTGACAGTCACCTGTGGTTAAGGCCAATGACAAAACCTCTACTTGGATGAAAGCAGAGGATTGACCCCAGTAACCACACACCCAAACAATGCACAAGTAGTAACATTTTAAAACTCAACTAGAGCTTATGATTTTATTCGCCCTACACTAGGGAACTACTTTTCCTTGGAGTTGTTACCCTGGAATACTGGTATACGTTATATTTATGCCTCAGATATCCTTACACCCAAATGCTAACTCATGATTTAAGAAATATATGGCTATAGACAAGATATCAGTTCAGCAGATTTTCCCCTCTCTACTTTGAGGGAATGACCAGATCTGGAGAACAGCCTTTCAATTGGACTGATGGAAACAGTTCTGACCATAAATACTACTTTTTTTCCTGTTATTGTATTATATCCTTAATTTTAAAGGACTGAATGTGTGCTTTCATGTCAAGAAGCCCCAAAAGAGAGAAATCAACCCTTTCTGTTGAGGTAAGGGTTCAGGAGAAGAAGTCAGTCTCCTGACTGAGAGGGGACACTGAGCCACAAGGTAAAAAAAAAAAAAAAAAAAAAGCAGACTAGTGTTTGATCTCCCAGCTGTGGCACTTAGGCTGATATCTCTGAACCCTCATGTATTGACCAAGGACTGGTTTTTAAATGAGTGAGGAAGAAGAGAGCACATGACATCCTCGGGCTTACTCTGTTCCCTGTTCAGAAGGCGTGGGAATCACACTTTTTTTTCTAGCATAAGCTAGATCAGTTACCTTTAAATTAATCTATACGTGATCAATAGGACCCCTCAGATAGCACTGAAACTGGATTAAATGCATTTCCCTTTTTATTTCAGTTTTTAAAAACCTTAAAACAATTTTATAGGGCTTCCCTGGTGGCACAGTGGTTAAGAATCCGCCCGCCAATGCAGGGGAGACGGGTTCGAGCCCTGGTCCGGGAAGATCCCACATGCCACGGAGCAACTAAGCCCGTGCGTCACAGCTACTGAGCCTGCGCTCTAGAGCCCACGAGCCACAACTACCGAAGCCCGTGCGCCTAGAGCCCGTGCTCCGCAACAAGAGAAGCCACCGCAATGAGAAGCCCGCGCACCACAATGAAGACCCAACGCAGCCAAAAATAAATAAATAAATAAATTTATTTTAAAAAACCTTAAACAATTTTATCTTATAGTAATACTCCACGAGACTCCCTTGAGCGTAGACATTTCCATGCTGTGCTGCTTCCCTCAAGCAATGCAGAGCAGCCTCGGTATCCTGGTGGATGCCTTGTCCATAAAAGTACATGAGCCCAAGTGCACCCTGGGACCCAGGTTTCCATTGCCACAAGCTTCTGAATGCCAATAAAACGCTTCTCTAACTCTTTGGGTTCCTTTGTTGAATAATACAACCCTAGGATACTTTGAGCCTTCACACTAGCTTTGAGCCTTCATACTTCATGGTCTCAAATAGCAGATTTTATGAAGTTAGGATCTCACAAATAATTTCTTTCTGCTACCTTTAAAAAGGAGTTATTATTTTGGCTATATATGACTGGGCTTCAGAAAGTTGGTGAAATCTCAGGTTGTATTAAACATTTTCTCAAAATAGGGTCCAAAACTTATATCAGATTCTCAAAAGGATACATGTCTACCGAACATTAAGAAATACGGCTTTAGCTGATCTCTGTTTTGGTTGCAACATTAACTGTTTTATTCTGCATTACATTTCGTTGTGTTACCTAACATAAATATATTGGCGAATAAAGGAAATTTACACCTTAAATAAGTTAAACCAATATTCAGAGAAAATTATGTGTCATATTAGACACCTAGGCATTTTTTTCTTTTTCATCTTGCTCCCATTTGAAACGACAGCAACTAAAGTTTCAGACCTTTGGCATAACTTCTTACTAGCCTCAAGCCATCCATTTTTGAATTTCTCATGGGCTTTCTGGATTCTTTCTGCACATCAGTACCTGGAAAATCCTGTAGCATTTATTACAGTATTCTTGGAAGAGAGGAGCTGCTGAAATAATTGTAATGTTCAACCTTTGCTTCATTACAGCCAGTATCTCTACAGTTAGACTTAACTGGGCAGGGTCCAGTAGCATTTATTAAAGGCGTGGATTATGCTAATGTTTTGTATTATATTTTATATTTATTTGTTTTATTTAACTGATGACATGATTTTAGCAGGGGCTGTGGTCTCAACTTGATAGTTTTCTGGGACTAACAAAGTGAGGTCCTAATGCTCTTCTGCAATCTCTTCTTCATGATCTCTTGTCTTCCATTATCTGAAACTTCTCTGTATTGATTGCCCGCCATCTACACTGTGGTCACCAATGCCTTTACTACCAGTGTTTCTGTCCCCAGTGTTCTTTGCCCACTATTCTTTGATAAATACTTTTGCTTTCTAACATCAAACAGACTCAGAAGCTTTCCTTGTCTCTTCTATTTATTTAAACTGAGACCAAAATATTGGCTACTGGACCGAAATAGTCTTCCATTTCTCTGTCTCCACCTCTCCACTGAGTTTATACCTTTTGACATAGAGAGATAAAGGGCTTTAGAACACTAATGGGATGAAGAGCATATTTCCTGATGAAAAGTCTCTACAGTGAGACTTCCAGACACTAAAACTCTCCCCTTTGCCTTCCCATTCCTCATTTTACATAAAAAAAATTCCTAGAAATACATCAAGAGGAGTAACATATGGCAGATATTTAGAGTGGTTTCAACAACTCCCCACGTTGAAAATATAGTATTAAGAAGGTACGAATGTTCAAACTAAGTCTCCCCTCAACCTAAACAATGTAGCTTCAATGAGAAGTCTTTGTTAAATTTACTGATAGCCCTAATTTAAGGAAAATTCAAGGCATGCACCAACAAAACAGGATTGAACTGACTACAGAGATGGACAAAGGGCAGAGAAGGATAAAGATGGGCCAGTAGAGATGCCACAGTGGATGAAGAGCAGAAAGAAAGAGTAGCAACAGGGACAGGACAGAGAACCATGTGAGATGCACAAATATACATTCCAAATGAATGTATTGTTGGAGGCAGAAAGAAAATCTAGAGCAAGGCCTCTGAAGTGTTCTTTCGCGATTGTGTACTGGTGGTATAAAACTCCGAAGGATGCATGAATCACCCTTAGTTCTGCTGATCTTTTTTTTCATATTGCCCAAGTCAGAGCCCTAGGAAATGTTTCTTCTCCAAAACTTGTACCTATTGGGAATCAAGAAGAGTGTGAAATGTTAAATACAAGAATCTAACTTCCAGCTTCGTATCATTAAAAAAAATGAATCTATAGACACTGCAGTTCACTGAGGGAGCCAACAATAATCTGTGCTCCTTATCTTAATATCCAGTTCTTTGGTCAAAGTTAAGAATATATTTTTCTGTTTTAGTTTGCTTTGTTTTGTTTAATGAACATAATGCCCAGAGGGAAAAATGTGACGAACAATAAGAGTAGAGAGAAAATGATGACAAATAAAACACAACAGATGTCTTTGTAATGGAAAATTTTAGAAAATATTATTCCATATGTCACTAAGATACAATTTTCAATGAAATGGATAGTTCCTGTGAATCAGCAATTACCAAAGTTGTCTCAAAAGAGGCAGAAAATTTGAATAAGTCCCAATAACAAGGAAAGAAATTGAGAAAATTGTCAAAGGATTATCTTACAAAACTCGTTCTGTGTTCAGATGGTTTTATCTATAAGTATTCTCAAATAAGTAGTTACAGATACTGTATAAGCTTTTCAAACATGTAGAAATAGCTCGATAGCTATCCAATTCTGTGCATATAGCAAGCATACTAGATTCTAAGAACTAACAAGGGTAGCATGAAAAAGTAAGCTACAGACATATTTTTAGGCACAAAGTGTGAAAGTCAAACAAAAATTAGAAAACAACATTCAATAGTGTATTTTAAAAGTCACCAGTGCCATGTAGCTTTTCTGTGATGATGAAAAGCTTAAATAAAATGATAAAATATTTAATAAAATAGATCATCACATCAAGTAGCTTAATAAAGTTATCAATAATATGAAGAAGATCTGCTGAAAGACATAAGGTTTCATATAACCCAATTCAATACTTATTGCTGAGAAAAATAATATTTTAACTAAAATTTGAAGAGTGCATCTGTAATTATTTAAAGAATATAACAAAATATCAAAAACCATTATAGTCAACTTTGAAGTTATTTGGGAGACATTTTGTCTCAAAAAATAGGGTCTGAAACAGAAATTCAAAGTTATTAAACAGGAAAAGGTCATTATTTTCTTGTAATCTGATTGAACATCCTTAAGTTACTATTATTTATAAATAGTATCATTCTATAGCTTAATTTTAAAAAAACAAACAAACCTTAGTGCATTAAAAAATGATGAGGATTAAAAACAAAGTAGAATGTAAAAATGGCCAGATAAGGTATGGAATTTTTAAACCATTCAGTAGAAAGTCTTATCACAATTCATAAAATGCAATGCCAAAGAAATGCCATTAATAATAGCAAAAACGTATAAAATATCTAGGAATAAAAAGAAATAGGTATAACCAATAGAAAATTAAATACCAAACTACTTTGAAATCTAAAACTAGTTTCAATAAGATCAAAACTATATACCTGAATGGCAATATTTAGTACTATAAACATATCAATACTGGGAGTTGGTAAATGCATACTTTTATTCAATGTAGTTCTAGTGAAGAAAAACTTGTTTTACAAAAGATGGAAATAAAGAATTTGCGAGATCTATTCTAAAATTTATACTTCTAAATAAAATAAAATTTATACTTCTAAAAATATGAAAAAAACTTCTGAAAAATAAAGGGAACAATCCATTGTTCCAAATATGTATACTATATGCATATATAGCAGTAACCAAATAAAGAGCAGATTAATGGGGAAAATAATAGCACCAAAATATGACTTCTAATATGTAACAATAAATAATAAAGGAGTCACCCCAAAAAATAACCAGAGCTGACATATAAAATTCAAATACACAATACAAAGAGCTGATGACTAAAGTTAACCTAGTTAGACTAGGTAGGAGAGAGCTGCCTACAAAGGCCATGTGGTCAGACGGAGTTTCACGGGGTCAGTTGCTCAGTTTTGCAGGTCAGTGAACATGAGATTGATGACTGAAAAAGAATACAGTTTATAAATTTCTTAAACAAACAAGACTGGTGAAATAATCCAAAATATAGAAATGGTTACATTCTCTATTTTAAAAATGCAGAATATTGACTTCTGCTTTGGTTATGATGGAATAGTTTGTACTCAACTAATATTCCTAACAACAACATAAAAGCAAGACAGCCATATAAAAATGTTAAAACTTGTTGGAATGCATTAGAAATTGCCAAAGCTTATGGCCTAAGACAAAGCTAACCGAGATGATCTCAATTGTCTCTCTGCCTCTTTCTTCCCAGGACGTTTTAAAATAATTGGAAGAGAGCATGAGGTCAAGAGCCAGTCAAAGAGTTTCTACAAAGATGTAGAGTAGGTCGCAGAGCTTGAGGCAACTCCCAGAGCCAGGAAGACAAACATTTGAGATAGGTGGTGCTGTGGCAGCAATAAAAATCCCAGAGAGACGGTACATTCAAACAAATAAGCCCAACACTTGGCATCAGTTTTCCACATAAGACATTTGGGAATAAGTTGCATAAGACAAGGGTATAAAAAGGAAGGGGGAAAGCAACTGTAAAACAGATCAAGACTGTCATGCCACGTTGCTTGGGAGTCAAAAGTTATATTTTAGGTCCTAGCAATGGAGAGACATCTTACAAAACTCAGACACCTAGTTGGAAACTCAGGGGGACTAAACCTTGAGAGTGGGGAAATCAGGGAGAGAACAATCATTACAGAGACTACAACACAGCACAGAGTAAACTTAGCTCCTGGTTGGATTGAGGTGTTCTGCTCCTCTGTATCCCACCAAAAGACTGGTGAATCCTCTCTGCAGAAGATGACGTCATCCAGGGTGTCTCCAATTTTTCATACAAATATCTGGAATTTAAGCAAATGTTGACAGGTATATCTATGAATAGGACTAAAAGATAATAGGCAAAGCTACAGATGACAAAGATGCTGAAGTTATCAGCCATGATCTTTAAAATAACTGTAATTAAGATGGTGTGGAAAATATATGACAAGATTGAAATTTTCACCAGAGAACTGGAATCAATAGAAAAGAAGAAAATGAAAATTCTAGAACTTAAAAAATATATAGTAATTAAGATTAAGAACTGAATAAGTTGGACATAGCAGAAAGAAGATTAATTAGTTAGACTACATAAATTTGTAGACTATTTCCAGATTTAAGCATGAAGAAAAGGGATGGGCAGTACACAAAGATTGTAAGTTGTACCATGAGTACAATTTTAATCACAGAAGAGGAAGAGATAAGGATTAAGGAAAATGTAATTTTTGAAGAGGTAATAGCATCAAAAATTCTATAACCAACGAATGACATCAGTCTACAGATGTAAGTTTGAGAAGCCCAAAAGTATAAATATGAAGAAAAGTCACTTAGATACATCATAGTACAACTGACTAAGGAGACCCGAGAGAGAGAGAGAAAAAAATCTTTTAAAAAAATTCTTTTGGCTTCCCTGGTGGCGCAGTGGTTGAGAATCTGCCTGCCAATGCAGGGGACACGGGTTCAAGCCCTGGGCTGGGAAGATCCCACATGCCGCGGAGCAGCTGGGCCCGTGAGCCACAACTACTGAGCCTGCGCGTCTGGAGCCTGTGCCCCGCAACAAGAGAGGCCGCGACAGTGAAAGGCCCGCGCACTGTGATAAAGAGTGGCGGATGAAGAGTGGTCCCCGCTTGCCACAACTAGAGAAAGCCCTCGCATAGAAACGAAGACCCAACACAGCCAAAAATAAAATAAAATAAATAAGTCAGGAGCTCTTTTTAAAAAAAAAAAATTCTTTTAAAAATCTTAACAATAGTCAAAGCAGCAGGACACATTACCATCAAAGGGGGAGCAACAAGCTGAAAGCTGACTTTACAAGAGAAAGCTGAAAACCTGGAAATAATAGATTGATATCGTTAATGCACTGAGGAAAAAAATCAAAACAAAACACTACCTTCACATTCTAGTCCCAGAAAAAATATTCTTCAAAAGTGACAGCAAACTGAAGAAACTCAATGCAAACACAAATTGAGAAAATATTTGCCAACTAGACGCACAGTAAAGACACATCACAGTAAAGGGATGTCTTCAGACAGAAGAAAAATGGTATCAAAAATGCAAAGAGTAATGAAGAACAAAAAAGAGTAAATATGTGTTAAAGTATGATTAATCTTTAATCTAACTGTCTCTTCATAAATGTCATAAAAACTATTTAAAAAATGGTGAATTCTTCTTTGCAAGAAAAACAACAAGTAAATCAATATCTCTACATATTGCCTGACAGTACAGTGAAAGTACACAGATGATACTACAGGAGACAAGAGGAGAGCTACCCAGTCTAACGAGGCATGTTGCATAGAGGAATAGAGGAAAGCCTTCCCTGAGGAAGAGATCTTGGCTGAGTCTCAACTGATTCAAATAATGGAGAGGAGAGAAGAAAGACAAAAGAAATTGGGACTTTCCTGGAGGCCCAGTGGTTAAGCTCTGAGCTTCCACTGCAGAGGGCATGGGTTCAATCCCTGGTTGGGGAGCTAGGATCCTGCTAGCTGCACAGCGTGACCAAAAAAAAAAAAATTAGAAATTATATGATTGGGGGTGTTGAGAAACCTTTCGATGAGCAAATATTTAAATTTATAAATTATCTATTATGGAGTCACCAAAATTAACTCTACATTTTTCCAGCTCTATAAAATTGTTCTCTGCTTACAGGTTTCACCTTTTAGTTCATTCTTATTAGTCTTGTTAAAAAATATCAAGAGGAGGAAGAAATAAGCCATAATATAATGTGCAGAACTGCAGCAAAACACAGAATTACATCAACCATGGAATGAGAATCATAATGAAAGTTTATTTCATATTAATTATGCATTTTATACTCAACACCCTATACTATATATTTTAGGCCATCAAAAGAACAAAAATCATTGAAGCAAAAGAAAAGTTGTAGTGTAAAGAATCAAGAAAAGTTGAATGATGTATCTTTCTGAAAGCAATTTGACTTTCTGCTTCTTTTCTCCAAGATGCTTGCCAAACAGGCCCAGCAATAAATGGTAAATGGAGCAGTTTTCCTAAATGGATGCTTAAAATTCTTGCCAAATAAAGTAGGACTCTGTTAATTAAAATTTTAATTGTTCTTGAAAGTGGTTGAGAAAGACAATACTTAACCTTTCTAAAAGAATATGCCAGCAACATAGTTCTCCTTTAGCAGACCATGTACAAATTAATTATTCACACCTATTGATTAAATGTTTTAATCCATATGCAGATTCAAATGATACCTGTGCACCCAATCAATTTTTGCTTATAGCCTCCCTAGGAGCAGATGTTCAAGCTCTGTTTATGAGAATTTAGGTACAACCTAAAGAGTTTTTTACTCCTTCTGTCACTTTCAAGGAGGACTGAAGGTTGTTGAGATTATCTTGTTTGCCTCAATTCACAGGCTTCCACATTCAGCTCCTTCTCCCTGATGCCGATCAAGCAAAATCTCTCAAGACTTTGTCTCTTATGTTAAGGATAAGGAAATACAACCTGCTTGAAATTATTCTTTACTTTAACACAGGTCACAGATTATTCCTAAGTATAATTTTTTAAAAACTTATTAACCTTCCTACTCTTTTAGGTATCTAATAGGTGTTTAAGAAAAAAAATGGCTATAATTGAAATTATAGTCCAGCCAAATGTACATTCTCTATTCTCTATAGAGCATCTGCCCTAAATCCTTTTATCCTTTCTGGTTCCAGAGAATTGAACTGCACAATCTGAAATATAAGTAAACATTTCTCTTGCCACTCACACTTGATTCAGTAACATAAAATGTTGCTAGTGTTGTTACAATTTTTTTCTTGTACTCTAGGCTCTACTTCTTTAAAATATTTTGTTAAATAAGTAAAATAATAATAATAATTCTTCACATGTTTACCATAACCATCGACTCAATAGATATAGAAATTTAAAAATAATTTTCCCCTACATCCTATGTTAGTAACCTGGTATGTATCTTTTCATACCTTTCTCTATGTCCATTCAAATATATTCACCCACATATATGATTCTATAATTCTCATTTTCAAAAGTAAGTTTCCATGGATTAGGCTGTCAAAGCTTTCTACATGGGCAATTACACGCTAAATCTTTAATA